>NC_090700.1:10000-1210000 GCF_040954835.1 Lepisosteus oculatus
AACAATAACAGCAAGCTAAAACTACTGAGCTAAAAGCTATCCCTAACCCCCCACACAAATAGGTACTTACCACCTGCCTCTTCAAGCTATGAAAGGGTGTTAAACATTACATCATTTCAACAAAACCTAAACAAACACTGCTCTTTAAAAAAAAACTTGCATTTAAAAATAAAAACACATAAAGGATGATTTCTCAAATCACTAAAAATACAGTACAGCTTAAAACATTGTATAACAAACATACCCACATTTTTTCCTGACATCAGTACAAATCCTCAAAGAGCACTCCCAGAAACTTTATTGTGCTCAAATTACAATACTACATCATGACAATTGGCAACATAATATTCAGTGAGCATTAAACTATTTCAAGGACATTGCATTACAATTAATTAAAAACAAAGTTTACAGTTAGGGACATTGCCCTTAACAATACAAAACAATTTACAAACCATTTTCCCCCCATCATAATCAGGTTCTTTACAATCCAAGAAATCCCACATTCACTTGCTCAAAACAACACACAGAACATGGTGGTATGGTTCTAGGGTTAGAAGCAAAGTTAACCCATAACAAGCTAACAACAGAAAGCTAAAACTGAGCTAAAAGCTATCCCTAACCCCCCCCCCCCCCCCACACACACACACACACAGGTACTTACCACCTGCCTCTTCAAGCTATGAAAGGGTGTTAAACATTACAATTTACATACTTTCAACAAAACCTAAACAATCAAACACTGCTCTTTAAAAAAAGAACTTGCATTCTAGCTCATTTGAAAATAAAAACACACAAAGGATGATTTCTCAAATCACTAAAAATACAGTACAGCTTAAAACAATGACATTGTATAGCAAACATACCCACATTTTTTCCTGTCATCAATACAAATCCTCAAAGAGCACTCCCAGAAACTTTATTGTGCTCAAATTACAATACTACATCATGACAATTGGCAACATAACATTCAGTGAGCATTAAACTATTTCAAGGACATTGCATTACAATTAATTAAAAACAAAGTTTACAGTTAGGGACATTGCCCTTAACAATACAAAACAATTTTCCCCCCATCATAATCAGGTTCTTTACAATCCAAGAAAACACCACATTACAGGCTACAATGATTCCACATTCACTTACTCAAAATAATACACAGAACAAATTTACTTAACATACCACAACTATTTACTTCTTTTAAAAGTCCATTACTACTTCAGACAGCCTCCTCAACTCCATCCAGACATGATTTGGTTGTAGAAAAAGTCTAAAGTTGAAAGACTGGCAGAGGAAAAAGGTCCACTCAAAAGTTGCTCCTGATGAGGCCTCTTCAAGATGCACACCATTTTCACCTTCTGTTCCAATTCTGGTCAGGAAATAAAAATACTAAAAAAAAATCTCACACTACAAACACCTCTCTTGGAAGATGGACACCATCTCCCACATCTGCACCACATGCAGACATACAGGTACCCTATGAAACAAAGATCTGGCCACCACCTCCCGCAAAATGACCAAAGTAGAAAAAAAAAACTTAAAGATTAGTTTACATTTATATTAAACATCAAAATAAAATACTTCAATTCATAACAAACCCTCCCCCAAAACCAAGACCTCCCTTCCCACAGAATACCCCTTGCAAAAAAAAGGTAATTGTGCATCAAAGAGAAAGAAATGCTCCAACTTCAGTTTTACATTGTATGAAAAAAAACATACCACCAACAGCATACTTTACCTCCAGTACAATATTCACAATTCAACAAGCTTTAAATGCTAGACATAACTAAAAACATTTGACCAAATTAGTCCCTAACCCTTTAACTCCTCATTCTTCTCCCGTCTGAATGGAAAAACTATCATGTAATTATTCCAAATGTCAACTTGCCATCAAAAATTACTTTAGATATACAACAATAATCAGTTACACAGCCCAAACATACATCTCAATTTCTCCAACTCAAATCTTCCCAGAACACTGACCCTGATCTAAAAATACTACCTTCTTGTCAAACCCTAAAATGTGTATTCTCTTACCTGCCATCTTTGTGAAAGCACTCATCCAGGATTGTATTGTCTTATTTCTTTGAATGCTTACAAAAAGCAAGGAAAATTAACAAATTCAGGTCCTGAGAGGTTTAAATCCTCATCTACCAAGCCTTTGGAAAGCCATTAACAAAGCTCATCTTATTGAAGATAACCCATGGGTAAAAACATTTCAATTTAAAGATGCAAACAAAATCCAGATTTCAGTAGATATGTTCTTTCAGAGTCTTTCAAAGAAAGTCTAGTTTCAACTGAATATGCTACCTTTCCACCCAACACATACCAAAAACCTTCCCAAACTCACATTAAATATTCTAAACACCTTCAAATTGTTTTTCAAATTACAACCCAAAGCCAACAAACACATCAAAACCACCCACCTTCAGGACATCACAGCTGCAAGCCAAGAGCTCCTACCCTTACAGGAGCCAGAAACAGAATGACCACCAGCCCCCAGACTGTGTCTTTAAAACCCTCATGATTAACTCAGAGGTGTGGCCAATTCACCAAGAACCTATCCCAACATCTCCTTGAAATGGTCCATTTGCAAAGCCCTATTGTTTATAATGCAACACACACCTGTTTCCAATGACTAAACAAGTATTAGCCAGCCCATCTACAGATCCAGCCATTCAGAATGCACAGGTGATAATGCTGGGGGTTACTTAGAGGATCAGGATCTGCTGGGTACCACAAGTTTTTACAAATACTCAGTTGTGGGACTACACTACTTTGTGGAACATTTGGACAGTCTTTAGAAGAAAGTTAAGTTTCAACTGAATATGCCACCTTTCCACCCAACACATACCAAAAACCTTCTCAAACCCACAGTGCACAAATATTCTAAACACCTTCAACCTTCAAACTTTTTCAAATTACTACCCAAACACATCAAAAGCACTCACCTTTCTCCGCAGTCTTCGGACCACTACAGCTGCAAGCCAAGAGCTCCTACCCTTGCAGGAGCCAGAAACAGAATGACTACTGATCCCAATGCTGTGTCTTTAAAACCCTCATGATTAACTCAGAGGTGTGGCTAATTCAGCAAGAACCTATCCCAACATCTCCTCGAAATGGTCAATTAGCAAAGCCATATTGTTTATAATGCAACACACCAGTTTCCAATGACTAAGTATTAGCCAGCCCATCTACAGATCAAGACATTCAGAATGCATGGGTGACAATGCAGGGGTAATTAAGAGGTTCAGGATCTGCTGGATACCAAAACATTTTACAAATACTCAGTTGTGGGACTACACTTCTTTGTGGAACACTTGGACAGTCACCAGAAAATGCCCAATTTTGAATCCCATTCAAAGGGGATGTTCAATCTTTTTTCAGTAATAGAAATTGGATTGTATACTGTGTATGACAGCATGTTAAATATTAAAGTACTTAAAAAGTAGGTAGATTTAATAAAAACAAGATTGCTCAGTTGGAAATATAAAAAGGTTTAATATTATACTGTAAATTAAAAACAGAGGCATAACGTAATATATAAATAATGTACACACAGTAGATGGTAATGGTAGCTAAATAATAAAATGTACACAACGGTATTCCACCTTCTTCATTCATATTTTTATGCATCAAAATCTTTAACTTGGTGACTTACAATGGATTATGGAAAAGTTTAAACATGTTGCTTCTAACAAAGTTTATATACTGTACTTCATAAAAAGTCATAATGTTTTATCCTTCTCTAAGAATGTATAGTAAAAATACCACTTCCTGTTATTATAAAAAAAGTGGTACTGAGTTAATACCACTGGATAATAATGTTAATATGGAACTGTGATGTTTTGGAAACAATTTGACATTTAATTATTAAAACTTTTAGTGTCCCTATCAAGGTAATGGAAAATAGATAAGATCAGTGCATTGGCCATATATGATTTTTTGGTATTAGGAATTTGTCTTTTCATAGACCCCAACTTGCTCTCCATGAGACACACAGACAGGGAGAGAAGCTGGGGGTCAGAGCACAGGGTCAGCCATTTACACTGTGCCCCCAGAGCAGTTGGGGGCTCACTCAGGAGCCCAATGGCATAGGATTCCTCTGCCAGCCACAGATCCTTAGCCACAGAGCCACTGCACTGCCCCAAGGAAAAGGGGATTTCCTGGCCCATATGGGGATTGAACCCACAACCTTGGTGTTATCAGCACCACATGCTTCCCAATTGAGCTAACCAGCTCCTGATAAAATGCTCATGGACCGGAATGTAGCATGCTCTACCCTTTTTCATGCATTAAGAATTTTTACGATCTAAACCTATTTTTAACATGCTTGTGGTTTGAACATGGTGTGTCTTTTTTTGCAGTTATATAAAAATATACTGTACCTACTATTTACTTTTTAATGAGACTGTTTATTAGAAAAAAAGTGTGTCCTAAGGAGGAACTGAACCCAGATCTCCCAGAGAGGAACCCACCTCCCAAACCCACCACACCAACAGAGCACTTGCAACCATTGCTGAAACAGAGGTCAAAATGTACCGAAAGGAATCAAGAGTGAATGAATCACAGAAAAAACAAAACTTTTACAAAGAAAGTGGACTACGGTAATACTATATCATATTTTGATCTCTTAATACCATTACTAATTTCTTTTACTACATGATTCCATATTATATTTCCTACCAAGCAGATTCTAAAAAGTACACTTTTTTACTGGAATAAAAACAGCAATAATTCATAGAATATATATACTAAAATAGTATTTAACTACAAATATAGTCAGAAAGAGCACATCAAAACTTTTAAAAAATAACCACAGTAAGTGACATAGTTAAAGACTTTGATGCATGAAATGTTTGTAAAGTTTTTTTAAGCTACCACTATCAGCCATGGACATCAAAAACATAATGTTTATATTCCTATATTAATATATTTTATGATAATATGATCTTGAAGGAAATTATGCCCCTATTATTTTTATGCTCAGCTACCAAAATTTATCTTTAGTTGTAAAATTACATATTAATATTTAGACATGCACTTTGAATGCTTACTTTTGTATAAATCTCTTAATCACCAAACACAGAGAAGCTCAAAAGTGAAAAGAGGAAGAATCAATGAATAGCATCCCACTCATAAGATTCAATCAGTAGTACATTATTTAACCCAAAAATGAGAAATTTAGAATCCATCTTCAAATGAATAGACCCATTATATTGAGTTTGTATATCTTTTGATTTATAATAATAATAATTGCTTACACTTATATAGCACTTTTCTGGACACTCCACTCAAAGCACTTTACAGGTAATGGGGATCCCCTCCACCACCACCAGTGTGCAGCCCCACCTGGATGATGTGACAGCAGCCATAGTGCGCCAGTCAACTCCCCACACATCAGCTCTCAATGGGAAAATTGGCCAGGACACCAGGGTTACACCCCTACTCTTTTCAGGAAATGCCCTGGGATTTTTAATGACAACAGAGAGCCAGGACCTCAGTGTTACATCTCATCCAAAGGACAGCGCCTGTTTACAGTATAGTGTCCCCGTCACTATACTGGGGCATTAGGACCCCCATGGACCACAGGGTGAGCACCCCCTGCTGGTCTCACTAACACCTCTTCCAGCAGCAACCTTAGTTTTTCCCAGGATGTATCCCATCCAGGTATTGACCATGCTCACACCTGCTTAGCCTCAGTGGGGTGCCAGCTGCAAGTTGCAGGGTGATATGGCTGCTAGCTTTAATCTTGTTAATTTAATCTTGTTTTCAGCCATTCACTATAGCTGTCAGCTATGAAGGTTTTACCCTTCACTGGACTTGGTACATTCTGAGGGGGAGGAGGCAGCCCAGCTCAGAGGATAAAAGAGCAGACTCCCTGGGCCTCTGTTTTCATTCAAGAGTCCAGGAGCTGAGGAGAGTGGTGAGTACTGTTTCTTTACTGGTTTTGGGACAAATCTTTCATTTGCTGGTTAGTCCCATGCTTTTTCTTACAAACTATTTTAGAGAAGGAGTGCTTAGATTTAATTCACTTGGCTGCCACAACAAAACTTTTGTTGAGAAAAGTACTTTCTCAACTTGGCTTGATATTTAATAACCCAAACTACTACCTTTTTTGTAATAGCCTACTCATACTTGTTAAAGTTTTCTTTATAATTTGTGGAAACTTCCAAACAGCTTCATATTAATTAAGAGGACCTATTTCATTATCTTGCCAGCAGCCATATCACCCTGCAGCTCCCAGATGGTAGCCCACTAAACCTAAGCAGATGTGAGCCTGGTAAATACCTGATTTGGAGACCTCCTGGGAAAAACTAAGGTTGCTGCTGGAAGAACTGTTATTTGGGCTTGCAGGGGGTGCTCACCTTTCAGTGAGGTGGGTCCTAATGCCCCAGGATAGTGATGGGGACACTACACTGTAAAAAGGCACTGTCCTTCAGATGATATGTAAAACTGAGATGCTGTGGTCATAAAAACTCCCAGGGCATTTCCTCAAAAAGAGTAGGGGTATTACCCTGGTGTCCTGGTCTAATTTCCCATTGGCCCTTACTGATCATGGACTCCTAATAACCCCCATCTCTGAGATGGCTTAATCACTCTGTTCTCTTCCACAGTGAGAGCTGGTGTGTGGTGAGAGTTCTGACACACTATGGCTGCGTTTGCATCATCCAGGTGGGGCTGCACATTGGTGGTGGTGGAGGGGACTTCCCATTGCCTGTAAAGCGCTTTGAGTGGAGTGTCCAGGAAAGCACTATATAAGTGTAAGCAATTATTAATATAATGTAATTAGCTTTAACAGATTAAGAAAATCAAGATAAGATACTTGAAAAACTGGAATTTAACTAATGAAATGAACTAGATTATAATAAGGTCCTTAAATTCTGTGCTGGACTGAACCAATAACACTTTAACCTCTGGATTTGGAGAAAAAGACCCCTAAGCCCTAATAGTTTGAATAAACTGAGCACTTTAGCTACAGTACCAAAAACAGAAGAGTAATAAATCAACAAAACCTTGATAACTACAGTAACTATTAATCTCGTATGGCTCACATGAGTATGGCACAACTAGAGTGACATTTAAAATCTTTCAGAACTTAGTATGTCACCGTTTTCTTCAATTTAATTACATGTCTACAAGCAGCTGAACTTTAAGCTGGATAAGGATCTGACCTTTTCACATAAATTCCTCTCACCCCTTTCAAAATAAGATTCACATACCTATTGATTGTTAATCCAGAGGACTTTGGAGGCAAGAATGGGAGACATGTCACAACTGCCGTGATGGTCTGGAAAACACTACATGGCAAATCCTTGAGCTGAACACCCTGGATTCTTTTAAAAATGATGAATAAAAGGCTGCTGTGAATCAACTAGCAACCCAACAGTTTATGACATGATAATTACTCATGTTAAACCAGCCTATTTTTATGTACCTTATGAATGATACATACTATTGCTTAAGTCGATGGGCACATTCTTGCTTCTCTCCAGGACATCATTGTGGTTGCCAAGGACTCGTCCACCCAGTGCTCATAAAAATAAACACTCCTTACACATGGTACTTGTGTCACCAGTTTATTTTTCTACACATTACATTTTATTTATGAAAACTAGTTCAGATCCAGTTTTGGAGTGCTCATGTAATTCTCTCCTCAGTTGTGGGTTTCTTCCAAGTTGTAGGGTTTTCTGCCACAGTCCAGGAGCATGGAGGTGGGTTAATTACATTTTGGTATGATGAGACCTGAGGAATGGTCTGGCAACCCATCCAGTCTTCAGCAGTGCAGTGAGCTGTATGGTTAAACCATTGTAAATGGATTTATACCTCCTAGTTGGCAATTATCACTCATTTAAACCAGACCTCACTAACCAAACAATCTAATTACAGTTTAAAACTGTATAACACTTACATTTTCTAGACCATTACTTTAACCCATTGTACTACCAGCATGGCTATCAGTTGTCTCTACCCCAAACTGCAACCTCTACACAACTCCATACAATTCTGACAACTCCTTTTTTCATAAATAAACTATTATATTCCTGCTGTTGTCCTACTCTGTAATCTAAAACTGCTGCAGCTATAACAATTTCATACTAACTAATTACATAAATATTTCACAAACAAGGTGTTTGTGTACAATATAAACCGCTTTTCAGACATTTTCACTTGAAATGGAATGGAAAACTGAAATTATACAGCAATTACTCTTAAAGTGTATAGCAGTATTTGGCTGTACGTACGTATGTGAACAGTTGTTCTCAATCAAAATCAAACGGCCTACTCTGTAATCTAAATGTTTACAGCTATAACAATTTCAGTTATAACAATTTCACACCAACTAATTACATAAATATTTCACAAACAAGGTTTTACAAAGATAGCACTTTCCTTTGCAATGTAGTTTCAATCCATACAGTATGAAATTACTTCATCTGTAGCAGTACTTATACTAACTCAGTCTTACACATTTGAACCCCTTTAAAAGGCATCAACTGTTACATTAAGAGAGATGTACGATGTACGAATGTCAGCAGCCAAATTCACTGAAAATACAATAAACCTGATATACTACACAGCATATTTAAGTATACTGCTTTTTGGACAATTTCACTTAAAAGGAAATTGGAATGGAAGACTTAAAAACATTTACAACACAACTGAAATTATACAGCAATTACTCTTAAATGAAAGTGTGTAGTGAGAGACGCCACACTTGGAGAAACACCCCAGCTGAGGAGACAGAAGCACCAGTGTGAGGTTAGCTGGGAACAAAAACAATACAAAAAGTGAAAAAATAAAGTAAGCGACTGCCATGTTACCTCCACCTGGGCTTAACCTACTTAATGGGGTCCAGCTTGGGGGGAAAAAAAACTGCTAGCACAGCAGTGAACAGACTGGACTTTTGCTATTCAATGGGGTCCAGTCTGGTGAGCAGGGTGTGTAAGGTAACAAAAACAAACTTAGCGCATAAAAAGATGCATGAGCTTGCCTTCCCCTATGAAAGTGCATAAAGGGACAGGCAAAAAAGAAAATGAAAGCCTTAGACATGTGCAATCCCCTGCAGGACTATTGGTGTAAAAACTCCATCTTCTAGGGGTGGCTCTGCTCCTCTCATTAGAGGGTGTCCAGTGTGCTTTTAAAGGACCCGCCCAGCTGAGGCTCACGAGCTAGAAGCCAAGACAGCTGGGACTACAAAGACAAGGAGTCACCCCTCTACCAGGGCTCAACCTCTGCATAATGCCACACCAACATATAAACAACACAGGAATAAATGTGCATATTCATTTCTACACTTTTTCACTATGCACAAACCACCAAGTGGAAAATTTAAAAACACTTTCATAATCCCAAAACAGAATTTCAATTTGGGGTTATACACTGTCAACGTCTAAAATATATACCTTAAACTCACCTACTTTCTCTACAAACACCATAGGTTTTCATAATATGGGAATGTATACAAATCCTTAGATCACTAAAAACAAAATTGTAACTGTTAATAAACATCATCTACCTACACCAAATAAATGTACCCAAAGAGTGTGACCTAAACCCTCAGTAGTAAAAATTGATTGTGAAACCAAAGAAACAATTTAGGGTGCAAGATGACCAAATAAAACAATGCAGGGAAAAGCATATCCAGTGCCAGTATTTACTCAATATAACACCTTGTACAACCAAAATCAACATACAAGAAACAGAAGAAAACAGACTCAGTACATCATCCCACACCAACAAAACAAATAGATATCCAATACATGAGGACATTCTCTGGCAAAGGATTTACAAAGTCACATAACTACATATTCCTTCTCACAAAACAGAACAAACAAACCCCATCTTTCTCCTACCTCATTCTGTAGGAAATCCCCTCCCATGACAAAGGGATTTCTGTGCAGGTACCAAAAAAGAGTGACACTCAGCTAAACCAATCCCACTTTTCCAAGTTAGTTGAATAGCATTAGTTTTCCTTTTATTTATTTCTACCTTATGTGCTCAATTCGGTTTTACTCTAAAGCCAATGCAAGATTTACATACATGTGTGCACCCATGCAAATAAATCCTTGCATGACCTTAGTCTCTCAAACTCTGCTTTTCAAATGGCCTAGAATGTGCAAAACAGCTACAAAGTTACCAACTGCCAACTCTTTCTCCGTTCCTACACCAGAAATCACTTTGTCTCCTCCCTACCAGGTGGCCCAGGTGCTGAAGTTACAAGCCATGGTCCTAACAGCCATTACAAGGCTGGTGTGCAGAGATTCACTTAGAGCTTCATGCAGCTCCTGTTTTACCATGAACAGCACCATGTTAGGAACTTCTAAAGCAGCTTTGATGGTCCTCTGATGTGGCCATTGGCTTCTGGAATCAGAACAGGCACATGATTTCTCAAGCAGATCTTCGCAGACAGAACTAACTATCCAGTCTGCTGCATCTGGGGTCCAGTCCTAGTGAAGGTCCTCCCTCAGCAGCAAAGGCATGGTCATCCCCCCAACAGCAGCGAACCTCAAGGAAAAATAAGAAACTGGACTGAGTCCTCTGCACTAGTCAGAAATGGTCCAGCCAACATTCCCACTCCCAACATCAGTTTTGACCTAAACTACCATATTGTTCAGTGCTTCACCTTTTCAGGACAAACCAACAGAAAACCACCCTGTAGAGTGCAAAAGCAAAAACCCATGGTGCAGGAATCCTACCACAAGGGAGAAATTCAGTTCTATTATCTTGTTTAAAACATTATTTCAACCAACATACACAAGTTGCAAATTACAGGTTCATCCTTCTCAAAACAGTCAGCTAACCAACTTATCCCTTCCCTCAACCCCGACAAACCCAAACAAAATAATCCAAAATGTTCTTACCTGCTTACCCAGGACATAGATCAACTTGCTTCTCTTCCAAGGCCTTATAAGCTTGGACACTAAGAGAAAAAATTAGAACTGTTTAAATTACAAAATCTAAGATTCTCAAATATTCAATTCTCCATTAAATTAACTAAAGATAATACAAGGCTTTCAGATTGTCCCATATTCCTCTGATAACAGGGTCTTTCAAGTGTATTTTAAGTATAAAAAATGATAAAATCCAAGAGTAACATGTTGAGTTTTTAGATGTACTACACTGTATGCTGCAACTCCCATGCAAATGCCAAAAGCTGCCTGCCCAATAGACTCAATGTACCCCATGTAACATGATATGCAGTCTACACTAATGTACCCAAATGAACCAACATATACCCATAGTACCCAAATGTACCTGATTAAAACCCCATGTACCCAGTGTGCTCATTATACTCAAAATGCCCCATCTCTCTTCCTGGATGGAAAGGGACTCACCTGACCCACTCACCTGACTAGATCCTTTGATGTTACCGTTGACTGTCTTGGAACAAGCACCATCTGTTCTCCACTCCTGGTGATAAAAGATCCTCTCTGGAGCAAAGGCCTCTGCACTTGTTAGAAATGGTCAAGCCAGCATTTCCACTTCCAACATGGACACAGTGCAGCATCTGTCCCAGACAAACCAACAGTAAAACACCCTGCAGAGAGCAAAGAGAAAACCCCCAGTCCAGGGCTCGTGCCACAGGGGGTGGGATCCATCGCAGTTCCTCCCCTGTGAGGAAATCAGTTCCTGTGCCAACACCAATCAAGAGAACCTGGCTGACATGCTGTCTCCTCAAAGACATAACCAGCAAGGAGTCTGCAGTGGAAGAGGCTGCTGGTGCGCCAAGTCACTGTTGTACTGCAGTGTATCCAAAGTGATTTATTTACATGTGTGCACCCATGAAATAAATCAGATACAAAACTAATTCAGTCTTTGAGCCAGAATGACAGCCAGTCCAGTGGACGTCAGTGTGGGAGTGCTTCACCCAAGCAGGGAACAAAACCCAGAAAAGGCCGAAAAGAAAAAAAAACGTTTAGCACATTACAGCATGACATTATCCATTTGAAGATGTCCAAGAGCTTAACACAGCCTACTCCAAAAGTAACTTTACATCCTTCAGAAAAAAATAAATAAATTAAGGGGTCACAGAATGATTTGGAGTTGGTTAAAGAAAAATTAAAGATGGGAAAAGAGTGAAACCCACCTCTGGTCCAGGGACCATGTCCTCCTAGACATTACCTTTGTACCCGCTGCAAGATCCATGGGCATCCAGGAACTTCAAGAAGGACAGTTTGCAGCATCTCTTCGCTTTCCACTCTTCAAAGTGGAAGACTTCAATACTCACAGATGGACATCAACAGGTCACACAGCTGGTATCCTTTTAGCCAGCCAGTGAGCTTCCCCTAAACAGGATTCTCAAAGGTTGTAATTCCACACTGCGTTTTTAGATGGCCAGGGACTGGGAAACACTGATCATTGCACTAGTCTAATATATAAACAATCAACACCACTACTGACCAGCCTCACAAAAACTTACCTTCAAACTCACCTTTACATTGTTCAAAGTTGCACTGATTGGGTTAAGAGCATTAAGCAGATCAGCATTGAAGATGCAGATAATGGCCCAAGAACTTCAGGTAGAAGGATGATTGGATTATTGAGCAACAGTATTCCCACCTTACGCAGAGGCTCGACAGTTGTAGTTGATGAGAAATTTGAGCAGATGAATAGCCTCGCCTTTCTTAAAACAGAACGTGCCTCCTTTTCTCATAGCTGGGCCATCATGCACATTAGCATCCCCCTCCAGGACTCCTGCGGTGGACAGTCACTCCTGCAAACTGTCCATCACTAAGCAGCCAAGGTCAGTGAATCAGGAAATAGCTGAAAAATAGGCACAGCCGTCCACTTCCTTATAGTTCCATTGACATGGCAGATTTCCAGGGAAACTCCAGATCCTGTTGCAATATTCCATTTTGACAGTTGTCACCAGCTTGCTGGAATTCACACACAGTGCAAAACAAAAAGGATTTAAGTTCAGATTCAAATTCAGTGCAGCCATCTCAAAACATACAGTTCAACTCAACTCCACCCCCAATTCTGACTGATCACTGATTCTAACCTTAAACACTGGCCTCTTACTGGCCCAAACAGACAAACAATAACCCAAGTCCTTGTCCTGCTCACCCAGGACATAGATGCTCTTGCTTCCTTTCTTGACAGCAGCTTGGAAGCTTCCTAAGGCATGAGATTAGAATTCATCTTTGCTTCCCCCTCCCCACAAATACTCAGATCTTTAAGTTAATTTACAGAAGTTTAACATTCTCCACATTCCTAAAACCAAGGAAAAATATGTTTCTCAATTCCATTTACAGTACTCCATGTGGACCTAGGGTACATACAAGCTCAATTACTGTCCAGCTTAAAACTACCAGGACTTCTACCAAAAAAAGTAGTAACAAGTTTACAGTACAGCAAATTGACATTAGAATTTAGTTATATCCCCATCAAAGAAGTTGTTGACATTCAGACCTTTTTTTAAAAAGGTCAACACACTTAAGGCTGCAGTAAGTTTACAGTTGGTTTTACATAAAGAACATTTCAAGTCCCCCCCCAAATTTAGGTTCCACAGCTATACAAGACCAAAAACACCAACCATCTTCATTACTTAACAACTGCAGCCTTGACTGGAATGCCATATAAGGGGAAAGGTTTTAGAGCTTCAACATTTTAAACAATTGAAATACAAAAGCACAAACAGCACTAAAACCCTATTGCTGGGCCACTGTATATAGATTTAAGTCTTCCAGCCACATCATGTTTTCTACCATCAGAGAGATTACAGCTTGTACACATACAAACGTTTGGTAAAACTAAGCTTCACATTCACTACTCAGTTTCTTCAAATGTGTTCTAAAATGTGTACCAAATAGAAATGGTTTACTTCCACAGTATCCTATACAGTCATATACGTCTATCCTATACGACACCTGAAGAAGGCTCCACGGCCGTAACGTTGTGTTCTTTCCTCTTTTTTTCAGCATGGAATAAACCTATTACTTGTTCATTTGCAGCCTACGCATGCTGACGCAGCTACCCACCTGAACTACTATACATTCACAAGTCAATACACAGGAGCCAAGGGCAAAGTATGCAGTACTAAACAAAGCACAATTAAACATCCAGAACAAGGAAGTCCTCCAGAAAAAGCACAAGTTTTCATACTGCTCTCTACCTTCTCACAAGCTGCAGTACACAACCACTTCCAGTCAGCATTGCTTTTATTGCAGAAAATTAGAAAGATACTGCCTCACTGGGTTAAATCAGGAATTCTGCCTTACACTAGACAGGAGCATAGGTTTCCCCATTTGATAAATTTACTTAATTCAGTTCTAAATTTCAGTCAATGTAAGATTTAGTAACATGTGTGCACCCATGAAATAAATCTTACATACTGCTGATTCTTTTCCAGTGGTACCATAAAACAATTTAGCCAAACATTTCCCCAGTGCTTGCTCAACACTTTCAGTATTTCAGTATCATTCCCTGATTAACCAGTGCTTCTGCTAAGGGAATACTGCCATTAAGGCTAGAAAACCTATAAAGAACTCCAGTAGCTGCAGGCTAAACAAAGGTTTAAAATCAGGATCCCCTCCTACCTGGAACCGTCAGCTTTGGCTCAACCAGCCAGGTGGCTCAGGTGCTCCTGGAAACAGTCATCACAACGCTGGTGTAAAGACCATCAGTCAGAACAGGAAGCTGTTCCTACCTTTGAAAGAGGGTCAAGTGATGTCAAGCTCAGAGCTGCCCCACAAATTATCTCCCCTGGTCCCTTTTCCTGGGTGGTAGAGAATTCACTCAGCAACTAACTGGGTCCCCTGGCTGTTGTATTGGTTTAGAAACACTTAACTCCTTAAGCAGATCTTCATAGAAGAGAAAGCACCCAGTCTACAGTGTGCCACATCTGCATGTTATTCCCTGCAAATAAAGGTCATCCCTCTGGGAGCAAAGGCCTGGTCAACCCTTCCAACAGCAGAGAACCTGAAGTGGAGACAGATTTAGATTTTGAGCCTCTTCACTTAGAAACAGACAAAGTATTTACTTCCAGCTCAAGTTTTGTACTAAACTGCAAAAATGTTCACAGTTCAGCACCTATCCAGGACAAACCACCAGGAAAAAAACCCTGCAGAAAGCAAAGAGAAAACCCCCACTCCGTGGTTGTTGCCACAGGGGAGGGAACCAGTGCAGTTTCTCCAGTGAGGAGAGCAGTTCCTGTGTCAACACCCATCAAGAGAACCTGGCTGTCATGCGGTCTCCACAGAGCCTTAACCAGCAAGGAGTCTGCAGTGTTCCAAGTCACTGTTATACTGCAGTGTATCAAAAGTGATTTACTTACATGTGTGCACCCATGAAATAAATCAGATACAAAGCAGTAATTCACTTTTTCAGAGCCAGAATAACAGCCAGTAAAATGCATGTCAGTGTAGAAGTGCAGCACCCAGAAGAGAGTCAGGAGAAAAAAAAAACAAAGACAGACCTGCACCTAAAATTTAACACGCAAGCATGATAGAAAATCACCAAAAACTTCCAAAACCTTACACTAGACCTATTTTAAAGGGTAAAAAAAGCACTTAATACTCATTTACTTGTTATAAAAAGCCACATATATGGAAAATTAATTAACCTACTCCAAATGAAACATGATATAAGAGTGAAATTCATCTCTTCTCCAGGGACAGTGTCCTTCTACCTTTACAACTGCTCCAAGAACCATGGGCATCCAGGAAATTCAAGGACTGTTTGCAGCTTCACTTTCAACTGTAGAAACCACAAGACTTCAATACTTACAGGTGGGCATCAACAGGTCACACAGTGGGTATCCTTTAAGCCAGCCAGTGAGCTTCCTCTGAACAATTCTCCAAGCCTGTCACTCCACACTGCATTCAGATGGCCAGGGACTTTGGAGCTCTGATCATTGCACTGCAGTTTAACTCACAACAATCAGCACCGGTGCTGACCAGCCTTATAAAAAGGAGCAGTTCTGTGCACAGAAGCCCACAGTTTCCACAAACTGTTCTGACAAGGTCTCAGCTGAAAACTCCACCAGCATCCTCTCTCCAGTGACTGTGCCCTTTGTCACAATCTTCTCAGAACAAAACCTGAAGGAGACAAGGGAAGCAAAAAAGTGCTGACCACCCCACTCCCACAGAGAGGGAACCAGCACAAGTGCTGTGCAGACTGGTCCCAGCCTTAAAAGCCCCACACTGACCCTAACCTGTATCTCCCCTCTTCTTACCTTCAGCTCACCGTGTTCACTGAGGGAAGCCCAAGAACAAGCAGCATCACAGCTTTCTATAGTCCAGAAGAGACAGAAGCACCAGTATGTTGGATAGAGTAGGAGAGGGAGTAGGTTCTTCCCTGTCATCCTGGTGAAACTGCTCATTCAGGATCTAAAGCCTCTTTCTTGTTGCTGGTTTGAGCCCTAGAAAAGAAATTACAGTATTTAGTAACAAAGGTTTCATTCACTAAAATCAGAACCCAGCTGTCAAAGCTGTGATCATCTTTTTCACAACTCTTCAGAAGCCTACAAGTAGAGGAAGAGACTCATTTCTATAGATGTTATAAAATTTAATATAGTCTTCACACTAACCTTAACTTCACTCTATGCTTTCAAAAACTTAAATTTCTTAAAGTTATTAAAACAAAATATGAAAACATTTCCAAACTTGTCTTGATTAAAAAAATACATAGCAAAACCACTCACCTTGCACAGAAACACCAAAAACTAACAACCACCAGTTCAATATCACAAAGCCTCAAGACCTCTTTCTCTTGCTATAGTCAAAAACAAACAGATCCCACGTTCCTAGGCTGCCTTGTTATAAGCCTCACAATGACCTCAGGGAAATAGCTAATTCACCAGGAGCCAATCCCAACCTCTCCTCAAAGGGCCACCACCAAACCCCCACCACTTCTAATGCAACGCACACCTGCTTCCTATGACCAAACATGTATTAGCCAGCTTATCTATTGATCTCTCCATCCCAAAGCCAAATTAATTTCCAAATTACTAACAAGAACACTAATTAAATAGCATCCTGCTCCTATTATTCAATTAGTTGCAGTTTCTTAGTGATTAAACCACCTTTTTTGCCCTTCAACTTAACCCATAAATGGTGAAAAGTGACTTGAAGTCAAACTTCAAATTATTCAAGATCCTAAAAAGTGTCCTTTACATAACTCCAAATGTTAATAGTGTATGTATCCATACTGTATATCACATATATAAAGTCAACACCATAAAAAAAACTTCACTGATTACGTTGTGTAACCAAACATAACTGCAACTTTGACAGTTGCTCTGTTTTATTTGGTCAAAATAATCACAAATCACAAAAAAAAAAATTACACTCCTGAAAATAATAAAAAGTTAATGTTAAGTACTCTGAGGGAAAAAAGTAAGGAAAAGACCCTGTGCGGAGAGTGAGAGAGAAAAATTTCCTAGGTGAATGTAATCCGAGTCATGAGGCTAGAGCGAGGTCGGAGATCAGAAGCGGTAGGTCGGAACTCCAGGGGGTCACAAGAACAAAGGATAAGTCAGGGAAAATAGCTAACTAGATACACAGCTCAGGCTGAGGAAACCTAAACATTGAGCGAGAACAAGTTGCAGAGTGGAAGTTTAAATAGACAAAGTGCGTGAAGTTAATTAGTGGGTGCTCCTGGGAATGCGAAAGTGTCTGCGTGCCTGCTTGAGGTTTGTGACAGTATCCCCCACTTCACGGGCGGCTCCCGATGCCGTAGACTGATGAGTAAGGAGGGTGCAGTGGAAAGTCTCAATGAGCTTTTTGTCCAGAATGTGTCTCTCGGGAACCCAAGACCTCTCCTCTGGTCCATAATCTTCCCAGTTAACCAAATATTGCCATGAACCTCTAAAGGAGCGGTAATCCAGGATCTTATTAACCGTGAACGCGGGCGATTGCCCGATGATGTGTGGAGAGGGAGGACTGGGTTGAGCACTAGAAAGTGGAGATCTATGGTAGGGTTTAAGGAGTGAAACATGAAAAGTGGGGTGAATACAGAGCATGGCCGAAAGGGCGAGGAGACAGGGGTGATTTGGGAGACAACCCGGAAGGGACCAATGAACCGGAGGCCCAGCTTATGGGACAGTGGTCGCAACAGGATGTTTGGAGTTGACAACCAGACAAACTATCCCCGTCTGAGTCTGGGAAAAGGTCTCCTGTGGCGATCGGCGGAGGTCTTGTAACAGCAAGAGGTCTTCTGGAGAGTAAGTCGAACCTTCCTCCACAGTTTAAGGAGAGAAAAAATGTATTGTGGCACAGAAGGGATATTAACTTCAGTGGTAGTGCTGGGAATGAGGCAAGGCTGATACCCGAGAGAACAGAGGAAAGGAGACATGCCAGTAGCTGACCAGCATATGGGCGTATTCTGCCAAGGGGAGAAGTAAAGACTAATTATCCTGGCAGGTAGACACATACACCCGTAGATAGGTCAGAAGACCCTGATTCACCCTCTCGGCCTGTCCATTGGCCTGTGGATGAAATCCAGAGGTGAGTGTAATGGAGGTTCCAAGGACCCTGGAGAAATCTTTCCAAAAACAAGAAATAAAATGAGGGCCCTGTCACGGACGTCCAAAGGGACTAACCGTGGGGAGCAGGAGAGCGGAAAAAGACCCATATGCGTAGTGGCGAGACGGGAAAAAGGCCCGGGCTCATAAGTGCAAAGGGAGCGGACGTGGGGCGACCTGGTGCTAGGCAGGTCTCAGGACATCTCAGGACATCCGAACGTCAATGGTGAGCGAGGACAGAGTGCAAGACCCGGAAATATATAGCCCAAGGGAAAGAGAGGGACAGGAAGGACAGCAGACTGGAAACTAGGGACAGGACAGAGAAGGAGCGCCCTCTGGCTACAGAGGGCGTGACAGGCACCTGTCTGACATGATGTTTTTCAGAATGCCATGTAGACTGAAAACATGCTGGATGAAAAGTTCAGCCATCTCCCAGGTGAAAAGACCAGTGGGCATCCGAACAAAATGAGCGGCCTTAGAAAACCCAGAGTGGATCAGATTTCCATGGAATCTGGACTGGTAGTGTAAAACACAGACTCGATCAGACTTCCATGGGATCCGGACTGCTAGAGTAAAACCTGGAGCAGTTCAGACTACCATGGGATCCGTAGAGTAATAGTAGAGTAAAACCAGGAGTGAATCACATTTCCATGGGATTAGGAATGTTAGATTAAAACCTGGAGCGGATCAGACTTCCATAGGATCCAGACTGGTAGTGTAAAACCCGGAGTGGATAAGACTTCCACGGGATCCAGACTGGTAGAGTAAAACCTGAAAGAGAAAGAAACAAACATGAATGAGTTCATGCTTGAATGAGATTGATTGAGATTCAATAATGCTTGGATACTTTAGATCTGATGATCAAGTATGTGTGTTTTCTTGCACCTATCACCTATATATTCTTTTCGGAAACTCACTGGGGCCTGGATGTTGCGGTGCACCACGACGCAATTGTATCCCAAAAATGAGTCGGTCGGAACAAACAGGTAACTAAGCATTACCGAATCTCATTCCCTTGCATGGGCATTGATCAATGGTCTTGATTGTTTCCCATCCATACTTTTTAGTCAGGGTAACGTCAAAATCCTATGCCCAAAAAACTTCAAATATGTACAGATGCAGCCATTCAAAGTGCGCGGTACAGACACGTACCGGAGGTAATTGGCTATGGTGACGCGCATCGTTATGCAAGATGACGCGGGATACCGCTGTACGTGATTGGTTGACCGACTCGTGGTCGGTTGGTCTGTCGTAGAAAGATTTACAGTAAACGTCTTTACTGTGCCCGTTGTAGATATTGAATTTTACCACTGAAGGGGAAATCTTAGTAGCTGAGCATAAAAAGAATAGGAGCATACTGTAATGCGTGTGAAGGCCATAAACGATATTAATTTTGGAACATAAACATATATGGCTGGTCTTGGTACTTTAAAGAAAAAATACACACCAGTATTCCATTTCTCCCTAAACATTTTAAGCATCGAAGTCTTTAACTGAAGAGATACCGGAGTCAACAAGCATACTTTTAGAATTTGATTAAAAGAGAATATAATATGGAATCGCGTATCTAAAGAATTTAATAACGATATGATTATATTCGTGTACTGCGACAGGGCTGTGTAGGGCTGTTTCGCTTCTCTCTTCACTCGCCTTCCCTTGTAGCCTACTGGTCTACATGCCTGATTACCAACTCACAGGTTGTGTGTTCAAATCCAGCTGGTGCTGGACTTTCCTTTTAACAAACATTTCTTCAAAAAAATAGAATAGCGATATTATGGACAATCAATTGACTTTTATATTTCAAAATATCACAACATGATCGATTCTAAGTCATTTATGATAACAATGAATAGTCACCTTCTTCCCTTCTGACAACGGTCCCTGCTTCTGCTTCCTGCTTCTATTTATATCTATTTACATTTATATTGATTTAAATCGTGTCTTGATTTAAATCGCAAACGCGTGTTTAATTATATGTGTTTTTTTAATCATAATCAGGCTAATGCAACATAAATTGATACAGTATCTTTGTATTCACAGACGCCAGTGGGACGAATAATTCTCCCAGATGTCCAACTGTTACCCATCACTCAGGAGATGGAGGGGGGGTTGTACTTGCAGTGCATCGGCATAGACGGGAAAGCAAGAGCCGACCGCTACGCCGCCCTCGTGTTTCGAAATCTTGTGACTTTTGAAATTTACTGGGGTTGGACCACGTCTGTAAATTTTGATGGGTCCAGAGGCAAAAGTGCCTTGCCTTGCAATCTCCGGGAAACCATTAGTAGCATGGTGAATCGGAGATTCTCAACCCTTACTGCGTGCGACTGGAAAAGAATTTGTGATCGGATCAACGAAATGCTTCGTAGAAGGAGGCGCTCTTTTCCTCTAGTCTAACAGTCTGTCCACAAACAAACATTCCTGTTAGACAAGAGGAATTGAAAAAAAAACAATTTTGTCAATGAAAACTGGTGTGTGTGTCTCTCTCTGCTGGATGTCCCTCTCACTCTCTGCTGAATGAATAAAAGCATTTTATTAAAAACGCGTTTGCCTGGTATTTACTTTGGTCCCTTTTAACTGTTTTTCGATCTACTGTATTGCTTTGAGATGCCACTTTTAAAGGTGATATGTAAAATCAAGTTTTTTATTATTGTTATAGAGAAACATGATCAGATTTTCCCTGGTTCAGAAAAAAAGATCTAAAGTGCTACACATAACTTTCTTAATTCAATGTATTTAAAGCAGTGAACTACTGTAGGTGTCACATAACATTCAGAAATACAATCATGTATTTGACAAATAAAAACGATTACAATCTAATCCTTCCACGTTTGATCCCAAAATCCCAAGAAATATAAATCTTAACGGGTAGAAAGCTATGATGAAAGTTTATTAAGATACTTTCAGCATAGCTAGATAGACAAAGATACTGTATCAATTTATGTTGCATTAGCCTGATTATGATTAAAAACACATATAATTAAACACGCGTTTGCGATTTAAAACAGAACACGATTTAAATCAATATAAATGTTTATATTGTAACTCATACTGTCCAGCTTCCATTTCTCTATAAAAATTTACTCTGTTGCACACACACACACAATAGAAGCAGGAAGCCGAAGCAGGGACCGTTGTCAGAAGGGAAGAAGGTGACTATTCATTGTTATCAAAAATGACTTAGAATCGATCTTGTTGCGATATTTTGAAATATAAAAGTCAATTGATTGTCCATAATATCGCTATTCTATTTTTTCGAAGAAATGTTTGTTAAAAGAAAAGTCCAGCACCGGCTGGATTTGAATACACAACCTGCGAGTTGTTAGTCAGGCACGTAGACCAGTAGGCTACAAGACAACTCGGATGAACAGGGAGGCGAAACAGCCCTGTCGCAGTACACGAATATAATCATACCGTTATTAAATTCTTTAGATACGCGATTCCATATTATGTTAGTAGAAAAGCTTAAAACTACCACTTTTTCACACGCTATTTCACATGCTAGTTTAATACTTCGATGCTTAAAATCGTTAGGGAGAAATGGAATACCGGTGTGTATTTTTCCTTTAAAGTACCGATTCCTGGAATCTGACTGGCTGACACCCTTCTGAAGTGGTTCCATAAAATCTGGTATACGGAAAAGAAAGCGTTGATAAATACAAGTGTCTTTTAATACACTCTTTGCTGTGCTCTTGTGATATTTGTGATATCCTTGTGATATTTTGAGCTCTAGTTGAATGATAAGTGTCGCATTTTAAATCATTTTCGTAGTTAGAAATTATGAAACGCCCTGTTAAAAGCAAGGGAGTTTTTATGCCTGTTGAAGTAAAACAAAATGCCTGACAAAGTATGGCTTGGACAGATTCCAAGTACTTGAACAAATGTGCTAAAGAAATTATACTTTGAGTATACAGCTTGTCCAAAGTCATCCATTATTAATACTATTAGTAATATCTTCGGTAAAGGCTTTGATGCATAAATATTTCTGATAAAGGTAGGTTGTGTACTTTTGTCCAACTGAGCAATCTTGCTTTCATAAAATATACCAACATTTTAATGACTGATGATTAACATGCTGTAATACACAGTTCAAAATTAAAAGCTCAAATGCTGTACATGAGAGGTTAAGCTCCCCCTGGCGGTTTTACAAGGTGACGCCGGATAGTTTCCGGCATGACGTCAAATGACGCGATTAACCGCGTGATACCGCGTGATACCGCGACACGCCCACCGGGGTATGCCACGAAATACCCCACCCATTTTGAATGGCTGCATCTGTATAGCAGATATGCTCAGTTGACACCCCAGGTAGAGATAGAATCAGCATTCTCACAATATTTAGACAATTATTAAGCTCAGGCATTTTGCATTCCAAGTCAGGTGTAGGATGAGGTTTAGGCTTTTTCCTTTTATCTGAATTTTTTTTTTCTAAAATTCTCTGGGCCTGGATGTCGCGGTGCACCGCACGGCAGGTGTATTCCAAAACTGAGTCAGTCGGATAACACGAGTAACTAAGCATGATTGAAACTCATGCTAATGCAAGTGCGGCTATATGTGGTCTTGATTGTTTCCCACTCATTCCTTTTGGTTTGGGGAACACATCAAAATCCTATGCCCAGAGAACTTCAGATAGAGTTCGTGGAAATGCTTAGTGGACACCCCAGGTACGTTAATGATCAGCATTTACAATATATTTTTTTCCAAAACTCAGGGGGACCTGGATGTCGCAGTGCTGACTGGGCCGGAGGTAGGATGCCGGAAAGACCTGTGGCTGAGGAGATGGCCGAAGCAGCAACAGAGATAGGAGGTATGAACCCCAGGCTAAATTGAACACCGGGTATGGGGACGCAAGACGACTGCTTACTGGGTCAGAGGTAGGACACTGGACAGACCCAGGGTTGTGGAGATGGGCGCAGTAGCAGCTGAAACGTGAACCCGGGGCTGGATTGGATGCTGGGGATTTGCGACCGTGGCAGTGAGTGTGCATTTGCCAAGAGCAGCCCATTTTGTTTTAACAGGAGAAGTATCTGGGCCTGTGAGGCATGCGAGGGCCTGCGAGGGCCTGTGAGGATGATGGAGATGGTGGGGACGCGCCGCAGCAGTGCCAGAGTTTAGAGGGGCAGCTGGGTATAGAGCGGGGTGCAGGCCTAATCAGCACTCTCCCAGTGTTCTCCCTGGAGAAGAACAAGGTGGTGGCTGTCGTGAGTGACGAGCAGGGCTCCCTTGAGAAGCTGTGTAAGATGGAGGCCAAGGACGGCAGCAAGGCAGGAGACATTGAGCTGGAAAGCCTTTCCCTGGATTCAAATGCTTCTGATGACAGATCCAAAGAGGATGGCTACCCAAGGGTGGGCTTGGATTTGGGCACTGTTGACGGTGAGTTTACAGGATCAGAGTGCTGTTGCCTGATGAAGGCGAGTTGGTTGAAGGAGAGACGCAGACGAATGTGTAGTGGGACGAGATGACGGAAGATGAGGGGCGGACGCATGGGCAGCGATTTAACACATCAAAAATAATTTTCTCCCATTTTAAACACAGAGCAGTCATTTTAAATGGCTGCAAACCCTTTCATTGAGGAACCCATGTAAAACTGGGTTAATGAAGCTGTTTAATGTCCAGAGAATTATGAAAAACCAACTGTCTCCACTCTTTAGCTCGGTTGTGGATGAATAGACAGGTCTATAACCATGAACATATAGAATAGTGTCTGGCAGACCATGAAGCCTCCCGTCAAGTAAGCAACTCTCCTGGTAGCACAGTCTACGGTCTTTCTCCTGATAGGAGACTTGCATCCTGCAGCGTGCAGCACCTGCAGCAGCACGGAGTAGCATGTGACCATGACGCAGGCTGGGAGAATGTAGGCCATCGCACTTTTTTTTTGTATGCCCGACGGTGCTTCGCCTTCATTGAGCAGGCACGTAAAAACGTGAGAGAGCCGCAGTCAGCAGGAGTTGGAGCTGAGTTGGCGGGGGGGACCCTGAGGTCCACTACTGCAGTGCAAGTTCTATCATAGGCTGGAGAACGGTAGCATTGGTGACACCAGCAGAGGGCGCCAGAAAATTTGGAAGCATTTCTTTAAACTAGACTGTCACAAGCCTTTAGATCACAGCTTCAGAACTGTAATTGTGGGAGACGATCCAGTTAAAGGAAGAGCGGATATGCATGACTGTGGTGGGAACGTTTACGTATGAGGCAGGGGCTGCTTGGAGCATTCACCGCGGAGGAAGGAGAGCTGGTTTCTTGGTGAGACTGGGGCAATAATTGCAGAATGTGAACTTCATCAAAGAGTTGAATCTTAAGAGAGTTGGCCGGAGATGAGCGCTGCTGTTAGGAAGGCAGGTGATGGAGGCAACTGGGAGCTGGAATGAAAAGCAGAAGGAACAAGAAGGTCGAGGAGTGTAGAGGAATCAATCCTCTGTGCTGCCAAAGGTTTCTTCATCGGAGCAGAAAATTTAAAAAAGTCCAAAGGTGATCGAAACGCAAAAGAAAATAGCAAGGGCTTGTACAAAGCGAAAGACGCACACGGACATGCAAAAGTCGCAAGCAAGGGAGAGAGATATCGCGTTGGTATTTATAGCATTTGGTGGAGGAAGGATGAAGGGAGTGATTGCTGATTACTGATGGCTGGGAACGATTGAGTTTGGTTGTTGTCATCCCTTCTGAACTTTCATTATATAAACTCCATTTAGCATTCAAATATAACCGTAACCTACCAATGTAGTTTAATAAAAAAAAAACATTATGTTTGTCACGATTGTTACTCCTCCTCTTAAAGGCCCATTACCTGCACCTGTTCCCTATTTCCGTTCCACCTTAAAAGCCAGACGCAGATGTCATCCGATGTTCCTCATTGAATTAGGCTTCGTGAGAGCCCAGGGTCCTGTTGCGTCTGGCTCCGTTATGGTTTTAACTTTCTGTTCCTAATTCCCTGCCCCGCCGGTCCCAAACCGGTTCATGGTTTTATTCTCTGGATGGATCCCCTGGCCTTGGACTCTACCTTCTGTCTTACCAGTTTGGATTTCTTAATGGATTATTCACCCGGGACTCACTTCCCCTGGACACCTGCACCCCTTGAACACGCCCCCTCTCTCCATTCCGGTCTGCATTACTGTCTCCCCCGTGTTTCCTCACTATTCCGGATCATGTCGCCTGCATAGGGCCCGGAAAGAACTGTTCCCGACAATGTTTGGTTGAATCTGTGATGGAGCCTGCTAATGGCTTTTACATGCTGAACTATAACCATCACGCCTGTTTGATCACGGAGGCTCTGTAACCGTCACGCCTGCTTGATCACAGAGGCTTTCTCCCCCTGTACTTATCCCCAAATGGTGAATGTTTACCCAAATGGTAAATGTTTACACTAAATTCCTGATGACAAAGGAAGGTTTCTATTTCCTTCGGTTACATCAAAGACAGGAGGGGGGGGGGGGGGAACGTGTATATATAAGGTCTGTAGAACCATATCCACTTTGAACTGCTATCGGTACTATAACTAATATGGTGCTTATTGTGGTTCCTTGCATGTATACAATAAAGCTTGGCTGGACGAATGAACATTTCGAATTTCTTGGTTTCTACAATTTGGCACTGCGAGCAGGGTACTCCAACGACACGAGACTTTCTCACCCAGCACCCGAGATGGCATTCTGTACACAAAATCAGAGGTAAGGACTCCTCTTTCCAAAAGTCCCGATTCTCTTGTGCTGTGGTGGTGTCACGCCCTCTGCAGCCAGAGGGCACTCCTTCTCTGTCCTGTCCCTAGTTTCCGGTCTGCTGTCCTTCCTGTCCCTCTCTTTCCCTTGGGCTATATATTTCTGGGTCTTGCACTCTGTCCTCGCTCAGCATTGACGTTCGGATGTCCTGAGACCCGCCTAGCACCAGGGTGCCCCACATCTGCTCCCTGAGGGAATAGGTTTCTATACGGCATTCCTGAACTCTTTGCACTAATGAGCCCGGGCCTTTTTCTCGTCTCGCCGCTACGCATATGGGTCTTTTTCCGCTCTCCTGTTCCCCACGGTTAGTCCCTTTGGACGAACGTGACAGAATGCTGAGCCACTTACTGACCCCGCGAGCGGCGCTTTTTGTCTTGCCGCAGTTTTTTCTTGTTCTCTGGGCTGTTTTTTTTTCAGTTCCTCTATTCTAATCACTGGATATCACTCCGATCTTCCGTGCCTGTGAGCGGGTCCTGCACCTGTCTTTCCTCGGGTAGATCACTCCGATATCAGTGATTGAATGTTGAGCTGGCTTTCCTATTCTTATTACTGGATATCACTCCGAGCTTCTGTGTCTGGAGTGGGTTTTCGTGCCTGGCTCTTCCTGGTCTTGCTCCCTCCGATATCAGGGATAGAATGGTAAGCTTTCTGTCGTTCCTCCATTCTTTTCGCTGGATATCACTTCGGGCATCTGTGTCTGTGAGCGGACTTTGGTCTGGCTTTCCTCAGGTTGTCCACTCCGATACCAGCGTTAGAATGTGAACGTGCTAATTGCCCAGTCTGCGGTATTTTTCCCTGGGGTTTTTGTGGTTTTTTGCCTTTTGTTTTGATTTTTTTCTTCCTGGTTTCCCCTCCTTTTTGCCCCCCCCTGCTCCCTGTGTCTCAGAACTTTGGTTCCTATATGTTTTTTGTGGTTTGTCTCCCTGGCCTTTCCCAGGTTTTTGTCTGTTGTGTTTGTGCTTGGGTACTTTTTTGTTTTAAGTCTCCAGAGCTCTACTCGACCCCCCCTTCCTCCACCCAATAAAGGTTAATACCCCGGAGGAGGGGGTAGCTCTCAGCCGTGGACTCCCGGAGGTTTCCTTTCAGTTAAATGAGGTTTTTCCTCCCCCCAGTGCTGGGCAGCTCATTTATTTGTATGGGCTTCAGGAGCCGCCCATGAAGGGGGGGGTACTGTCACTCCCTCTGTAGCCAGATGGAGCTCCTTCTCTGTCCTGTCCCTAGTTTCCGGTCTGTTGTCCTTCCTGTCCCTCTCTTTCCCTTGGGCTATATATTTCTGGGTCTTGAATATTTCCTTTTTGAAGTTATCACAGGGTGGCCAATGCATCTCACTGATACTTTTGTTGCCCACCAGCATGATCTGAGACAATGAACTAATTCTGTGTTGCAGTATTGCCATTTGCTTTCACAGGCCAATGGCCTCACCACCCACCAAGTGAAAGCGGCCTGGGAAAAGACCATTCCTGGAGACCACGACCTACAGCCAGGAGAGTGGGTGTGGATTAAAAAGATACCATCCCAGATGCTTCAGGCTGAGTGGGAGGGGCCGTACCAAATGCTGCTGATGACAGACTGTGAAAGTCCAGAGGAAGGACCAGTGGATTCACACCTCCTTCTGTCAACGTGCCCAACCTCCGGTGGAATCCACAACATAAAGACTATTTTTATTTTTTGTTTTCAGGAGTAGTGTTGTTCGTGTGTATAATTGTTATAATCACATGTATTAAGAGTACAATCACTGCTTTATGTCACTGGATCACCAACAATACAAATGTTAGGACAGTGCACAAGTATGATGTAAAGTTAGCAGACTCCGCATTTTTGTTGAAAAATGGAAGCTATGTTCCCATTTTCCAAGGGGGGGTTGTTGGAGCCTGCTAATGGCTTTTACATGCTGAACTATAACCATCACACCTGCTTGATCACAGAGGCTCTGTAACCGTCATGCCTGCTTGATCACGGAGGCTTTCTCCCCCTGTACTTATCCCCAAATGGTGAATGTTTACCCAAATGGTAAATGTTTACACTAATCTCCTGATGACAAAGGAGGGTTTCTATTTCCTTCGGTTACATCAAATACAGGAGGGGGAGGAGGAGGGGGGGAGAAACGTGTATATATAAGTTCTGTTGGACCATATCCACTCTGAACTGCGATCGGTACTATAACTATTATGGTGCTTATTGTGGTTCCTTGAATGCATACAATAAAGCTTGGCTGGACGAACGAACATTTCAGGCTCGAATTTCTTGGTTTCTACACCTGTAAGCTGATATCCTTTAATATATAGTAGAATACTTTCCATCAGACGTAATTTCCTTGATAAGCATTGGTTTCCTGGAGACAAATAGAATGGACCTCCTCTTTTACAAGACAAACACACCTTCCTCAAATCTGTTTTCAACATGCTCTTTCACTCTTTTCCAGAAGCAACAAAAATATCGAATTATATGTACAATCAATATGATGGTAGGTTATATAGAAGGGATAAACAACTCACATGCTAATGAAATAAAACAAAAGGGTGCCATACAAACAAGAATTCATATGGGTTAAACCAGGGGTCTCAAACTTAAATGATAGTGGGATAAGATAAAAAGCACTAATCGGTGGGCCGCATTCATTCATAATAAAAAAATTATGAAATATTAAAAAATTGAAACTGAAATTTTTATCTGACACCTGTTGGCTAACTTTACTCAATGTATTAGACAGTCATGTGAGGTTATTTCTGAAGTTCTTCATTCATTCTGCTCCGTTGACAGCGTTTTGCAGAGACCAGAACATCAACATTAGGCCTGATATCACGTGAAGTAGCCAATCGCAATGTCATTCGTAAATGTTAATCGGTGAGTCTTGACTGTAAAACTGATTTGTTGATTTTCATTGAAGAGAAAAACTGTTCACATACATACGTACAGCCAAATATTGCTATGATTCTAGCAAACACAGAGACTAACCTCGGAAACCTGTTTTTCCATCTGTCTACTTTCTTTAGTAACAGCACGCCATCAATCAGTAATCGGCAATCAGGCAACAGGAACATAAACACGCACTGCTCGGGTTAACATACTCACAAGGGCTATGAATAGGACACCTACGAAAGGTTTAGGGTGGTTACAAGACAAGGGAAAAAACAGAAGTAAACTATTAACAACTTCAAATGATTATTGAAACAGAAAATAAATCTATAAAAAAGAAAATGTATCAAATGGCCAAAACAACCAAATTTTATTGGTAACTTTTTGTTAGTCCAGGTGCGTCTCTGTGGGCCTTTAGTTTAACCCTGGGTTAAACTAAAACAAATTTATATAATCATAATTATATGAGTACAGGAAGGTATGTACCAAAGGTGATGTTGTATTAATAGAGTATTTTAATTTATATTTTAATATGCCAGCAGCCATATCATTCTGCAACTCACAACTGGCAACCCACTGAAGCTAAGCAGGTGTGAGCCTGGTCAGTACCTGGATGGGAGAACTCCTGGGAAAAACTAAGGTTGCTGCTAGAAGGGGTGTTAGTGGGGCAGCAGGGGGTGCTCCCACTGCGTCCATGTGGGTTCTAATGCCCCAGTATAGTGATGGGGACACTATACTGTAAACAGGTGCCGTCCTTTGGATGAGACGTAAAACCAAGGTCCTGACTCTCTGTGGTCATTTAAAATCCCAGGGCGTTTCTCGAAAAGAGTAGGGGTGTAACCCTGGCGTCCTGGCCAAATTTCCCATTGGTCCTTACCAATCATGGCCTCCTAATAATCCCCCTCTATGAATTGGCTTCATTACTCTGCTCTCCTCCCCATGGATAGCTGATATGTGGTGAGCGTTCTGGCGCACTGTGGATGCTGCACATTGGTGGTGATGGAGGGGAGTCCCCATTACCTGTAAAGCACTTTGAGTGGAGTGTCCAGAAAAGCGCTGTATAAGTGTAAGCAATTATTATTATTAATATAATTATTAATATGACTATGATTACATTAAAAATCTATGGCATAAAACTGATTTGGTTAATGCTTCTTTAACCCAATTTGGAAAGGTATCTGCTACTAGGATTTTGGCAATAAGCTGATACCTGTGTAGCGGCGAGGCTTATTAATAAGGCAGAATTAAGTGTTTCTGAGCTTCCCAAATGAGACCCCATTTCTCTGTTCATCTCTGTGGTGCAGCCACAGAGAAACTATTCATGCAGGGTGATTTAAGGTTTCCTTTGATTTAAGGTTTCCTAGGACAGCTCCCAAAGGGGGATGCACTTAGCTAAGCCTGGCTATCATGATCAATGGTCATCCATTGGCGCCTATCTGTCTAGGGAGTCCAGATGGACATCTGGACTGCATTCCTAAGTGTCAGGAGTAAGTGACTCATATCTCACCTTGATCAACCAATCAGGGACTGGTAGGGCCGAGTAACCCACGTGGGACTCTGATGCCCATGGAACTTTCAGCCAATGAATGAGCTGAAGTTCCTCCAGGTAAAAACAGGCAACACAGAGAGCCTGAGAGATTCAGTAAGATTCAGAAGGGATTCAGGAGAATTCTGTGGACTTTTCTAAAGGGAAATCAAAGGAGAATTCCAGGACGCAGGACGGCCCAGGAGCAGAAGGCTCCCAAGGGCAGGACATTCTCGCAGCGCGCCTCCTGGCCATCCTGAGACTCAGCCCAGACAACCACGGAACGGCCAGTGTGTCGGAGTGCCAGAACTTTCCTTTGTTCTAAGAGTCTAGAGCAGAGGTTGCCAGAGAGTAACCAGAGGATCCACCCAAGGTTAGCACCAGCAGCAGGCCTCGTGAACAGGTCGGAACTGTGGACAGCTGAATCACTATTCAGAACTAGCTCTTCATCAGGAACGAACCGGTCCTCTTCCTGACTTGCTGGGACCCACAGTCATCTTTTCTCCTGTGCACAAACTTTGCTAGTTAAAGCCAACACTAACTAGCCGGTCAGTGAACATCAGCAGCGCACCGTCGCAAGCCCCACAGCACAGCCTGGCACCGAGCCAGAGAGCGCGGATTGGACAGCAACAGCCTGCAACTGTTTCTTTGTGCCCGCAGGAGATCTGAATCCCCAGAAATTGGATGAGTATTCAACTTCAATGCATTACAGCTCGAGAATTCAATTGTTATCCCAACCAGTTGATATCAATTTAATTCCTAAGAGTTACGTACTTGTTTGAGTATCTAATGTAGAAGTTATAACCAAGTTCATTTACGAAACGGTCTAAATAAATGATATACTGAACGTATGTCCTCTTGATATGTGTAACACTTTGTAACTGATTGAATATATACCTTTTGTATTCTGATAACCCTCTCGATAAGATCTGTTAGGTTTATATGCATATTCCATGTATTAATAAATGTATCCTCGTGTATTAGTACCTGTGTGTGTGCGTTGTTTAAGTTATGTCGCATGGTTGGATTCTAAAGCCATCAAAAGAATCAACTTTGTGATTTACTGCTACAATTAATAATTGTCTCAGTAAATGCCCAAACCCTACAGAACTGGTGCCTTCAGAGAGCCACTACATTACATTTTGGCTACGGCTATGATTACATATTTGGCATCCCTGGGCCGGCTATGATTACACCTGGCATCTTTAAAATTGGCTTCAATGAGGTTTGGATCAATAAGCTACTAACAAGCTAGATGGCTGAATAGTCTTCTCTTGTTTGTAACTATTAATTTTAGGAAAGATGCTACTAAATGCAAAATTAACCACGATCACCCAAAAAAGAAAGTGCTACATCTCAGGAAGGAGCTGAGCAGAAAGTTACTTTCAATGTCACAAACTGGCACAAACAGAGGTCTTACTAATGAGACTGATTTGGTTCTCCTGCATTGTTGTAGGGGGACTGAGTTAAATCACACTTGAAAAAAGAAGGCACTTTATCTAGGAAACGAAGCAGCTGAAAAGCTACTTTCAATGGCAGGACGTCGAACACCCCCCTCTGGCTGTACTCGTACTCGGCTAACGGCTGTGGAACCCTGCGTGTGGAACCCTGCGGCGACCCATGGACCCCAACTATCGACCGGCTCCAGCCCCGGCTGCTCCTCTGGAGCCTCCCCACATGGCTCCTCCTCCCGGGCCCAGTAGGGGGCCAGGCGGTCTTGGTGCAGGACCACCACTCTCCCCCGTGTTCGCAACCGGACACGGTAACAGACCTCGCCCACCACCCCGAGAACCTCAGCGGGCCCCTTCCACGACGGCGCCAGCTTAGGGCTGAGGCCTTTGCGGCGGCGTGGGCTGTACACCCAAACCGAGTCCCCGGGCTGGAAGGCAGGCCCCCTGCAGCACAGGTCATAGTGCCGCTTCTGCCGGACCCCCGCCTGAATCAGGTGGGTCCATGCAAAGCTGTGCACCCGCCGCATCCGCTGCCGCAGGTCCCACTCGTAGTCCGGTCCAGCCGGCGGTGCCGACCCGTCACCAGGCGGCGGGCCGAAGACCAGGTCCACCGGGGTTCGCATTTCCCGGCCCAGCATGAGCGAGGCCGGGGTGCACCCGGTGGATTTCTGGACCGCGGTCCTATATGCCCAAAGCGCAAGGAGGAGGTGGCGGTCCCAGTCCCGTTGGTGCTGGGACACCAGGGTGGCCAGCTGGGTGGTGAGCGTCTGATTAAACCTCTCCACCAACCCGTCGCTCTGGGGATGCAGCGGGATGGTCCGCGTCTTAGTGATCCCCAGGCGCTGGCACACTCTGGCGAAGACATGGGACTCGAAGTTACGCCCCTGGTCACTGTGTAACTCCTCAGGCACCCCCAGTCTGGCTAACATCCCCTCCAGTAGTGCATCGGCCACCGTGGGGGCACTCTGGTCCGGGAGGGCGTAGCCCTCGGCCACTTCGTAAAATAGTCCATGGCCACCAAGACGTAGCGGTTCCCGGCCTCGGTGCGCAGAAACGGCCCCAAAACGTCCACCCCCACCCTCTCCATAGGAGCCCCCACCTGGTTTTGTTGGAGGGGGGCCTGAGAGCGCTCAGGGGGGCCCTTCTGTGCCACACACACCGCACACGTTCGGCAGTACCGCTCCACGTCCCGGTGACAAAGACCCCAATAAAGATGGCCTCAGAGCTGTTGCAGGGTTTTTTTACCGCCGAAGTGCCCCACACCTGGCTGGCCATGCACCGATTGGAGCACCGCCCAGCAGAGCGACTGTGGCACCACCAGCTGCCACCGTACCTTGCCACTGGAGGGTACCTGCCACCCCCGGCGCAGCACCCCGTCCTTTACCTCCAAGGCCTCCCACTGGGCGCAGAGGGCCTTGACGGACTTCGGGTGCAGGGCGAGCTCCTCTTGCGTAGGCCGTGCTCCTGCTGCCTTCCAGCGGAGCACCGGCCCCACGTCAGGATCAGCTGCCTGTCGCTGCACCAGGTCTGACAGGCCCACCCCCACTGGCCCCTCCGCCATGGTGCGGACAGCCCCCTCACGCTGCTCCCGCCGGGCACAGTGGTGGCAGTCCGCGGCCTCGCAGGGGCGCCATGAGAGAGCATCGGCATTGCGATGGCGAGACCCCACACGGTGCGCGACAGTGAAGTCGTACTCCTGCAGGATCTCTATCCATCGCGCCATCTGCCCCTCCGGCTCCTTAAAGTGGAGCACCCATGTGAGGGACGCATGGTCGGTCCTCAACCGCAACCGGGTCCCGAACAGGTACGGCCTGAAGTGGTGGACCGCCGCCATCACCGCCAGCAGCTCGCGACAGGTTACGCAGTAATTCCGTTCAACTCTAGTTAAAGCCCGACTATAGTAGGCCACTACGCGCTCCCCATCTGGCCCCTCCTGAGCCAACACCACACCCACCCCCGAGTTACTCGTGTCAGTATCGAGAACATACGGTAACCACGGGTCGGGGTAGGCCAGCACGGGGGCCCCCACCAGAATTTCACGCAACCGGCCGATGGCCGTCTCACAGCCCGAGTCCCAGTCGAAACGGTGGCCCTTGTCGGTGAGGCGGTGCAGCGGGGCAGCGATGCTGGCAAAGTCCCGGACGAACCTCCGGTAGTACGAGGCCAACCCCAGAAAGATGCGAAGCTCCGGGACGGTGCGTGGAGTCGGCCAGCCCCTCACTGCGGCGACCTTACCTGGGTCCATGGCCACCCCTCGCGGTCCAACAACATGTCCTAGGAAGGTCACCTCCCGCCGCAGGAGCTCGCACTTGCGGGGATTGACCCTCAGGCCAGCACAGCGGATGCAGGCCAGCACCACCCGCCTGGAGGTTCGTCAAGGCCTTGTCGAAACCCCGGGCATGAACCAGCAGATCGTCCAGATTCAGCACACACTGGTTCCGCGGACCGATGCCAGCACCCTCTCCATCAGCCTCTCAAATGTCGGCGGGGCATTGCACAGGCCAAAAGGCATGACAGTAAACTGCCAGAGGCCCTGGCCAATGGAAAAGGCTGTCTTCGGGCGAGCATTGGGAGCAAGCGATACCTGCCAGTAGCTGCAGCGGAGGTCCAGAGAGCTGAATCAGGTTGACCAGGTGATGTAGTACAGGGCGTCATCTATCCACGGCAGGGGGTAGGAATCTTTCCGGGTGACCTCGTTCAGCTTGCGGTAGTTGACGCAGAACCTCCACGAGCCGTCTTTTTTTTTTACCAGCACAGCTGGCGCGGACCACGGGCTCGCGGAGGGCTCAATCCCCCGCTGCCGCAGCCTTGTCTGGCCCCCCGGCCCACTCGGGGGCAGGATCCTGCACGCCCACTCCCCGGCTCGCAGGCCTGGTCTGCTGCCGCCGCCGCCACTGCCTCTTTTTCCCCTGGCTCTGGCAAGCCCGCGTCCCTCGGCCTTCGCCGGGCCTGCCCTCCACCAGGTGAAGTCGCTCCCCCTGCCATACCAACTCCTGCCGACCCAAGTCCAAACTGGCCCCCACTCGCTGCAGTAGGTCCAGCCCCAGAATGCAGTCCTCCTGGATGGGTGCGAGGTAGCAGGAGTGGCGCACCGTCCCTGCACCTAGACGGAAGGCAAGCACCTGTTTCCAACGGACTGCAGCGAGCTGTCCCATCACGGTCCTTAGCCGCAGGCTGGAGTCTTCCCATCCTGGGGGGTTGGTGCCCTCGGTGTCGGGGAGGACGCCTGGCCGGAGTAGGGTTATCAATTAACCGGTGTCGAGTAGGGCTAGGCAGGGTTGGTCCTCGATTTGGCAGTGGAGGTACAGGCCCCTGCTACAGCCGACTCGCCCCACGGTGGCGTGAGGGGCGCCGGTCTTCACAGCGTTCTCCAGAGCGGGGGTTGAGGTGTTCAAGGGCGGCCTTCCCCACGCTGAGCTGCCCCTTTCCAGTTTCCTGACACCGATCGAGGAGTGCAAGGTTCGGGTGCCCGGCAGAACCGGGCTCGGTGTCCCCTCTTCCCGCAGCAGCCGCAAATCAGCATGCGGGGCTGTTCCGCGGGGGTCGCTGCACGGGCTGGCTCCTCTTCCCCCTCGCTGGATTCCTCCATCGCCGCCTTGGTCAGCCGGCAGGGCGCATTGGGTCTGCTGGCGCTTCCACCCACCCCAAACATGGCCTCAGCCCATGTAGCAAGGGCCAAGGCCTGCTCCAGCGATGCCGGCGCGGCCAGCTGCACGTGGTGCCGCAGCTCCTCGGGTGAGAGGGCCTGCAGAGCCATCTCCCGCTGCGCCTCCCGGGGAAAAGTTGGGTATCCTCGGCGGGCGAGGAACATGACATCAGCGACAACCGGGCCCAGTCACTCTCCTGGTCGGCGCCGCCGCAGGGCCAGCCTCTCCCGAATCAGGTCCCGCGCCTCCTCCACACTGAAGCGCAGCTGGAGAGCTGCTGCCAGCGCCGTGTATTTGCCTCTGTCCTCCTCCGGGACGTCCAGGAGCACCTGGCAGGCCGATCCTTCCAGCGCCACCGCCAGGTGGCCGGCCATCTCCGCCCGGCTCCAGCCATTCGTCCGGGCCGCAAGCTGGAACTGCGCCTCGTAGGTTTCCCAAGGCGCTTCCCCATCGTAGCAACCTGGTCACACCCGCACGATGGGTGTGGGAATCGCTGATCGGCTCCGGCAGGGAGGGTATCCTCTCTATGGGGTGCCCGCTGACCAGGAGTAGCAGCCAGTCGCCCTAATTCTACCGGCGGGACCACTACTGAGTAGCCCTGGTAAGGGCTGTGGCCACCTGTCGCACCCAGGAGTTGCTCAGGCTCCCTATGTGCGCTGCCGATGGGTCCTATTTCTTTTAGAGTCTGGATTTGAGTCAAGATGGTGTCCTCCTATGGAAGCCTCTCAGAGACAATCATGGTGATCTTTCTATTCAAGGATCCAAACTCACCTGAGTATAACTGTACTTTGAAGCTATGCCAGAGAATAAAATAAAACACTTATGAACTCATTATTCCTGGACTTTAGGGACAAAGTCATTATTAATATTTATAAATTTTTTGCATAGCAAGCTGTTATTAGAACCTGATCTTTAAATTGATTTACTAATCTCTCCCCCTGTTACATGTTCTCTGGATTACATGCACAGAATGCATTAAAATAATCCTTCTAGGTACACCTTATTTACACCTGGTGATGTGGCACTGTGGAATTTTTCTTTCCTCAAAATAGCAGATTCGTTTAGATTTGTTTCTTTTATTTAAAGTTAATATTTTTACCTTGTTCAATTACTATTTTGAAGCTTAAACACCAAGTAAGTCTTGGCTTGTGAGAGAAATGATACAGTGTCGTGCTGTTTCAGAGGGAATTAAAGTTTTATACATGTTGATTCTACCAAAGAACCAATCTATTGTCACATTGAAGGTTTCTTTAGAAACATAAACTCTTACAAGTACACTTTTGCTTTTCAGGTGTGATGGGTTAGAATTTCAGATATTGTTTTTTTCACCCTAGTGAAATTTCTTAATAACTATACATTTTCAAGAAATATTAAATATTATTTCTCCTTCTTCTCCTTCCTTGAAACGCAAAATTCTAAATTATCATTGTCTTTGATGTTGGTTCTAAATAGAATCTAAATAGATTTTAAACATCAATGCTAAAATGTTTTAGAGATCTTGAATCTTAAGTTTTGAGTGGGTAAAAAATGTTTGAGCAAAGAAAATGTTGATTATATGAATAATTTGTACACACGTGTCACTGCCACTTCATCCCATAAAGCCGGGATTGCATCCTTACTCTTTTCGAGAAATACCCTGGGATTTTTAATGACCAGATAGAACGAAGGCCTCCATTTAACATCTCATCTGAAGAACGGAGCCTTTTTACAGTATAGTGTTCCCATCACTATACTGAGGCTTTAGGACCCACACAGACTGCAGGATGAGGATCCCCTGCTGGCCTCACTAACACCTCTTCCAGCAGCAACCTTAGCTTTTCCCAGGAGGTCTCCTGTCTAGGTACTGACCAGGCTCACACCTGCTGAGCTTCAGTCTGGGAAAACTACTTCAGTCTGGGTTGCTACTTGTGAGTTGCATGATGATATGGCTGCTGACTAGGATCTCTTAATACTTTTTTCAACGGTAAGGAGCCAAGATGGCAATGATGGAGAAGGTACACAGCATCAAAGGTGAGAAGGTTTATATCCTACAGCAAAAGGTACAGCGAATATTATAGAGTTTTCAAAATAAAGAAACCTTATATGTATAAAACCATTATTTCCTCATTAAAATGTCAAAACCACATTAATCTTAAGAAACAATTCACTACAGTCACATGGAAAAATTTCAAAACAAGACATCGAGATACAGATCACCAAAAAACAACCCAAATCCAAAAGGAAGACACATCACATTAAAACACTTTGCAGAGCAGAAACCAAAAGCAATACATCCTTTAACATTAATACAGTAATTGGGCCACACAGCTCAAACCTGTCAGTAAATTAGAGATCTTCCTCAGTCTTCCAACTACTCAACTGAAGTCTGTTTAATAACAATAGCTTGTCACAGAAAAAGTAAACCAAAAATAAAAACATGCTCACTCTGCAAAGTCTATGCAGTCTCGTCCTGCATCTGTTTTTTCTTCTCTTCTAAGTCTTCTTTTTAAAGTTTTTATACCATGCTAATGAAATCAGCATGACCACTGGCAACTTTCACACTGTTGTTAAGAAGCTTGTTAATTATCACATAGTCAGGTGTAACATGTAAAGTGTATGAAGATGTAGGAGTATTACAACATTTGACAATTAATCTGTAGTCACATCTACACTCAAAGGTCTTAGCCCTGTGCTTATCCCAAATACACGTTAAGCTGTGAAATGTGACTGAATTCAAAATCTACTACAAACCACAACTGTAAACCCATACTCATTCTCATCGTACTCATACTAATAGACTAAAGTATCAAATATTCTGAAGGTCTTTAACAATTTGGACATTCCAAATAAGTAGAAAGTAGGAAATCTATTTGAAAACAAAACAGCCAGTGTACTGGAGTTATCTCCTTTTCCTCTGCTCACTCCAATGTGCAGTGATTGAATCTACCTTTCCATGGTGTCTCACTTGAAGGATTATCTACTGTGCAGTTTTGGCAGGGTTTCCAGCAAAGAAGGGGCCAAATAAGGGATCTGTGTCACACTTTGCACTATAACCAAGTGTATAAATCCCTGGTGCTTTACTTGGGTTAAGTGTGCTTACCTCAAACCAGCTGTCAGACAAAAACATGAAAAAGTACTTCGGCAAATTTAGCCTAATTACATTGTCAGGCAAATTTTTACTAGATTTTTTTCAGTGACTTTTAAAATTAATAAAATTCTAGTTTCTATTTTTTTGACATAATAATGAGGAATTTCATCATGAATATCAGAAACAGTTCAGAAACGTACAAAAACGTAATTTTAAGTTATATTTAAGTTATTTAAAATTTCTCATTTAAAAAGGTCATTCATGAGTGCTTTGACTGATTTCGACCAGTGTTGTTAAATTTAAAGAAATAATTCTCTTACTTTAAAAGTAAACCAAACTGACACAGACTGGGGCACCATGCAAGATATACTGTACTGGAGGGGTCTGAAGTGCAGTCTGAGAGTGTAAGAAGACCTAATTACATAAGAAAATAATATCTTTTGAAGGTATCCGTGAATTGTTATAATAGGTGCCAAGCACCTTCAACATTCAAACCTCTAACATTTCGTTGATTTTAGGTCTGCTTTTAACAGCATGCAAATGTATATTCTTTTACATCTTTTTGACTTGAATTTGAATGAAAATATTACATTTTAAAGATTTGTTTACAGATTGATCTCAGAGAGTCCACATGAATGGTGTATCTCAGATGAATTGGTGTTTAATACAGGTGCTCCCCAGAGTTGTGTATTGTCACCTCTTCTGTTCTCAATATATACTACTGAGATGCAGATTCAGAGTAGGGACAGCCAGTGTGATTCAATATGCAGATGACATGGTTCTTGTGGGACTCTGTTTATAGGACCAACCTTTGAGCAATCTTACTCTGAAACGTCAGTGTCCTTGAAAACTGCTGCCGATCCTCCAGCACATTAGGAATAAATGTAACCAAGAATAAAGAGCTTCTTTTCAATGTTAAAACCAACGGTGGGCAACCTTTGCAGCTAATAGTACTCAAAGTCAGTCTGTAGAGGTCATGGAGAGTTTTAAAAATTTGGGAACACATTGAACAGAAGATACACTGATAACATACAGTAGATAACATTTTTAAGAAACCAAATCAGAGGCTGTTTTTAATTCAAAGACTAAATAACTTTAATGTTAGATGTCCTAGATGTGGCATATAAAAGCCTTGTTGAGAGCACCCTGACATTTAACATGACAGTTTGGTATGATAACTTGGGGTTGAAAAGCAAAAAACCAAACTGTCCAGGATTGTGAAAATGCCAGGAAAAGTAATTGGGGAAACAGCAGCCCCACCTCTGCAACTTATACCATAATACAGTTCTCAGAATGGCAAGGAACATCACAGCTGATTCCAAGCTTCCACTCCATTCTCAACTTGTAATGCTCAGAGAGATGTTATAGGGTACCAAATTCAAATAAAATCAGTCCTTTGTCCCCTCTGCAATAAAACTGCTCAATTAATGTATGTAGATGTAGTTCCCACCCCCTATTTATCCATTTATTAATGTATTACATACTATTATTGTGATTTTATATACTTTATATAATTTTATGTGACTTTTATTTTTTGCTTGTGTAGCGGCGAGGCTTATTAATAAGAAAGAATTAAGTGTTCTGAGCCTTCCCAAATGAGGCCCCATTTCTCTGTTCATCTCTGTGGTGCAGCCACAGAGAAACTATTCATGCAAGATGTTTTCTTTTGATAAGGACAGCTCCCAAAGGGGGATGCACTTAGCTAAGCCTGGCTATCATGATCAATGGTCATCCATTGGCGCCTATCTGTCTAGGGAGTGCCAGTTGGACATCTGGACTGCATTACTAAGTGTCAGGACTAAGTGACTCATATCTCACCTTGATCAACCAATCAGGGACTGGTAGGGCCGAGTAACCCACGTGGGACTCTAATGCCCATGGAACTTTCAGCCAATCAATGAGCTGAAGTTCCTCCAGGTAAAAACAGGCAACACAGAGGGCCTGAGAGATTCAGATTGAGATTCAGATTCAGTAAGATTCAGAAGGAAAAGACTGGAGAGGATTCTGTGGACTGTTCTAAAGGGAATTCAAAGGAGAATTCCAAGGCAGGACGGCCCAGGAGCAGAAGGCTACAAGGGCAGGACATTCTCGCAGCGCGCCTCCTGACCATCCTGAGACTCAGCCCGGACAACCACGGAACGGCCAGTGTGTCGGAGTGCCAGAACTTTCCTTTGTTCTAAGAGTCTAGAGTGGAGGTTGCCAGAGAGTAACCAGCAGCAGGCCTCGTAAACAGGTCGGAACTGTGGACAGCTGAATCACTATTCAGAACTAGCTCTTCATCAGGAACGAACCGGTCTTCTTCCTGACTTGCTGGGACCCACAGTCATCTTTTCTCCTGTGCACAAACTTTGCTAGTTAAAGCCAACAGTGAGCATCAGCAGCGCACCTTCGCAAGCCGCACAGCACAGCCTGGCACCGAGCCAGAGAGCGCGGATTGGACAGCAACAAGCCTGCAACTGTTTCTTTGTGCCCGCAGGAGATCTGAATCCCAAAGATTGGATGAGTATTCAACTTCAATGCATTACAGCTCGAGAATTCAATTGTTATCCCAACCAGTTGATATCAATTTAATTCCTAAGAGTTATGTACTTGTTTGAGTATCTAATGTAGAAGTTGTAACCAAGTTCACTTTACGAAACGGTCTTAATGAATGATATACTGAACGTATGTCCTCTTGATATGTGTAACACTTTGTAACTGACTGAATATATATCTTTTGTATTCTGATAACCCTCTCGATAAGATCTGTTAGGTTTATATGCATATTCTATGTATTAATAAATGTATCCTCGTGTATTAGTACCTGTGTGTGCGCGTTGTTTGAGTTATGTCGCATGGTTGGATTCTAAAGCCATCAAAAGAATCAACTTTGTGATTTACTGCTACAATTAATAATTGTCTCAGTAAATGCCCAAGCCCTACAGAACTGGTGCCTTCAGAGAGCCACTATGATTACATATTTGGCGTCCCTGAACCGGTTTTCCCTACATTATTTGGCGTCCCTGGGTCGGTTTAATCTACACTTGTGTGTTTTGTACTTTTATGGGAGAGACCAAAGACACATTTTCACAGTAATGACAGAATCAATTATCATCAGTGTGTGCGTCTTAGAGGAGACTGACAATGACAGAGCCATCAGAAAACTATTAAACTATCTGCTCACTATTAAATATTAATATTCTAATATGGCTGATTTCACAGTTTAGCCTTGGTTTACTCTTATTGCCACTCCTTTAATAATTTATCACATGTGTCATGTAAACTTGCTCAAAGGCCAGGTACATCTACGTAAAAACACTTCAGACAATGCTTTGAACCTACAGAACCATCAGCATAGGGTAAAACTTCTGGTAAGTAGAATCTTTTATCTAATACCCAAGTATCAACAATATTTATCTGCACTAGTACTCTGTATCTAATAAACCAGTCCTCCTGATTAATTAAGAGGCTTATATATCCAATTGAGATTAAATAGGTTTCAGTTTGTGTCTAGCTGGCAACATAGAAGGAGAACAAAGGGGGATGAGTGAGAGCCCTATGGGTTGTGACGTACTGTGTACAAGTCTTTGTTACACTGCAGAACCTAAAGCCAAACAAGGGCAAACAAAACGTCTACTGCATTACAATCTAAACAGGACATGAGGTTCCAATCTGGTAATGATAGACTATAAATTATTTTTCCAAGAAGCTACATACATTATTTGTCATTGCAATTGTGTTTACCTCTGTTCTAATTCTAGTTCCAGGTGGAGAAGGTATAATATGTAATGTTCTGTGCTATGGGAAACTGTATGAAATGGCATCTCTTCATTGTGCAAGTGCACAGAAAGGGTTCCTGTGGAGCTCCTGCCCTTTGGTTCATTCTGTGGCTGATTAAATGTTTCCACATTTTCTCACATTATTAAAACATGACCTCTGAGCATTTTAATAAACACAGATACAGCTTTGCAGGAAAATGAATAAAATAAATTAATAAATTAAGTTGTTTTGTATCTAATGTTTTGTGCAACAACTGAGGAAAGCAAATAATTTGATCTACAGTATAAGTTTCCAATACATCCCAAGAAAAAAGGATTGCAGATAACATACAGTATGTGATAATGATAAGATTTCTGTGTTCAGTTTGATTTGGGTTCAGCTCATTGTGCAAATTGGAGTGTCAGGTCAGTTACTAAGAAATACACAGCTATGGATATTGTACAGCAGAAATAATCTCAGCAAGGCAACAAATCACACAACATATTTGTGTGACAACTTGGAAACAGTGGAACATCTTCTGTCCAGGTGAGTTTAATCTGAAAAAAATAAAAAAATCATTCACAGAACTGAGAATGAACTGAACAAGATCTCACACAAACAATTCACCTCCTTCAAGTGTGCCACAGATGATTTACATCCAAGCCATGTTTATATTAATATTCTGTTGCGTCTATAAAACTAATAATAAAAATAATAAATGAGAATTTGTAAGAGTAAGAAGTGAAGACATCAGTTGGTTATTTGTTGAGTATAACAATGTTTGGTTATAGATGCTTCTTAGTTCAAGGTGTTAAACATAAGAAGGCATTGGCTGAACTGAACAGTCATTCTGTTAGCTTTAGAAACATTACCAGCAAGCCTCTTGACTGATATATCCATAATCAGATTGGATTAGCAGTGCACTTCCTGCAAGTACATTCTTTAGAAACAAGCAAAGACCAGTACCTGTCTTTGATTTTAATGCATCTTAAAGCATCAAATACATACACTCAAACCCCCTTCTGAATATACTGTAGACTATAAGGATAAGAGTCACCTGTATTCCTGAAAGTTATGAAAAGCTTTAGGCCACCATGTACTACATCCAATAGCACAATAAATTGTTTCAGATCTTAAAGTGAAAAACTAACCTTAGTTGGAATGTAATGACTCTAGAGATGGAAATTGAAATGATGCTGAAAGTGCAAAATTTCATGATTTCCTTATTTAGGTAAAAATACAGGGAAATCAGGATCAGGCTAGTTCTACATTGATATAAATACCTGTGATGCCCTGATGAGCTCCAGTGTTCCTGCATCAGCACCCTCAATAACCACGGCACATTCCACATATGCAAGGAGCTCACCAGGGCCATCTCAAATGAGATCAGGCCTGGCTTATCAACCTTGTTAAAAACCGCACACACTACAGTATGTAAACCCTGAGGAACCATTCCTCAGAGCTTTGACATTGAGTTGACTAACAAGTGCGTGCGTGCGTGCGTGAGCTCGCTCTTTGTTTCAGGTTTTCCTGTTCACAGCCTTCTGGTTTCTGTTTGCAATATTGCCACTTTCTAACTATCTATTATCCCCTCTTGTCACCAGCCCAGATTTGACTGCTTCCCTTGTGCATCTCAGCTACCTGCCATTTTCATTTCTGCTTCCCATTACTACATTGTTATCACCCAATTACATAATGACCTTTGTCATCTTCACCGCTAATCGGACTCTGAGAACAATTACGTCGCCATGCCCTTATTCTTTCCACCTATGGGCCCAGACTAGCAATTAATAATTGTTTATTAGTACAAATATTGTCAACTGCACATTTTGATGAAAAACTAAAGACAAAACATAACAGTATTGTTATAATCTTACTAACACTGATGAATCTAAAGAGGTTATCATGTACAGTATTATACCCTACAATGCTACAGATATTTTCCATAGCAAAATGTATTTAAGATCAAAAGATATATTGTTTTTGCTAACCAAATATTAAAACTTTATTCTAGGTAGATTTCTCACATGAAATTCAGGTAGACCAATGCATGATTCACGAATTTGAAGCCAAATGCATTTTTTTATTGCTAATGTTTATGAAAATTAATGTAGCAATTGATTACAATGCGGTTTTGATTAATTGAATAACATTCTGAAAGCAGTGTAAACATTATGATAATCGGTTACAATTACAATCTGTATATATTCATGATATATAAAAATTATAAAAATTGGAAAATATGCATACTTTGGGAGTGTATTTTTTATTCTAATAGTTTTAATGAAGTGATATCTAACTACGTTCTTTTACCTCCCAAGCCACTAGCTGCATACATAGCTAATATTCTCCTCTTTTAAGGGATTCAGCTCTAAATTCATTCCTATATATTAAATATATAAGTGGCTGGTATAAAAGCAGCATGTGAATTCTTTATTCTCTGGTACAACTTTGATGAAAAGAGTAATAAACCAGGCAGACTTGATAAAACAAATGTTTATTAACAGTGACAAGATAAACACTATTCTACACCCAAAAAACAAACAACACATAAGTTACTATATTTATAATATGTACAGATCGTGTTTCAGAGACCTAATCACCCAGAAAACACCAGACTGCTTCTAGATATTGAACACTTAAATAATGTCCATAGAAGCCCCAATAAGAGATAAACTGCCTTCTTAATAAATGTACAGATGCAGCCATTCAAAGTGAGCGGTACAGACACGTACCGCAGGTAATTGGCTGCGGTGTCGTGTATCATGACGCAAGATGACGCGGGGTACCGCGGTACGTGATTGGTTGACTGACAGGGGCACTCGTGGTCCGTTGGTCTGTCGTAGAAAGACTTACTGTACAGTAAACGTCTTTACTGTGCCCGTTGTAGATATTGAATTTTACCACTGAAGGGAAATCTTAGTAGCTGAGCATAAAAAGAATAGGAGCATACTGTAACGCATGTGAAGGCCATTGCTAGCTAAGGAAATCTCAGTATAACTTTGTTCATGAACAAACAGTGGCATGTTACATTATTATTAGTTTTTTTGTTAACAAGGCTCGCCAGCTAATGTGAATCGAAACCTGTCTTGCTAGCTTTTAAAGTCGTGCGAGGTGTAAACGACAATTGAAATAGAGAAAAAAGACCTGACTGACAAGCCGATACATACTCTTAGAGTTTGATTAATAGGGAATATAATACAAAAATATAGTACTAAAAAAGGTACTACCACTTTTAAAGGTGATAGGTAAAATAAAGTTTTTTTATTATTGTTATAGAGAAACATGATCAGATTTTCCCTGGTTCAGAAAAAAAGATCTAAAGTGCTACACATAACTTTCTTAATTTGATGTATTTAAAACAGTGAACTACTGCAGGTGTAACATAACATTCAGAAATATAATCGAGAATAGTTTTGTGGTGTTTGTTTAGATGAAACGTTCCTAAAACGTTTAACGTAACAAAATTAAAGACGATTAAAATCTGTAATCTTTCCACTTGTACTGTGAGTCATCGGAAAGTTTCTGCTTTGTGTAAGGATGGAATCGAAAAGCAATCTTAAGTGGTGAGAAAGCTGTGCTCAATGTATTTAAGGGACTTAAAAGTAAAAGGAGATGCTTCATATTGCTTGACTAATTTAAAAAACTAAGTTATAAATGCAGACGCTCCCTCTGTGCCGCGCCGGGTGTATCAAAATATCAAAATATACATTCCCAACACTAATTGTACCCATCTGTCATGCAAATAAAGTTTTTTATTATTGTTATAGAGAAACATGATCAGATTTTCAGAAAAAAAGATCTAAAGTGCTACACATAACTTTCTTAATTCGATGTATTTAAAGCAGTGAACTACTGTAGGTGTCACATAACATTCAGAAATACAATCACGTATTTGACAAATAAAAACAATTACAATCTAATCCTTCCACATTTGATCCCAAAATCCCAAGAAATATAAATCTTAACGGGTAGAAAGCTATGCTGAAAGTTTATTAAGATACTTAGAAGACAAAGATACTGTATCAATTTATGTTGCATTAGCCTGATTATGATTAAAAAACACATATAATTAAACACGCGTTTGCGATTTAAAACAGAACACGATTTAAATCAATATAAATGTTTATATTGTAACGCATACTGTCCAGCCTCCATTTCTCTAGAAAAATTTACTCTGTTGCACACACACACACAATAGAAGCAGGAAGCAGAAGCAGGGACCGTTGTCAGAAGGGAAGAAGGTGACTATTCATTGTTATCAAAAATGACTTAGAATCGATCATGTTGCGATATTTTGAAATATAAAAGTCAATTGATTGTCCATAATATCGCTATTCTATTTTTTCGAAGAAATGTTTGTTAAAAGAAAAGTCCAGCACCAGCTGGATTTGAACACACAACCTGCAAGTTGTTAGTCAGGCACGTAGACCAGTAGGCTACAAGACAACTCGCGTGAACAGGGAGGTGAAACAGCCCTACACAGCCCTGTCGCAGTACACGACTATAATCATACCGTTATTAAATTCTTTAGATACGCGATTCCATATTATATTAGTAGAAAAGCTTAAAACTACCACTTTTTCACACGCTATTTCACATGCTAGTTTAATACTTCGATGCTTAAAATCGTTAGGGAGAAATGGAATACCGGTGTGTATTTTTCCTGGATTCCTGGAATCTGACTGGCTGACACCCTTCTGAAGTGGTTCCATAAAATCTGGTATACGGAAAAGAAAGCGTTGATAAATACAAGTGTCTTTTAATACACTCTTTGCTGTGCTCTTGTGATATTTGTGATATCCTTGTGATATTTTGAGCTCTAGTTGAATGATAAGTGTCGCATTTTAAATCATTTTCGTAGTTAGAAATTATGAAACGCCCAGTTAAAAGCAAGGAAGTTTTTATGCCCGTTGAAGTAAAACAAAATGCCTGACAAAGTATGGCTTGGACAGATTCCAAGTGCTTGTACAAATGTGCTAAAGAAATTATACTTTGAGTATACAGCTTGTCCAAAGTCATCCATTATTAATACTATTAGTAATATCTTCGGTAAAGGCTTTGATGCATAAATATTTCTAAAAAAGGTAGGTTGTGTACTTTTGTCCAACTGAGCAATCTTGCTATCATAAAATATACCAACATTTTAATGACTGATGATTAACATGCTGTAATACACAGTTCAAAATTAAAAGCTCAAATGCTGTATATGAGAGGTTAAGCTCCCCCTGGCAGTTTTATAAGGTGACGCCGGATAGTTTCCGGCAGAGCGTCAAATGACGCGTGATTAACCACGTGATACCGCGTGATACCGCGACACGCCCACCGGGGTATGCCGCGAAATACCTCACCCATTTTGAATGGCTGCATCTGTAACATGGAGGTTTTCAGCATGGAGAGGCCTTTCGTTTGACTTCGGTCCAGTTTGATTTTGGTTATCGCTTCGTTCCTGGTTATTGCTTCGGCTTTGTTTGTTGGTTTGTTTTGCTTTGTGTTTGTGTATTTTCGTATAGCTTCGGCTTTGTTGTTTTGTTGGTTTTACGTTAGTTTCTTTGTACTTTCGTTTGTTTGTGTGTTCATCCTTGTTTTGTCATTACCTTGCCCCAGTGTTACATGTTCAACTTTTGTGTTCTTTCGTACCCTGCTCCTGTTGATTACTCTTGTTTTTCCTTATTTGTATTCCTGGTTCACTTGTGTTTTTGTGTGAACTTTTGTATATAAGGTTAGTTTAGGTTGTTGGGTACACTTTACACACTTAGTTGATTTTGTATTAGTACACTAGGTTAGTACGGGTGAGTGCCATTTGTCTTATATGGTTTTGGGTAGTCAGTGCAGGTTAGCTAGGGTGTTGAAGACGCCGAAGACCGTGTGTTTCGGGTTTTCTTTTGTAGTCAGATTAGCTTTCCCTCACTGTCTTAGCCAGCTCCATTTTGTTTGTTATTTTCTTTCCTTTGGCACCACTCTAGTTCCTTACCCTTGTTATCAAGCTTCCTAGTCCCTCACCAGAACCCCCCTGCTTCCAAAAGAATTATCCTAAATGTTACACCCCTTTACCCCTAGACAGTTGGGGTCATAACAAGCTTAATGTGTCAAAAACCAAAGATATGGTCATCAATTATAGTGAGCAATTACCAGCTGCAGAACCAACAGTCATTGAGGATCAAGAAATTGAAATTGTCAACAGTCTCAAACATCTTGGTAATTTATAATTGTTGATTATAAAACTAACCTTTGAGGAAAACATGGATGCCATTTTTAAGTAGAGCCCACAGCAATAGTTTTTCCAAATAAAACTCTGATCTTTAAATCTTTTAATATCTCTTAATACATGCAATAAAAACAGACTGAGTGAGATTGTGAAGGTACCCAGCAAAATTATTGGTGCACAGAAACTGCAGCTTCCAGACATCTATGTGAAGAAAATAGTGTAGAAGCCAGTGCAATCATGGACTGTTATGAATACCTCTTGAACAATGAATTTTACTTCCTTCCAACCGGGTGTCGATTTAGACTTAGATTCAATTTAGATTTAAATGTAATAGAACAAAGTCTTCTTTTATTCCCCACAGCTATTAACCTTAACTAAAATAACTTTATTCATGCATATGTATTTTCTTTCTCATCATACATGCATGTTTCCTTTGTGTTAATGGGTTCATGTTGTGTTACATGTATTGTGTAATATGTCATGATTTTTACCTGCCTAGAACGCAAATTTCTTATCTGGGACAATATAGTAAGACCCTTCCTAGTGAAGTCATTAGGTCTGCCTTCAGAGGGATGAATCACCGGATAAAGTAGGTTCCAAGTATGTTGAAGTGATATGGATCTGTGTTATTTGTAAGTCTTTGTCCTATGTAAGTGTGTGTATGTGTCATTACTACATTTTCTACTGCCTGACAATAAAAAAATCTCATGCCATTAAACCTCATTTTATGCCCTTATTTATGTAATAATATCCCTCATTAATACCTTCTGAGTAATGAAATTGGATTTCAGATTTGTGAATAATACTGCTTATTATTATCAGCATTTCTGAAAGGGATTGCTAGATAAGAACTTGCATTAATTATCTATATATGTTCAATTTGTCCTTTGTTTCTTCACCAATTTCCCCACCACAGGCTGAAATAAACCTGAATGAGCATATTAGTATTCACTACCCATGGCTAGTGCTCAGAGAGTGTCTGGTGGCCTCCAAGTAATGCAGGGTCTTTGACAAGGAGATGGATTATATCTGCATTCTCTGAATTTCACTCCAAGAATTCTTCCCCAGGCGACAGTGCTGGAGAAACATGCACTTTGTTTCTGTGTTCACCATCTATAGCAGGACTGCAAGTTCTGAGTTTGGTCATTTCAATCTTTTCAATTATTCATTTTTGTGGTGTATCAAAATATTTGCTTTCTTATTTGTTAAATTGTATTTTAAGATCCTATACATTTTATATATCAAGAGATTTAAAATTTCAAGATTTCAGAATTTCAGATTTATCTAGCAACCTCCTATCCAGCAATTAAGAATGAGACTTTGATGTCTGAACAATATTCAGTCTACTTTGAAAGACTGAAGTAAAAAGACCAAATGGTCTTTATTTATAATAGAGACTTTTACCTTAGATTTTGACTTATAACAAAGAAGGAAGAGAAGCAGTACTGCAAATTAGAGGAAGGAAGGTTTAATGTTAAACTTTGTCAGACGTCGTAAAAATATTGCTTGTTTATTGTCTCCTCATCTGCATCCCATACAGATTTAATAGTCCCCAGTAGCCACTGTACTCTGCCTTTCCATCTGTTCTTACAAAGTCCAACTTATTTACATCAAAGACTGTAAAAGATTATTCTGTGATTTTTCCTCTTGGTCTGGAGGTAACTTATAAAATTGAGTTTAAACCACTGTCCTAGGTTACACTTGCCAAATTCAACAGAAAACTAAGATTAAATGAGAAATATTTTAATAGTAGTTCTTAGAGCACACAGGACACAAATGATAGGAGGTCATCTGGCCCTTTCATGCACTTTAGTAGTTAGTACAGTGGCTGGTTCATCCAAGGGTTTCATCCATCTTTAAAAACAGTCAGGATCTCAGCTTCATTAAGAAGGTTGGCTAATTTGTACCTGACTCGCATAAAGAAGTCTCTTGTTTTATCTGAGTTTAACTACACTTCCATGTAGTTTTGCTGATTCATGTTTCAGTGTGAATTCTAAGGAAATCTAAGGAAGTGGGTTTACTTTGTTAATCCCTTTGGGAATTTTAAATACTCACCTCATAGTCTTCTCTTGTGAAGCCTAGTAAAGGTTCAGGTTTTTTAGTCGGTGTCAGGAAGATGCCTAACTGTGTTTAAATGTTAATATTTTTAGTACTTATCCTTTTATTTTTATTACTTTTCTTAACGTGATTATGCAATTGTTGCTCTTGCCTTTCTTGCTTGGTAGTTACTCGTAAAAGAATGAGATTTTATTCTCTTTGACCTCTAAAAAGTTTAAAAGTTAAAATGAAATTAAAAATTAGCACATAGGAAAGACACAATTTGATTGATAATATAACATTTAGGACAGATTAGGCTCCAACCAGAATGGAGAGAGATTCAAATTTGCCATTCATAATAAAACCTTCATAATAAACTCACTGAGCCTCTGACCAAGAGGAAAGGCTAGTGGCTTTCACTCACACAGTGAGAATATGTTTTGAGGGGACTTGCATTATATTTTTGATACAAGGATTTAATCAAAAATGGAAACTCATCTGTTACCAGAAGAAACTGATTTTTAAAAAATTTTCATACTAAAAGAATATACATAGATCCAGTCTATACTGCACATAATAACTGTTTTATGTATTGTTGTATTCTGTTGAGACATCAATAACATTTATAGGACATTACCTGTTACACACTTGTCACAATTGTTATTTAATAGTACTGTGTTTACTGTACTGTGTTTTAACATGTGGTGTTAATGTCTAATAATAGTAAATCAACTTCATTTAAATAAATGATCCTGGCAATATCTAAATTATACCTGTAGTACACAAATATATACAAAGTCATTCAGTTGAAAACAAAAGCATCAATTGTGAAAATGTTATTTATTGTTTTTTATTTATTAAAATAAAGGACATTACAAAAAACTGGAAATAAATACTCTACAGAGATATGTAAAACTAGTTTAATTACACAAAAAAGATAGGATTCTTGTATAACTACTTATCCCCAGCCCCTTACCTCCTTATTCATTCACACTGCAAAGGCCTTCTGACTCTGTTCATCAAGCACACATGATCACAAACATTACATTTAAATACTAATTCACTCATCAGGAATTTATTGTATTAGGATGGAAGCTGAAGTGTGGACCTGCTTCTTACAGGTAGTGTGTAGTGTGCTCATACTTAAGATCCGGGGGAAGAAGAGAATGATATGTAGGGTCATATTAAACAAAATCCATTGGCAACACATTAGTCAAAATTTTAAAGAAGTATAATTTTAATTTTAGAATGAAAAAGTAAAATGATACTTCATTCAATGACAAAGAATTAAAGAAATCTTAATTGAATCATTATGATTTCTCTTTCGTTTCTTGGTTATAGTTCAGGGTTAAATTAAATGTACACAGACTCATTGTTTATTGGTCATTGCACCATATTTTGACATTTCTTTTATTATTTGATGTTATCCCAATTTTAAATGTATTTTTAAGTCATTCATATTTTAGTGACATTTCAGATGTCCAGTATCAGGGCTTCAGTGTTTACTTTCATCACAGAAAAATTTCAATTTGCCATATGATTAACAGGATCATAATGAATTGGCTACTTTTATGTTAAAGTTATAAAACATAGAAATTGCACAATTTGAGTTAAATCTGTATGTCTTTTGTATAAGAGTAAAACAATATATTCTTATTTCATCCCATGCTGAGATTCCAAAAATGGAGACTGTAAGTTTTCTCTTCACTGTATCTATTGTAAAATAAACATCTCATACTTGCTTTTGTAATTTACCTTACCAACTGTGAGAATGAAAGTGGACATCAAGACACCTAAAAAGAACAGAAGAATGGAATTTATTGAATTTTAAAATAAACATTTTTCATTGGTATAATTTCATATTTCATAGTTTTAATGTTTTAATAATTTATTTTGTGTAATTATATATATTACATCTTTCAGAAGAAAGAATGTAAAAAAGACAGAATTTAAAAAACAAAAATTAATACAATTTATATACCATACCTGACATTCGTCTGAAATGATAAGTGACAAAGAACAGTGAATCATCCAAAAAAAGTAAAACACCTACATTCATTTACAAAAGAATAGTTTCCTGATATGGTAAAGCAAACAATGAATGTTACTCTGCATACATATACTAGGGGCAAGGATATACAGAGCTTTTTTAATAGAATATTTAAACTTTTGTTGGAGCTGTGGTAGCTCAGATGCCAAGGGTGTCTAGCTCCTGACCAGAAGGTCCTAGTATCACTCCCAGGTACGGGAAAGTGATGTACTGTAACTCTAATTCCTTCTCCCAGGTCTACTCAGCCTTCTTTCCAAGTAAGTACTACTTCCTTCATCTTAACTGTGACAAGACTGAAGTCATGCTTATTGGTACCCCCCATCAACTTCGTAAAGCCACTCCTGTAACCATGTCTGTAGATAGCTCTGTACTTGAGCTTCAATCAAAATTGAAAAACCTTGGGGTTATATTCAATTCTGGCTTAACATTCAACCCACATGTACAGCATACTGCCAAAACATCTTTTTTCCACCTTAGAAATATCGCAAGACTATGCCCTATGCTATCATTAACTGTGGCTGAAAAGCTGATCAACATATTTGTATTCTCTCCAGTGGACTACTGCAATGCTCTACTCTCTGGGGTATCTAAATCTACTCTGAACAAGCTGCAGTATGTCCAAAATTCAGCAGCCAGAATCCTGACCAGGTCTAGTGCAAGTGTTCAAATTACTCCTATCCTGGAGTCCTTGCACTGGCTTCTGGTCACATTCCACGTAGACTTTAAAATCCTCATGCTCACCTATAAGGCTTTACATGGCTTGGCACCTCAATACCTGTCTGAACTTTGGGTTCTGCTTGCATGATTAGATTCGAAAGATAGAGAACACCTGTAAGCTGTTAAACTTTGCTGCTGGTTTGAACAAAGAGGTGTTTATTTTAAGTAAATATTGAATCATTGAGTCAAACGCTCAGATCCGCGGCAGTTCCTCTTGACACTAGAATAGAAAGAGAGAGAATCCAAAAAATCTGAAGAGTTACAGACAGAAACCAAAGAACAAAGTAAATAAGACCTCATACCTAAATGTATTAATACCTTGATCCTTCTTTTAGATGAGACAACAAGATCCCGACTATTTGGACATTAAAGATCCCCTAACAAGGTTGGTAAAAGTAGGTGTGTTAATGCCTATTTAAATTCAACTCTGTTTGAACAAGATGGTGTACCTTTAGTTATCCTTTAATTCAACCTGCGCAACAATTTTTTATTTTTCCATCTGATAAGCTGGATGGGCAGAATGGTGTACTCTCATCTGGAACCATTCTGAACCATTATATAGTAATGACTGCAACCTGTCATCCAGGTGGTGCTGCTGCTCAGAGTTCAAAGAATCGTCCTTCTGCATGTAAAACATTTTGGGATCCTCTGAGAAGAGAAACAGAAGTTACTGCATTACCGGGTAAAGTCAAGCTTATTTGTCTATAATTACATCAATCCATTTTATTACTGTTCTTATGGATGTGCACTACATTACACAGTCTCCACTACAGAGGCACTTTATTTATGTTTTGGATTTTTTTTTCCTTACTGAACATCTGTATAAAATACTCATTTAGTACATCAGCTATTTCCCTTTTATTGTTCAAAATGTTTGACTTTTTTTGGAAAATATTCCTTTCCATTTCTAATTATTTTAGTTTTTAATGGATATTTTTACTTATATCCATTTTTACCTGTACTTTCCTATAACTGTATCCTGTATCCTGAGTCTTCTTTATTTTAATTTTATAATGTGCCTTTTGCCTTACAATTTTCCAAATAGACTTCTCAAACAATGTGGGATACTAAATTTTAGCTTTTGAATTACCCGTTCTCAGGATAAAACAGTTTTGTTCTTTGAATCAAAATCTGCTGAAACTGCAGTCAACCATTATCCATATCTACCTTTTCCCATTTTACTTCTCTGAAGATCTGTCTTGTTCCTTTAAAGTCTGCTTTAATGAAATTGTATTTTTTTATCAATTCAATCTGGACAATTTCAAAGTATACTTTAAGGTACACTACTGTGATTACAGTTCGTTAATGGTTCTTTTCCCTCTGTTTGCCTCACTTTGTCTTGATTGTTAATGTTTAGATCAATGTAAGTATTTTAATTTGTAGGTGCTCTGAGAAACTAAGTAAAAAAGTCATTATCTGCTGTGGTGTCTCCGGGGGATAGTTTATGTAAACGAAGGTAGTACTTACACCACACTTTACTGTCCTCAGATCCGTGGCATTTCTTCCAACACAGTCCGTTATCCGTTCCCTTAGTCCTGATTCATTCCAAGTTCCAAAAGTCCGTAATAAAGACAATCCGCGATGTATCCTAAAGCAGTGTCCGTAATTCAAAATCATAAACCTTTCTCCTTGCAGTCATTTGTTGTTCCTTAGCCTGATCCGTAACAAGCACCTCTTTCCACTCTTTTCCTCCAAAACGCATTCACCTTACCGGCTTCCGCCCTGTTCACTGCCTCCGGGCCACTTATATTCCGGTTCCTGATGCGTCTCAGCTGTGTCTCGTTGTTTCTTAAGGTAGACCCTTTCCATCTACTGGTCAGCTGATTCTTTTTGTCCGCCATCTTGCTAAGGTCCATCTCTAGCATTTTCAGCGTTTCGTTTCGGAAATACCTATTAGAGATGACCCTTCCCCGTGTCCTCTTACATTCCCTCCCCGTGAGATCGGCCCCGACCTCGGGCGATCTAGAAAAAAACAAACAGTGCATTCGGGAGATGGCGTTTACATTTCCTTGTTTCCTTCCGGGTCTATAGACCGTCTGAAATTGAAATCTTTGCAGACTAAGACCCCACCGCGTAATTCTATCGTTTTTATCCATATTTTGAAACATCCATGTTAATGGCGCATGATCTGTGTATAATATAAATTGTCTTCCCAATAAATAATACTTCAAATAGTCTAGGGCCCATTTGATTGCTAGACATTCTTTCTCTATCGTGGAATAGTGTTTTTCGGCCGGATTCAATTTACGGCTGATATACAGAATAGGATGCTCCAGTCCTTCAATCTCCTGCGACAGTATGGCTCCAATCCCAGTGTCCGAAGCATCAGTTTGTACCATGAAAGGTTTACTGGTCTGGTACCTGTAAGACGGGTTGAGAAGTGAGAGCTGCTTTTAAGTCTTGGAAAGCCCTCTCTTCCAAGTCGGTCCATTTTATTTTCTCCGGACAGCTCATCTTCGTCAGATCGTGTAGAGGGGCGGCCATGGCTGCAAACCCCGGGATGAAACGCCGATAGTAACTTGCCAGTCCCACAAACGTTCGAATTTGCTTCTTGGTAGCTGGTTTGGGCCAGTTCTTGATTAATTGTACTTTCTGATCTTGGGGCATGATCAATCCTCTCCCGATCGTATAACCCAGGTAATTGGCTTCCCTAGCCCCCAGACAACATTTATTTGGGTTGGCCGTTAATCCTGCTGCTCGCAACGCTCCAGTCACTGCTTCCAGGTGATGTAGATGTTGTTCCCAGGTCATGCTGTGGATTACAACGTCATCCAAGTAGGCGGCTGCAAAATCCCGATACGGTCTCAGAATTCGGTCCATCAATCTTTGGAATGTTGCTGGAGCGGAACAAGTAATAGGTTTATTCCATGCTGAAAAAAAAGAAGAAAGAGAACACAACGTTTCGGCCGTGGAGCCTTCTTCAGGTGTGAGAGAGACAGGGCAGTAGGCAAAGGTAAAGTAGCGGGAGAACAAAGGTTGGGAGGGAGGAGGAGTGAGAGGCGGGAGCAGGGGACAGAAAGAGAGGCCAATCAAGAGGTGTGAAGTCAGAATGGGTGCAGAGAGGTGTGAAATGAAACTTCCAATGAATGGAGAAAATTTAAAAGAACAGTAATCTGTCGTTAAGGGAAGGGAGAATGTGTGATCCTAACTGCAGAATAATTTTAGTTTCGGTGGTCTTTCTGATGTATGAGTTCGGAAAACCGTCTTTGAGAACACAGACGGAGAGATTAGTGTGGTCGTGGCCGTCAGAGGTGAAATGAGAAACAATGGGCTTGGAGAGATCTTTAATCTTCACAGCCCTGACGTGTTCTCTGCAGCGGTCTCCGAGTCTCCTTCCTGTTTCTCCAATGTAGATGGCTGGGCATTTACTGCAAGAGATACAGTAAATAAGGTTGCTGGAGGTACAAGATGCTGTCTGGGTGATCCGGAATTGTCCTGAGGGGCCTTGAATGAGTGTGGTGGTGGCTGTGTACTTGCAGGTGATACAGCGAGCTCTGTTGCAAGGGAAAGTGCCTGGTGTGGATGGTTGTTGAGGGCGGTCAAGGGAGCTGTGAACAAGGAGGTTACGCAGATTAGGTGGTCGGCGATATGAGATGATAGGGCGATCAGAAAAGAGGGCCCCAATGGAGGGATCATCCTGTAGGATGGAAAAATTCTGGTTAATGGTCCTGGGGATAGGAAGTGTGTTAGGGTGGTAAGGAAGCACCAAGGGAATGCGGTTGTTACGGCGGGAGTTCCTGATCGGGTTGATGGTCCGGGGGGTGTTTTTGGCTCGGGCAAGGGCCCTGTCAATCACACTGCTGGGATATCCTCTGTTGATAAAAAATGAGTACATTTCGAGGGCTTGGTTCTCGAAGTCGATGTCGTCGCTGCATAGTCTTCGTAACCTAAGGAACTGTGAAAAAGGAAGAGAGTTTTTAGTGTGGTTGGGGTGAAATGAGCTGTACAGGAGGTAGCTGTGTGAATCCGTGGGTTTGTAATAAACTGAAGTGGAAAGTCGGGGGTAGTTGATAGACAAGTGGATGTCTAGAAACGGAAGAGTGGTGGAAGATATGTGAACTGTATATTTGAGGGACGGGTGGAAGTTGGTGAAATGATCTTCCCTCATACATCAAAGACACCAACCACGCGCTCCAACTTTTCAATGATTTCCAATTTCAGGGTACCGAATGTCACATTTTTACCGGCTGGGTACATTTTTGTCGGCTGGGTAGAAGAACGCTTCTTCGCCTCCTACACTGTCTATGTCCCTGACCTCTACAAACGATATATTGATGATTGCGTCGGTGCCGCCACATGCTCCAACGATCAGCTCGAGTTCTTCCTGCACCATTTCAGCGCCATGCAAACCGAAGGGTAGGACCCTATACTGATATAGTCCTTCAGGTAAGATCAAGGGTGCTGATGTATCGAGTGTAACCTAATCACTCGATTAGTTCATCTATACGGGGCATGGGGTATGCATCAAACCGTGAGATCTCATTTAACCTTTTGAAATTGTTGCAAAACTGGATAGTTCCATCCGGCTTGGGGATCAGAACTATCAGGCTAGCCCACTCACTATGGGATTCCTCGATTATTCCCATCTCCAGCATTTTACCCACCTCTTCTTTAATCAGTTTCCTTTTGGCTTCTGGTACTTGATACGGGGGTAGCCTTACCTTTTTCCCCGGTTCCGTGACGATCTTATGTTGTATAAGGTGGGTTCGACCAGGTGTCCGGAAAAAAATATCTTTGTTTTGTGACAGGAATTCTTGTAGTTCCTGTTTTTGTGCCGGAGCCAGGTCTCCCACGGCTACCGCACCCGTTTCTTCTTCCAGAGGGTCTGGGGAAAAGTGGGTGAGCAGAACTTCGGAGCCATGCCAATTTTTCAGCAAATTGACGTGGTAGATTTGATGCTGCCATCTTCTGTCATGTTGCTTGACCTTATAGTTGACTGGCCCCACCTTTTCCACCACTTCATAAGGTCCCTGCCAGGATGCCAAGTATTTACACTCTGGGGTTGGAACTAGCACCAGTACTCTGTCCCCAATCTGAAATTCCCTCGCAACTGCTCCCCTATTATAAATTTGTTGTTGTTGAGCCTGGGCTTTCTCCAGGTTTTGTTTCACTAAGGGAGCAATAACATTAATTCTTTCTCTCATCTGTTCCACATGCTCAGTGATAGTTTGTAAAGGGGAAGGTTGATGTTCCCACGATTCTTTGACCACGTCCAATAGGCCCCGTGGTTTCCGAGAGTATAATAATTCAAAGGGGGAAAATCCAGTCGAAGCCTGCGGTACTTCTCGAACCGCAAACATGAGATACGGGAGCAGCTGATCCCAATTTTTTTCCATCCTTTTGCATCGTCTTCCTAAGCATGCTTTTCAGGGTCTTATTAAAACGTTCTACTAGACCATCGGTTTGAGGGTGATAAACAGAATATCGGATCTGCTGTATACCCAGCAGCTCACATAAGTCTCGCATGACTTTCGACATAAAAGGTGTTCCTTGATCAGTTAGGATCTCTTTAGGAATTCCGACTCGAGCGAATAGTTGTACTAGCTCCCTAGCTATGTTTTTGGCGGTGGCAGCTCTCAACGGAATGGCTTCGGGGTACCTGGTAGCATAGTCTACTATTACTAGAATATATTGGTGACCTTTGGTGGTTCTGATCAGGGGCCCCACCAAATCCATCCCAATCCGTTCGAAGGGGGTTTCAATAATTGGGAGGGGAATCAAAGGGTTCCTATAATAAGGTTGTGGCGCACTTTTCTGACACTCGGGGCATTCCCGACAGTACTTCTCAATGGCCTTATAGATCCCTGGCCAAAAGAACCTAGAGAGGAGTCTCTCGGATGTCTTCTTTACCCCCAGGTGCCTACCCAGGAGGTGGCTATGGGCCAAGTTGAGGAGTTTCATCTGGTAAGGCCGGGGAATAAGAAGTTGTTCCACTTCTTCCTGTCCCTTCTGCTGCACTTGATAAAGGAGATTATTCTTTGTCATAAAATATGGGTAACTCACTGTGTTAGGATCAGTACACCACTCCCCATCAATTTTCCTGACATGTCCCCACGCATGTCTCAAGTTCCCGTCTTCTAGTTGGGCCGTCCCAAACTTACCCCGACGTTCTGGGGGTTCCCCGTTCGGTAGTTCCATATTTCCAAACTCAACTCCAAGTTCCGTTCCGCTTTCTTGTGGGTCCGTCTCATCAGGGTCGTCGGCAGGGGCGTCACCACTGTCTTCCAGCCAGGGAATTGGTCTTGGCCTAGCTGATTGGATCGTGTTCCAAATCTGGAGGAAATGGGGACAGTCTCGTCCCAGTATAACAGGGTATGGCAACTGCTCAACCACTCCTACCGTTGAGCGGTAGGTCCCCTGTTCTGTAGAGATGCTCAATTCGACCGTCGGATAGTCTTTGGTGTCCCCGTGAATGCAAGTAATAGGTATTCCCTTTGTTCTTGGAATCTCTAGTCCTCCCGGAAGTATTGTAGGGGTCACCAGGATCACCGCACTGCCAGAGTCCAATAAGGCCTCGATGGGTTCTCCCTCTATCTCGATTTTCGTAAGATGGGGATCCTCGCGGGTCGGGACCCCCGCTGTAAGGTAGTTGCATAGGGCTTCATCTCTGGGGTCTACCTGCATGGGTTCGGGCAGGCCATGGCAATAGCTGGCTAAATGCCCTTCTTCCTGACAATTAAAACATCGCCGGGTTTCTTCCCATGGCCGGGGCCTTGAGTCAGACTTCCCCCGAAGGGTTTTTTTTAACTGTATAGGTTCCCGATAATCACTATACTTTATTGGCCGGTACTTTATTTCGGTTTCCAGACTCTTGGGGCTTCTTCTCTCCTCCCTCCGAAAGTCCCCTTTTCTCTCCCTAATCAGGGCCACTGTGGCATGGTGTCTGTCCACCCAGTCCACAGCTTGATCTAGGGTCTGAGGATCCCCTTCACTTACTTTTCTTTTCAGGTGCACAGGCAGACTCCTCACAAAATGATCCAACACCACCCTTTCTACCACCTGTCCTGGGTTAAATTCTTCTGGCTGGAGCCATTTCTTTGCCAGATGTACCAGGTCAAACATCTGAGACCTCGTAGGCTTGTTTATCTGGTAGCTCCAATTGTGGAACCGGACTGCTCGTATCGCCATGGTTACCCCTAGTCTTGCCAATATTTTGTTTTTCAGAGTCTCATAATTCTCTGCATCTTCTTCTTTTAAATCATAATATGCCTTTTGGGCTTCTCCAATTAAATAAGGGGCTACTCTCCCAGCCCATTGCTCTTTGGGCCATGCATTTCGAGTTGCAGTTCTTTCAAAGGTGGTTAAATACGCTTCCACATCATCAAGCTCAGTCATCTTTTCTAGTGTAATTTGTTCTTCCTGGTGCCTCTCCCCGCTACCGGGGCCTGCCGGATTTCTTCCCTTAACCTGCACAACTCTGCGCGTATTAATTTTTGCTCCTCTATAATTCGTTCGTTGGTTTCTTTTTGGATTTGGTTCGCCTCCAATTGCGCTTCGTTAGCTTCTCGTTGTCCTTTTAATGCCTGGAATTGGGCGAGGGTGGCCTGGGACAACTGCTGTATTAATTCTTCCATAGCGTTTCTTCACAAGCGCAAAGCGGAACCCGCACACACACACAAAAAAACAACTTGCTCTCTTCGATTCTCAAACCCGAGCGGGAGCTGCCCGCATCCTCCACCAATTGTGGTGTCTCCGGGGGATAGTTTATGTAAACGAAGGTAGTACTTACACCACACTTTACTGTCCTCAGATCCGTGGCGTTTCTTCCAACACAGTCCGTTATCCGTTCCCTTAGTCCTGATTCGTTCCGAGTTCAAAAAGTCCGTAATAAAAACAATCCGCGATGTATCCTAAACCAGTGTCCGTAATCCAAAATCATAAACCTTTCTCCTTGCAGTCGTTCGTTGTTCCTTAGCCCGATCCGTAACAAGCACCTCTTTCCACTCTTTTCCTCCAAAACGCATTCACCTTACCAGCTTCCGCCCTGTTCACTGCCTCCGGGCCACTTATATTCCGGTTCCTGATGCGTCTCAGCTGTGTCTTGTTGTTTCTTAAGGTAGACCCTTTCCATCTACTGGTCAGCTGATTCTTTTTGTCCGCCATCTTGCTAAGGTCCATCTCTAGCATTTTCAGCGTTTTGTTTCGGAAATACCTGTTAGAGATGACCCTTCCCCATGTCCTCTTACACTGCGTATATAATTTCGGTTTCTTCTCATGACATTCCTATAAGCTTTTTTCCCCAGTGTTCATTAAAAATGTAATTATAGTTTTGAGTCATAACCAATATCTGCATTTGGTGTTTTATAGCATATCCCTCTTCTAACTATATTGTTGTCACGAACACGGACTGAGATCTGTGTCAGATCTTATGGTAGACCCTATGCGATGCGGTAAGAGCTGGAGAAAACAGGAGGCATGGTAAAAGGGAACACACAGGGATTTAATGGTGCACAAAATAATAGTGACAGTCCGTGAGACACTGAACAGGGAAGACAAAGAACGGCATCCAAATCCAAACGGGTCCAAAGGCAGGTCAGGGCATAGTCCGAGAGTCCATCAGCGAGAAATCCATCCTGGGACGCGACAAGGTTAAAATCCCTGGGAGGGGAGAACACACTGAGAGACAAAACATGGAGGTCCAAGGGTGATGGGGCGAGATCCTCCAGACCCTGGGCTCAGGAAGCGGGAGGTGTCGGGGATGAGGCCTATGCACTCAGGAGATGGACATACGGTTTCCTGGTGCTAGGTGGGCCTCGCGACATCCTTATCCTAATGATGAGCCTAGATGACCGGAGGAGCTAGTCTTTAAATAATAAACCTAAAAACGTACACCTGGGAAGCTTAATCACAGAAACAATAACAGGAGTAGTGGAACGCCCTCTACGGAGGGATGTCGGGCGTGACAATTGTTATATTGTCTGACTATATTGGAAGAGACTATTAAGGTGTCTTTATGAATTTGGAGACAATAGTCAAATATCTAGCTAGGGTCAACATTTCTATTTCTCAAGAGCTTCAAATCAAGAAAGAATCTGAAATGTCTACTTGGGTACACACACAGACACACACTGATCAAAGAACTCATCTGGTTTAACTTGGTTAATTAAGTTCTGAGTAAGTTTAGAGACTTGCTTTAGTTCCCGAGTACAAACACTCTTGTCATAATGTGTATATATGCTGCTACACCTCCCTTTCTTCAGTCTTTTCTGTCTTTCCAGAAATTTCTTTATCCATTAATATTGTATCATCTCATTTATTTTCAGTTAGCCATGTTTATATAATCCCAATAACATCATAATTGCCTGCTAATGTGGTAGCTTCTATCTCATGTATTGTTTGCTGAATACTCAGCACATAGGTATAAGCACTTGATTACCTAATCCTTTGTTTTCTTTTTCCTTTGGTTTTTCATTTGTCTTTGCTCCCCAAGTACCTTGCTTTAGGATTTCCCTAGGCTTCTCCTTCCAGTAAATGCATATGTCTACTGTATTCCTAATTACATTAATGTAGATTCCTCTTGTGCTTTGAAGCTCAATAGCTAAATCATACACCAAATATGGAAACAGCATTGCTTTTTAGCTCATTAGGAGAAAGTGTACACTAAAAACATCGTAAGGTGCTGGCACCTGTGCTGGTGGGTAATGGGTTAACAGCTTTGCCACCAGCAGTAAATTTGAGGCCAGCTGTAGGTCATATTCAAGTTCAAGTCACTGGAAAATGAACCTGCAAGACAGAGCCTAATTATCTGCTAAAGCAAAAGCCAGTCGCAGTTCAATAACTTGACAGAGCTAGCAGCCAGATCTGGTGTTGTCATAGCAACATTTGGAAAGCTCTGCTGCAGAGTGCAGGGAGGTAGACTGTAACCCTGGGAGTGCTGGGGTGAGCGAATAGAAACACTTCTCCCCAGATACGGTACAAATGACCTGTTCCACCATTCCACTGTGCCTAAACACAGCCAGAGACAGATGGGCTCCTAAGCCTTAATGCCAATGCAGACACTCTGGGACAAATTAAGAGGTATTTCAAAATTCACTAGTCTCTTAGAGGGACTTGATGAATAGCACTGACTACTTTGTGAGGTTACTTGGTTGTTAAAATTCATTAATAGAATATTTTAAAATAATTGTAATAAACATATTCTTTTCGCAATATTTCTCTAACAAAATTTCACAAAGCTTCGACAGTACTGTTTTTGAAGCTTTACTGATCTCTAAATATGTCCTCTTAGTCTGAATTGCACAGTCTGCATTTTTTGCAGTTGTATGCAGTTTTGCAGTTGTATGTAGTACTTTGACTAAAGTCACTATGTATAATGAAAATATTTTAATGCCTATACACATCAAAGTGATTTTTGGGGGACATGTAGACTAAAAATAGATGTATTGCATATAATATGACACTTTTTTTATTCGGGCTAAAAACTACAACAGCTTTTTACAACAAGATTAGACTTTCAAATTTCACATTTTGTACAGCATTACTGAAGTTTGATTTTTTGATTACCTTTGCTTGATTTACCTACTCAAACAGCAAATAAATAAAACATGAGAATTTACATACACCACAGCACTCAAAAAACAATTTTGTCTGTATTTTTCCAATACAATATGATTGTATTACTGTAAGGTTTTAAACTGACTTCAATATGTTAAAAAGAAGCAAATATAATTTTAGGAGGTCTTATTTACAAACATCGTCAAAATACAACTAATTCTGTGTACTAGTTCTAGAAGAAACATATGTTGTAATATAAAGAATGTAATTGTATGGGAACTAGAAATGCTTGCTTTTTTCAGTGCAACATACAGTAATTCAGTTTTACCTCTGAAAAAATCATTTCAATTATTTCATTAGTTCTAATTATAAAATGAATAACATTGTACTCTATATTTGTTTGGGTGGTTTAAGTAAATAAAGTAAGCATTAGTAAGATTTTCTTTTGTACATTTAAATAAAAATTGATTTCTATTCCTTTTAACTCCTATCACTCTTCTTAAAAATGTCAAGCTGACAGCCTTGGTTGCTCTTGTCTTGTGATTTATAAACCAGTGTCATTGATAATATTAAGGTGACTGTCTGGAGTCTTGCCGCAGTGTCTGAAAAGCCAGACATCAGCCACCTCTCTCTTTCTCCTCTGTTTCACCCCATTTCTCTTTTGCCTGCTACCTTATCAGTCATTATAAGGAAATGATAAAACCCACCCTTGAGTATCAGATGTGCTTTACAACAATGCTTAACGGCAATTTGACAACTTACTATAGTGGAACAAAATACAGAAAATTAATTGTATCTCTACAGTTAGTATAAAAGTACTCACTTTTTTGGTTATAATACTGTTATAATTTAAAGAATATGCTAAGGACATGATCCTTATTTATCTTAATTAGAAATGTGATATTTATTCAGCTCTTTTCGGATTCAGAGTTTCATTGGTATTTCAAAAATATTTAACAAACATCAGGTAATACATAGTCCTTCAAAACATGACAATCCATCAGCACAAATGCAAACTCAAAACAGAATTCTCTCCAGCCCAAAACTGAGCCTAAAACACAAAAGCTGTGACCAGCACTAACCACCACGCTACAGTGATGCCCTGTACGAATCAATTACAGAAACAACCCAACTTGTATTTTCAAAAAATCGCTTAATGACATACAATGTGCTGATTCTATTCCAGTTTAATATCAGAAACACAACACACAATTTAGTATCCTGACCAGACTACTTAATAGAACTTTCTGTTTCATGGGCTAGAATTTATTATTTTAAAGATTGCAGGAAATATAACAGGAGGAAAAATCCTGTATGAATCCATAAGTATGCCACTTAAAAAAAATCACATCTAAAAAAAACAAGTCTTATCTTGGTCATGTTTTTTTTAATTGGTGATGAAGACTCCCACAGAAGCATGTTGGGTCAAAGTCTGTATCCTTTTAGATCTGAGAGCAAATAATAAACGAGTCATTAACAACATTTTTAACCACTACATTTCAGGTACAATACTGTACAGTATGTGTGTTTCTTTTGCAGTAAAATGGTGGGTGCAAACTGGTGTGCTTACCATTAGAGGTTCTGAGGCTGAGCTCCTGGGGTGCACAAAAATTAATCTGTAATGCCTGAAAAGATGTAGAGTGTTGGTGTATTGACACAGTTCTTAAGAGATTGTTGTCTAATTAGGACAGAGAGAAATGGAAAGTCTGTGAGAAAATGTGAAAAAATCAGGGGCTAATTGTAAAAACAGTACAAATGGGTGAGTGGCAATCAGACAAATAAAAAATGCAAGTGTGATAAAAGCTATATTGAGCTGGGATTTAGTTGAATTGGTGAACCCAAATTTCCAAAGCTATAATGTGTGGTGTGTAGCAAGGTCTTAGCTAAGAGTTTCCTTAATCCCTAAAATGCATGTCACCACCTAGAGACTAAATATACCAATTTAAAAATAAACCATTTGCATTTTTCAAATGTAAACTGGAAGAACTTTAAAAAAACAAATGGCTAATGCAGTTCAACAGGCATCAGATCTTATGAGAACAGATTAGAGGCATCTTACCTTGTTAGCTATAGAGTGGCTAAAAAAGAATGCTACTGTCACGGACGTCCAAAGGAACTAACCGTGGGGAGCAGGAGAGCGGAAAAAAACCCATATACGTAGCGGCGAGACGGGAAAAAGGCCTGGGCTCATTAGTGCAAAGAGTTCAGGAATGCCGTATAGAAACCTATGCCCTCAGGGAGCGGACGTGGGGCGCCCTGGTGCTAGGCGGGTCTCAGGACATCCGAACATCAATGCTGAGCGAGGACAGAGTGCAAGACCCGGAAATATATAGCCCAAGGGAAAGAGAGGGACAGGAAGGACAGCAGACCGGAAACTAGGGACAGGACAGAGAAGGAGCGCCCTCTGGCTGCAGAGGGCGTGACAGCTACCAGTTGCGAAAGACATGATAAATTGTATGACTGGCAAAAATGCAGCTAAGCAAATTGCATATGATCCTTTTTTCTGACCATACAGTGTAAAAAAAAAAGTGAAAATAGTTGACTTCATTAAAGCTCACTGGATCATTTCAAGGATTTTTATAACTGGTTTCTCAACACTGACAGCAGTGAGACAAAACATTGCCAAGGCTGGATGCCGAGAGCAAATTAAGGGTGAAATTGTCTTCTATTAAACCTGAATTCACTAACCTTAATTCCAAAATACTAGCCCACCCATTAAATTAACAGGTAAGATACTATAATAGTAGAAGTAGAGGGTGATTCCATGTTTACTGCACTAGTGCATCTGTAATAAACAAGGAAAGTAACAGGGTTGAGCAGAGTCAGTTATAGTTTCAATAGGGGGTGCACAACCAAAAAACTTTGAAAACCTAAGATGATCATGAAAGACATTCACTTTCAAAGGAGAGGTGCAGTGACGGATGACAAAAGATGAAAGTACAAAGGATGTAGACAGTGGAGAATGATCTGCTGCCCTTAGTCACCTCATCAGTTGGAGAAAGACAATTGGTTGTGTAACAGCTAAAACCAAGAAGTTGAGGCTTCCAGCTGAACTCTGGTCAAACTCTGGTCTAAAGGAAGAGAATAGAGCCTCTGTTATTTGATGCACCAGAGGGAGAAGGGAACAAGGAAGCAACTAATAGACAAGCCCATGAAAAGGTTTGTGATTTTTTTTTAAGTAAAAGAATTTGGATGAAACCTTTTTTTGTTGTCAGTAAGCAGTTTAGCCACCTGGTTACTCATACAGAGGGTTTCAGAGACATGCAGTTAGAGCTCTGAAAGAAACTTTAGGCTATTGCTTTTGTGTAATGTACTGTACTCATATTGTATTAAATAAAGAGAGCTATTTGTTACCATAGAACTGTATATGTATGTCTGCTTTATGGCACCCTATCCTTTAGTATGCCAAAGTGTTTGTATATATAGTATATTTATTATATGATTAGAGTTGTAGTGGTAATAGAAGTTAAAGAATTTAAAAATTCATGTCAAAATGTTCAGTGCTGACACCACCCTGATTTAAAATTTAAATTCTTAAAGTTTAACAACGCACCCACCTTGGTCAGGGAGCAAATGCTATCAAATTGAAAACAATTTGATGGCAAACAAATAAACAGGATAACTTGAAAGACAAAGATTTAATAAACAGACTACAAACACACAGAAGACACAAAAAACAAACATAAACAGCTACTTCTTTCAACTGAACTGGGGGACATTCTTACATCTCATCACCTTACATCTGGCTTTCTACCCTTCATCTCTAACATTTGCTATCCTAATCCATTTCAGAAGAGAACATAAATCTTTACAAGAGTGATGTGTGTGCTTTAATAAGGTATAGCATTCAACAGCTGAGCCTACTCTCTAAACAAATAAATAAGATAGGCTATCACTGCCTTGAGGGTCTAATGAGGAAATGTAAACAGCTCCAACAATATAAAATATATATGTCCTTCCCCTAACTGCAGTCTAAGGACCTTCAGTACCCAATACCTGATGGTTGGTTCTTTAATGCAGAATTCAGAAGTGATGGCATATTATTAAATTGTATTTTTGCTATCTTTTTAAAAACATTAATGATCAAACATTATTAGGGAATTTTCCAGAAAATATCAGGACAAAGTTGACTGCACGTATCAATATCACACCAAGTACACAATAGTACTGTATATTCTACAGAATATTTGATTTCAATATGATTATGTACAGAACGGTGGAAGTTAAGGTAGGGCGGGCTTACACATTTTTTGTCTGTTTTCTGAAATGTAAACAATTTTGCTCTTTCTTTTCTGCAAACACTAACAGTGCACTGACACACCATGTTGTTACATGTTTGCACAAGGACTTTAGTGTTTGTATACCATTCAGGCAAGAGTTAGTCTGCATCACTATACAATGGATTCAGGTTCACCAGAAGGTATGGTTAACGCCTAAGGAAGATGCACTGATGTTTGTTTTTCACATTGGCTGTGAGCCTTTATAGAGATGTTTTGAGTCTCATACTGAAGATAGTATAAACAGCAAAGTGAGATCCTCCATTTATTTTGAGATTAGTCCTTATCTGTTCTTAATATTCACTTTACTAACTTTTTAAAATTTAACTTTTCCAACTAGTATAACCTCTCAGCTAGACTTTAAATATGCATAAATAACCTTTACAAATAAATTGCCTGTAGTAGTCAAATCTAAGATGGGTAAAGTTATGCATTCTCATAGGTGATAGCCAGCTTGCTAAGTAAGAAAATAATAAATATTAATAAAGTCAGGGAATAACAAGAGTTTCATGGCTAATGAATCCTTTATTTTCTGACATAGCTTAATAAAAGATTATGAACAAGGCACAAATTTAGACAAACACCCTAACACAATGACCAAGTTCTGGGCCAAACTATTTTAGTAGTATTTAAAAATGGCCAGATGATTCTTAGTAAAGTCATCAAGTCAGCATTCTTGGGTATGGTACAGAAGAAGAATGGGATGAAAGATAGGATAAATAGAGGTACTGTATACAATCAGCTGATATAAGGATACAGAGGAAAATGGGAGAAAACCAGAACTATGAAAGTGCTCTTCCTTGGATGACAAGGTTGAGCAGTGTGTTTACATGATTGAAAGATGATGCAAAACAAAGCATACAAGTATACCAAAGGAAGCCTAGAGGATCTACATTTTAGAGTGCCAGTATATCACATTTATATTGTAACACATATACTAACAATTTATAAAACATAAGAATTCAGTATAAATGGTATAAAATGGTATTAAAATGACTTTTTAAAAGTTATTTAATAGTCTCAACTAAAAAAAAAAGCAAATTACCCCCACTAAGGAGAAGGTACTGTACATCTTAAATAACATAATATTACTTATTTGAAGCATTATTCTGTTCATACTCTGTTAGCACTTAGTATAAATTCCAAATCAATTGTATATAGGGCATTTACACATTTTCCATTTAAATGAATTAAATCTGAAGAACAGGCTGCGTCAGGAGTTGTGAGGATTTTTCATTTCCATCACATTAGGCAGCCTCACTTCAGCAGCAGACAGCTTTTAATGTATGCGTCTGGGCCAACAGTGTCTATCAGAGAGGAACTCAATAAGCTGCTAGTGTCTCTCCTGCTTGGTATGCACACAGCATTGTGCTGCCACTGCTGCTGCTGCAGGCTTTGCGGCTCAGCCATGGTGTGATTATCTGAAGCAATACATTGTTCGATTTAAAAAAAGAGTAAAAGCATGATAATTAAAAAACTACCATAATTTTGTGTTTCTCAAGTATGTTTCATTTGTGAATAATCTAATAAGGTTTAGTAAACAAAATTGCTGTAGGGGAGTAAGTAAACAGGAAAGGGTGGTAAAATAATTTTCATGTTATGAGCAAGATAACTGGATGTTTACTGTTTTAAATTTATTCAGGCTTTTCATTAAAAACAAAGGGGTTAATTGATCTTTTATGATTCCACAAGAATATATTTAATAATGGGATAGTGGGCAAAAACTTTTATTTTATCTTTTACTCCTTTTATTATACTGTACCTCATGTACCATGTCAAATTTTGCAATATTAAGATACAGTGCAAACTCAATGTGAAATCTGTTATTTTGAGAATAAATTTGTTGTTCATTTCCTTATGACTTATGACTGTTTTGAGAACTAAACAAGATATTAAGCTGTTAGATAATATGAGACACATTGGCTCAAGTATATATCTGAAACTGAATAAATATTATTGGTAGAGAGCAAAAATAATGTTTTTCAGACAAAAAGAATTGCTCACAGAGCTTTAAGAATGGAATGTCAATCAATGTTCTACATTTTCATTTTATTTCATGCAATACATCTTTATTAATCTTGTTTGACACTTGTCTTTCTAATTTGTATGAACAATACAATAAGATCCATCCACTTTCAAAATTCTGTTACAATTGGTTTATGAATATAGCAAAAGATTGAGGCTCAATGTACTGAAGGATTGCACTTGTTTTACAAGTCATAAAACTGTGCCAAATGGATCTGGGAAATTTGTATACTATACATGCTGCTAATACATCTACTCCATTCTGTCTATACATATATTCTATGTGTGGAATGTTTTTCCTAATTTACCCAATGAATCACACATTTTGATAACTGACTCTCTCAGGCAATCCATTAATCTGGGGCTACTATCAGGCATGGAATATTCATTACTATTTGCTCCATGGTGCCTACAACTCTCTCTTTAATCAAACACATTGAGAAGGTGCATTTGTCCAGCCCCTCAATACAACATCCTGTGCTATATTTACTCAAATCACAACACAGCTCACTGAATCCTGCTGTGTCATAAAAAGCTTTACTTCTACTGGCAGAATCATTCTCTCTTTTACTCCCTTTTACAATCCCAGCTGATCCCATATGTCCTGGAATGTTTCTCCATACAGAACACTGACAACACTGACATAGCAGTAGCTATTTTGATAGATTCTTAAAAAAACCCAGCTTGGATCTAGACACATACTGATTCTCTCACTCTGGACTACTACTAGTTACTCTAGAGTTATGGCTAAAACCATAGGAGCCTCTCCCAACAGTTCCTTTCACTTATCTAGAGTGCCCTACACTTGTGTGCAATTCAACAACTGCCTCCAATTAATCTACACAGCAGCTATCTTGGCTCAAGGTCACACCGTGGTCCAGGTTTGAGCCAAATAGCAGCTTCCCACAACAGACTTTTCACACGCTATTAAATGCTGCTGCTTGGTTAAGGAACTCTACCAAATTCATAGGCAAATTGCTCCTTTTCTAAATGCATGTTGACCATGCCCTTATCCAGTGAAGGATTAAAAGAATGTTCTTCTCTGACAGGTTAAAATAGCTGGAGTTTTCTAACTTTGAACATAGAAGACTATTAGTGAACTTGATTTAGGTATTTAAAATCCCGAAAGGAATGAATAGGGTCAAGTTCAAGTTTAAGTTAACGTTTATTTGACATTCCAGGCGTATACAAGCATACAGTGAAACGAAATATCGTTCCTCCTGTTCCACAGTGCAAATACAGACTGGACAGGACAGGAACACATGGTGCAAAGTGCAGAACACACTGGAGGGATTTAAACCCTGTTTCTGGAGTTGGAGTGGGTGCAAGTAGATTCCAGGGTGTTGAGAAGCCTGACAGCCTGCAGGAAGAAGCTGTTACAGAGTCTGGTGGAGCTAGCCCGTACACTGCGATATCTTTTCCCAGATGATAGGGCAAAGTTTGTGGGAGGGGTCATCTACTTTACTGGGGGCCCTGTGTAAGCAGCATTTGTGATAGGTGACACAAATAGAAGGGAGGGAGGCTCCAATGGTCTTTACAGCTGTTTCCATAATTCATTGTAGGGTCTTGCAGTCTGAAGCGTTGCAATTCCCAAACCAAACAGTGATACAGCTGGTCAAGGTGCTCTGTAGAAAGTGGTAAGAATGGGCAGTGGGAGCTGTTGATATACAGTGGGGAGTGATCAGTGTGGGCCCTCCTGAAGTCAATGATTATCAATAGTAAAGTACTAATAGAAAATGTACTTAAAACTGAGAATAAGAAGTACTTTGTTTCACAAGGGATATGGGAGTCTAGAAAGTTACTCAAGTTTATACACTGTCTTAAGAAATGGCTTAGTAAAATTATTGGCTTTATTGTGTACTAGGAACTAAGCTAGATCAGCCTAATGATTTCTCTTTGTAAATGTCTTCCATTCCTAAATGTTAGAATAGTTCAAGTGGGGAGCTGTGTCAGCATGCGTTGGCTGCAATGGAACAAGTAAAGCTTTACTCCACGCTGAAAAGAGAAAAAAAAATACATTTCAGCTGTGGGGCCTTCTTCAGGTGTGTCAGACTTTTCTTCTTTTTTCGACATAGAATAAACCTTTACTTTATTTCTTAAATGTTAGAATAACATTCTCACTGATCTTCAGACAAAACTTTTTTTACAGAGGAAAATTTAAACTTCAAAGATTGCTTTAGTTTATATATTGTTTAAAAATTAAAAGTTTGTCATATTGACTTTTTCACCAAAAAACTGATTTATGTTCTTTTATAACAGGTATCAAAATTCAAATATTTTAAACATTACAGCATATTCTGTATTAAAAATTAAGCACAGAATTGCCAAAGCCAAAAAATACTTGTTTGCTTCATGCTAATTAAAAAATATATATCTCTACAAGACTGTGAGCTTTAACAAAATGCAAATAATTCTAAATGTTGTCTGTGTAAAGTTTAAGTACCTTGTATTGAAAATAAAATGTATTCTGCAGTACCAAAAATTTGCAGAATTTTTGGTACTGCAGAATAATTTGTCTTTTTATCAGTAAGGTAAAACAAAAATTGCAAGGTTGCAACCTTCAAAAAGAGCTAATGCCTCATAGCCTTAAAACAGACTGTGAATTCAAAAAGAAAGAAAACAGGACAGAACTGTGATTCAAATTTGGATTTACATTTACTGTAGATCATGTGTTATTTGTTTTCATTTTATTTTAAATGTGATTTTATGAGCCAACAATTGTTTTCCGCAATGAAGAGAAATATGAAATTCTTTGCCAACTATGATTTTTGTTATGTATATTTCATTATGTACAGTAATTACAGTAAAAATCCCCCAAAAAAGAAGTAATGAAAAAAGTTGACCATTTAATCAATGAAACGGTGCGATATATTATAAAGATAAGTGTTCTCTTCAGAGTTTCAGTTATTAATATTATTGTTAAAATCAGATCTGTACTAATAATACAAATACATTTATTTCTTATATTCTCTTTCTATGTTCTCATTTGAACTGCTCGTGCAAAAGGATGCCACCTTGAGACGAGTATGTTGCCATGGAAACACAAAATGAGGATTTTTTTCTATCCTGAAAGGTGCAGATTTGAAAGAAATCTATGCTAAAACTCAGAACCTGTAATTCTCTTAATGTATATTTCCTTTTATTCTATAACGTGGTTCCCCAAGTGTCTTACCATAATGCTTCAGTCGTCTTTAGTACTAAACATTCAATTGTGTGATGATAATAGACTTCTGCGTTACAAACAAAATGATTCAATAGACTGTCAAACTGCAACAGTGGCTTTCAAATCATCACACACCACAACAACAAAAGACAACAAAAACTGTAGCTATAGTGTAATAAACTTATGTTATGATCCACAGTAAACCAATACTTCTTCAAAATAAAAATAATTAATAAACAATTATCATTAGACACGTTGTTTATACTGAATGTTATTTGAAATACTATACCACTTATACTACTGCTATAACTTCAAATTTTATATTACAAATATACAGTAACCTATAATAGTAGATCAGTACCAAAGATGAATAACTAGATGTTCAAGTGGTTAAAGAAAATGACTTGTTACCAGGGAAGCAATGTCCTGCTTCTAACCTCTGGTTCTCTGCCCTGAACAAGCTAGTCAACTTTGTTCTTCTGAGGTTCACCTGTAAGTGCCCATGCTGTCAAGGCATAGTCTGTCAAATACATAAACAACTTTCTAAAAGATAAAAACATCTAAGTCACAAAGCACACTATTCACACTATTCTATAGTTTGTAGTAAATTGCAAAACATATTTGTTTTTTAATGGCTTAGAGGAGGGAACTTCCCATACTTCACATACTTCTGGGTGGAACAAGCCAAAGATCTACTGCAAGGGCAATGACAGAGGAAAGAAATGCAAAATGACAAAAGCTGAGAAAACTGTATCTGTTTCCCTTCTTATACTTAGCTTTATTTAGCCATATGTACGTCCTGTTCAAAAGTCCTTGTCATTATATTGAAGTTATTACCTAGGCAGAGTTTGTTCACTGTATTGCAAACACTCTCATAAAGATGTTTTTTTGGGGGGTAACTAGAATTTATCACTGTTGAAGAGAGGTCACCCCAGGGTTTTAGCAATTGTATTGATTCTCTTCTTTAATAAGAAATGTTATCTTTCATTTTCTTTTTATATAAACATAAATTTTCTCTCTGTATCATGGTCAAACTTGAAACGTCTCCTTTCAGGGCTCACAAACATTTGAACCCCTGCCTTCTGTGTCTTATGAAGATATCAGAATTAAAATGTATCAGAACTATAAGTTCTAACTATTATATTTATCCTTTTACAACATAAACCTTGTATTTTAAGCAAAACCTCCTTTACTTTTTATTGAAATTCCAAATACGATTAGAAATAGAAACGTTGTCTATGTGTATGACATTCAAATCTGGATTTAATTACTCAGATCTGAAACTACAATCTTACTTTCACAAGCAGCTGGAATGAGTTTATGACAAGGTAAGGTGATGCAGTCGCCGTGTGACAAAGTCTGCTTTTAATTGTTTCAGTAAATTACTTCATAATTATTCTGTCAGGGTTGTATTTAGTTTTTGTTTTATATTCAGATTTGATTGAATAGATTTATTGATGAACCACACTTCAAAGTCATGGAACAGAGTACTGCTTTCGTAGCTCAGAGGTTTCTATAAACATATACAGTATATAATTGTTATAATCAAACTTAAAATTGTCCCTTCTAATATAAGGACTTTGACATTCATTTATTTTAGATTGAAGTTCCTTGTGTGAATTGGCATTTAAATTTTCCTTGTTATGCTATAGTGTAAAGTACTCATGAATGGGCATGACAAAATGAAAATCTGTGTTGTTCTGCCCAGGATTAGTGATCAAAATCAAAGAAACAATTCTGGAATAATGTGAGACTGCAGAAACTACTTTGTACTATGATATGTCTAAATAGTATTTGAAATGTAGAGTTTTTAGGATTGTAAAAATATGCTTAAACTCTATTGTACATGTAATTTTATGGTTAAAAAATAAAATGGTGAAAATTTTAGGAAGGAGGACATTTTGCTTACAAAACTACTGTAACCATTGTTTTTGGCTAATGCTTATTGTCTCCATGGGAAAATTGAATTGCAAATCCCAGTTAATCTGAGTAAATGGTGCAGTTTGTGATTTGGTGTAGGGTTAGAATATTTAATGTGGCTAAAGGCTTTTTCTTTGATAAGGAGAAATGAAGCAATTTAAGGTAAACCCACACAAGAAAGCAAAACATCCCAAAACATGGGGGCTCAGTGTAGAAGCTAAGATGTTAAAATATTTTTATATTCAGATAATCACGTTAATGTATTAAATCTTATTGAGGTAGTACAATATAGAAGATTTAATCTTTTTAATATCAACCAATGTTTTCTCTTAAACATTATAAAATAATAATCTATACAGAACTGAAATATATAGGCAGGATACTTTTGGTGTGGTTTAGTTAAATAATAATGTCTACTTTTTAAGACAAAAGAGAAAAATGAAACATCTTAAAGTACAAAAATATATGTGCCTTGTTTAACAAAAATGTTATGGTAAGCTTCATTAGCCATCATTAACTTGTGTTTAAAGGTAGAAAAAATGTTGATTATAAGTGCCATAATTGTTACAGACAAGTCAACTAAAGTTTTATTAAAATAAATCTTGCATTAGAAAAGTTTTATTTTATTAGACCTTAGTGTTAGTTCTTGCTTTCAATCACGTATGTGACTTTGTTATTGCATCACTGTTTGTTATACTGCACTTACACTGACTTAAAATAAAATTTAATGGAATTAAACAACTTGAAATCTGACTTTCATTAGATGTCTTTTAAATTGCAATTTCGATACACTTAAAAACTGAAATACTTATAAAATGTAATATTTTGTAGTTACAAATCAATCCAAAAGTCAGACTGGCAAATACATGGTTAAATTGCGAGTAATGTCTCACAATTATTAATCAGCAAGCACATAAGGCATCAAGAAAATTCCTAATAATTTTCTTTCATTTTCTTTCTTAAGAATTGCAGCTGTCCTGTCCAAACACCACTCTTAAAACATGGCTGATGTCCAGAGCCGCTTGTGCCCTCCGCCCAGGTCCCAAGAGCCTAACCCGTGATTTTAATTGAAAGAGCTCACAAGTTAGGGTCTCAGGGAATAGGAGAAGTACAGCAATATCCACTCGAGTACAGAGATTAACCCGGTAAACTGAGCAGTCCTCATGTTCCCATATTCCTGTGAGGAACTCCACTCCTGTAGAATTACAAAATGAGCAACTATTAGGTCTCTCTGGCTGAGGTGGCTGCAAGGGCCATACGCTGTCTGTTTTATCTCTAACACTTTCCTTTTGTCTCAGAAAAATCTCCCATCTCCTTCTTCCCTTTACTGCAGACAACTTATCCCTGCACACAGAGAGCTCACTGCAAATCCTAGGAAACAGTCTAAAAGCAGTACATGATGAGTGCAAAAAAATATAATCATTAGAAAGAAACAAGACAAAGCGTAGCCACAAGACAGTTTAAAATAAATAAAGAAAAATGGGAAAAGCACAAAGAAGCCAACTCATTACGAATTTTCAGACTTTTCTTTTTCCTTCGAAGAAGCAAGGATCTAGCAACTAGCATATACCTCTTGCTCAGCAATATCTACCCTTTGTGTTCGAAGGGAAAACCCCCATTCAGATACACAGTCCTTCCTCTTTGTCCTTATTGCAACTGCAGATCGACAGTCCACATTTCTCATCTCCCAGGTCCCAGTGAAATGCGCTGACCATTGAAGGCGCTGGCCCTCTCTCCTCACTTACTGTGAAGGGAGATCTGAAATGTTTCTTCCAATGCAGTGCTTCATCTTTACGAAAACAATAAAAGGCACAGAATCCATTTCTGTCTCAGGTTTGCAATACAAAACTAGTGAAAACATAAGATCTGGAGAGGAAAAATAAAGAAACATAGCTCACTTAATTACAGCTTTTATCTTGGAGCATCTTGGAGAGCCTTTTTCCACCTTGTTGGTGGCATGCGCTGCACGGTACAAGAGTAAGTTGTCATTCTGGCTGTAAGAGCTCATGCAGCCAGGGAACAAGTAGAGAACAGAGAGCGTTCCACTCAGAAATTAATTACATCAAGGTTTATTTTTACAATATCAAACTCTATGACTGTCTCAAAAAAGACAAAGAATCCCAAAAATCCATACAAAAGAGGAAGTTAAATTGTAATGAAATTAAATTTCCTTGCATTGGCAAAAAATATGGACATGTTTAAGATCACCTGCCCTCCCCTCCTCCCCCTTCTCCTTCTACCACACATAAAGATTCATCCTTCTTAGGGAGTAAACAGCTGATTCTCCAGAGAATAAGAACCTGTCAGGTGCTATTTCTGCTTCAGACATACCTCTGGCTTTTCACTGAGGGAAGCGTTACCGTCCATCTTTCAAACAAAAAAGGGGGGCAAGAAGCGACGGATGCTGACTCAGAGTGTGGCTGGCAGAGGGGGAGTTGGAGGCTGGCATTTCCACTGCACTCATCATTAACTCACTCACAGCATCCATCACCCACTCCCACGCCGGCCTGGACTGCAGATTTACATACCGCTGCCACTCCAGCCCCCTTTTTTTTTGTAGGTCAGACACATCGCCAACAACAGCACAATACAAGCAGGGTTTTCTCTCTTTCCTCCATCTTCCCACAACAAGTCTCTTCGTCTTTCAACTCAGTCTTTCCCTCCCCTCCCTTCTCTTTCCCAATTTCCGTGATGCTGTGTCCATTAGCACAGGAGAGAAAAGCGTCAGCACTGCACTGAGCTAGTACCCAGAAGCCTATAACCCCCCTTTGCTTTCTTTCCCTGTCCTGTCCCCCTACCCACCCCCTCCATGCACTAATCAATATGACGGTCCTCCAAAGGCAGCTGTGGAACCAGACTGGGAGACATATGCAGGCTGTCAGCAGAGCTCCACTGTGCTAGAATGTGGGACACAGACTGAGAAACACAAATTCACTCGTGCTCATGCAGCTTTACAAGATGTTTAAACATGTAGACACAAACAAAACAGTGCAAGATCCAGTAGAATATACAATCTTTTGTCCATAACCTGTATATAAAACATATGAATTAAAGTTTTTTTTAGAACAAGATTATTAGTACATTTAGAATTTTTGCACAACAGTCATATCTTTTTGTAGAGTCTGAAAAGGCAACAAGTTAACCCCTGAGAGTCTGCTGTATATTTTCTTAAAGTACAACTGTCACACGGTATAACTATGCTGAAAACAATAATTACAAATCAAAACAAATGGATACTTATACTATATAAAGTCAAATGAATATTTCAAACGTAATTTTGATTATTCACTCTTTAACATTGTGTCATTTTGCTTTTTGTGTTTCTGTATTTTGAAAGCATGCAGCTCACAAACGTGCATTTGTGAAAACAGCAGAAGTTTGCCTCAGGAGTGAATTTAGCCCCATCTATGAGGCACATGTGGAGGGCAATGCTGAGTGAGAAGCCCTGTGCCATTACCAAGGGCAATACAGCACTGCAGATTCAACTGGGACAGAACATGCAGAAGCAAAGCAGAAACAAAGAACACCATTCACTCTCACCACCGAATCCCCTTTATCACCAGAAACAAATTAAAAGCCGTCACTTTGTGTCTATAGCACAACATCTGCAGTAAATCATCTTTACTATAACAAATAACTCCAGGCAATCAGCCAAATTATATGCAATACACAAATCATAAATATATACTGTAAGAGACAAATGCAGTGAATATGCATTATTTTAAGAATCAAATCACATTAAAATTTAGTATTTTTTCCTCTCAAAGAAACTGCATGCACCATCTATATAAGTCCATAAACCAAATTACTTATTGCCACCCATATCATGAGGAAAGATGTATTTCTCCTTGAGTCACAAATATTAGGTCTGGAGGTGGATTTTTTTTCTGTCTGAGCTCAGTCCATCCTTTCACTGTTCCAGCCTCTCTGCTCTGCCACAAGCTTGATTTCTGCACAGTAACCCACATTGCCCTGGATATATTAGTGTTAAAACCCCTCCCTTGCTTTCAGACAAAAGAAGGTCTACCATTTTAATCAATGATTGAGTGCTCATAGCACACTACTTACTGATACAGTATATCTGAAGCATCTTGTTTCCAATAGCATTTTTCCCTGCTCAGAAACCACATAGCGAATTCTATTTTTTTTCATATTCAGACACATTCTGAAATAATCTCCCATTAATAAAGCATTAAAAGAAAAAAATTGTATGTAAATATCACTCATGAGTGACCAGGTTCAAGTGCATTTATTCCTGTATCTGGGGTCTCTTTAAGACCTTGGGGATCACAAACCAAATGTAATCAATAGGAGCTTTAAACTAGTAAAATGTGATCAATCAGATCTGTTACTGCTGTCACAGAGTCTGAAACACTGGGCAGCTTCACATCCTCCAAACATTAACTCTTTCCAAGGCAGAGCCAGAAAGAGCAGCCTGATGTCACACATTAAATGTGACCTTCCCGTTGATGACCCTTAGGATCAGAAAGGACACTAAATCAGCAGTTTTACTTTTTGACACACCACTCAGTTTTCGAAAAAATGCACACTATCCATTTATCTCACATTTAATTACTTCAGCCACATTTTATGTGTCACGACATCTCCAGTTGTGATACTATCAATGTGAGCATATTAATTGATCTCCAATCTCAAACTTCTACTTTCAAAGTGGTATGAAATAAAAATATTATAATCACAGGCACTTCAAACCCTATTTTGATGTGGAAACTATATAAAGTAAAACCAACATCAAATTTTGTAAATATATTAGACACTGAGAACACAATGTCAATGAAACCTCATTTTTAAAAGAAAAAAGCCACATTTACTTAGTGGCCATCAGCCATTTATCTTACATGCATTTATACTTTTTAATTGATAATGATACCTTATTTTGTATCTTTGCTCCTACAAATCCAGATTAATCAGGTTACTGTGTGCCAACTTTATTTCCAATAAATTACTCCCACTAAATAGTTTCATTATTAGAAAATAAACATTTTTTGTCTCCACTTTAATAAGCAAGTGATATGCATTCCATAACTAAGCATCGTCAGCATGCAAGAAGCTTGCAAAAGATTGCTCCTTATACCAAACCAATTTAAATCAATGTAATAAATGTTTAAATGAAAAAATCAAGGAACTTTGATACGATTTTTCAGATAGCAGTAACTTTCTTTGCACAGTGCCTGCAGGAAAGAGACATGAATTTAATCTTCTATTGACTGGCTTTGTTGTCTGACTGCCTCTCTAAAACTCTGTTCTGAAGTACCCTTTGGAGAGTTGATCTCCGATGGAAGAAAGTTCAAGGTAAAGGACATTTATGTGGCTCTCTGAAATTTGTTTGCTCACACTTTGCCTCTGCAATACTCTCAGCATTTGATAAATGCTGAGTTTGCAACTCAACGACTAGGAAAATATTTTTTTACATTCACTTCAATGTCATTAACATTCATAATGAATAGACCATGCAATAACTGGATTACATTTTTTTACAGTCTCTTATTTCTCTATCAGGTGAATCATGGACAAATTCAAAACATGAATTTAATTTATATAACACTTAAAAGAGATGATAGGCAATGTTTCTGAATTCTGGTGCATACATGAATAGGAAATTTAAATGTGTACACTGCAAGGTAAATTGGAATTTATTTTAATATATTTCTTATTACAACTAAAACAAGTACATTTGCCTTTTCAGATTGTTTTTTTATATGATAGTTAATTGTTTCATTAGAGAAATGTATAGAAACTACATCAAATACGTTCACTGTATCACTCTTGCAACAAGAATGAGTCTAATAATAAAATACAACCTATGCCAGAACTGATGATTTGTGCATGTTATTCTCTTCCAACCTTGCTTGTGTTTCTGAATTAAATAATTTGTTACCCATGGACAAAAGGAATAAAGCTTTCATTTTGTAGGATTTGGTAATCATTACCATGCCATCACTGACCTCAGACATACCTTGGGCTAGTAAATTCAGACACCAACCTGAGGGATAAAGCAATTGTACAGCCACCCGGAAACATAATCAACCTTATTTCTCTCATTTCAGAACTTTGGCACAGAACTCTCTCACTATTTAATTAAGTTGATACCAGCTTGAGAGATCAAAAGTATAAACATGCATGTATTAAGGCAGCAAGATTTACTTAATTTATCAATATTTTCATGAGTCACTATACAGATTCAACAGATTCTGAAGTCAATGTTTTTGTCAACTTTTTTCTCTGAAATATTTGGTTACAACAAAATTAATTATATTAATACTCAGGCTTATTACATTAGTATATACATAAGTATTATACTGTGTATCATTGCAGTTGACAAGAATGCAATATCTCCTTCCTAAATAAATCACACAATTACAATACATACTTACAAATGATATGGAATTGCTCAGATCCCCAGCACACAAAATATTGGTGAATCCATCCCAGCCAAAGGGTTAATGGTAGAATCACACAGACAGAATCACAAAAAGTATTAATAACTCTCCTGTTGTGATATGCAAGGTGAAAGCCGAAGCTGAAGATCCTGCCCCAGCCCCTACATTTCCAATCGATGTTATTGATTTCTTTCAAGGGTCAAAGGGCATACCAGTAGTTTTATTGATCGGAGAAACTGCCTGACGCAGCAAGCAGTGCGCCAGCTCCAGACAGATCAATGACACCTCTGTCTGCAGTGTATATATTATGGTTATTTATTAGACCTAAAGCTGATCACTTTATTGTATAATTATCCACAGAAATGTCTGAGTACAATTACCATTAATCTATGAAAAAATGGAGACTCTAGAGACTCTAGTTGTGCTTCTTTCCCTTTCATTTCCTCGTTGGTTCATAATGGAATAAATGTATTTTTTCCCTGGAACTAGTATTTGTTTTGTCACAAAATGTTTCTGTGAGTTCTAGTCCCACTTTTGTTCAACATCCATTGATGGAGTCTTTAAACCTGCATGATCCAAGGAAAAACATAATAAAAAGTCAATGGAAAAGTATAAAAATCTGAAACTTACTCACTAATGCCTAATATTATCACAGCTGGGATAGATAATCCCAGCATGATATATCTAAGAAGTTTTTTCCAAAAGACTTATTTTGACTCCAAAAGACTTGTTCTACATTTTTGTTGCATGTCCTATAGTCCTTTAAGATGCCATAAACTTTATAACTAAATGAGTTTTTTCCACTTGTAACTAATTCACAGATTATGACCTTTATTTTCTTATTAAAACTCAACATTATGAAGTGTTTAAAATGCGTGTAGTGTACAGTAGGATCGATAACACAAAATAGGAAATAAACAGAAGACTAGTTTAACATACTACGTGGCACCAAAGCTTTAACTAATGATAAATATTCTGTTCTGAAACTAATGCTTAAAAACATAATGTTTTGGAAAAGAACTAATATAAAAATTTAAGAAAATCCTTGAAACATTTTAAATCTAGACCAGTTTTCAAATCCAAAGATGTGAATTTACATCATGTAATTATGATTGATTTGAATACTGGATGTCTTTCTTCTCTTCTCCAGCTAACCTTACAGAGCTCAGAGAAAACAGTATCATAAATGCTTTCAGAATCCCACTCACAAGGCTTCAGCATGGTTAAACAAAGAGTCCTCTTTCTCCACATCTAATCTGGTAATTTATTTTTTCAACCATCACATAAATCGAAACACAGCTGTAACCAATGACTTGCAGCCCCAGTGCCTGCCAGCTGGATTGGGTTCTGCTGAAGCAGCAAGATTATTAACATTGTTCAGTTCAGTACATCTGGAGAAACCATTTAGGTTCAGAGGTGAAAGAAAAGCTCTTTAAATAAACTCAGGCAACAGCAGAAATTGACTGTTTTTGCCCTTATTACTCTGAATGGCAAAAAAGGAACTTGCACAAAGTCCATATGCCCAGGCCCTATATTTTCCATTGTTTATGTTTGGCATGTGCATGTGTTCTAATTTGTTATATATAGTGATATAATGTTAAACCAATAACACACCAAACAAGAAAACCTGGGGCACATTACAGGATGCCTTAAGAGCCTAGTCAATTTAGTTGTTTTTTGATTATCATTTTTACTTATTTTATTTTCAGAAAAGGTGTTGTATTGTAAATACTTTAAACAATTGAAAAGACAGCACATATTTTCATAAAAAACACATTAAAACTAAGTCACATGTTACAATTACAATACAATTTTATTTTAAAACAAATTTCAGTGAAAAGATCCCACCATTTTAGTTCTAAAAGCAGCAAATTAAAATACTAAGGTCCCACTGAAACTTGAAATATTTAAATTTGGCTTGGTTCAATCAATCAAGGTTTATTTATCAATGCAAAAAACGTACAGCATACAGCGGTGTTGTCAGCAACTACTGTAAATGGTTTTATCCGCAAGCTCACAGAGTAGAGTAGAAGGACAGATGTTTATAGGAATTAGATTAAGATTAAGATACAATAAATTACACAATTGCAATGTACAATACAATTTACAGATTGTGCATAAGTAACAGAAGGAGATATGGTATGATCGGAGGTATTTAATGCTGTTTGTATGTGTCCTGAGCGTGCAAGTGACAGGAGGGTGCCGGTGCACAATGCCAGTTGATTTAAGAACATAGACCCTGTTCTGCATAAGGTTATGTGGGACTATGGATCTTTAAGGAATATGTAAAATCAAACAGAAATGAAGTACAAGATTATGTTTTAGTACAGGATGCATTCAATTTAGAACACTGGCTTGGTTATAGACCTAACTGGGGCCACAAATAGCAGACATACAAGTGCTGAGGCCAAAATGTGACCTCCAGATGGCAGCAACTAGAGCACAAGCCATGATGGTTGATGCTGTAAAATAATTGTGATATGGCTGATGTTACACCATGAAATAAGAAGCAGAAATGAAAACATCAGGTAACAACTACAAACAAGCAAGAGTGCTGGTGACCCAAAAACAAGTGGGTTACTCATTGGGGTTTCCGTACTGAAGACAGGAGCTACAAGAATGGGAGGGGGGAATAAAGAGAGATGGTAGGGTTTGCTGATAGCATAATCAGAAACAAGATTCACAAATAAAGAAAGAGTAAAGAAAAGGTTCTGTTTAATGAAGCATAGTGAACATTTGAAAAACGAGCACCAAAACCAACATGATTTTCTGGAGTTTGGCAAGCATGTTGCCAACATGGGCACAGTACAGGTTTTGGAAATACACAGCAAAGACTGCTAGGATAAGTGAGCAAATCATCAAGTGCAATTAAGAGCTTTTATTTTCTCAAGGATTTTTGTGAAGACCTCCAAATGATTAACACAAACTTAAATCAAATAAGTTACTAAATTAAGAATTATCAACATCAAGTTATCAACATTAAGAATGTTGGTGTGAAGAAGTCTTCACACCCGAAGAATGCTCCACAGCTGAAACATGTTTCTTTTCTTCTCTTTTTAGCATGGAATAAGCCTTTACTTGTTCCTAAAACAAATGGTGCAAAGTATAAATATTATTGTTTTTGTTTATTGTTTCATAGATATCCATAATCTCCTTAAGCCTTGCTGCTTGAAATGTATCCAGGTCTCCAGGGGCCATTTCTACTTGGAATGGTTGTGCTCTTAAATATCCTGCATCTCATTCATTACACTGTGGCTGTTTTGTCTGTGTTAAGCTGCTGTTGCACTGCAATTTCCCTCACAGGATCAATAAAGTATCTATCTATCTTGGGAAGAGGTCCACTTCAACACTTAAACTGGTGTTAACACCTTGGGTTTCAAGTCTGAAACAGTTTTTGGTCTTAATTTTCTTTCTTCAAAAGTCAATTTTTCAAAAACCAGCACAAGACAAGACCCATATTTTTTTCCACTGATTCTTCAGTATGTCTACTTCTTTGGAAATAGTAAGGCTTGTCTGAAAGAAATAAGGTAAGGCATTTGGTTTTATAAGTCAATTTTTCAAAAACCAGCACAAGACAAGACCCATATTTTTTTCCACTGATTCTTCAGTATGTCTACTTCTTTGGAAATAGTAAGGCTTGTCTGAAAGAAATAAGGTAAGGCATTTGGTTTTATATATTTTTGCAAGGTTTTGATTTCGTGTTGATATATGTACTGACAACCATTTTCACATTAGTGAAATGAAGGAGTAACAACAAGTAAGGTAAAGTATTTCATATGTGGTGTACTGCTGTAGAAATAAATCCTTTGCTGTTTTACAGGATGGGGCTTTTGTTCTATTGTTAAATTTTTTCACACAAAAAGGGCACATTTTTCACTTTGACTGGCCAGCAACACTGTAAAGTACTGAAAGGTAATAAGGGGACTAACCTGGGTTCTCACTGGGCCACTCCATCATTAGTGAGATATACCTTGAGTTGCTTTGGGGATTTACTAGGCCTAATGGGCAGCAGGAGATAATTGTGTACATGAACAGCTACCTCTTTGAAACAACACAAAGATTTACAGTTCTGAAACTAAAGAAACTGTTCCATTGACACAGATTACCACATTAGAGCTCTTAATTTGATATACTTTGATACAATTTGAAACTCCATTTTGGGGAAATGAAAAGGCCACATTTGCTCTCTGACTCTTTGGCTGTCATGCAGAAGAATTCATGGTTCCTTTTCTTCAAATGTTTAATGTTGCTACAAAATGCAGAATGATTCTATATTGATGCAGCTGAATCCCCCTGTGTCCCTCAATGTGGTAGTCCAAGTGTTTATCAGTAATGAACTGATTTAAAACTGAAGCACAACAAAACCAGCACAGACATCTAGTCAGCATGACCCAGGTATATAGGGAACATCTCTGATCCCCTTTGGTCTATAATATTTATACTGTATATTTAAGGTTTTTATAAACTGTGGCTTGTAGCCAGGGAACTCCCAATATCACTCACTTGTTGAGATTGGCCCATCTTGTACAATACGTTTTTGATTTATTTATCATGAAAATACAGTTCAAGTGAGTGCCATTATAAGTAATGAAGCTTTTACTCTATAGACCCATATCCTTTAATTTCCTATAAAGTTGGACTATATAGAGATACAATGCTCTCTAAAAGTATTGGGACAGTGAAGTCTAAACTTTGAATTTTACTATGAGCTCTAAGAGTAATTTTTCATTTGAAAAACATGACCTATAAGTATGACTCAAGTATTTTACTTTTAATAAAGTCCATTCAGTTCTTGTGTGGAACCTTTTTAATTTTGAATGAAAAAAGTTATTGGAACAATTGTCTCACAGGTGTGTTTTGTTGGCCAGGTGTTTGTTTCGGGATGATTAGGCACTCATAAAACATTCTATCACCCTGTCTTGTTTTGATTTTAGTGTTTGTGATCTTTAGTAAAAAGTCACAGAGAAAATATGCTGAAGGGAAAAAAAAACCTCAAGGAGAATCATAGCAAAGAAATTAAGCAAATAAAAATCACCACTTTGGGATATACAGAAAAAGAAAAAAACAGGTACTGTATCGTTAGCAATGATTTAAGGCTGGGATTATGAAGAGAAACATATTCACTTCATGAAAGAAACATTATCAGAGCTGTCAAAGAAAACCCAGAAAACCCCTAACCCTTAAACTGTCAGTTAAATGATCAACTACAGCACCTCCTGAGCACAGGGATGAAGGTATCAAAATCCATTTCTCAGAAGACTAAGACAACAGAATTATAGACGCTGCAATTGCAAGATGAAAATCCCTCATCAGCACCAAAAAAGAAATGCAAGATTAGAATGATCTCAAAAGTACAAAGATCAACTAGTAGAGTTCTACACCAGAGACAAATTCCACTAAACTCAAAGAAAGCTTAAAGGGTGGAGAAAAAAAAAGAAAGTGCATACTGTATAATAAGGAAGAGTACCACCTGATTTGTGAAGAACAGTGGAGGTAATGTATTGACTCATTCGTTGCTTTTTCTTGAACTGGCTCACTCCCCTGTATTAACAATGTAAATTGTCTAATGATGGAAACAACAGCATGAATTCTAAAAGATACAGTGAAAAATCTTAGAATGGCCTAGTCAAGCTCCAGATTTAAACCCAATCACATTTCCATTATACTGTACAAGCGTAAGAAAAATGTCAGAGCACCTAAAAACTCACCAGTAATTCCAACTGGCAATAGTAAAGGCTCAGAAACATGATTACCCAAAGAGTTTGGGAAAGTCAGTGGATCATAGACTTTGCAGACATTGCCTCAAATAGATACATTATTTAAACAAATACTAGCTTTCACAAACCTAAATTTACTAAATTGTCCCAACACTTATGCTCTGGGTTAAAAAGTATGTTTTGTTTTGATATGATGATATGAACAGTATGTAGTATGGAATTACCCAAAATTAGAATGTATATTATATTGTATTTATTATTCATATTAATCTCTCAATACTTTTATAAGTCACTATATTACTGATAGAAATTGGAAGGTACTGTAGCTTCTCTATGAATTTAGGCTTTTTTAAAGGAAATTGATAAGTTTGGATTTTGAGATAGTTAATTACACATACAATTGAAACGTGCATTATTTAATTTAATTAATTAGACATTAAGCTGTAAGTTACATATAATAGCAAGACTGTGAAATTCAAGCTAACCCTTTTATGTTATTATCCATACGGTTGTACATAAAGTAAAAACCTGTAAGATTTTGAAAATACTGCAAGATTCAAAAAGTTTTAGAAAACAAAGTATATTACTGATACACCAAAAAAATGCAACTCAGGTCTAATTAATTTGATTAAATATTTACACACATATGAGCAATATGGTAGAAAACATGAAAAAAGTAGATCAAAATATGTTTAAGCATGAAAAATGACATACTGTACCTTGCAAAGTATTGAGTAGTGAGTTTAAACTCCCTCATTCAAGATAAGCATTAATATAATCTTAGCAGTGTTGATGCATAGCCCAGTCAGCCTCTAGAGGGTCTGCTGTATGTATTTCACCACTCCTCCCGTGCAGCTGCAGCCCGTTAGTGAGGTTGGCTGGTTACTTGTATCCTGTCGCTGGCTTTGTAGAGTTTTGTTCCCCACTTTCTCTGTGTTCTTACTTAAAATGAAAGGACATTTGCCGTTTATGTTCAAGCTCTGCAGTTCTGGAAGTATCTGCCAGGTCAAGTTAGATTGACTATTCTAAATAGTATATTGACTATTTTAAGTGTTATATTAAAAAGATTACGTATTTTTAGCCTGTCGGTATACTGTATATCATTCCTAGAATCAGTCCTAGAATGTAACAGCTTGCTTTGGTTACATGTAAGGATGGGTTATGTACTGTACAAATAGTAGTGATTCAAACAAACAAATGTCTTTATCAGGTCATTTGATATTTCGATTGACAGTAAGGTTAATAATAGGCTTTTTTGCAATAAATATCAGATGTTTAAATGATATTAAAGCATGTGACTATGTTTTTTTTTTTTCCAGTCAGTGCAATGAACAATACCACAATATTGCTATTTACTTTATCTCCTGTACTGGTATGCAAATTGTGTTCTTCTATCTATCTATTCTATAAGTGCAGGTTTCTCTGTATGTAGTCAAGTGCTATTAGGTTTGTTTATCACAACAGTCACTCTGCTTTAATCCACACCCAACGTGCTGACCAGGACCTCCATGTGTGATTCACAGTGATGCACAATGAATTTAGTGAAAGGAAAATTTAAAGGCAATAACGTTTAAATGAACACTGAAGCACGACTACAAACACTCAATTTTTATAAGGAATAGATTATGAAAAAGCAATACCTATTTTATTTATCTTTACAAAGACAAATATGTACAAAGAAGCAATAGTACATACTCAGACTATCTTAGCAAAGATCCTAAAGGGACTGTAATTAGAGTACATTAAATATTTAGAATTTGCATTTCAGCCCAATATCACACTTAATCAGCACCATTCATCTGAAGGACACATTACAAATGTTTTATAATTAAATAAATATCCAATTAAACAATTACCAAAAATGCATTGCCTTATAGTTGGTATCATTAAGAGCGTTAAGAAAAACCAAATTTTTGGAGCTTGCCAATCTCTGTTTCATATATAAGAGTGACGAAGACTTATTACTCTTATTACTCTGATCAAGACATATATTCAACCAGGTTGTTAAAGGAGGAATTAAGCACTAAACCACCACATGACCCATTAGCTTCAAACATGAATTTCCCATTATGGGACCAAGATAGTACGGTGATCAAAGAAATAGAAATAACACTGAACACACTGAAGCCCAAAGCACCAAGAGTCGATGACGAAGAGGAAGGGTTATGGTCACTGTGGACTTCACACAGCGTGATTTGGAACACTCATGGTGATTCTCACTGGAACATGATTTTCAAGGATACAGCTGAAATTCACTCCAAAAAAATTATCAGGCCTAGAAGAATAAGAATTACACTGCCGATTTGTAGGATACCACTGATTGAAGTAAATGCATACATTTTCATCCGAAGCCACATGTGGAAGAGGACCTGGTGCGACCATAAATGTTTGGCAGAGACCACATTAACAAATGTAATGAGTTGAAGACAAACCAATTGGAGGAAAGGAAGTATGTACAGAAGAATTTGAACATGGACAAAAAGGGAGAAAATCTGACAAATTACATCAAAGAAAAAATAATCAAGGATGTACTGTACAACAGTACAAAAGGTTCAGAGCATATGGCCAGAATGTCTGTGTATATTGAGGATAAAATGTATTTATTTTAACATTATAACTGGTAATATTAAAATTCTTAATACAGACACTTTTTGTTAAAACATATATTTCATTTTTTTCTTTAAACTATTTTGAAATCTTCTCTATATAATGTAGTAGTACACCAGATTCAGATAGGGCAGAAGCACTTTTCTGAATTGCATATCCCAGAAAGCTGTGGGAAGTGACCTGCTGTCCTCAGTCACCTGACAAGCTGCTGAATTACAATTGGTCAGGCGATAGTCCAAAAAGCAGGAAGTAAAGGTTTCAAATTGTTTGTTGCTCCCCAGACATCAGATCTTGTGTGTGCACCTTCACCAGAGGGAGAAGTAGAAACCCTTAGTTTTGAAGTCTCAGAGAGACATATGTTTGACAAGAGTCTCAGGGACCCATTTTGAAAAACCGGTGAGAAGCTTATTTTACATGTTTTGATAGAGAGGCCCTTTAAGAAGTCTAACTAGTAGCTTAAAAAGGACGTATGGCTTTCATTTTGTTTTTGATGGCTGTTTTGATTTCCTACACTCACCTAAAAGGTTAATTCGAGACTAAATGGTTATTTTAAAGTCTTAAATATTTTATTTCCACAAAACATAACAGACATGCCGACTGTGGTTTTATTAAAAAGGTGGGAGGAGTTTCAACAATATAAGGCTGGCTCCAATTCAGAGCAAGCACTTCTGTGACAGAATGTCCTTATTAAACACTGCCTATATTGTTTCAACATAATTTAATTGCTCTGTGTTTAATTGTTCTGTGAATGGATTTCAATATTTATGGCTTTTTTATCTACCTTTGGTCATTTTGAACTCCAGAGAACCCTGTGTGTTAAAACAAAAGCAGTTTTGTTTTAATTGTGTGCTTAATTGTTTCCAAGATACACTGAAGAGGTTCCCTGAGAGGGGACACGTGACTATACCTGAAAGTGGGAGGCGTCAACTACTATACTTTACTCAAAAAATGAACTACCCAATAGAAGGCCCCTTATATATAAGGATTGACATTAATTTGATAAAAAACAAAGGTGAAGACGTCTCTTGGTAAAGGCCAAACCAAGGATGATTGAATAATAAAATTACTGAAACATACAGAGTTACATTGTGAAATTATTTCCCAGGGGTAGGAGGTTAATTGTCCAAACTAGAGCCTAGAAGTAGGCTGATTGGACTCTAGGCAAGTGAAGAGAGAATGAATAAGATCATGATGAAAATATGATGAATTGCAGACAACAAGTTTCATAAATGAAAACAAAATGAAGTATAACCATAGAATACAGATATAAAGAAAGCTTTTCCACCGAGCTATTTTGTGCATTATTAGAATATAACATTGAAAGCAGTAGTACATAATAAATTCTGAACATTGTTTATAAAAGATATAGAACAGTGGTTCTCAAACTGTGGTACGCGTAGCAGCAGTGGTACGCGGAGCGCCGCCAGCTGGTACGCCATATGACCCATAGAACTGTGTTGTGTGTGCTGAAAAATCGGGACGGTTTTCATATTTTCTATTTTAATACGTGTCGAATACGCAGCCTACGTACTGCGATACAGTGCGCGCTAATACTTCAGTGGACACAAGAGATACTCTGTGATTTTATACCTCTCTATAGGAATGCGCGCTACGGACGAAGTGACCAATTGTATTTAAAAAAAACTTTCTCCAGCAAATAGGGAGGTAGGAGAATGTGCGTGATTTTGGAACAATGCCAATGTTGTAAACACAGGAATGCATAGAAATACGTGCTACTAACGCTTGTAATCTTGTGAGCACAGGAAAGCCGAAAAATATTTAAGAACTGTTCTTAAGAAGTTAATTTGAGAAAAATACACAGAGCGTCTCTGCGTTTCGCTCCCATGCGCATGAAATAAAAACTTCAAATAAATACGGAAATAAAAACGGAAACGGGGAAAAATGCAAGCTTGCGGATTGCTAAAGCAGGTAAGCTCCACACTATTTTTGAAGAACCTTATTTACCGTTGGCAAAAGAGCTGACATGTATTATGTGTGGAGAAAAAGCTGCTAAACAGCTCGACCTGCTGCCCCCCTGAAAGACAGTCACTCGTAGAATTATTGAAATTATATCAAAAGTACGCTGATAGAGCGCATTAAGATGGGCAGATGTTTTTCACTGCCATTAACTGAGTCTGTAGTCAATTTGGCCAATTCACTTGTTTACGTTAGATACGAGTTTGAGGGTATGTCCCATGAGGACTTTCTGTTATGTAAGCCGCTACCAACAGGAACTATAGGAAAGCACATATTTCAGCTTCTGAATTAATTTTTCGAAGAGAATGGCATCGACTGGATTAAATGTGTCGGAGTTTGTACAGACGGTGCTAGAGCGATGACAAGCCGACATAGCGGTGTAGTCGCACGAATTAAAGAGGTTGCTCCAGAAATTAATGGGCGCATTGCAACATTCACCGCGAGAGCTTCGCCATCAAGAAAATGCCTGACGATTTAAAATCTGTTAGACTCTGTTGTGAATTGTATCGTAAAAGTAAAAGGCTCGAAAAATTAATTCACATCTGCTTTGCTTGACTAAACAGGCTCACCCCTCTCACTGAAATGGTGCTTTTTTATTATTTTTATTTGTTGTTGTTACTGTTTTTTTTCTGTAAAATGGTTTGAGAAGCCACATTTAAAGGCGCTATATCAAAGTTTATATTATAATATTTATTATATCTGTGTGTATGTGCACGCACACTCATGTTGGTCATTGAGAATTTCTGGGGTTCCTATGAGATGATGACTTCTAGGTGGTACTTGGATGCTTTGTTTGGATTAGGGGTGGTACTTGGTCCAAAACATTTGAGAACCACTGATATAGAAGACCTACATTTTAATAATGATCTCTACTATATCATCTACTTTACTGAATGCCACAGTGATCCAAAAATGCTTATTCTGTGTCCTCCTTAAGGGTTCACACTAAACATATAAACTGCGTAATGATTCTTGCAGGACGGTTTATATGACTTAAGTTTATCAGGTACATTGCAACTAGTGGACAACATTTTTGTCAGGCCTAGTAAAGTTGTGTATACAAGTATTTTCTGGTATGCTCAGCAATCCCAGTGCAAACACAACTTACACAAAAAAAACAGTTGATACTAACATTTAAGATATACTAATGTATAAGTAAAAGAGATGCTTTCTCCATTTAAAACAATTTGTTGTACAATGGTATTTATAGTTGTGTTTACATTCTGTAGGTAAAAATTGGCTTAAACATAAATTATAAACTTTTAACTGTCTAGAGAGGTCAATATTTATCTGTACAGTATATCATGTTAAAACAATTGGAGGGGATTAAGGTGCTTTCAAAGAGCTCCAGAAATTACAATTAAATGTAAATTAAATTTACAACTTGAGTCCTGAATGAAGTATACTGTACAGATTATGAACAGCCTATTACCATGTCGGCAGGAAAAGGCAATTACAACGATCTGCTTCGAAGATTTTAAACCATAAAAACATTGAAAACTTTTTTAAAAGTCCAGATTGCAGCTGACATGATTGCTGAAGCCTGACAGTGTTCTTCTTTGATAGGGTTTTGAGCACCACTGGGAGTTGCCACTGCCACCTCTTGTTTATATCAGAGCTATAGAATCAGCTTGTTAAAGAACAAGATCTAAAGTAAAGCCAAGATGAGCATAAGCTTACACATCATCTTCCTATTAAAAACCGGCTGTAAGGCATATCTCAGAATACTAAATTCCTTTCTCGCGCGCATATCATCAAACCCAGAAGTTCTGACTGCTAAAATTAAAAGTATGAAGTGTTTTAAATCTAGGAGATTAGAAGTGTTTAGACTGACTAAAACATTTTCTATGGTTGCAAAAATTAGGCACAAAAACTGACAAACTTCATTTTTTCTGTTTAAATAACACTTTTATGACAGACATTTTACATTTAAAATATGAATTTCAAGACCGAAAATCTCCACAGACATAATCAGTAAGCATTGCAAAGGAAAAAGTCTCACACATCTTATTGTTAAAAGCAATATACTATATTGCTCTATATTGATCTTTTATTTTAAGGTTCATAAATTGCCAAATACAGTTGATAAAGTATGTCAATCAAAAATAAATTGTAATTAATGAAGGGTATTCCGAAAGTGAAACTCCCCATAAACCATAGATCAGTAATTGTATGAAAAGAACTTGACTAATTGTGTGACTAAAAAAGAACCTGAGATAAAAGGCCATTGAAATGAAATGTACGCATTCCTTGCAGTGTGATGGCTAAGGCCACAAAAACAAATTATGACCTCCAATCTCAATAGCTTTTGTCTAGGATTTACTATTCAAACAGCTTTAGGATTTTAAGCTGATAAAGCAACAGAACAAGATTGTGCATATTATAAACCAAAAATCAATACAAATGCAGCATAGCAATAAAATTATTGTAAAAACTGAATCTTGCTTTTATTGCTTAGGCATAGAGACAAGACCATTTCCCACCAGCTTCCCAAATATGTTACAAAACTGCTCAGATAAATCTTAATTCAACGTATAGCACAGCTAAGGAAATAGCAAAGGTGAGCTTTGCAAGGGGTCTCTGAAAGAGTAGTTCTCTTCATCAACCATCGTCAAGCTCCACAGCGAGTGAGCTCAGAAGTAATAGTTGAGCCCATTATATGAGGACCATCCCACTATCCAAAAGGAAAGCAACAGTATTTATCTGTAAGCAGCTTCAGTGCTTACAGACTGTCAGCAGGGAAATTGTGAATGTCAATGAAAAGGAAGTTTAATGAGCAGCGTGAAAGTGAAATAATCATGACAATTTCAGCATTAAAATTTAAGAATACCATGTTATTACTACAAATAGAGTAAAATATATGTACATTTTAGCATCAGTGAGAAAACTAACAGACGACTGACCTTTCATTGGTGATTTAAGTGTGGAACACTCAGGATAAACAGTCCCAACCAAATGGTTTGAACCCCAAAATACAATGATAGCTATGAATAAAAAAACACATTTCATAGTATTCTGTAACATTTAAGAAGAAAATATCCAGATTTTAAGTACTGAAAATAATCTTTTCTATCTTCATTCTTTAAATGATAAACTCCTTAAAAAATATCCTTCTGAAAATTATAAAAGCATTAAACTCTTTAAAAGAAGTCTTCTATGCTTTCTGTATTATTTTATTATACTTGTGTCCTGTACAGTTTGTCAAGATAAATATTTGTATTCTCCATGTCAGATGTTACTCTGTTACTATTTATACGTTTTCTAAATGTTGCATAAAATTGTGATTAATACTGTGTTACAATTATAGATGAATAGTAACTGTCTCTGAGAGTCTAGATCAAGTGTGTTACACCTGCCAGTCTAAACATTTCCAGCTTCTAAGCAGAGGGGATGTTTGCTGAGATGTTGGGGTCTCCAAGTTCTGTGATCAAAACAATCATAAAGTTTACCTTAATTAATAAAGTTCTGGGTAAATGATTAAGTGTTAATCAACATTCAAGAAAGACACAATATAAGATTAGATCAAGAGGGAGAAAGGGGTAAAAAAGACCACAAGAGAGAAGGAGACAATAGGAAAGAAATTAAAAGGTGTGTGAAGTAAGAGGTCCATGTTTGAGATCACACAAAAGAACCTTGCTAAGAGCTTGCCATTCCATGTTTTTAGGGAACTTGGATTTCCTGAGTGAAGAATATTTTGGTTAGGACAGCATTTCATGCTGAGTGGTTATGTTTTTCAAATAGAGAGATAGGTTTCCATTTCCTTTGTGGCGTTTGGATTTGCAGAGAGAGATTTAACTGTAGGTTGTATTGTATTTAGGTTAAAAGGCAGTATTTCTCTTATTCTGGCTTTGGTAGGCATTAAGAGTTGAATACTTGGTAAGAGTCTGGGATGTTTTAGGACATCAGGCCTCAGGGATGCCTTGTCTGTACATGCTGTACATAGATAAACATGTACATTGTAACATTTGTGTGTAGTGTGTGTATTGTCAGTGTTAATAAACATTAGTTTAACCAATTGTGCCTGAATTATTACTCTTTTCACCAAAGCTGTGCCAGAGAACAAAGAATTCTGGTGCTTCTAACTATAGCAATAGGTTGGGTTTATTCTTGGAGAAATCTTGCAAGTGGGGGTTATGATTATTCATTTTACTTGTTGATTGATCTGCTCAGTCAATTACAGTTATTCACCATATTCATAACCCCCCAATTGTAACAATATGCTGTCCCTTTTGGCATTCCCTACAGAAGTCTTGAACTGGAATGTGCAAGGCGAAAATCAATGTTGAAGACCGAAGTCATTTCCTCTGGATTAAAGAAAGATAATGGTGGTTAACAGGGGGGGGAATGTAGTTGCATTACCTTTCTATCCAATTTTGAATTTGTTGAAAACAATCTATTTCTAACTAATAAAATAAGCAAGAGAATGACCTGATTTCCAATGTGAATGAAATACATCAGTGTAATCCTATCACAGTATATAATTTTGGGAATTATTCATATCAGACAATATTGCCTTTTTGCAGAAATGTGCTGCCGAATAAAATCTTTCACCTAAGAGAGTAAGTTCTAAAATCATTCATTGCATCAAACATTTAATCAGAAATCCAGTAATATTGAGTAGTAAACCTGGTCTGGGTAATACATTTGCCAAAATGTCTGTTTGCTCATATAATCAACAAGTCTCCAGTGAGATGGCTTTCTGTTTGTTTTAAATGTTACTTTCCAATTTTTACTTTAAAAGTATGTATATATTTTGCAAAACTGTTTCATTTATGCTTTATTTAGACTTGTTACCTGACAAAAGTGGACAAAGGTTTCAGTTATTACTTTGTTAATAAATAATTAAAATTCACTCTCCAAATCAGAAAATCAAAAAAAGCTTGAAGAATCAATTGCACCTAACCGCAGCTGAGACACTGGAGTCCTTCCGGATAAGTGTTTGTGGTTCTTGTTCTCCTATTAAATCCAAGGAAACTAAAACTCCCATCTAGGGACCATTTTGAACATCTGGTCATATACGTTTTCTTTATCTTCTACAGTTTGTCCAAAAATTTGCTTTTTCTAACAACCAAGATTGTGAACTCCTATTCTGTATAATTAAAAAAAATAAACTAAACATGCATGCATAAATACAGAAACATACACATATAAAATAACATCTAATATAAAACAGAGATGTGTTCCTCGATGGCTTGAGTGTACTCCAAGGAAAGCTAGAAGGTTGTATAGTTAACTCCCACGATGTAATTCTAAACCATACAACCTACTACCTCAACTCGGATGCACACAGTTTTCTGAAGTGAGACAATATCTTCAAGTCTTCCATTGGCAAAGCAACAACTCTTGCCTGAAATGCTTCTAAATCAGTGGGCATTTCATATTGACCGCATTTTCTGTTTTCATCTCTTAATAGCAGTGTGAGTCCTAAAGAAATTAGAATATTTACTGAGGAAAAAAAAGCAACCAAAGAAACAGAGACAAAGTAGAATATACTGTAATAGGTTTTACTGAATCTAACTTTATATGCTTTCCAGTAACTGAAAACATGGTCTTCTTTGAGATCTGAGCTCTTCTCAGGTCTAATATTTCAGGATATATGCAAAAATGTGGATCCTGTAGCATTGTTTGATAATACACTGAACATTGAAAAAAGCATAAAAATATCTAAACACTGAAATAAATTATGATATATAATCATGTTAATCAGTGTTGTGATTAATATTAAATGTCAAGATTTATTCAACAAGAATTTGATTTATTCTTGAACTAGTGATTTAACGTTCTAACACATCCAAATGAAATCTATGCAAAATGAAAAAACAAATCCAAATGTTCGTTCATAAACATTGATATGCACCGAAAATGAGAAAAGAAATGAATAACTGAAAAATGAAAAAACTACACATTACTGTTTAGTCTTAAAATGAGGTTTAAGACTACCCTTCTTTTGTCCTGTTTTTATTTTAAAAAAATGTACATTATTTTACTTGGACACAGAAAACACAGATTGCAGAAATAACAGCAAATAAATACTAAGCAAATAAAAATATTTGCAATATGTCTATTTACTTTGAGGTGTAGAATAATGAACAAAGGAGCATTAATATGCATTAACATTTTAAGCATTTTCGATAAAATATATAAAGATCTAAAAAGTACTGTTTATAGAATCAGCCAGGCAATAAATGGATGGACTATGTTTGTTTTAGATGACAAAATAACAATAACATATAGTACATCTATTTATCTTTTCATAAATGAAAGTACAAAAACTCAACAGTTGAGTTTATTCTGCCAACTTTAAGATTATTTCCAACATGACATTTTACTGTGGCAGTTATATTTTATGTTTATCTATATATTTACTTTCTTCTGTTCTTAGATGTCTTAGATTGTGGTAATTCTGTATTAAGTCTGTAGACCTTTACTAGTACAGTTTTAGATTAAAACAAAGAACTAAGATTGCAAATTATATGCAAAATGATAATAAAATCAGAACAACAAGATATTGTTAACCTGGTTAATTTTATTTCATACACACTAGTTAGAGCCAGTATTTTCCAAACATGTTTTTTAATAGGAATTATGACATTTATATTAAATGTCAGCTTTTATAGATATATAAAAAATGTATTACTGCATAACAATTTATTGACTGGAATAAAAATAAATCCTAAAATAAAATGAAAATAACATTATAAGTAGGAGCATATCCAAGGAGATTAAAGCGATCATACAGTATGTGGCACTGCAAAACAGTTATCATATGTTCAATCTCTAATGTTATCAACATTATGATAGCTCTACAGTACTTCACATACAGTACAGTAGCATAACACACAATAATCCAACTGTTGCAAAACTGGTTTGTTATTACTTTTGAATAATAAGCAAGTAAATAGTGATGAACAGATGAGTTAGGTTTTTAGTTTAAAAAGTTTTAAGCAGAATATTAATTTCACAGCTTCAGAATCGTAGAATCCAAATTAAGATGGGTTGGAACACATTCACATAAAATTATTGGCGCAATATCTTAATAATTTGGCTTTTATCAAAGAAACCCAATGTTTTTCTTTAATATGTTATTAGAAAGAAATGAACCTAGAGATGTGTGGGTTTCAATAACTGTACTGTTGTTAGTAGTTGTAGTAGTGACTTCCAAAGGTTTTTTATAAAAAATACTTTAGTTTATTTGTTCTGGAATGAGAAAAATATAGCATAAGTACTGAGTTACTGTACTAATATTTGTTCTTATTTACTGTAGCTTGGCAAAGAGTCTTTAAATAGTTTTTATTTACATAAAAAAACAAGAACATTTATTAAACCCAAAGTGTGAGTTAGTGGGAGAATGACTGAGCACAAGAGGTCAGACTTCAACAGAGTTGTATTTAAGTCGCCCTGTCAAAGTACATTATAATTATGACACAGCAAGAGTAATTCTGAAAACATTAATTGTAACAAATAAAAACACTGCTATGAAAAATGATCTATGTAGTTTCTTTGTTTCTGCCTTTGCTCCTGCTGTAGAATCAACGTAATGTATGCAGCTTAATGTGCACCAACACATACTTTTTCCTTAGTTTCCTTAGTTCTTTCTAAGTTGCATGGATATCCATTGGTAACATTTGCCATTACCAGAGAAAACATGCCTTTGTGTATTGAAATTTACACAGAGCAAGCAATACTATAGGATGAACAAAAAAATTCAAGAACAATAGCAAGGAAATAACTAAACAAATAGCAATAGTAAATTCATGTATTCAACTTTTGTAGTAATGGGTTTTGCCATGCCACTTGACAAAGACCCATAGAAGCGAGCTTGTGCAGCTCAAATCACCACAAGATCGGATCTACGGGTTTATGACAAGTGGCTCATCTTAAAGACAGAATGAACAAAAACAAAGAAAAAAAGGTGTGACTAATTTTGGAAAAAATACATAATTGTGAGAACAGGAGAGCACTCTTAAGATAAACCTCCCATTAAGGAATAAGAATAAAAAGTAATTAAGCAGTCAGAAAAAGACTATTCCTTTGGCTTCATTATGTTTCTGTGAAAATGTTGATGTTTCTCCAAATGTAAAACTCTTTAAAGGATGCATTAAAACTACATAAATTATCTGTAGCATCATACCATATATTTCTTGTATAAAATCTATTTTCATTTACTAAAGACATAAAAGACAAAAGTAAATAATTTAAAATCACAGTCGATTTATATACCGTACCTGCCAACCACTTTCAAACTTGTTTGTAAAGGTCTTACCAGTTACAGTGTGCCTTTACCATTTGAAATTGATCATAACTAGGAAAAGCAGAAACATCCTTCTTCTCTCACCATATGATAAATGACAGTGTACTACAGTGTAAAAACTTCCAATATATTTATATTTTTACAATATGTATATCTTTCTTAACCAATGATTTGTCAATCTAGTTACTTAAGGCATGTCCTACTGCTAACAGAAAAAATTGTTTTATAAATATTTAAGAGCAAAACATTTTATACTAACTTAAATACAGCAGTCTAAAAAGGTAACTTAAAAGAGTCTCTGTAAACAGCATGTGTTTTCCGCACAAGGTGTTTAAAACTCTTCGACAAGCAACTTTTATGAAGCAATTTGAAAGAGCAACAGAGGAATACACTTTTCTTAGGAGCCATCTTTTCACAGAGAAATAATATATTTTTATTCTGTGTAAATAACAATGTAACTGTTGAAAACAGCATGTTGCTTATGAACTGCTGTGGCCTAACTTTCTGGAAATGTAAAATCTTGAAATATAAATTAATATCCACTTACTTTGTGATGCATTTTTTATATGCAGCTTTCCAAGCCCTTTACTAAAAAGAAACACAGGAAGAATCATTTAAAATAGTTTAAATGACACTTTAAAAGCTAACAGGCATCTCATTTAAATACTAAAGAGACCTTCTAAACTTAATGACTGTTTCTATCATTTTCTTTATTTGTATGAAATTTAAAACAGTGAATGTTTCAGCACATTTTTAATGGTTAGTTTTACTGTTATATCTCTGATACCTTGAAATATTTTTCTGTCCTATTTTTTCTCACCATCTACTGAATCTATATCAAAAAGTCACATTGCAATTAAAAAAAATTAACTTAAATTATATATTAAAATGTATGTAAAATACACAAAGAAAAACTTTAGACAGGAAGTCTTTTCTCAGTTTTAAGGAAATTAAAATAACTATATACAGTATCATTCTTCACTGCATTCTACAACAATAAACATTTTAAATTAATTCATTTGGTTCACATGCATTTTTTTCCTATGTTACATATGGAAAGTATTTCCTTTCAAATGAAAAAAAAACTATGACTAACTCTTTTTATAAAATCACTTTCTTTGATGCTTATCCACTTGTCTCTTAATTTTGTAGTATTTTGAGATTAATGTGATTTGACCCAAATTGGTCATGATGTACTGTACATTTTCAGAACAATATAGGAAGTCACGGAATATTGCAACTAAGACATTCTCTTTTCACAAAACATGACATGAAGTGTTACAAAATGTTCTCAGACTGTGAGGAGATTTACCTTTATTCCTGAGTTTCCTTGGTATTGTTGGGCCATCTGTGTTTCATACTGTTTTTTTTTATTCTTACTGAAACAATAAAATTTAAATCTTTGAGGAAATAACACTTCAAACAATGATCATTTACTTTTGAATTGTATAAAATGTGTACAAAATTGCATAATTATGGTCAATTCTATCTAAGAAAAAATGTCTTCTTGCTTTTGGTTTAAAGCTACAAAAAATACTGTACAGTAGGTTTTCAGGTTTGCTAAATAAAGCTACATGTACATAATCCACTTGCACACAATAAAAAAAAGTTATTTCTTTAGTTACATTTCTACATTATTTCACTATGCTATTAATAGACTTGCATACACTTTACAGAAAAGTTTTATTATTTAGTTTTACATACAGTAATATTTTTTTTTCAGTGGTTCTAAGATACATGATTTCGAAACTAACTTTTTTACTGTGATATTTCAATGTTTTAACATCTCAGTTCATAGTTACTAATACAGTTCTTTGGAGAGGTAAACTTGCAACATAAAATATCAACTCAACTAGTAAAAGATATTTTCGGGAAGATATTTTCTGTAAAACACTTTTACAACACCGTATCAGCTGTAGGAACATCATTACTGAACTTGGTCAAGTTTAACCTGTAATGTCTACGTCCTGTTCATACTTACATAAATGACAACTTCATAAAGTGTGACAAGAATTATTACTTCATGTTAGAAAATCATATTTATTAAATTAAAATAAAGTAACACATAATTTGATTTTAATCTCTGTTCCTAAATGGCAGAAAAGAGAAAAACTTAATTTATGAAGCACTGATAAACTCTAATTATTCTATTAAAATAAAAGAAAATTAGGTCAGAGGTCTTATCTTCTGTCCCTTATACGTCCAAAGTAATAAAGGAAGAATGCAAAGAAATTGCAATGCAACATCATATGAAAGTTATGAGAGACATAAAGCTCATTTCAACAATAAAGACATTGACCTGGTATGGCCTAAAAGTTTAAATAAGAAAAAAATAAAATTAAATCAATCAGTTTGATTTAAAATATTACCTCTTAAAAGAGAAAAAAATAACCATATTGGAGATTTATAAAGATAATGTTTAAATGCAGATCATAGAGTAACTTATTTCAGCCTCATTTTAATTTAATTAAGAACTACCAACTAATATTATTTCCAAAGGGAACCGATTAACCATGATTTAACAATGTACATTTGATTGTATTAGATGCAAAATTACTGTTTTGTCTTTCATTCAATTGCTTATAAGGAAAAGGATTAGATACCAGACTAATATGTTTGAACCATAAAATATACACATTAATAAAAATATATATACAACAAACTTTAGTTTTCTATGTAATGTGATTGAAGAAAACTGTAATAAAACTCTAGTCACATAAGTTAAAAATTTGACACGATTGCATAAAAAAAGATTTGTTACTAAACACAAGACAAATAAAAATCTCTTCACTTACAGAAGCAACAAGTTAATTTTCTCCATTTAGCAAACATGGCAAGGTTATTATCAATACTGCAGCAAATGTTTAGACAAGAAACTTAAGGAACATAATTTATAAAGACGTGAACAATTATTATGTAATGTAATTAATTATTAGTATTTAAGGATAATAAAAATAAAGCAGGATATATACCTGGAATCACTGAAACATTTTCAGCCCTTGTGAGACATATTTTGAAAGTTATAAACAATGCCAACAAAAAGGTGTTTTTTTTTTAAAAAAAAGTTCTGCTTGAAGCTCAAATGAAAAAAAAAACTGTGTTGGGAGGGAGAAAAATGCGAAAAGTCAGGCTCATGTCGATTTCTGCGCTGTTTCAGTTGCCCCCGACTGTGTTTTTGGCCCACACAGTATTTTTTGCTATGGTTCTTTGTTATTTGTTTTTGGTTATTTAAAACATATATTAATATATATTGAAAAATTTCAGTTTCAAGGTTATAGTCGCTCACAGCCACTTTGATTTGCTTTGCTGTAGGCTCCAGTGAATCCCAGGATGGAACCAGTTTGATTACCCCTTTTTTCTTAGCAAAAAAATATCTAGTCAAAATTCTGAGCACAAATCACTGCGCAAAGCTGCACCAGTCCTCATCACAACTGCATGCACCGTAGAGGTGTTGGGAGAAGCGGGCGAACTTTACCAAGACTTCTCTGATTTTGTCATATGTAAGGAGCAGCAACTCTGCTCAAGCAAGGGGGTGAGCAAGGCAAGGTGCCAGTTTACTTCAGTTTGCTGCGATGAGCTCATGTTCACTTCAGTCGCCCTAGTTGCCCAACAGGAATGCCTGTGCCATGAGACACTTGCAAACTTTTGTTCTTCAGCTCGGCAGAAGACTGTATGGAATCAAGTTATAGATTAACAAGAGCAAGAATACCCAGATTGCTGTTTTTATTTACTTTTTTGTCTTAGAGGTTAAATATTCTTTCTAACCTTCCTCTTTTACTTGTAGATAAGCAGCAGGACTTGTCAGGCGTGAAAAGGGGCAGAATCCTGGTGCCTTGCCAAAAAAGCCAGAATAAAAGGCGAAGTGGTGTTTCAGAGCTCAGTTGCTTGCTGAGTCGGGGTAAAGTCAGCGCTGTATGATCCGCCATTTTCTAAGCAATGCAAGGAAAAAAATTAAAGTCTTTCACAAGCATTGCTTTCCAAGTCTCTCTCTCTTTCTCTCTCTCTCTTGGCACCATTACAAAATCTCAGCAGTAAGGTCACATGATTCCCTGCCAACAAGCGGAGTGTATTCCCATAAACCATTCTGCTGACATTGCGAAGGCATCTATTGTCTAGTTCAGAACCTAAGCTCAGCCTGCTCAAAAATACATCACCTTCAGGGGGGGAGGGTTGTTGGGAGTCATGGCAACATACACCTGGCAGGCTGCCCACTTTTCCTACCCATCAAGAAGAAATGGAATTGCGTTGCCTAATGTAATGATGAATAGGAATGTGTAGAGTCGTCCAAAGTAAATCTGATGCTTATATTGCACGCTTAGTTTTCACTGCAAACACTGGCTTCTTTTCATGATGAAAAGAAAAACAGAAAACTTCTCCTTTTTCCAGCTCCAGCAGCAAATGTTTTAAACTGCCTAGTCTGCATCTTTAGTTGAAAACACACCCAATTCTTCAGCTCACAGTGCTAGCCAGGGATCTACGTAAGAAGGAAAAGTTTCTCTTGCCTGCTTTCTCTCCACAAGACAACACTTAATAACTTTGTGTATGAGACCGTTTCAGGCAGCATAGCTCTCATATTTTAAATGCTTCTACAAAGTGCATTCAATCTCTCAAGTGATGTTCTTGATAATGGCTATATTTGTAGGCTGTATTTTGCTGTTTCCAAGGGTAAACTTCTGGCAACGAAAAAGTGAAGAAATACCATAGCAGATTGAAAAATTAACATAACATATTTATTTCTGTTTGTGGGGAAGAAACAAGGTATATCTCTCTCTTGATATCAACCACATAACAGTATACAATGCTTAATCTCTTTCTTAAGAAACAGATACAGGAGACAGGATAGGTGGTAAAAAATAAACTGTGTTGTTGCCTTTGATAAAAAGTTAATTTTACAGCTCATTTTTCTAAAAGGAAATAAAATAGTTGTATAATGATGTGCACATTGTATTTATTTAAATTCACTTTTCTTTCCAATTATAACCCAATATTCAGGTCTAGGTAGTCTTTTCTGTATGCCAACATCAATGTTTTGTTACAAAGCCAATATTGGTCCATGACTAAGAGGAGTTGGAAGAGCAAGATGGTTTGTGTCAGACTTTGCCCAGGGTTCACAGTGCACCAGTTTTTAAGAAATACACAGTGTGTTCCCAGTGTATTATTCATAGTGTTTTCAGAATGACCAAACATATCAGTGATTATCAGCTACAGAGGACGTAAATTCAGTTTTTTAAGTCATTACAAGTAGGTAATTCCAAGTCTTTGGGAGATACTGATCATCCCTATCTTTCAGAAAGATGAGTAGTAGGAGAAATGTATTTGTTCTACACCATTGGACTGAAGAGGATGATGTGGAAGGAGTAGTACAAAAGTATTTTCTGTTACAATATGCATGGCACACTTAGAGCTCAAGGATACCACTAAAGATTAAGACAGACTACTGTATATAATGTATGCATAATATGTTAATACAGGTGGGTAGCTGCGTCAGCATGCGTAGGCTGCAAAGGAACAAGTAATAGGTTTATTCCATGCTGAAAAAAAGAAGAAAGAGAACACAACATTTCGGCCGTGGAGCCTTCTTCAGGTGTCATCAAAGAGGCTAAGGAATTTCTAAAGCTGACAGCTCCACATCATCTTCCCTTCATAACTAACCTCATTAGATCTCTCAACTCTAAACTCTACCAGTTTTTCACTACAGAGAAGGACAAAAAAAAGACACCTGAAGAAGGCTCCACGGCCGAAACGTTGTGTTCTCTTTCTTCTTTTTTTCATATGTTAATAAATATTTTTATCATGTGGAATTAAACTCTGCTCCTTTTATGTTATGTAAATGAAATTACTCCAACCAGCTTCATAATTACTGTATTTCTATTTGCTTTTCTAAGACTCTTCAAGAAACCTATGAAGTTAAAAGACACATTACTAATTCATGCTTCTCCAAAATGCCTTTCTAATACACAAGTGCTTAGTTATGGGTATGACTGCAGTTATATTTATACTTAATAACGAATTAAAAAATATGTAATAATAATTGAAAAAACAAAATGCCATTATAAATATTTAAATATCTTACTAGATATAAATTTACAGTTTTAAAAATAAAAATCAGAAGTTATAATAGATGTTTAAGTTATGATACAGTATGAAAACCATTCTTAAAAATTCAGAGTTCAATGTATTTGAACTACTTTCGACTACATACTGTATACAGTACAACTTGCTAAGGTGTGATGCCAGGGATACATACTAGGAGTGAACTGGAGCACAGCATGCAGTGCTGACCATTTCATTCCTTGTGGAGCTGAGAGATACTGTATGAAGCATCTCTGAGTGAAAATGGACTAACTGGGAGTTAAAACTCTAAACAAACTAGAAAGATCTATTTAAACCTAACTCACCCCTCAACCTCCCAGGCATCTTCTCCTCTCTGTAAAAAGACCAAGTCCATTAATTGTGAATAAAAGCAGGTCATATAATTTTTCCAAGTTCTCAGTTTCTTTAAAATTGCTGCATAAACCATCTCTTTTTCTTCCTCTCTTTTTTCCGTGTAAAAATCTCAGTATTTCAAACATCTAATATTTTGTCATTTTTAGTCAATCTTTAGTTTATCTTAAATATGAAAATTTTGAGCATACAGATAATAAAGACAATCTGAATAAGAACTAAAAAAACTTCTAAATGGCTAAGTGCTAAGTAACTTCAGCGAATTCTGAGAGAATCGTGACTTCTGTAACATTCAAATGACCCCATTAAATTAGTCCTATACTTTTCTCTGGAGCCCAACATTTAATAAAAAGATATACATTGTATCGTACAAAGGTACATATGCATTTAATTACTTGTCCATGAATACTTTCATACCCAAAATGGAAGCATCCATATTCTTTTTGTTTCATGGACAATGGATTAGAAAAGTGCTCATCTGGTATATCTTATATATTTCGCTCTGCTCTTCAGCATTGTGAGATCATTTGGGCTAATTAATATTCACATTTCCATAATTCACAGTGATAGCTTCCTCTCAAAATATGCTATAATCCTAAAAAGATGTTATCTGAATGACACTTCTTTACAGTATATGCTAAGAACATAAGTATACTCTATATACTGTACTGTACTAAGAGATAATAAACATGTAACAAATACTATTGGTTCCAATTTTCATGTTTGCATTTCTAATACATTTATTGATGTATATATGTCTGTGTCTTAAGGCTTACAAACCATACACTGAGGTTTATGCAAAATTTAATACAGTAAAAACTGTTTTTTTTTGTAATTAGTGTTTCTCTGACAAGAAAATGAGCAAAGGAATTATAATATGATTTTACTCATTTTAAGCTGAGGCTTACTGGACAGAATCAGAATCATTCTGTGTTTTATTTCCAGCTCCAGCACTATTTCCATTATTACTAATTATACAGGTCCTCAGTGGCTAAGCTGGCTAAAAAGGCATATTGTGTGAGTCATCACTGGTTCAATTTCAAGCCGTTTCCAATTACTGATATGGACCCAAAGGAAATACTACATTGGTCCCTGCACTCCCGCTGACTGGGAAGGGTACATTTGTTTGAGTTTGATTTACCACAATTCACTTAATATCACAGTGAACTCTGCTAAGGCATTAGGGTGAGTGTCTACATGCCAAAGAAGTACAAGAGGATATAATATAAAGTACTACTACCTGTCATTTGAACTGTTGAGTGTGAAGCAGACAATTCATGTTCTATAAAGCTGAAGGATACCAGTTATTCTGGGCTCTTTTGCAGTTACAATGGCAAAAGATGAAAACCAGTCAAGTCTTCCTTCTACTGGCTGAGAAGAGGGGTAGATGATGAAGGTACCTACAGCTTATCATCAGGATTCATGTGAGCTGGAACAGCAGGTGAGAGAGTGAGTTAAATTTGGTTAGAAAATGAATGTATAGAAAATGTGTAACTACTTTCTTCATGTAAAATTGTGATTATGCTGAGTGTTTCTCTGTTCTCTTCCAGCAATCAAGTGGCTTATACAGCAAATAATGCTGACCCCACATTGACTTCTGTGAATTTTTTAGCTTTGTTAAAATGCAGTTTTTTTATTTTGAGCACCTCTGAATGCTGCATAATTTCTGTTTAATGCATTTATATGGACAGGATTGACTAACAATTACAGACAAGTAATTTCTGCACACGTATGCTCAAGTGTTAACTGTCTAGCTAGATATTTAAGATATTCAGGCAATTTCTTATATTACCTTACAAAATACAATATGTTAGGATGAGTATAATAAGAAATTTTAACTATTTTTCACCACTAAAGAAAGACTCTCGTACATATAAATGCAAAAACACCTGTCAAACATAAGCTTTGAAATATGATTTCTCCCCAGGGTATTTGACAATTGAAATATGTGCAAACAAATACAAGTATAATAAGCACTTATTTACAGGAGACCACATATAGTGGAGTAAATTGTTAATTATTTAAGTTTTTATGTTAACATGGTTTTCAACATTGATGTTATGTATCTTCATAACAGAACACAAAACTAGAACAAACTGTGACAACGGAACAAGTATCATGCAAACAAAAACTAAAGGAAAACAATTTAGTAAACTAAAGTTGTATAAAGATAACATTGATACATAGCAATGTGTAGTATACACAATTTATGCACTGCAGTATGTAGGCAAGTCCATACAAGATGAGGACAGGTCATTTTATTTTTATATTAGATGCAGTAGTTTCTAGTCAGTCATTCTTCCATTGCTAAAATTAATACAAAAAGTCTATTTTCTTTTCCTGTTATTCCTCACAAACCACGAAAACCAACTGATTGAGCTTTGAACATCAACACTGTAAAGTTTCTTTTGAACTTATCTGAACTTATTGTATCTATTTTGAAGTATTTTCATGATATTTGCACATCATTATTTTGAGTGCTAATTATTAATCACTAATTGATGATACTAAAGCAAGTTATAGTGCGAACCAAGGGTCTTCTGGATCACATTTCTCGTTCATTAAGGATAATTTCTGATATTTAAAAAGCATTGAGGTAGAGTTCAAAGAGAAGTCTTGCACAATGTCCATGGAGAGTAAAAACACTAGGTATTAAGAACAGGTTAAGGTAACATGCCTCTGTGAGACAAATCTATGTTAATAGAAATTAAATAGAAACTAAAAAAACAGCAATAGATTTAATCAGAACTACTTTTCTCTACTTAAATACCTTGTAGTCTGATCTAGATTTCAAAGTCTAAACCTCATCCGTACTGGGATGGCAGAAATTAAGGAAACAAATTGCTGCAGTAAGTGAAGTCTGTGGAGCAGTAATTGCTTCTCTTAGGTCTCTGGTGCAATTCCTATATCAATGCCTACGTATGGTTATTGAAGATACTGCTATGAGAGAAGCCATGCTTTGGATGACACATCTAAAATCTAGACTATCTGATTATTAAAGATCTCATGACACTGTTCGAAAGAGTAGGAGAATTAAGCCTGAAACTAGCTAAAATTCAGGGCTTTTACAGTTTGATCTAAAAGTTTAAACTATTCCTTTAAACTATTAAATTGTGTGAAACAAATTCTCATTTTTCGACCTGAATTGCTCTATAGTAGGGTTGTTGGTATGCTGTACCAAGGTGGCTGTCTTACTTTAGTGCTGAATGAAGAGGGTCACCACACATGTAAAGGGATTTCACCATTTAGATTAAATTGTACAATTTATATTACATATACTGTATAAATTATATAATTAAATACAGAGAATTATAATTAATTTCTATTTTAGGGGGTTTTGTCTGTCTGCATTTGTATGCACATACTGTATTGTGACAGATTGCAATTTTTCAAATGGAAATATATTAAATAGAATATATTTCATAAGATACAAACAAAACCCACTAAAGTAACTGTGATAAAAGAAAGAAATAAAAAATTTTGGTATGTCTGGCTTGGTTTGAGGGATTGTCCACCTGGCCATTTGGATAAACAAGACAAACAAATATCCCCTACAATAAGCCAGAGCTGGAAGCGTGTTATTTGCCAAAGGGCTGTGGGAGGACAGCACACAACAGGCCAATATCCTGGCTTCTTTCAAGAAAATGGTTGGATGAGATCCCTGGATCAATTAACTACTAAGTACAAGGTGGGTTAGATGTGCCTTTGGTCTGTAACCTTCACTATGTTGAACATATCCTTAATGTATTCTGTGATTAATCACTTTACAGTATATCTTGTAAACTGTTTACTCACACTTTACAGTTCTTGTACTGAAAAAGTGCTTCATATTATTTTTTGGTTGTATTAAAATGTTCTTTTCTGTTTCCCTCTTGGCACTGTAACTTTTCTGTTACCCTCTCTCAGCTGCATATCCAACTCTATACACTCTTTTTCTGTCCTTGCATCCTGGACCCTTTCACTCTGTAGAGTGATCTCTTCCTTCCATTTAACAATATTTAGTAAGGAATATTTAGGACATTTTTATCTGGACTTGGGTTTTACTATTTAAGGACTGAATTTGTTTTACATTTTATGTTTTTGAAGTATTATTTATTCTTCTACTGCCTTCTAGTTCACTGTTCGTAAACTCTGCCTCATTTCTTTATTGTCCATTTTTCTAAAATTATAAACCTTGATTTTTTAGCTTTTTGAATATACTGTACATCAAAAGTTTGAGATTTCAAGCATTCATCAAAACTTACCATATTATGTCTGTAATCTCCCAGTAGTTCTATTAAATCTATTATCTTAATTGTATCCTGGTTGTTTGAAAAGATCAGGTTAATAACATTATCTTACCTAGTTAGTACTTCCACAAACTGAGCTAAGAAGGAATCATCTTATTTTCAAATGACAAATTCTCAAGTTCAAATCATCTACTGTATTTTAATAGTAATACAATAGAGTAGTAGTCATATAATGTCACCTCTTCAACACATTGTTCCACTATCATCGTACACTTCTGCCCATATATGAATGGTGTGATCTGTAGCTACACCTATTAAAAAGCCTTTTGAATTTTTATTTTCCAGATTACCTAACCCATACAGATTCAAAAGTTCCCATACCCTCTTTCTTCAATTTTTTTTGTTTTGCAGGAAATTTTTCATATATGTACTGTATGTGCCCATATGATTACCTCTTCTGTTCTGTCTATCTTTCTGAATGTGTACTTTTCATGATTCAGTTACTACTGTCTCATAGCTCCAATGTATCAAAACCTGGCACTTTATTCCTTGTGCTTCTAGAAATGAAGCATACAGTAATTATTTAAGAACAGATAAAATGTTTTTTAAATGCGTTCATGAAGTTTCCCAGGGCGTTTATGATTTCACTAGAATTACCATGTTGTGAGTTCTCTACCCCCATTTATCTAATTGAAGTACAGCTCAAATACTCCATACAGTACCCCTTATGGTACATACAGTACATACAGTATAGTCACTTTATGAAATTACAACAGTGCATATAATGTTTTAAACTCAATGTGTTCAAAACCTGCAAACTGAAGACTTCTCGGCATAGCATAATCAGTATTAAATGTCAGAAAAAACTAAAGATAAACTGGACCATGTTGATTGCATAAGTATTCAGACCCTTAAACTCAATATTTAGTGAAAGCACCTTTGGCTGCAATTACAGACAAGTCTACTAACTGTGCTCATTCATGGATATTCAAAGACTTGGATCGTTTTTGTGCCCTTCTCCTGATCTGTGGTTTTGATAAACATCTTTATCCCTGACTTGCTTTGAATGCTCCTTTGTGTTTTTGTTTGAGTCTTTGCTTGAAATTCAGTACCTGACCTGAAATCATGAGAACCATCATGAGGCTCATGACACAATTTTTGTGTACCTAATTTAATTTAGACTTGACACACAAAGTGTTTGAATAATTAGGCAATCAAAATTCATATTATCGATTTACTTCTTTCTTTTTGTTTTTTTATTTTAAATGGAATAGGTAGTGTACAGAACAAATATGAATTGCTACCTCAAAGTGTTATGATTGTAAGTTTTAGAGCAACAAAATGGGAAAACTGCAAAGATCGAAATATAGTACTTTTGCAAAGCACTGTATGCTTCCCCAATACACAGCTACCCCTCTACAGGCCAAGTGCACCTGTCCGGCTTGTAGAGATCCCACCTATTCCAGGACCCCCAATGCCCCATAAACCCGTCTTTTCTTCACCGGTGTTTTAGCTGTTTGTTAAATCTACTTATTTCCTCTAGATCCCATATGCTTGCATGTGGCACAGCAGAATTCCAGAGAAGAATACTGTAGACATTTTACTCCTTAGCTTACCAGCTACAGTAAATGCTTAAAATGTGTCTTGTAAAATTATTAGCCTACATTTTAATTTACCATTTGTTCTAATTTGTACAATAGCAACTGTATCCAACCTATTTCTGGTTCAGGAGTTATCCACTCAATGTTGGAGATTTGCAACCTGGGTATCAAGCAGGCAAGACGCCATATGCAATTCTCCATCACTTGTGCACATTTCTCTGTCTAATAACGGTTTCCTACTATGACCACCTCCCTTCTACTGGGATTTGAGCTCTATCAGTTCTGCCATCTTCCTTCAGGCATCAGTGCCCATATCCATCTCCAGTAAGGCCTGTACAGAATGCACTCCCTTCCCTGTGGCTGCAGCCTATAGTCACCCACAATCTGCCTCTGGTCCAAAGACCCCTGTCTCCCTGCCCCTGAAGGGTAAACAATATCCCTATAGGTCTTTATACATGTCTACTAGCTCCTGCAAGTCTACAAATCTGAGATGCTGCACAACTCAGCAACCTGGGTCAGCAAGCCCACAGATCTTGGACAAGATATTCAACCAACAGACCTCTTTCACAGATGAACACGCCCAGGAGATCTCCATTCAGAAAGGCAATCATTCTGTGTACCAGATGTTAAATAAATAAAATAACGTCTTCTATACTGATCAGATTTTAAATGTAACACAGCAGTATAAACCTTACAGTTCCTTATTAGCTAGAGCAGTAAATAATAATGTGATTACTTGTGACTGTCTACCTGCTTCACACAAATCATGTGGCTCCTGAAGAGGCAATAAACAGGAAGAAAACAATTCTGGAAAAGAACCCTGGGAAAAATTCTTCCACACCCCCCAAAGGGCAAACACTCACAAGGTTCAGGAGCAATAGCTGATTTATTTTTACCTTAAACTGAACAAATTAAACAATGAGCAACAAACAAAAAATATTCCTCTAGCCAGATACTTCCTGTTCCTTTCTTGTCTATGCTACACCTGTGTGTACAAGTTTTTTATGACTTATCTGGGAAGCCTCTGTCTTAATTACTGTAATTAAGTAAAAGTACTGTAATTAATTAAAGTGAGTACTGAATGCACTGTTGAGTTTGCAAAGTCTAGAATGTGTCCTGTCCAGAAGAATGGAGGTTGTGCAAGTCTTTCTGCCACAAATGAACATGAATTCCAGTATTAATTTGTATTGTTTCCTGCCTACATGACAGTACAGCGAAAGTCTTTAAATACACAATAATATTGGTCAGACAGTTTAACTGTTATGTGGTTGGTGAATCTGTTAACTGATTTTATTTCACCTGCCTCAACTTCTATTGAGACAGTCGTCCACACACAGAGGAAGTCACAGAAATGCAAATCCTGTATTTCAGAGAAGATTCGTGGGTAGCAATCAATCTACTGTTGATTATTTATTCATAAAAACAATTAACACTGTGGAACCAATTTCCTTAAGTACTTATGAATTCATTACAACACACATAAACAATATTTTTTTGAACATAAGTAATTAATTTGACAATGTATCATAATAAAGGACAGTCTTTGTGACCATGTATATGTGCTCTGAATACTCTCAAAAGAAGGTGAATTCTACATTTAAAGAGAAATTAAAAAAGTTCTAAATCTGCAATTAATAACCAATGAAAGAAGCTTTTGGAGGCTTTGTTTGAAATTGTTTTAGATTATTAAGAATTGTGAAAAACGTAAGTGCTTTTTACAGTGTTACTTGGTATCTGTCAAATTGTTTTTACTTCCAACCTTTAATTAAGAATAGCAGGCCATACCAGTCAAAAAGTGAACATTGATAGGTGTACTGCAAAGAAGATATCCCATTGCAATTAAATAAAATTAGATTTTACAATATGATGAAACACTCTGTGACAAGAATTTAATTGCATCTTGAATTTATGATCATTAGAAAACTGAAAAGTCAAAATTGAGAAGGCACACTTTGTAGTGCAGTGCAGTACTGCATCAATTTGAGAGATTCTTCAGCAATTCAAAACACTATTACCCATGCAAAGGAAAGAAAGTATAAAAAATACAGTATAGTGTATAGTATGTATGTGTTAAAATACAGCATAGCACACTTGATTGTTTTAAGGACAGATCAGTAAGAATCTGAAACTACCGAGGAAAAATGCCCAGCTGCAATATAGAAAATTGTACATGTCACAATGGCTGTGACATGCAGAAACATAAAAAGCTGGAACATTGCAAGTACTGTAAAATATGAGTAACACAACCAGCGAAAGACTTCTGGAACTCTTTGCAAGAACCACAGCAGAGTGTATGTCCTTGTCTTCCACTTTTTTTTCCAAGACATACTGTAGCTTGCTTGTTAGAAATGATCAATGTGTAATGTGGTGCAACCAGAGATTACCTAATAAATTATCAAAATCCTATTCAATAATGTTTAAGAAAATTCAGTACTACAAATTCTTCATGTCATTCAGAAAATTCTTATGGCTAAATGTAATTTTTGTGTATATTTATATTTATTTTTTCAATAAACATCAGTAAATAAAAGCATTCAATACAAATTTTATTTTTGATAAAGTATTATCAGATTTTAATGAATGGAGTGTAAAGGACATGCATTCCAAATGTAATAATGTTTCTTTGCTTAATATTTAAAGTTTTCACAAAATGTTGTATTAAACATGATGAAATGGAGAAAACTTTAAAACGTTTTTTTTCTTAAACAAGAAGGTTAATCATTGTATGATTATACCTCTATAACACGAACATCCTTCTCATGAATGGAGACACTTAATCTTTCTTTAGTGGAAATTATATTGCACCTATACAAGCAGTCATTTTCAAAACCAATTTACAAATTGTTAAGAAAGAATCATTCTTAAATCTTTCTCAGCTCAGTCCTCTCAGCTCTCTTATTATTTACATAATAACAGGATGGGTATTCTTGCATCCCTTAAAAAAACAATTACTATTCAATGAAGGTGTGATTATATTATAAATTACCAGCTAAATATATAATAACTCTCATTATAGCCTTGACTCTCATCTACAAGTAATGCTTCTTTAAGCTTAAACAAAATATTTACTTCAAATTTCATTATTCAAATATAAAACTATAAATATAAAGGTTTCGTTACTCTTTCCTTTTCATTGCTTTGATTGGAAATTTGCAGATAAAGGCAATTTTTTTATACTTAAAACAATGAGTTAAAGCTGTTATCATTTTAACAATAACTTGGTTACAGATCAATTGTCTTAAGCAAGTTCCTCTGATCATCATAAAATTAATGAAACAATAAAAAAGAGGTCAATACTTTTATTCACAAATAGTTCTAGTTTGGGTGTGGTTTAATCATAGATGAGAGGTACTATGTCATATATACACTAGGTGGCAGCAAGGAAAAACTATGTTGATACAGTACAGAGTCTCAATAATACATTGTTAAAATAAGACTTTGTGTCCATAAAAAGACTGAGATCTGAAAGAAAAAATATTACAGCTGCACAAAGTCAATATACATAATAATTGAGCTATTTTAAACTCTAATTTTCCAACTCTTAGCACCTCTTTTACACTTCAGTTTAAATTCATGCTCCTTTCAGATCTACTCTATTGTGAATAAAACAGAACTGTCTGTTTCACTCATTCTAAAACATATGTGCAATAATGGGTAGTATTAATTGGAGAGGTATATGTATAAATGATAGTATTCAAATATAAGATGCTAAATATTCCAAGTGTCAGGTGTCCTGCTGTGTCATCATTCCACATAAGCTCTGAAGCATAGCTTTGAGGAGCTTAGCTGCTCACATGCAGAGGAGTTAAAATAAGAAATGGAACTGGTGAGCTGATTTCTCATTCCTGCTCAATTACAGCTAACGACAAAAAGATACAGTAAACCAGTTTCTTGAGAGCAAAACCAAATTTAAAAACGTAATTATTTTTTTAAGTAGATAAGAAATGTAAATTGACATAATAGCCATTGTACTAAATAGTGTTTTGAAATGAATTCAAATAAAATGTCAAGATAACTAAATAGTCAACTCAGAAAATCTGTAATTTCTGAAAAACACTTGAAAAAGGGAGATATTCTAATGATTCCCAAGGGTAAAAAATTCAAACCATATTTCCATGGTACACCATTCTATAATTATTATACTTAAGCTTTGCCAAATAATGTTTTTCTTACCTGATTTATGATTAACAGGACAGTAGTGAACATTGAAATTAAAGAGGGAAAGTGGTTAGTCCATAGGGCATAAAGCAATTTGTATTAGTTAGTGATTCCACAGGTCTGTGAAGTCATATCATAATTCTCAGGAACCAATGGAAAAACATTAAGTGAAGTTTTCAAAATTTCTATCAGCAATAGCAAACCAAACAAAACAAAACCAAAACAAAGTTAGTTGAGTTACATTTTTTTTACGAATCTTATACTTAGTTTAGTTCACATGTAAAACATCACAGCAAACACAATCAGTAAATAAAATTAAAAGATTTAGATAAAACAAGATTTAAATAATATTCAAAACCTATTTAAAAATACCAACCATGTGACATTTAACATAGAGAAATGCAGAGTGTTATAGCACATTCAGGTAACAAAAGCACAAAGTGGGAAAAGCTGAGGTGGAAGAGACTATATACAATAGATACTGAAGACTGACATTAAGTAAGTGCTTGTCTAGATAATGTGAATATCATCTCAAAATAAAGTGAGGAAACAATATGATTGCAAAGCATAGAATTATTATGTTAAAATTGTACAGTAGTAGCAATACCACACAGAATATTGTGTAAAATGGTGGTCAAAATGTTACAAATAAGATATTGCTATTCTAGATTCAACCTTTTTCTGAGTTTAAAGTAACTGAAGCAGGGAAGTCTTTGGTAGAGTCTTTACAAAGACCTAATAAACATATTCATATTCCTTAAGGAACAAGTAATAGGTTTATTCCATACTGAAAAAAAGAGAAGAAAGAGAACACAACGTTTCGGCCGTGGAGCCTTCTTCAGGTGTGAGAAATTACAGATCCTTAAGGATATTGACCCAATAGACTTCTTCAGAATCAATGGTCAAACCATAATTAGAGAACACAACTTGAAATTAACTGGAACTGCTTTTAATACTGATAACAGAAGGTATTTCCCATGGTGCAATTCAGGCAGTAGACCAGCCTTGCACCATGAGATTTCAGTTCACAACTGTTTCTGAAAATGGATATATGTAACAAATATATTTTCATAAGGAAATAAAAAGAAAAGAAACAAAAACCTATTTTTAAAAGAAAATGTACTTCCTACTGAGATCTCTGTGACTGAAGGATTCCTTCTCCTGTTTCAAAACTGAACTCAAACAGTCAAACTGCCTTCAGCTCAATTGAGTGGCACAGAAATAATGCTTCCTTTGAAGAAGCAAAAAAAAATACAGAAAAAAATGTATTTCTGTAGCCTGTTTACAGTATGAGCATTTGGCCTAGTAACACACCATATAGAAGTCGGTGAGTTCATCGTAATTACTCAATTGCAAACATATGACAGGACGCATGACTTGCACACAAACTTTAAATCATCCAAGTTCTCTATTAAATTAATTCTTCAACTGACAAAAAAACACTTTTGGCACACTCTGAAAATGCTTCCTGATTCAACCATGAAGCAGTACTAAGAAAGGTTTGACATGCTTTGCCTATACAAACATATTAAAGTAAATTCTGCCTGAAATTGAGTCTTGAAAGGCAAAGAATGATATTCTATTGAAGACGAAAGCATCAAGGACTTACTGTATGTAATCATTCATTAATAACACAAAAAAAAAGAAATTTCAGATTCCAATTGCTAATAAACGTAAAGGTAATGAACTCCAGTATACTAATCACCCATGCACAATTAATATCTTTCTCAAATTCATTCACATGAAGTGCCACATATTGGTAAGGTCTGACATTTGCAATTACATTTAGGAATCATCTTACTCAAACCAGGAATGTAAGAAAAGATCAACTCTGTAATAAAGATCTTTTTTCCAAAATGACTTTCAGCAGCAGTTCTAATCAGAAAAAAAGTATATTTCACATTCAGTAAAAACAAATTCTAGTAACATGTCTGCACTGTAGAAAATGAAGACCCCCAGTTTCTGCTCTGTAATCCCTATTCCCTACTGCTGCTGCCAAAAACCTTCCTTTAAAAAGGTCACCTCGCAAAAGTGCATTAACTTTCTTGACCCCATGGCACCTCTCTCTCTCTACTCACAGAAGAAAAGAATAATGCTCTTGAATGCTAATTCCTTTCTAATTCTTTTCTTCTTATTGCCTACTCCTTTGTTTATACCTTATTTTATTAAGAACTTAATGTACCTTAAGCGAATGTAAATATATTTGCTAAATGTTTCCAAAACATTATTATGAAGCAGTTTATTCAACAAAGATTTTTTTTCATAAACATTGCTATAGTTATGGATATAGTTCCCTATATGCATACAGATCTACTGTATGTTAAGGTTTTATGAAGACAGTTAATCAAGGAATATCAGAAGGTTACACAAAGCTCATGAATTTTGTATTGATCTTGGATACCCTTTCTGGATGAGTGAGTTGCAAAGTTTGCTCCCTAAACTGGCTTGGACTGATAAATCATTTTCCAGAAATTTGAAAACATGCCTTAAAAATGATAATTGTTGATGGACTCTCATTTATACCTGTGGTCATAATCCTGGTCAACAGATTGTTTTGTGCACATATACAGTATGTGTATTGTTTGTTTGTGTGGGTTTTATTTCTTTACATTGTCTTCTGGTGTAAAACTAATTGCCTCTTGGGGATAGTAAAGACTCACTCTACTCTAGCTTCTATATCACCATTGACAAGTTTACACACAAAATCAAGTTTACATTATAGGAGGTCTATAGTTGCCACACCTGACTGAAGTGAGCACTGCATTTATCCTATCTGGTGGAGTGTTTGGTACTGTGTGGACAAATACTGAAACAAACCACTCAATCATAAACATCCATTCACCCATTATCAGAAAGCTGCTTCTTCCCAGAGCCTGAAAGATATGTTTATACTCCGGAGTGAACTGCTAGGAATAAGACATTTATTTAACCAAATTATAAGTACTTTTTGCACTGCAAAAATGTGCTACTCAAAACCATTACATTATAGACTAATTATTGCACATCCACAGAATTGTATCTACTCAAAGATGCTTTGAAAACAAGGGATAAACCATTTTAAGTTTTAGGCAGATAAACTAAATCAAATGCAAAAAGGCAATTTTAGGCAGATTAAAAGTTAATCCCTATAACCTACATTTTCAGAGGCAAGGTTGGCATAGATGTACATTTTATGACTTAAACATTTGTTCCTCGATGTTACATATAATTATTTTCTTCACATATACCCTTATATACAGTATATGGGGGATCCACTTCATCCATCACTGAAGTGTAGCATACATCGGGTAATATGTGGAAGCCATTCTACATCAGGTGGAGGAGTATGTTTTTACCACTTCAATAAATGGAGAACTTTAGAGATGCCACATTTTACAAGCTTGGAGTGAATTGAATCATGACACCAAGGATTACACCTCTTCTCTTTCAAAGAGTACCATAGGATCTTTAATGATTTCGCTGGTTTAGCTTTTCATGTGACATACTGCACCTCCTACAATACAGTGTCCCTGGTCACTATACTGTAGTGTTCACTTAGAAATTCTGGCCAGAAGGAATGTGTCACCTTCTGATCCACCAACACAGCCTGCAGCAAAGATGTGGATTTCCTATGAGCTTCTATTTTCATACTGACCACATGACTAGTCAAATGAAAAATTATTTTAAGTTATTGTATGTGTATTTAACTTCCCAGTTGTCCATATTAATCTTAATTTGTATCTATATTAACACAAATGCAGAAATAGTCACACCTGTTATGCATGTGTAGACTTATAAACCAATGCAATTTAAGTACTATTTACAGTAGCTCTACACAGGGCTACATCACCACTTTGTAGTGATGCAATAATCAAACAAGAACTACCCTTTCTGCTCAGACAGTATAACATTACCTGCATAAGTGCCTAAAGAGGCTAATGAGACAAGTTGGGGAAAACTGTTTATATCTAGGTTCTGCAAGGGATCTCATTGCTAGAGATGCATTATGCTAGTGAACAGGTGTCTTGAGGTCTTGAGGAAGAGATAGAATAGGCTATACTGAAGTGCACCACGGGTCCTGGACAGGTAGGCTACATGAGGAACTTGTTTGTAAGGCCCAATGAGAAAGTAGTGCACTGCTGAACAGCAAGGTTTATAGACACCACAATGGATGAATGGAAAGATTTTCTTATGTCTTAGATTTTGTAGAGCAAAAGATACGTGGTCTTGAAGAGAGAGGTAGGAAACAGCAAACCTAGCTACTGCTTTGTCAGGGAAACCGTGGTTGATTATAGAAAAGTGTCTTTGGCCAAACAGGATCAGCCAGATGCAGGGCTGGTGATGAGTGAAGGAGGTGATGGAGTGAATACTTCAGAGTCTAGGATAGTGAAGAAAGGGAAACTGTGCACTATAGATTACATTGCAGTCATATCACCCTGCATTTTACTACTGGAACTCCACTGAAGATCAGTGGGTGAGCCATGACTGGCTGCTGCTGGAAGAGGTGTTAGTGGGACCAGTAGGAGTCTGCGGTCTGTGGGAGTCCTAAAATCCCAGTAAATCGATGGGGACACTATACCGTGTAAAAATACTGTGCATCGTCCTTTGGATGAGATGTAAAACCAAGATCCTCACTCTCCGTGGTCAGAGTAACATCTGTAATAATATTATATTTATAAAAGCATTGCACAGAGCAATGTCACATCTGTCATAATTAACTGAAAACACAAGGACTACTTTTGTTCTTACCTCATACCTCATACTTATTCCTTTAAGTAGAGTTTTTTTTCTAAAAATAAAAATCCAAATCAGCAATAACAGTGTTTTCTTTGGAAGTGCAATGGAAAGGAAGCCTCCTGAACTATTTAAAGGTCTCTGAAAGTTTCCTGTACAAAAGGAGGTAACACAAAATAAAGATATCTAGTAGTAACACCATCAAGTTAAGGTCAGATAGCGCTCCCTAGACTGCAGGCGAATGGTCATTGACCTCCCTAATTTGGGGGTTGGTTATAAAAGAATCTAAAAGATTCCATTATTGAAAAAAATAAAGCTTCTGATATAATAGCTATCCTGCCAGGAAGAGAATGCAAGTAAGGAAACTCTAAATCTAAAGGCAACATAATCTGACGTCTTCGGTCTCCAAAAACTAACATTCACTGTTACCTACAGTACGAGTGTCACATTTACGCATGCATCGTAAGGAAGAAGTCTCTTCTGAGACCCAGAAACAAAAAGCAGTGACCCATATTTTCCAAACTATACCTGAATGACAGTTGGAGCTATGTCTCATGGTCAGAAGAAATGACAATTGAAATTTTTTGGACATGTTCATCAGTATGATGTTAAGCATCACTGTGAAATTGGACGGTGAGTTTATTATGTGAAAGTTGTATTGCATTTAAGTGTCCTGGAGCCTTCGTTAAGACAAAGCAAATCATGGACTTTATGTCACGCCCTCTGCAGCCAGAGGGCGCTCCTTCTCTGTCCTGTCCCTAGTTTCCAGTCTGCTGTCCTTCCTGTCCCTCTCTTTCCCTTGGGCTATATATTTCCGGGTCTTGTACTCTGTCCTCGCTCAGCATTGACGTTCGGATGTCCTGAGACCCGCCTAGCACCAGGGCGCCCCACGTCCGCTCCCTGAGGGCATAGGTTTCTATACGGCATTCCTGAACTCTTTGCACTAATGAGCCCGGGCCTTTTACCCGTCTCGCCGCTATGCATATGGGTCTTTTTCCGCTCTCCTGCTTCCCATGGTTAGTCCCTTTGGACGTCCGTGACACTTCATAACTGACCAGGATTAAAAAAATAAATCATGAAAATCAGGAATTAGTGTCAGTTCCACTTATGCCATCATTGGCAGATGAACATTTAAATATTTACTTGTCCTCTTTGATTTTATGAATGTTTGAATATTTGAATGAATATTTGTTTTTACAGTGAGTTTGCAAACTTGATTAACATTCATCTGAGTACAATAGTTAATATATTTATCCCTGCATTAGTTAGCACTTGAAATGCCTGAGTGATTGATCAGCCATTTGTGTATCACAAAAGTTGATTCATATTTAGTTTGTTACTGGTTTAATGGTGGGTGGAAACAGCAGTACAATACTTAACACTGTTGCCTCCCTGCACTGGGACCAAGACCTGGGGTGCATGTTGTTTGTATTTTCTCCTTGTGTTCATGTGAATTTTCTCCAGTTTCCTCCCACAGTCCAAAAACATAGTAGTTTAACCTGATTCCGGGAAAACTGGCCTTAGGTGTGAGTGTGTGTGTCTTCCCTGCAATGGACTGGCGTTTCAGCCAGAGTATATTCTGCCTTCTGCCCATTGTTTGCCAGGATAGGCTCCAGATCCCTTATGACCCTAAATTGTAAGAAGGGATTAGAAAATGGATGGATAGTTTTAATGATCAATTTTATTATTGTATTAATAAAACTGTATATATTATTCTTTTAATCTCTGTGTGTACATATCTAATTGTTCTGCATGTATGATTACTAGTAGCCAAAATAGTACTCCTACTGTAATACACTGATCCAATTTTTAATTGTATTAAGTACATTCACACCATCATATCATTACAGCATCCTTTGAGGGTATTGCCAGAGATCATAGTATGCCAAATGTATCATAGTATGTTTTTGCAAGAAATTGTACCTGAAGTACTACACTGAAATATTTTTAGCAACTCTTAAAGACCTGTTATGCAGACTAATTGATATGTTGTGCAATAAATACAAGCTTACTTATTATTTTTATTGGTTTGTAACTTATAAAGTATTTTGAATCCAAGAAAGTGAAAGGCACTATATTCCTTTTATATCAAAGAATGAAACATTACTGTGGAATTTTTAATAAGGGAACATCTGTCTCATACATTTCAACGTTAACCACCTGCTGCAGAAGAAGTTGAAAGAAGACTAGCTATGTGAGTCTTATTATATATTACTGAAGCAACACCACTTTCTTAGAAGGGAATGTAAAATTGGTTGAAAGATTAACTTTGAATGTGGAGTGTTTCTCTTTCTGATAAGCCTACACAACTGGTTTTGGCAGCTTTCAGGCATGATTTTGTCTGATGTCTGATGAAGTGCTATGAGTTTTTTTTAAGGCTTGCTGAAGGGGAAGTTAACATTGGCCTTCAGCCAACTTCATGTGCAAGGGGCCTCTCCACTAATTGAACATTGCCTTAAGCAGTAAGAATAAATGTGGATCAACAGGCTGTATCAATGAAATATCAGATGAACTTATCCTAAACACTTATCTAAGTTGAAACAGCTCTATTTTAGCACATCATAACAATTTTTAAATATGTTTTTATCATATCTAAATGCCTTTGCACTATAGAAGGTTTGACAAAAGGAAAGATTTTATTTGAAATAATATTTTCTTAGCAATAAAGTAAATGAATCCCACAATCCCACTAGCTGTGTCAGCATGTGTAGGCTGCAAAGTAACAAGTACTAGGTTTATTCCATGCTGAAAAGAGAAGAAAGAAAACACAACGTTTCAGCTGTAGAGCCTTCTTCAGGTGTGAGGTCTTTCTCACACCTGCAGAAGGCTCCACAGCCGAAACATTGTGTTTTCTTTCTTCTCTTTTCAGCAAACAATAAAGAAATCCCAGTCATTGCACCTTTGACAGAACCAAATTCTCCAAGACAAGCGGCAATGAGCTAAATATAAGTGGACTTAGTATAAAGAAATCAGTTTTTTTTCTATGTGCTAATAAAAAAATTTAAGAAATGAAAAATAAAAGGAGCAACTCACCTTTCCCAATCCCTTTGCTTATCAATCTAGTACAAACCCCTGCTCTGTTACAGAAAGGTATCTGCAACATGCTGAAAGCCTGGAGGTGTCAACTTTCAAGACCAAAACACACCAATTTTGTATAAATTGCAGTTCAGACTCCAAATTATAATTTTCTGTTTTGCTGCTGGGGAATCAGGTTAAAAAAACGGGGTGGTGTGGCAGGGGGTAGGAGAAATATTTTTTAAAAACCTGAGTGAAGAGGAAGAAAGGGTCCTAGCCCACGCTACTACCTTACAACTAGCAGAAGCTTGTTGGAAAAGGAGCCAAGAGAGTGACTTTGTTTGACCCAGTTGCCAATCTATCCTACAGCCGAGTGCCAGACTAAACACTGACACTATTTTAAGTGAAATCAGCAGCAGCTGCTGCTTGCTTTCTGACTGAGAGCAAGACCCAAGCAAGGAGAGGGCTGTGGGAGGGGAGAGTTGAGGGGCTGGAGGGCACACTCACACAGAACAGCTGGAGACGTCCTGCACTCTTGCAGGGCCCTCTCTTCACAACCTGCTCACAAGCTGTATCACTACATTAAAACATAACAAAACCTCTTAATGAAATAGAAAATCATTATTAACCTCACTGGCTTTCAGAGAAACCACTATAAGTAAAAGCAACTTTTTTTAATCCTCTTTTAATTGGATTCTGTGAAAATTGGTAATCTGTAATACAGTTTAAAAATATTCAACAAGCTTCTAATGGTGCCTGGTTGAGATGATGGAATAGCACCAAACCACAAACAGCACCCATTTTCTTTAGAATTTCAAGTAATAAATTAATGTTTTTACACAGCCCCTATGAATGTGACTCCTTTACCCAGACAATTCTCTCCCCCAAAAAAGGATAGGAAAGCCAGCAAGGAACTTCTCAACTCAGAAGCCACAGCTGCAGACACCACTCTTCCTGCAGGGACTTGCAGCTGAGAACTATCATGGATTTATGTACACAGATGCACAGATCCACTGAGGGAATTCACTGCTGTACACCTCAAAGCACCCTCTGCACATCAGTCTCTTTGCTGATGTAAAAGCTGTTTAACATCCACTCTGGAGTGAAATGAGTGGATGTCCTGAAAGCTGCATAGGATCAGAATCAAGAAGTCACCTGACAGTCAGAGACAGAAATAACAATTGCTCTATGGTGGCCCTGCCTCTGCTCTGCCCTGATCACCATGGAGACAGCTTATGCAGAGCACCTGGCTGTTGTGAGATCTTTACGGCAGCATTTGCTCTGAGTATATTTATACCCTGCTCAGTCTCTCCTTGGCACTCCAGCATTGACATTGCAGCAATTTACCTCCTGAACCACCGTCTAGCGTCCCTGTGGAGCCCTTCCTATTCCTGGCATTCTGTTCTCCTGTTTAGTCTGGGCTCTCCCTGGACAGCTGTGCTCCTAAGAGGGGACCAGAGAATGGGATTCCACTTTGGACCCGTCTTCATCGGATGACTCCTTTAACCCAGTCCAGGTTGTGCCTGAATTGTTAATCCCTACTGGAGCCAGGTGCTTTTCTGGAGGACTGCACTCCAAGAGAGCAGTCTGACAGCACATACAGTACCTGGCTGGTCTCTGGAGAAAACTTCTCTGAGGGTATATTCCTTGAATCAGCCTGGCTCCTGGTGCCCTCCAGAGGGATAGCCCTGACACTGAGTATTCTGCCAGGCCTTGGAGGCTGGACCCCTGTGGCGTGTTTTGCCATCTGTACAAAGAACAACTCTGCATCCAAGTAGCTCTTCCCCATCCCTGCACTTCCCTTCTCAGTGTCCAGTCCACCTGCCTGTGCCTGTGCTGCCTGCAGCCTGTCTTGCTCCACCTGTCTTGCTCCACTGTCTTGCTCCCCCTGGACTGTGACACCCAGCTCTTGGGTCCATAACCCCTACAGTGTCAGCCTCCATTCCCTGGGGGGTGGTGCTGGTCATAAAAATAACTTATTAAATTGTGTCTGAACAAACAGAATGACAGAAGCACATTGTTATCTTGTTGGGGGGAACAAGATTTAACTTGGTATCCCTGCATTTTTAGGTTCTCAAGTCAAAAACAAAAATAAACCAAGAACTTAGGAAATCCAGAGGAACATCAAGACAGAGACAAAGCTTTAAGACTAAGCAGGAGGGTAGTGTTGGAACAGGTCTTAAATATCCAGTGGTAAGTGATCCTTAATTGTGAGCAGATGGTGTAGATGTCCACCCATATCATGTAATTACAGTGGACCTGGCAGGAATCCAGAATGCACCCGCAACCCTTCAAATGGAGGAGAAATAGTTTCAGCAGAAGTAGGTGAGAGTCAGCTAAACTAGTTTCAAGAGTGAAATATGGTATGTTGAAGAAAGGCGACGTTTGAAATACTGAGAAATGGCTAAAGGATATGTGACAGGATTAATCCGTTCAGTGATCCTGAAGTGGCTGATAAAACTCAGTGTCAGCTTCATTGATGGAATGTGTAGACAGAGATGTTTTGTGAATACCTACACCTTCTACTAGGGTACCAAAGAAGGTGAATCAAGTCTATGATGGTTTGAAAAATTATTTGGACCTCAAGTGGGCCTCCCAGATGACCTGCAGATTCCTAGCTGCATTATTGGCTACAGGGACATCTGTCAATGGTCAGTAGAGGAGGATTATATGATAATAAGCATTGGAAAGGAGATGTCCCTGTGGAGGAATTAACAAGAATGTTTCTGAAGAGCTTTGTCCAGGGTAAAAGCAGATCCCAGTCTTCTTGGAATCCTGAAACAAGGCAGCACAGATTGGTGCCCGAGTCCTTGTTGACACTCCACCTGACCATTACTGTCCAGAGTAATCTTTTTTTTGGTATCCCAAGTATTAGTTGACTTTGATCCTGTCATTTTCAGAAATCCCCCCAGAATCTAGAGACAAATTGGAGACCTCAGCCGAAGGTAATGTCAGATAGAAATCAATGAATTCGGAAGACTTCCCTGGGAAAGATATCCGCCATCTGAAAAGTGGAAGGCAACTTTGGCAGGATGACACAGAGAGCTATGTTCCTTGGAATGACTGTAGACCAAGCAGACTACCACAAATTTGTCAATTCTGCTGCAAGAAACATTTATATAATCTAATAAGACTAGAAAAGCTTTACGAAGGACCATGAGTACCTATTTTATTAGTGATATAAACCTCAGAAAAATTGAACATTCTGCTTAGAGCTTTTTTGCATATAATAGATAATAGTTAAGGCTACAATAGAAAAGCAACTGCACCAATCATTAAATAATATGTATTGACTACCTAGCAAAACCCCCTTCAGAAATATCATTGTTAGTTGCTGTGTTTTGTGCTTTACAACAACGATCAATACATTATGAATTCCAAAAGATCAAGTTTCAAAAGTAAATGTAACCTCAAAATGATTGTATAAAGCATTCTGATCAATATATATGGCATTTTATGAGGCCCAAGAAAGCATTTCTTTAATTGACTTAAAAACTTCAAATAAATTCAACTGACATTTTAGTTTAATTACTTCACATTATTCTATTACTCCTGAAGACTGGTTGCAAATAACAAATATCAGCATCTTTGAACAAAGCATCTGCTAAAACTAAAAACAAAAAAATGATCAATTTGAATTATAATCAAATTATAATTATAATCATAGATGAATCAGCTATGTAAAGCTAAAAAGCAAACAATAACCCTCATATTGTTGGTTAACATTTTTATTTTTTGCTGGATAGCAATCCATTTTAATTCCTACATAAATAGATGTGTTAAGTTAAAAGTGCCAAAAAATAAAATCAAAATATTTCAAAGCAAAGTAAATTAACATTTTTAACAAAGTCTGACTTTGGATGGAAAGATATAGTACATGCTTCCTAGGCATTGCCTGGCAGTACTGCAAAACTGAAATCCAATGGAGTTTATATACTGTACATATTTCTTCATCCCTCCTCCACCCCATCTCCCTCTCTGCAGTTGCCCCTTGGTCACCACTCACTCTGCAGGGAGTCCTACGGCCAGGAGGTCAGCCCTCAGCCAAGCAGGTTAAACTAAATTTTAACTAAAAGAGCTCCATTTCAGTACACTTACTGTAATTCTTGGGTGTTGTTATTCCTAGTGAACCATAATGTACTTTTGAATAAAAATAAATTTGAAGTACACATTTAAAAATAGTATTCACATGAATCGAAATGAAAGGACATAAGCTTTATTTTATAAAAAATTGCAGACTCTTGTGTAAGAGATTGGCTGTGTCTGTTCTTTTCCTTTCACTAATACTGTGGATTTCCCAAATGGTTATTTATATCTTAGTCCACCGACAGAATGTAAGAACCTAGAAATAAGAAACTACAGATTAGTGCATTTAAAACAGATAACATTCTACACTTAAGGGTTGTGGGATTATGGAACAAACAGGGCAAACAAATGAGCTCCTCTGCTCAGTTCTCCAACCAAGATATTTTTTATTTCATATGCTTCAAGCTTCATAGCACCTTACAGGAGTTTTAACCTTGATTAGAGCAGTGACACATCTCAATGACACTTAACATCCTTGAACCGCCTGGGATGTTGCTGAAAACGCCCTGGCTGACAAAAGACATCTCTACACTTAAGGAGTCCTGGTCACAGTCAGCACATGATTTGATCTTGAACTGACAAAATCCAACCCCAAGGTGAGGATCTTAACTGGCTGACTCTCAGGTGTCATCATTTTCTGTCTGTTTTTAGTGAGGAAACTTCACTTTCTAGTTCTAGTTGTAGTTCTAGTTCTAGTTATGAACTTAATGAATGCTAGCTTTGTCAATCTTCCCCCACTCAGGGTCCTGGGTTTTGAGTTTGTACTGAAAGTCTCCTTTCAGGCCCATATGGCTTTGGAAGTTCTTGCATTTGCCATTATGACTATTTGAGACCCTTTCTAAACATACAGTAGAACCTGCAACACAATTCAGAGCCCTTTTTCTATTATTTTAACAAAAAGCTTAAAGTATTTTATTTCTAACACTTATTTGGATAAAAATAGAAATAGTCCAGATTGTATTAACAGAGCAGATGATCAGTTCCAAATATACATCTTACTCATAAAGCTATTTTACATGTCAGAACAATACAATGAAAAGGTATGATCAGTTCATTTTTAGCTGTAAAGGCTCTTGATCCATCCTACATGTAGCAGAGATCTTGTATTTGAAATTTTTTTGTCCATTTATACATTTATAGTTCACAAAAACAAATGAAATGATAAAGAATTACTCATATAACTGGTTTCCTGAAAAATGAGAGTAGCTATAAATCAGTGTGCTAATGCTGTCCTTAATGCAGTGGATTGGGTATTTATAGGAACACCTTGGGCTGTAGATTATAGGGCTGGCACACCTCTAGGACATCCTTTTTTCTTAGGGAACCCAGGGAGCATGATGGATACCTTTCTCTCCCTGGGAACCAGTGTTATAACAGCAGCTGTTATAACACTGGTTATAACAGCTGCTGGAAGAAACTCAAGTGGAAATCCAATGGTATTTTAATTATGGATGCTTTACCTCCAGTAGAATCAAATTCTGCAAATAGCCTCCAAGAAGAGTATGTCTGGGTAGCCAGGCTTGGTCATTTGTAGCACTTGGTCATTTCGTAGCATGCATAATTCATGGCAATTCCCTGTATCTCTTCCTGTGCCTTTAAATAGAGGGACTGGGAGCTTTACTTTGAACAGTGCTAGCACCCTGCAGGCCTGGTTTGGGTGAGGAAAGGCACAGCTCTGTGAGAGTCTGAGATAAATGTATACAGAGCAGGGAAGACCACAATGGAAGACTCCATATCCAAAGGGGGTATAGAGCCTACCTTGGAGGACTCTGGCAATACCTGATGGGTGATGGGATTGTTGCACACAGACCTAGTTTTCAAAAGTGGCATATAGAACAAAAACTCTATTAAACACTATTAGGACAACCCTTACCATTGATTGGAGTCAAAACCACTTTTTTAGTCTCTTTCTAGTCAATTTGTTTCATAGGCCGAAAGTATTGTGTATTGTATTAGCCACATGGTCTGGGTCCAGGTACAAGACACATGAATGTTTTACTTCAGGTAACATTAGCCAGTAGTTTATCACATGTGGAAAACACAATATATTGCTCCCCCCACTAATTTTTGTAAGCAAACCAGTTAGACAGCAGCCAGTGGGCTGTTAAGAAGGAGTGCCCAAATAACAGGACACAATAGGCAGTGAAGTGCAGAGGTCTCTACTTCAAAGGGAGAAGACAAGAGAACTGGGAAGAACAGAGAACACAGAGGTACATGGAGACACATGATAAACTGATACGTGCTGAAACACACAATATACACATGGGCCTACCCTGACATCAAGGTGCAAAAGGGTACAACTAGATTAAGAGGGGGCAGAGTGGCACCAAGATGCACAGAAGGTTACTGAGTTAAATCTTAGCATATTTTGGAGTGTCGCAGGGAACACCTAGCCAGAGTATTGGTAAATACAGAAGCAGACAGTAAATGCATGGAAAATACTGTGGTATGGATTGCAGTGCAGCCAAGCACACATGAGCCTGATTTTTCCTTTCCCCTTGCTCTCTTAGTTTTTGCTGTCAAACATGAAAGAAAAACAGGTAGGAAGAAAAGAACAAACCCTAACTCTAAGAGAAGATAATTTAAAGAATTTAAAAAAGGATCTAAAGCAACTATAACTGTAGGCAACACAAGGGAAGCAAAACACAGATGGCAGCAATAAGTGTGACTCAATTACTAACCCAGAGGTCCAGAAATCAGCAGTGAACAAGATAAAAAGTACACTTTCAAATCTTGTAGGTTTAAAAGAAAATATACATGAGGGGAAAGGGTGAGCCAACCCACACCTGACAAAAACGGTAGCTTAAAGCTAAAATTTATGGGGGAGGTGAGGGGAGTAGAAACCAAAACTCAAGCCTGATCAAAGGCAAGTGTTTGTTTTGCTTTCAGAAAAAAACATAATATGTGGATCAATCCGTGAACTGGGTGTATTCCAGTTTGATACATATATGACAGAGATCAGTAACTTGTTGTACCTGTCTGAAGCAACAAAAAGGAAGAGTACGAGGATAGACAGACAGACAGACAGACAGACAGACAGACAGACAGACAGACAGACAGACAGACAGACAGACAGACAGACAGACACATCATTGATGCCGTGAGGGAAATTGTAGAGAGGCTAGCACTCTATCCTTTCAGGAAAAGGGGGGTTGTGGACAGAGTCGAACCTATGACTAGCCTATTATAAGACTAGCAACACTGCCTCACAGTCCTGTTTTCTGGAGGTAGTGATATTCCATTAGTAGATGGCTACTCTTCAAAAAGAAAAAGAACTAAAAGAGAACAACAGTCAACAAGCAGTACTTCTTACAACTGTTAAGACAGGTCTGTCAAGACTTCTTACAACTGTTAGTGTACAAATGTTAATCATCCCCAATGTAATGGGAAATAATATGCTGTGTATTTAACACATTTTACATGTAGAAAGTACAGTACTTTGAAGCAGAGCAACTAAACAGGTTTGGGAAATAACTGTCTCCAGCAGCCCTACTATTTGTGTACAGTAGTGTCTGAGCAAGCATGACAGATCGACAGAAAACAAACTCTGGTGTTTGAAGAAGTAAAGATTGTACTTGCAATTCTCTATTTATTCTCCCAAATAATATGCAGCTTTCTTGTTATTTTTTTACTAAAAAGCAGTGTTACTGTTACTATACAGTTTGCAATTATAAAAATACTTTTCTTCACAAAAGAAGATGTGAAAGCAATGAGACATACAGCAAATCACTTTTTGAAAAGCTAAATAGTACCGTTAAATCAATACACTTCATAAAAACAGGTTTAATCTTAAACAGTAACATGGCAATTATGATAAATATTATTGTTGTTTTTTTATTTCTTTATTTGTGCAGTATGGTATCATTGAACAGAAGTTGGGTGGAGATGAAATTCTATATCACTCTATGTCACTACTTTCGTATAAAAGCTCCCTGGCCAACCACAGTGCTGCACTTTTCTAGCACTCAATATTTCATTTTGTTGCAGTTGCATTTTGAAACATTTCACATTCATCATTGCTGAAACCTTACCTTCTTCATATCCATCCAAAACCAGTCACATTCTCACCTCTTCTGAAAACAACTAGCTCTTCCCCATCAATCCATTTGTGTTTTTCTTACAGTTCTCCAGATGTCGGCAAGACTTCCAGAAACTCCAAACTGTGGCTATGCCCCCCTTTCCTCTGTCTCTTCAAGAAATTGCCCACTCCATTCTCCTTCTGCATTCTCTACCTGTTTCTGGTCAAGTGTCCAATCAACTGCACCTATGGCTCCACTCTATGGGGGCAGTGAGCTGGTTCTGTGGCTAAGGATCTGCACCTGTGGCTGGAAAGTTGCTGATTTGTATCCCAAAGCCATCAGAGGAATCCTACTCCGTTAGGCCCCTGAGCAAGGCCCTTAACCCCAGCTGTCCCAGGGGTGCCATATAAATGGCAGACACTGCGCTTTGACCCCAAGCTTCTCTCCCTGTCTTTGTGTCTCATGGAGAGCAGGTTGGGGTATGCATCAAGACAAAAGAAAAATAAAGTGATCTTATCTTATCTATATCTGTTGTTTCGTCTTTTCCCTTTTTCCCAATCCTTCTTTTCTCTGTCCCCTCAGGAGCCCCTGGTCAGTGACTCCCAGTCTGCCACAGAGTTGTAAGTGCACGTATCAGTCTGGACCCTGGTATCTTTATTTATCTCCATGCTGTCCCCAACGCGTGGGCCCTAGGCTACTTCAGCAATAGGTTTCCTTCCCATTCCCCACCCTGTCCCAATGATTGTCGTCCAACTGGTGGGTGTCGGGCCCTTGACCGATTCCCCTCCGAAAGTTTCCAACCACACACATAGTTGATATTCCTATTCTTTTTTAGCATCCAGCTCAGAATACAGTATGCTCATCTTTAGCAAGTCCTGTTTGGCTGTACTTGTTACTCGTTGCATCAAGAATGGTAAAGAACTGGGAAAAGACTAACCAGTGCTAGCCAACACTCACATTCATTCGTCTTTGGTGCATCTGTGGAGGATTACCTTCCAGTTTCCAAGCCAGGTTTCCAGGACACCACAGAGTTCCAGTCTAACAGTCAGTGCTGCTATTGCATCTGCCTCAGGCTACTCTCCCAGTCACTGTAACATGTTCCACTGCCCACCACAGTGGAGATTTCTACTGTCAAGCTAGGCCAGTGCTCCTAGTCGCTAGTGCTGGCACCTGTTTGCTGACTTCTGTCACCTGCATCATTCATTCTCCTCATGCTCTGCATATCAGAATCTACTTGACAAAACAAGCTGAAGCCTGTATTATGTGTTTCCCTTTCACTTCATGCTAGATGAACATTTTGCTTGGTTCTAGCGAAACCACAGCTGAACTGATTGGCTCTTAGCTTTGTGAATCTGGGGGGGGGGATGACAGTGCTGAACTCTGACCATTTCATATTTTTATTAGCCAGGTAAGTTAAATCCAAAGTATGAAGTACACTCTCTCTTTATATATATCAGCTCATTTTGTCATTATTAGAATTTGACCAAAGAACTGAAATTGTGTTATTGAACAGACGTTTATGTGGAGGTCAAATTATAATCTCGCACTTTCACTTTCTTACTTATGAAAGCTCATTGGTTGCACACAGCACTGTGCACATCTTTTCTAGCACCTCACCCTCCACTGCAGCAGTGGTAGTGGTAGCATTTACTCCCTGGAGCCTCCCTCATACAGTAAGTGGTGGTGAGGACATGACAGCACTGATCTACAACCAGCATCAAGTATTAAGCACATTATCCCTCATATTATCATTATTACAATTTGACCGAACAACTGAACTAAACTAACTGAACCTTAGTATAACCTATAATGTTAAAATTTCATTTAAAAAAATAAATACAAAAGTCAGTCTATGAAACTAATTGAACAAAAATAGATTAAAATATCCAATTTTCATTGTAATTTGTGTTAACAGTTGTCCTAATAGCACTTAAATACCTTCAATAAAATACTGAAGACCAATATAGTGTTGTCACTGGGCTTTACACTTCATGTCGTTTAGCCTTTTTCCTGTGATTGGTTTAATCAGGCTTGGATTGAGTGGTCATGTTTAAATTGTAAGGTGTATAAATACAATTTGGTGGCATTAAAGGCAAGGGAGATATACTGTACTGACATTTACTTTTTCTATAAAAGGACAGGATGACAATCAGCCTTTCAGTGTATTTGAGTGTGCAGTTTAATAAAGGGACTGGCAGCAGATAGAGTTTCTAATGAAAGTAGTACTACCAGCACCTGCATTAACACAGTAAGGATGCCAAAAAGACTGAAAGTCGCAGTAATTTACAAGGACACATCTCCACCCTTCAATATATAAGTGCCTGAATCATGCAAAATTTCACATCACCCATAGCAACAAGGTGAGTAGAATGATGGAAACAAACACCAAAATATTATTCCAGATCTGTCATTAATTTTTAAAGGTCCTTCAGTATATTTCTTATTCTACTTTTCAAACATGTTTAATAAAAATTAATTAGAATTACTTAAATAATAATAATGAATCGTTTTCAGGAAAAGTGCGTGCATGTCTGTCTTTGTGTCGGTGTGTCTGCCCTGAGAAGGAGTGTCCCACCTAGGGTGTACCCTGCCTTGCACCTGTTGCTTGCAGGGATAAGCTCTGGCTTTCTCATGAAACTGAATTAGAGGAAGTGGTAAGAAAATGGATGGATGGATGCATTTGCAGGAAATACAGACAATATCCGAACAAGTAATGCTTATGCACTACATGAAGATGTTCACTCCCTAGTGATGGTTGTGTGACTGGTAAATGGGCATTTAAGCAACAATTAATGGAAGACTGAAGTCTAGTGTTTCACCTGGTGAATAGGTGATTGGAGTTTTTCTTTCAAGATTGTGTTGTAAACTGCATTTGTTTTATAATTAATTGTACTGCTTCAAAGAGCAGGTTTGAGGTATACTGTATATTTTATTGATGATAAATCCATCTTTTTGTCATATGTCAGGCTTCCTGGACAAAGTTTCTGAAAAAATACCAGAACCTAGTCACTGTTTTATTAAATGCAATAGAAAGGAAATTAGTTTATAAAACTTGCTCTAATAATCTGTATTTAGAAAAGTGCTATTTCAGTCTGATTCTGAAACCAATTAAAAGTGGGAAAATGTTTGTGCCAGAATTGTCACGATCGCGACTCCCCCTCTTAAGGGCGCTCCAGCCCTTCCTTGTTCTGCCCCATTATCCGCACCTGTTCTTTATTCCAGCCCCTCTTCAGTTCCCCCTTAAAAGCCAGACGCAGACGTCATTCGAAGCTCTTCATTGAATTCTGTTTCATGAGAGCCCGGTTCCTGCTGCGTCTGGCTCTATTATGGTTTTAACTTTATGCTCCTGATCCCCCCCGCCAGTCCCGACCCGATTCCTGGTTTTTAATCCCCTGGATGGATCGCCTGGCCATGGACCTATGCTTCTGTTTTGGTTTCCTGTTTGGACTTTGTCTTGGATTGTTCGCCCCAGACTCACTTCCCCTGGACACCTGCACACCTAAGACACGCCCCCCCTGTCTCCATACCCATCTCCTGCATGATTTTTTCCTAGTGTTTCCTCACTATTCTGGATTGAGTTGTCTGCATAGGGCCCGGAAAGAACTGTTCTTGACAAGAATTCTATATTTAGTTAAATATTTTCTGATCAATTTTAACAAAAATGTGACAGACCAGTTCAAATTTCTGGTGAGAGATTGATCTTTAGATCCCAGCAAAACTATCCCTCAAAGCCTGCTTCATTGAGAAATTTTGTGGATTATTTTGAAGAGTAAATGTGTCCTCTAATGAGACACTGAGGATTACAGAGAATGTAGAATTACAGAGGAGAGGAAGTTCAGTTCAGAAAGACTAAAAACTCTTTTTCTTCTTGCTTTTTATAGTAATACACTGTAGCCACAGGAATTAAATACACCATTATTCACCACTTAAATCCATTTGCAAATATAGGTAAATTCATATCTTATTCCAGATACATCCTAAATAGGCTTAATATGAATTTTAAGATATTTAATCATCACCGTAAAACGTGTTTTTATAAACTGATGCATATTCAATGTACTTCACACTGAATTCTCCTTTATCAGATGTGAGACATTACATTGAATTCCTACCAACACATTGCTTTAACAACACAATACAAATAACAGAAAATCAAGTGATCTGTGTTTATTTTACAGTTTTTACTAACAGTTTTAGTTCTTTTCATAATGTTTGTTAAAAACATCATTAAATCATTAGAAAACAATAAAATACCCTACCTAAAATACCCTACCTAACTAGTCTAAACACTTAACATGGAAAAACATATTTTATTTCCTTCTGAACCCTGAAAGAACAAAACCTATATTAATACATAAAGGTGTCTCATCAGTCTCAAATTATTTTTCAAATGTATCTCCACTGTGGGTTTTAAAAAAATGAAAGGGAAACGTTTGTATCTGGGGAAAATGCTGCAATTCAGTACTTGTGCCTCATGTTCACTGATGTAACTATTTACTTTAAAATTCACTAAATCACAGTAACATTAAGTTAGTATAAAAGGCCTTTGTATTGATCTTATGTATGCACATAAATATTAAACAGGCATTTGAACACATGAAAACCTTTTTTTAAGAAATGTTTAGATTTTTTTAATGAAGAAAAATCAAGCACATCAAGTGAACCATCTGGGAAACTAAAAAGTAAAACACTACAAAAGCAGACAGTTTCACCCTATTCCCAAAGGAGTATGGGAACACTTCACCACAAAGAGTGTGGTCAATCAAACTGCAGACCAAAGTGAAAGAAATGTCAAAGCCTTCTCCCAGCCGAGTAAATGATTTATTTTTATTTAACACTAAACCTAGCCCAGTTGGTGCTTCTATGCAATGCACAGGTGTAAATTAAAAACACACTACTTAGGAACATGAAGATAATGTGCTGAACAAAAGAAAAAAAGGTGATGAAAGAGTGAACTTCAATCGAAATGAAAACAAATTAAAAGGACACTTGTTCAGCTACTTTTTTAAATGTCTTTTACCAAATATAAAAACAACTCATTTGGTATCCCTTTAAATTCATAGTAAAGGTGCAGAACCTTAATAGTGTCAAACCCAAATGCCAAATTTCTATAAGATGGTTTGTAGAAAGGCAAGTGAGTTTCTTGGTTCAATATTATTAAGAATAGCCTTTTTCACTCTTAAACTGTTTTCTCCTTGACTTACCCCTTTTCCTAAAAAATAGTGCACTTTCTATTCCTAGAGGAATCTCTTACATACATAAAAGACAGTCCCTGAGATAGCTGCATGGCATGCTGAGTGAACCTGATGTTGCACATACAGTAAATTAAGTGACATGGTGCACATGGAGTAATTTAAAAGCCGCTACTCTCTCCACATTAATATATAACCATTGATAAAATATGCACCATTGAATGAAAGCTACAATTGTTTATATAGTATTTATTTCTTTATATTGTACAAGCTGCTCATGTGTTTATTTATTTCCTCAGTTATTTCTGTCTGCAGTGTTTACCCTGTAACAGGTCAGTCTGTGTCAAACTCTCAGTCAGGATTATCACACTAGTGTAAAGTCTACAAGGAAGTACCCAATGGCAAGGACCAAAGGGTACACGAGAGTGTCTTTTTTGTGCTTTTCCTGTCTTTGAATAAAAGAAATTGATCTGTTATATTTAAAAATTAATCTATCTTTTCTCCTGTGAGACATAGCCACTCAACTTCCACAAGAGCTTAACTTACTATATCTACTCTTAAAATACCAGTTACAAGCACTGAAGATATGTTTAAGTTTGGTGAGTAAATTACTTGAAATGTTTCTGATCTTACCCCTTATCATTTTGTTTTGATCTTATGTTTTAAGAGAAACTCTACCAACAGTACCTGCAGAGTGCATGATCACTCACTGTAATATCATCTAAATCAAAGCAATACACATAAACAAGTACAGTATGTTAAAATGAATATCATGAGCTGTTCCCTTGGAGCAGTGTTTCAGGTCAAAGGTAATTCCTATATTGCATTGATGAAAAAAACTCTGTATTGAGATCACAGCAATGAACTACACAACACTACATCGGAAGCAGCAGGGGGTGGGTAATGTACTGTTACTTGGCACTGCTGGGTACATGACCTCAGATGAAATGGCTTGCTGGTGCCCATTTCTTTGGTACAAAAATACTCACAAGCTAGTTGTTTGTCAGCCAACTGAGAAGTATCTTAATACTACCACATGACATTTCCTCTGCACACGTGCTTTTCTGCTTCAATAATCGAAAAACTATTGTGCGATATTTTCACATATGTTGCCCTACAGGAGTGAGTCACATCCCACATACCCTGACCACATCCCATGGCCAGAAGCCTGTGGTGCAGTATCTTCATAAGCCATGTCATAATTTTAGAACAAGCTTGCTGTTAAGGACTTTAGCTCCTCAACGATTAAGCAGAGAGGACCCAGTGTTCTGTAACACTAAGAAAAAAGTCCAAATAATGAGCATTTTACAAGAACAACCCAGCTCTAATGACATTTAAGTATTTGCTCTGATTAGGAGGGAAATGAAAAAGCTTACTTACCAAATAACTGGCATTTTGTCACCTTTCAGGTTGGCTGAAAAATAATTAAGAGGAATTTAAACTTAGAATGAAAATAAGAATATAACCCAAATCTATTTAAATTATATTATAGAAAAAGAAGCATGAAGGATTCCATCGAACTCTGTTGAAAAGGTTAAAGATACTTCACACTGCTTCATGGCCAAAAATCAAGGAAGCAAATAAAACGTGGCCTGTCTATATCAATGTTCATATCTAAGTCTGTTGCTGTCATATCCCCCCTTGTGTGGTTCAGTCCTCTGACACAGATGGGCTTCTGGGATATAAGCCAGAAAGGCCTGCACTTGATGCTGTATGATAACTGGTTTGGTGGTGTCACTGTCATCAAAAATCTTAACATAGACATGAGAAGCTCAAATATGCATTAATTTGCAGTTAAACATTTCACTAACTGATGCTAAACTATCACAAGCTTCCCCTAACCAGCAAAGGCAACACAGAATCAGAAATGAAATGATGACCTATTATTAATATGACAGTATAATCCTCTGTGATTACATTGACATGTCTGCTTCACCAAACATAATACAGCATTTTCCATTAAATCCACAGGGTAGGAAAAACACTAATTGAATGGCTCAATGCAATAGTGATTTGACACCAATGGCTTTCAAATTCTCCTTAGTAGAAATTGTGGGTTTATTTACATACTGCTGTAAAAAACATCTTTTTGATTTAGAAAAACTGTAAGGTTCCATAGAGAGAAAGCATTTTTTTTTATCACAGAGTATGTAACATATTCTTGCCTTTAAATTCAGATTAATTACACAAAAGTAGAACAAAATTTGAGAGAATTTATATGATGTCGCAAAGCAAGTACAGGATAAATTTTCATATTTTATTCTAAGAGATAAAGAAGCCTGTGACCATGTTATGACCCCAAGTATCTAGGGGTAAAAGGGTGTAATATTTAGGATAGTTTTTTGGATGCAGGTGGGTTCTGATGAGGGACTGAGCGTGATAACAAATGTTGGTGCAAAAGTGATTATTTTAAAGGTGAATAAGTGACTGGTACAAAATAAGACACAATAACACAAAGTGAATAGGAACTAGAGTGGTGCCAAAGAAAACAAAACAAGAAAAATGGAGCTGGCTAGGACAGTGAGGGAAAGCTAATCTGACTACAAAGGAAAACCCGAAACACACGGTCTTCGGCGTCTTCAAATGCCCTAGCTAACCTTCACTGACTACCCAAAACCATACAAGAAAAAAGGCACTCACCCGTACTAAACTAGTGTGACTAATACAAAAATCAACTAAGTGTGTAGAATGTACCCAACAACCTAAAGTAACCCTATACACAAGTTCACACAAATATACAAGTGAACTATGAATACAAACGAGAGTAGACACAAGTAACAGGGTACAAAAGAACACAGAGGTTGATACAATATGTCTGGGCAAGGTAATGGCTAAAGAAGGATAAACACACACAAACAAACAAACGAAAGTACAAACAGACTAACACACACCAACAAGAGCTGAAGCTATACAAAAACACACACAAACACATTGAAGCTGAAGCTGAAGCTAAAGCAAAAAAAACAAAAGCGAAACAAAACCAAAGCTTAGCAGAGCAAGAATGAAGTCAAACAAAAGGCCCCTTCCCTTTGAAAAACTCCAAGTTATATACTGAATAAACTCCACTCTGATTGGCCAAGAAGCTGATTAACGATGACATCATACTGAAACAATGGTGTAATGATGGACCAAAGGGGGAGGGAGAACAATCAAGGTCAAGAAGTGTGGAACATAGCAACAAAGACACACATGTACACACACACTGGGACGTAACAGACCATATAAACACTTGCTTACAAAGAAACCAACAATTATTTCTGGAAAAGTGACAGTAAACTTTAATAGTCAAATAATTATATAAATATTGAATGTTTATTCTCTGACAAATTTAGCATTCTTTTAAAAGTGTCACAGAGGACTACAGTGCAAGATCTTATTGTGAGGTTCAGTGTTTTTATTTCCACATCTCCAACAAATGCTATCACTACCAGAGAAAAGAGTTAATGATGGAAGTTCATAGATGAAGAGACTTCCACACAAATTATCAGGATCATCATGTTTTGTTTTGGATCTTAAAATGTTATATTCAGACCATCTGTGAAAAGGACAAAGGGCCGTTCTAGATGTTTCAATTATCATTTTAAATAAAGCACATAAGACATCCCTTGAAGTTCTAAATGTATTCCTTTTCAGAGCAACAGACTGTAGCATACCAGAATACTGTAAACATTTTAGTTCTCAAAAGAAAAGTTAAGATTAAAAAAAATGTGAGTGAGTTTTCATTGACAATCTGTGATAAACTGTGATAAAAAGTACTTTATCTTGAATACCTACTGTATTCTCCTGCACTAAATTAGCATGCATTCGCTTAAAGCAACTACTGTAATTTTACAAACTATTAAAAATGGAATTGTAACTGAAGAAACAAAAACCTGAATCTTTAAGGCTTTCCTGCCTGTTCAGACATATTCCATGCTGGGCTATATGTTTTCAGCCTTCTTGATCTGCCATTAACCCATTAAATCCCACAGAGGAGGCTATTCAGGGCTTAGCGACACGACAAGGGGGTAGTGTGTTTGGCCTTTGTTCAGGACCATGGCCTTTAATGGATTAAACACCAAAAAAATGTAAGTCCTCTGTCCTCATCTCTATTAAACCCCTAAGAGAGTTGTGCATTTATTTTAACCAGCTTTGTTTTTGATAAATGTGAAAACAATATAGCAATATTGTTTTCTTATTCTTATTGTAATAAGAATACAAATTAAGAACATTTTATTAAGTATTGTACTTTGAAAAACTAGTCATTCTGATCTAGACAGGATTCATACTATAAATGTAATATAACACAGGGCTGTTCTGCACCACAGTATATTTTTTGAGTAACATTTGTTTGCATTTTGGCAAAAGTAAAATTGAACATATAATGCATTACACATCAGAATAATTCTGCAGACTCGTAATAAACAATTGGTGAAAAATTCTTGCCTGAAAATGTTCTTACAGTATTGTCTTTCCTTAACTGTATAATGAAACTTTGTTATGTCTGTTTTTAACATCTATCGTTTTTAACATATATAACATTTTTCAACATCTGGCTCATGTCATGTTTTTTTTCTAACAAATACAGAGCATTCTTTTCTTTCAATATCACTTTGAATTAACCAAATAAGGCCTAAAGACCTTAGTTACAAGAAGCAAAAAATCACATTCTTCTAAATGTCAATACTGCTCCAGATCTCCCTCTGGTGGCACCAAACTTACCAAATATGTAATCATGTACGGCTGTTTTCACAAAATTAGTACGGTCTCCATCTTGGATATTTTTTAATGTCATATTATGTTAAAATTAGGAAGTAAATAGTTGAAGAGATAAAATAGTGACCAATATAAAATAGTGAGTACCTATCAAGATGAAGAGACAAGTTAATCAGCCTTTACTTTTACTAAAGTAAACAACTTTTTTACATGGGGCTTTACATTTCTTGGTTCTGATACACATGTCTTTCAGGTAGCTATTAAATTCTTACTTTAAAATGTATTTATTTTTTACCCAAAGAATATACTTTACTTGTTAATGTCTTATTCTTAAATTTTAGGAAAAAAACAAAATCCTACCTCCATGTGGATATCTACCTAAATACTGGGTCATTTGTGTCTTCTGTAGAAACTAAATCTTTTACCTCACTGTGAAGCAAAAGGTCTCTCAACAAAAAAATCTAATAGGAGCTTTCTTTTCTTTTCTCCTTAAATTAGATTCTTTGGCTTGGTTTCCCTGTTTTATAAAGTCCAGACATATTTAATATACACCTGGTCTCCATTGTTTGGGCCATCGGTAGCCATTTTGGCTCAGTGCCGAATCTTGGTCTAGGGTTGAGCCAAGATGGCTTTCTCCTTTGGAAGCCTCCCAGGGATAATCGGAGAAACATTCTATTCAGGGATGGACTGTAGATTCAATCATACTACCCACAATGTGTTATTTGAGCACAAGTACTTGTTAATTACTAATGAAAATATATTCAATTGAAATGACAGATAAAGTTAATCAAAGAAACCAGCTGAGCACCTTCCAAAGCATTTGAAACAGTAAACAGCACAGCAAAAAGTGGCAAAACCCACACAACTGTTGAGAACCTTTGCAATTGCTTGTGGGAAACAATATCTTATCAGTTTAGTCTCATTCCAGAAAAGGAAGGTTTTCTTTTTTATTAGAACACACTCTAGAAGTCATTGAGGGACAGCTTTAAAAAATTTAGAAAAATAATAAAATATATTTTTTAAGCTGCATATTGTAACACTTCAGGGTTCACCGCTGACGCATCAGGTAGGCTCCCCACCATCGGGGACTCGAACCTGGGCCTCTGGCATCACTCACCAGGGACCCAGCCTCTATAGCCAAAGAGAAATCGCCCGTCAGCCCAGGGGCTACGGTCCCTACTATTCACAGGGAAGGGCGGTGACGCTTATTAACCCAGCCTCCATGATAAATGACTTAGTAATAATAATAATTGCTTACACTTATGTAGGGTTTTTCTTGACACTCCACTCAAAGCGCTTAACAGGTAATGGGGACTCTCCTCCACCACCACCAATGTGCAGCCCCACCTGGATGATGCGATGGCAGCCAGAGTACGCCAGAACACTTACCACACATCAGCTATCGGTGGGGAGGAGAGCAGAGTAATGAAGCCAATTCAGAGATGGGGATTATTAGGAGGCCATGATCGTTAAAGACCAATGGGAAATTTGGCCAGGATGCCAGGGTTACACTCCTACTCTTTTCTAAAAACATCCTGGGATTTTTAATGGCCACAGAGAGTCAGGACCTTGGTTTTATGTCTCTTCTGAAGGACAGCACCTTTTTACAGTATAGTGTCCCCATCACTATACTGGGGCATTAGGACCCGGGAGGTCTCCATCCAGGTACTGACCAGGCTCACACCTGCTTAGCTTCAGTATTTCAACTAGTTTGTATGATGAAGATGAATTCAACATACAGAAGTAACTCAGTAAACACAAATAAGAAAGGATGAATTATTGCATGGAAAATATTAAGAATATCAGAGTGTGTGGGTGTCCACAGCAGAAATGCATCAATCTGTCGGTTCAGCATAGTCATTTGTGTAATGGTCAATTTAGTCGATGAAGCAAGAACATCTGAAATGTTGTGTTTTAGCCTTACAGCTTCCTTGAGATCAAAGGAGAGTGGTTTTGCTCCAGTACACATGGGAACAATAGCTAACTTAAAAGCATGTAAACTCAGGCCAGAGCAATTTCCTGCAGAGGTGACTATAATGACTATAAAAAAATCAGCTGAAAAAGGCAAATTCTGCATGATTACTTTACTAAAGACAACATGTTTTATTGCTGGAGCTTATGGGAACTGTTATTCAAGAAGTTGTAATCACAACGTTTACAAAATAAGTTAGAAATTCATGTCAAAGTGCTTCCTTTTGGGCATTAAGGTCAGGTAAAGTAAAATAACAGAATTTCAGGTTTGCTCATCTAATGAGCGTCTCTTCTAATCATTAACAAGACATAAACACGTGAATGAGACACTCTCATCATGTTACTTGTGTAGTAATTTACAAAACTTTAAATGGCAATTTATTTTCAGTAATCAAGGGCTATTTTGATATGGGATATATAGCCATGCAAAAGTATTTTCTCCTCTGTAAAGTTATTGCATTCTGTTCCCATCAGTGTTTGCAATGATGGTGCATATTAGGACCTAAATATTTGAGCTCTACACAATCTAATCCAAACTGATAAAACTAAAAATATCAACAGTATATGCATAAACTAGATTTCAGAGAAAATTTAAACTAAATCAGTTCAGGTGCAAAAGATTAATTTGGAAGACAAAAGATTTTTGGTGTAACTGTCTCTGTAATTCAACTGGTTTAACTTGAGTTCAGCATAAATGTGAGCATCTCCCTCTGTACGTTCCCTCAGTTGCATAATAAATGTAAGCCATAACTCATAGTGATAATGTATGACAAAATGAACCATGAAGACTGAGAAATAAGCCACAGATAGTAGTGGAGAAGTACAAACCAGGCGAGGCTCACAAGAAAATGTAAATGTTCTTGGTCATCATACCACCCAAAAACTGCCCAGATGGGGTAGCCCTTCTAAATGAGCAGTCAGGTAGCAGGAAATTAGTTAGAGCTGCCACTGTAAAGCTAACTTTTTAAAGATACTGTATGTAAGGTTTTACATCTGATATACCCTTGTCCATAAAAAAGATGGACAACTATTACCACTAGAGCATATGGAATCTATTCCATATGCTGCCATTGGATAAATCCAGCAAATCGAAGATTACCGAAAATGTTTGTTTAATACCAATGAAAATCAAAAAGGTGGTCTTCTTGTAATTTTCATACATCTTATTTACAGAATTGCCTATGTGAATATATCTGCTGGTATTAGGTCAGTTACAGTACATTTAAAAGGACACCACAGTATGCATTTTCAAAATTTGCACTGTGTAACTTTTAACCTTCACCTGACCTTGACCTAACCAGCCTATTCAGAACTTTTCCTAAGGACCTGAACAATTTATGTAGAACATTTAATGCTTTATACAAGTTAGTCTTTAACAAAATGATTAAGTACAGTACAGTTTTTCTTTTCCTTCATCTCACTTCAAAGAAAAAATATGATCCGTCCTGTAAATGGAATCTCAGTTAGATTAAAATCAACATATACTGTATGTGCTTAAAACTGAAATTGAGTTTCCCTTAAAAGTCATTCGGATTGTGATGAATAAATGACAAAAGTGCAGTACTACCTCTCAAACATGTCACTCAATTCTTTATCTTCCCCACCTTTAACCACTCTAGTGATTCAGTGTTTTAATCTTGAACAGGAAACATTGATACTTCAAGCAGAAAAATATGTCACAGCTACCACCATACTATACAATAAACACTAAGAGCAAGATGTGTACCATAATCATTTTTCATTTTATTTGGAAGTTAATAAAATTACTATAAAAGAGTTATTAATTGTTAAATCAACATTTCCAATCTATTATCTATTCAACCTAAAGACAAAAATGAAGAACAATTAGATATGAATATACTGCCTGCTCCCACTTTGAGAAAAGAGCAATGCCGTCTTGTTGCTGTTAGCTCTCCGTTGCCGGCAGAGCACTGCCAGTAATGCTCTCCTAGTTGAAACCATTACTAAGACTCAAGTGTTAAAAATCCACAATAGTAACAGTATTAACAGCAAGTTCCATACAAAATAACAAAAAATTAAAATATTTAACCTGTGCATCTATACACGGTAAAATAAAAGGTTCTCTCTTCGATAAAAATAAATACAAGGAAAACGTCCAGGTTTATTTCTTGTCCTTATTTGCAGCTAAAATATACCAAATGACCCCAAATTACAATCACTTATAGAAAACTGAAGACATTGTATCAATCTCACACTCACCAGACTGGATTTCCTGTAACAACTCACAGCTGCAGTCATCTGGTTAAGGTTATCTATTTTTAATTCTCTGCATTTTTTATTTATATTTGGCAGTTTTAGCATACTAAGACCATTATCAACTAAGTATTTTGAAAATCTGATAATGAAATTTGGCATTCGTATGCGCAGTGTCTTCTATCCTTTTAAAGAAAAAGAAGAGCTGTAGTTTTTACAGTTCTATGATCAGTTTTTTAAAATAAATTTAATATGAATGTGTTGGAAAAACAAGAATCGCATAGTGTAAGATACCTGTAAGATCACCAATCTCATTCTTAATATAAGACATAAATGTAAGACACAAATGTGAATACTAATACTTAGGAATACATAATTCAATGTTCCACTGAATATTGCAAAAAAACATTTATAAAATAGAATAAGTTGTACTTTTCACAAACCTGTGGTTGTATACCTTAATTGTTTCGGAAGAATAAACAGAAGCATAAACCAGCTTTTTAAAATCATTAATATCCAATATCTAGCATACAAAAATTGAAGTTCAAGGTCTTATAAATCTTTCAAATCTAGTTTTTCCTACTTATAAAGATGATTCAAGTATTCTCTATCCACTGACCACACTTATGTAGGGTTTTTCCACTTCCAAGCGATGTTCAGTTTTGTTCAATTTATCCACACAAGAATTCATAAACTACAAGTTGCACACACAGGTATTCACTAGTGCAGCCTCAATCTCCCTTTTCTGTGTTTTTTTCAAAATGCTTTCATTTTCACTAAATCCTGTTTCAGCCTTTGCTCTTTAAATAAGCAGAGCAGAAAGCAAAAGAACGAGACGAAGATTTTCCCACGATCCACAAACACATGTACTGCTCCAGCTCCTTCCTATAGGGAGCGATCTGCTTTCTTTCTTTAGGATACGAGGGGGCTGGGGTCAGTCGCAGCACCATACTAATATTCTTTAAATAAAATGTATGTTTTAAATGATTTTTACAACTGACCATTTTGAATACCTTTTGTTCTTAAAGTAAGACACATACAGTACTTTACTTGTTTCCTATTTACAAAGCATGATTCAAATAAAGAAAAAAAATCACCTCAAAACAAAAAAGAAACACTCATATGAGACATGATTCCTCTATTTGTCTTAATGTGGTATTTTTCACAGTAAAGCACGGGTAAGTTAATACTGCTTGAATACGATCCTGAGCAGTGATGCAAAGCAAGCAGATGTTCAAATTCTAATATTTGTCATCAAGTAAAACTAGAAAATTAGACCATCTTCTCGTATAGTTAAATGTGAAAAGCTAACCATGATTTGTCATCTACCCTGTAACTAAGACTGAATACCTGCACATTATGCAGGGAAATTCTAAAATGAAAAAGAGAACAAACAGGTTAGGTGTGTAGAAGCTTATTAATTTCATGCTCTGTCAAACTTATAATAAGAATTGGAAGTTAAAAGCAAGGCTGAATTTAAACAAAAAAGACATTCTCTAAATTGCACATTTTAACAATAGTGTTTCTACCACATAAACCTTGACCCTTGACCTCTTAAAATCAAAACAGTCCAGTTTTTAAGGAAAATAACAATCATAGAAATCCGTGGAACACTCGTAAAAACTCAAAAGAAGGAAGAAAAGAAATTCCTTTATGTCGTTCATGTCTCATATAAAAATACCTTATTCTGAAATAGCTGAACTTGTTTTCACTGTGGTCATGTGACTCTCTCTCTCTTTTTTCCAAACTGCTATGTGCTCACGTTTCATTTCACTCTCAAAGAACTAGTCTGCTGCTGCTGATATCGTCTCAGACTGCCTTTGCTCAAAATGCATGACATTGCCACAGTGAGAGCATGAGAACAGAGCCTCTTGAATAGCAGGGTCCTCATACTCGGCCTGTAACCATGGAAGCAGATGCCTGCTCTTTCTGTCCTGTCCTGCTTACCTCCCAGCGGCCATGGGCTCCCTATTGTAAAGAGGGTACGCCTTGATTTTTCTTCATCGTGACCGAACTTGCCTTGTCTTCAAAGGGAGCAATTCAGCAGGTCACCGGTCTAGACTTGTTTGCATGGTCCGCGGAGCAGCCTTGATGTAACCCTTGCTCCTTGAGCACCACACCACCTGCCGTGCGACTGCAGACTGCGGGGGACATTGGAGATCTGTATTTGAAAAGAAGTCCGTCCGATTTTGCCATTGTGCCTTTTCACTCATCGATCGAATAAATATCGAACCTTCTGTCGGTGCATGTGTGAAACAGATAGCTTAGCAAGCACTTTTCTGTTCAAACCTGTGTTGTGGGCCGAGCGTCTCTCCTCTCTCTGTATCATTTTGTAAGTCTTATTGTATTTCCATCTATTACTTTTCTTATCATAACCTTTTCAACCTTTTTTGCTTTTATTTTAAACTCATCAAACAGGAGTCAAAAAATGAATCCAAACACAAATTCTTTATAAACTGACAAGACAATTCAACATCAGATTTTCCTTCCAAATGGGCTTTAACTGTGTTCTTACATTTTCTGCCTAAAGATGAAAACTGACAGTGAAAAGTTTTCTAACATGAAATTGTCAGATTATTACAATACTTTTTTAAAAGGAATATTAATTGCAACTAACACATTTTAACATGGGTTTCGGCAAATTATAAAGTTAATTCACAGTAGATGGAATTGTAATTTGATGGAAATGTTTTGAAATATCATGGATTAATTCTATTTATGTGATATTTAAAAGGAAATGCAATGCAAATGGAAATCTAAATTAATGTATAAATACCTTTCCTACAGAACACATTCCTTTTTATTATTCCATTAATACGGTACTTTCTTTTATCTGTCTTTAAAAAGGACACAGAATGATAGGCATTTTAAACTTAATAACTTTGAAGTAAACATATTTAAAATCATGAGCTGTATCGTGGAGGGTATATGTGTTTCATAATTAATTACAATTCACAATTTTTCTAGGACAGACTGGCTGCAGGTGGGTGATATATGTAATAAAATATATTTAAGTTTGACATTGATGAAAATTGCACAAAGACAATCTGTTATTCTATGTATAAACACCATATTACATATGGTAATATGTATGGTTGTAATAAAAAGGAAATAATATTACAATGAAAGCTAGTCCAAGCAATAGTGTAAGTAAATTAATAAATGGCAAAAACATTCAGTTTTAGTTATGTGATTTTTTGTAGATTACAATTGTTATTAGAGATAACAATTTTAATATGCTGCATTTAAATAAAATAATTTCCATCTTGTAATTTCCACCTGTTCAGTCCTAATGTGACTACTATTACCTCTTTAAAACACTGATATGGCCATTTACATAAGAAACAAGAACGTCTGAAAATATGTTTCTTGGTGGAATCTGTTGACATATCTGTAAACAGCACTGAGATTCCACATCCACAATCTCACAGACTTCAAGGCATCACTATTTCATTTAATAGCCATAGGCAGAGGGGGAGGTACAGAAGAGTAAATGTTACTGTGACACATGAAACATAATTCACATTGAGAGGTCCTTTCATCTAGCCCTGAGTGATGGTGAATCACTCCAAGCTGACTTTAGGGACACAGGATGACCCAGTTTTTGTCGTATTAGAATGATATGGCTTTACAAATTCGGTACCGGATCTCCAACTCTTATTTTTGGGATTTGTAGGAAAAGAATGAAGAAAGAAAAGGTTGGAATTTTCTAGTGCTAAATCACAAATATCAGGTTGTTTTCTGTCTTTTGCACTTTAAACCATCAATGTGTGTGTGTGTGTGTTTGTGGTTTTTGCTTTTTAGGAAATTCTGGATGAATAGATAAATGCAGTATAAAAACATAATGTTCAATGTAGCATAAATATAATGTGTAAATGCAGGAATTGCTGTAGAGATTGCGTATGTGTGGGTTTCTGAGAAATTCCTGCAACAAACCAAGAAGCACTAAGTTTCTGATCTTCTTAATTTGAATAGGAAGTTTTAATTTGCAAATAAAATAATACATTTGTATTTAGTATATATTTTTGCACTTTGTAAATAAAACAAAACTCTTTTCCTGTAAAATATTTTTTTAACAAACGTATGTTTAAACAGAATAGGCAGTTACAAAATAATTAACCATGGAGAACCACAAGGCAGAATAAGCTGGTTATTAATATATTTAAATATATTTTTTTAAAATATGCAAAAAAGTGCCAGCACATTGTGCGTGCTTGCAGAATTATCTATGTACAGCTTGTGAACAGAGAGAAAGAAAAGAGCACAGCCACAGCACCCAGCCGAGGTCCAAGACAGAGAAAACTAAGTGGTCAGACACTGTGGAGAACCTGGGTGGAGAGTGTTGTACTGACAAAGATTAAAACACTAAGAAACATAATTAAATAAATAAACAGAAGCCCATTACCAGCCAGGTTTACAAAAGGTATGAATTAATTTTGCTGTGAAAGTTCTGGTCAGATGAGTCTAAAAACATTCTTGTTTGACTCCAACGGGACAGAAAAATATTTGATTAATTAAGAATTTAACACAATTTGTGTATGGTGCAACATTAACATTATGGTACTTATGAAAATGTTACAGGAGAGAAAATAATGTGCAAGGATACCTCTTAGGGAAGGTTAGAGAGATAAGAATTAAAATGTAAAATGTAGGAAAATGTGCATGGTACTGAGATTGGGATCTCAAGCACACTTCTAGATTAAATGATTTACTACTGCCATTATTGGAGGTGAGCCTGAGAGATATAGTTGTTTTTATAACAAACAAACATCTGCAAAGATAGTAAAATGTTAAAATTAAATAGAAAAACAAAAAATAAACACTTTCATTCATGTTTATATACATATAAAAGTGTTTTAGATAGAGAAAATTACTAGAGTATAAAAAGTGTTTTAGCCTTAGTTTGTAGTTGCCTAAAAATACATCAAAGTGTTTTCTTTATAACTGATAGATTTATGAAGACACCATGGATATGTTATTAAACTTCTTGAAATGCTACAAGACTGGTTTCAAATACATTGAAAGAAACAATTTAATTTCTTATCAAGAAAAACAGTTTTAGCTTTACATAATTTGTTACTGAGCTCAGAGTATAAATAAATATATGTTCTTGACATAATTTCCTTACCACATCTAATTAATATACCAGCATATCAAATATCTTCATTTACAATAGCTTTCTTAGTATAGCTTGTTTCACATTTTAATTCTTATACTGTATTTTTCATATTTTAATTTTAAAAAATCAATTATTTCAAAAGCACAAACATAATTATCTGCAATCACAAAGTTTTTTTTCTGTATGTTGTGGGTGTTTTTCTGTAATCCTATTAAATGACTTTTAAATTTTGAAATTAATTACAAAATCATTGTTGATGATTATTTTACTCATTTTCAACATTAAATGTTCCTCATATGCTTTATTTCAATGTTGTATATGTAATCAATATTTTATATTTATGTCTGCACAATAGCTAATAGCTAATAGCTAGTGTTACAAAGCAAAAAAGAAAATGCTTATTGTTTATTGAAAAAAATTGTTAGCAAATGTTTTAAGTGCTTTAATAATCATATTAAACACATTATTTTATTTTAAAAATAGCATATTTAGGAACTGTTTTGACAAAGATAAAAGTTCTGTATATTTGCCAAATACATGAATAACGAAAATAGTATTTTCATGTCTAAAATACGGTAATGATACATAATTACAAATTATCCAGTATAGTTTAAGATTTTTCCCTTATCTTATAAGATAAATCTTATACTTTATCTTTCTTCTACATCAGAAATCAGAAATTCATATTTTACATGAATCTTTCAAAAAAGTAACTTAATATAAAACATTTATCAAGATAATATAAGCATTTAATGTGAAAAACTAAAAATATCACACTTAAAGAAATGAAAAATAAATGCAATTTTCAATTTTATTTTTGAGTTCTGAAAATGGGTTTTGTTAAAAGAAAAGGAAATATTCAGAAATCTAAACATTGATACATACACAATTAAATACATAATGAATGTCCCACATAAAAGAACTGCTTAGCTAAATATATCTAAGCTATTTAAATCTACATACAAAAAACTGAAGCCTATAAATAGTGGACATGTAGCATGATAAGTATATCAACATTTGTGCTGAACAGAAAAGGAATAGCAAAATTAAGAACTGAACATACCAATGCTGATTTTTTTTCACTCTTCCCAAGTGTTATGAATTATAGTTGGGAAAATGTCTTGCACAAGGGCATGGTGACTCAATCTGGTTTTAAAAAAGAGGCCTGTTGGTATAAGGCAAGGCTGAGAAGATGTGTACAACAGCATGTGTCATTTTAAGGATCAGAATGTGTGTTTTTAACTTCAGAAGAGCAGCAAAGAAGCAGAGACTGTTCGATCTTGGGTTCTGGTGACATCATGAATAAGAAAGACCAGGGCCTTTGATTTCAGCAGACAGGAATGCTCAGAGCCCTGGCCGCCACACGCAGAGTGCCACCCTGGTGGGAACAAAGGCTGAAAATGGAGTCAGAGACCGTGCAAGCTCAATGTCTAAGCCTTTCCTGTGAATTGTTCCACCCCAGACGAGTGATACCCAATTGTGTTTTCAGAGATCTGAGGAAGCCAACACAAGCATACAGCTTAGCTTGCTGCCATGCAAACAAACATGAATGCAGTAAAACATATAGCGGCACACAACACCTTAATAACATTCAGAATATCAATTCTGCATGCTGGTGAATAAACGATGCCACACTTTACAAGAAAAGCAAATGACAAAAATAAACAATCACAAACAATAAAAAGAATTAAGCAGCTTTACTGTATATAATACCCCATCCAGCCTTTCACAAGTCAATATTCACTATCATTGTCTCAAAAGAAGTGAAATCCAGTTGTGTTTCATTCCACATAATAGGATTTCAGGTAACGCAATGCCACGTTAACCAAACAACAGCCCTCCCACAAACTGGTTCAGTAAAACAGCAACAAGTATCTACAGAGGTATTTTTTATTTAAGCATTATTACATTATTTAACATTTTATATGTAATCTATGAAATGTATTAACCTTTTTTACAAGTCCATTCATCCTGCACTTTTTGTGTCACAAAGGTCTTTGTGTATTTTTCTTCAACTTAACTGCCATGAAGCCTGGGGTATAATTGCTCCGTCTGTTGCTAGAGTGAAGCTGTTCTATCCTTGTCTTATCTTTAACTGGTTAAAGATGAAAACTGTAAAATCCCACAGGTAACCACAACAAAAAAAAATCAGAGTTCCCCTTTTTTTCTACTTGCAAAGAAATGAATTAGTTATACTTCTAATGTATGGTTACGTGATACTGAAAATGTAGTTGCACTCTTATTATGCAGAAACGGAATAAATAACATAGTATAAGATGACATCTAATGTTTCTAATTGTATTCTGTATTAATATATAATGTGCAATTTATATACACCATGAAAATGAACTCAGTACATTCATGATCAATCTAATGAGTACAAACACAAATGCTACCAAATAAAGATACATAAACAGTAAAAAAGTAATAATAAAATTAAAGTCTGTGATTTAGGAAACCAGATATACAGTATCATTGATAGATCCTGTTGAATGAATGACATTTACATGTATGTCAGAACTTGAAAATGAGCTCTCTGAATAGGATTACCTTATTACCTCATAACCCATGGGACACTTTGAGATATGATGGAGCTTTACATTTTCCAATATAGGGAAAGATATTAATATGTAAATTATTACAGATTTGCCAAGACTAATCTGATGTTTAATTGCAGCTCATGACAATGAGGTACACCCATCAGATGTGATCAGAGGAGAAAGATCAAATTAGTGAGTTATTTTGAAAAACAAGAAAAAATAAATGGCTTCTTTCAACTATTTTTGTCAAGGAGTTAAAAATAATGATTAATTAAAAGAAAATGTACCCATCCTGTCTCAAAGTATCCTGGAAACAATAAAGTGATAAGATCATCATATATTTAGCAATTACAGTAGTGATGTAAAATAGGTACAGTGCAGTCTGATATTTTATTATATCATCATATGTTCTTACAGATTTTGTCTCCGAAATCAATCTACTGTATATTATTCTCCTAGAATTAACAATTCCTTTCATTTGTCTTGTAAAGTGTGTTTCATTCATCTTTAAGTCCCCCTCTATAATTTGACTACTACTGTTTTCTTTCACATTGGTTTGATGAATTCAAATTACGTCTTGGAAGAGGTTATGGTTTTGGGGACTTTTTCATCTTTTCAATAATTAGATGTTTTTGTGTTTTGTATACTGCATTTTTTTTAAAGACGTATAAAAAACAATATATGCAATTGTGAAAAGAAACCTGAAATATTGTACCTATCATAGCTGTTGAACTAATATTTACATGACAATATTTACAATGAATATGAATACAGTGCTAGCAGCTATAAAGACAGTTGCTGCTATATTTTGCAATATTATACCTTTATACATAATCCAACGTAACACCACAGTGTTTTCCACAAATACAATAATAGAAATATTCCATAAGTAAATGTGACTAAATTTTCCATTCAAACCACAAAACTAGTTTGGATGCTTTTTTAAAAAAAATCAGGTGTTATCTGCAGCAGCCAGAGTCCTGGAATCTATACAGAGACTATCCATCACATTTCTGTCTTAATTGAATGACACCAGAATGAGATCGATAAAACGTAACAAGAGACAGCTTTGCATTTCCACACTCTCTAATTCTGCCTCGCTCCCACTCCAGCCCTCAACGTGACCAGCAAGCACAAAGAGAGGCCCGATGTACGAAGTGCCCGTTATGAGCCACATGTCCACAAAATAGCAGCAATCTCAAAATGCTGGGATCAAAATCAATAAAAAGCAAGAGTTGCACATTTTCTCCATAAAAGCCATTTAAAAGACACACAGAAAGACACACTCACTGGCTATCTAACAGACATTTTAGAAGAGAGATCATTCAGGAATATATCCAGCTCAATGCACAGACCAAGTATGGACCCCCCCTTCATGTCTTCACTTAATGTTTTTTTTCCTTTTTCACTGAGTGACAAGCATTTCATTTGACCTCCATGCTGAAATCTGCACATTATACAATAAAGCCCAGACCAGCTGCGATTTCCTTATGAGCTGAATGCTGAAATCTCTTGATGCATTATTTATAACTTCATCACTGCCTAAAAAGCAAAGGTTGACACTGTTGTGAGTCGTTGCTTTTTCCTCTTAAAACAGACTGGCCTTCAGCAGTCCTTGATTACAAAGTGCAATGAGGCACAAACAACATGCTCTCTGCTGTTCAAACCCATTTCTTTACCTTCCTCACAACATTCAGCTTCAGTAATATAAGAGTACAGACAGCATACTGTACTTTTCTACCTTAACTGGTAACTGTCTTTAATTATAGTAATTTGGTTTTATTAAAATGAAAAATCAATAGCATACTGTGTAATTTCTAGCATATTTAATTTTTGTGTGATATCCAATTTTTCAACTTGTGTGTTTATTAAAAAATTCAATGTAATTAATGAAATGCCTCAATTTCCCTTCGGGATCAATAAAGTCTTATCTTATTTCAAACAACAACAATAATTATAACAACATGCTTCGGATTTCCAGTTAGCAATATCTCACATTTCAGTAAATTATGGAGTAAGACCTTTGTAAATATGAACAAAATACGAAATGAATATACTGTATATATATAAAAATCAAATGTGAGAGAAATATATAGTGTCATACTGATACTCTATAATACTACAACAGCTCCACTGCAGCACTTCAGATGGAAGAATCTTCCCGGGCATCTGTCACAGACTCCAGTCCTGTTCACCGTGATCATTTCGAAACATCAATGTGTTCCTCTGCATGAAGAAAGCCTGCTCACAATCATCTTTATTCACTGAATATCCCTTGTAATTTTGCCTGTGACATAGTCCTCCTGGCTGACTGTGTGACACAAGAGCACTATAGTCTATAAATATTTTCTACAGTCATATTTAAATCATATGTGTTGTTTTTTGAGGGAATTGGCACTGTACCAGATGAATGCTATCACCGCTCCCAATCTGCCTGTCTCAGAGCTCTACATGATTAGCATACAGTGCATGAGCATTGGGCACCATGGATGCTGAGAACAGAACCACATCAGTTACAAGACATTTGAGCTCATATCACAGCCCTCTCCCAAAAGGTCTGTCTGATCCACCAGGACAGAGGAATGTTGTATTTCTGAATCTTCAGATGAGATATGAAGCTGCTAAAGTGAAATACTATATATAGAATATATTTTTTGTTAAATAGAAACATTACATTTTTACATATACATCTATGTTCAATATATAATATGCACAGATTAAATGCTCTTCTTAACAGAAATATTTTTTAAAAGTCCTTGTAAAAGCAAAATAAAAACATACCACCCACCTTGTCAAATGATGGGATTACAGAATCTCCATGGAAAACTCATAACATCTCAAAGATTTTAATTCAATATAAAACAGAACAAACCCTGACTGCCTGCAGAAAAAAATATGCAAATACAGTTTGATCAAACTTACAACACCTACATCCCACTGCTTTGCAAACAAATGTGCTCCTAATGTCTTTGTTTTTTTGTGATGCACAACAAAAGAATACTCCATTTAACAGAAAACACAAAGAGACAATAAAGCTTTTAATTACCTGAAATGAAGTAAATACTGTATTTACATAACAAAATACAACAAGTTGCTAACAAAAGATACTAATCATCGGACTGAAGTTGCGCCTTAGTTTAAATAACTTATGTTTACAAATATTTAACTGCATCAACATTCCTCCCATCTGGTTTTTAAAATACCTGTTTATTAAAAGCTGAGAGGTGACTTACTGTAAGCGCAGTAGCACTGCTTTAAGCTGCTTTTTACAGCTACTGGGGCAAAAAATCTGAGAAATGAATTCAACAGTTTTATAGCTGAAATCCATAAAGCTAAATAAACGTTCAAGGCAATAGAGGCAGTCTAATCATGGGGAAACAGCACCCTGCTCATCAGGTAGGTCTCACCGTCTGCAGGAAAGTGCGCAGGGAGCAGCAGCTCTCAGTGATCTGTTCTTATCTAACGAACACTGCAATGGGCATAGTGAAACAGACTGAAAAACACATTAAAACACATTTCCAACTAGAAAAATACAAAATTAAAGCAAATATTTCCAAATAAAATCTTTTTTAAATGCAATATACAGTACATCTAGTTTTATTAACTGTTGACCACTGTTATCCTCACCAGGGATATTGGACTAAAATTGATGGATTAATGAAATTTATACCCGTTTGTATTTAAAATGTCAAAATTTCAATGTTGCACCAATATGATTATGTTTAATTATTTCCCGAAGTGATCAGTGTTGCAGAATAAGACATCTATAATAAATATATAACTATAATAAATTAACAATTTGTTTGAACAGAATGGCACAGTAAACCACAGAATAGAACCAAGAAAAATTAATATTTGCCTAATGGAATTTACTGTAAGTAAATGAAGGAAGTTACCAGATTTATTGAAATTATCAATTTCATATCTAATTTCAGAAACCCGCTAAAGTGAACAGTGACAGATAGACATACACCTTGTCTCAGAATGATGGGTTTTACAGTATTAATTTGCATAATAGAAACCTTCCAGATCTTTTAATCTCTGTGAATTTAAGAAGCGTGGAAAACAAACTGCTGTTAACACCCTAATTTAAAAACTGCAAAAAGTTAATTTAATTAACGGAGAGCTAAATTATTCAGAAACATGAAATAACCTTTTTCTTTCTGATAATATATGTTCATTTCTTTTGTATAGAACATATGTGAATAATTTCAAAGTATTACAAACTTATCTTTGAAAAGACTCATTAAATATTGCTAAATATTTTTTTATCATGTTTCTGAACATTTTTGCAAATTATTTATTACTGTGTTAATTCTTACCTTTGTGATTTTTAAAATATCACATTCATGGTAAAAATTAAATGAAGCTCTACAAATGAACATATACATAAAAACTTTAACAACATCAGAAACAAAAATGAGACCATTAATGGCATATACGTATTTTCAAATAAGGAAACAAATAGTCTTGGGGTTGGATTGTTGGATTAAGAAAGGGTGTAAGTAAACAGACATAAAAATGTAGCTATAAAACAAGAAAATAAATACAGACAAAATAATGGTAATTTCATCCAGTCCTAAAACCACAAGTTAACGAAGAGTTTATAAAGAATCATCAAAATATGTTACCATTTCATTTATAGTGGCATTTAATCTTTTAAGTTTCTCACAGTTAAATGCAAATTAGTTGATTTCTTTGGATATAAATTTATATGCTATATACATATGCTTGTCCATTTTTTCCTTGCCATAGTAGACATTTTTTAGTCAGGTTATTGACCACTAGCTTATTTACCTATTTAGTTTTGGATTTGTAATATAAATTTCAATTTCAAAGAAAATTTTCTACCGGGAAAGAATCGGCACAAGTGCTGAGCAACTGGATAATGGGTTTTTGTTGTGCAAATGCTGTCATCATGGAACAGTTGGAGAAGAGTCTGTATGCATGGTGCTTAACACACACTCAGGCAGCATAATTTAATCCTACAGAACAAGAATTGTCTGCATTTGTTACATCTACAAAAGTAATTATGCACGATATATCCGCCGAGACAAATCGCATTTACAGGGACCTCCTGCTGCTGGCAGGCGGAAGCGCATGAAGTCAGAAGCAGCTTTATAAAGCTATAAATTCTGATCGTTTTCACAGTGATGCACTGTGAAGTTCATTCACAAGGTGTAGCACTTACTGAGGGAGAGGTGGGATATGTTAGGCAAAGGTTAGCAATCGAATGAAACAAGAGCACCTGAACATCAGGAGCATGTCTAGACAATCAGTACTACTTTGTACACCACTCGTCTGCCAGGACAGAAGAGATACTCAGTTGCTTAACCCTCCATCAGCACATAATGGTTGTATTTAAGACAAATGAATCTTAAAAACAAAGTAAAATAGAATGATGCAATATGCGATAGATTGTACCATTCAAGACTATGTACTTCAAACACTATATAAGTTATTAATTTCGATAAAATACAAGTGATGGTAAAACACAATACTATATTACTATGTCTGTAGCAAGCAACGTGATATTATTAAGAGATTTGCTCACAAAAGCCTGTTTAAGCTAAGTATAGTAAAATGTCATTCACTAATGCATCTTGCGATTAAACTGAAAGATTTATGTGCAGTTTAAAATTGTATATGCTTCTACACTTAGATGCATTTTCTCTTTTTTAAATTGAAACTTGTTATTCTAAGATACTTTTGCAGTACTATCTCATGTTATTGTCTACCATATTTGAAACAAATCAAAAACTAGTTCATCATTACAAAAAACAACATTTAAAAGTAACAATTTTCATAATAAAGTGCACTGCTTTATATAACCAAAAAATCAGACTTCTATTATTTCCAGAAAACAACAATTTATAAAAAAGAGAAAGAGAAGACAAAAGAAGAAGAATTAGGCAAATGAACAGATTATTAATGTAGACAATTCTAGCCAGAACCACAGAAAGAGCAGAGTGCCCAGCAGTGCTCTGAGAGGCAGAGGAGAGCTCTCAGGAGGGAGAAGGCAGGACAGCCTTTGTGCTGACTGCAGGAATGTGCTTGCTTTTCATTGCTTTCTTTGTGTCTGCTCCTCTGGCCCTCACAGGCACTGTCTTAAGCCATGCAGGGTCAGGGCAGACACAGAGCTTCATTCATGGACAGATCAAGTTTATGTGAGAATCCGCTCCTCCTTTGCCCTCAATTTCCATATGAATTGTTAATAAAATCTCAGCCTGAAAGTGCATGATCCCATCAGCAGGGAAGTCATGCAGAGAAACTTTGGCTTAAAAATACTTTATCTCTTGTATTCTTCCTTGCTGCTGCATTCGTGGGAAATGGATTCAGCAAAACTACTACCCCCCTGCATGCACAGACAGCCGTCCTCCCGCCCCTCCCACTCTGAACCCCAACTCCAAAATGGACACCAACACCTGGTCGCCACCTAGATCAGGACAGCAGCTTGAGAAAGAAAGCACATATGCAAGCTGACACAATAGACACCTGGCAGGCGGCACTGTGTCTGCATTGCTGCAAAACTCTCCTAGAGTGCATGATTTTACCCAAGCGAGCACTAAAGATGGAAATGTGTAATTGTCAGAAGTAACCATAAACTTTCAGTCCATTTACCTCTTCCATACAATAAATACTGTAGTACCGAAAAATATAAGAAAGCAGCAGATAAATAAAAGAAAAGAGAAAAAAGGAAGGAAGGAAATAACAGATCACCCTACCCTAATTACCCCTCTATAGGCTCACAGGGCTGGGTGGCGACCTTGCTGTGGCGCCTCGTGTGCATCTCCTGACCCCGCCACATGCTATCTGGGCCTATTGTTTCTCCCGGCTTTAGCTCCTCGTAAACTGTTTTAATATCGAACGCTTTTCAGAGGGACGGGCTGATGAATGAAAACATGAAATTCCTGCTTGCCCTTTAAGGTAGGCTTAAAGAGGTGCAGGCGATCAATTAAGAGGGGGGAAAAAGAAAAGCAGCTAAACAGAAAAGGAAATGAGGCTGGAACCCAGAGGACAGGCAGAGAGAGAGGGCCGGGGCAGCATAGGAGAGGGAGGGATGTCAGACTCCTCCACCTTGGCCACGGGCGACCCAGACCCCCCCGGCCCTCTGCTAAAAACACACATGACCTTCCATGATGACTGTTAGGTGCAAAACTGACTCAAAACCATTTGCTCAAGACAGCAATTTTAAGTTCCCGCTCATTGAAAGGTTTAGCAGGATACCTGGAGAGATCAACAATTTAAGACCTAGAGACCAGAAACCCAGAATTAAAAATACCCAGTCATCTTATTTCAAGGTTCAGGAAATGTAGACTTTCTAATCATGTAGGCGTATATAGGCGTGTTTGTATTCCTGATCTCAGAACCCTGGGTAAGTAGTATTTGAGAGTTTGAAGTTTTGGCAAAACGGCAAAGTTGTAAAATAATAACATCTTCATTTTAATCACAACAATCACAACAAATCATACATCAGACAGATAAAAAAATTCTAAGATCTTGGCTGTATTATATGAAATATCTCTTTGGATTTATAGAGAGTTGACTGACCTGCAAAGCAAGTAAATTAAACAGACTGAAACATAATACATTTACATTTTAGCATTTTTTATATACTCTCATGATGTTTCTAGATAACTGAACCACCCAGAGACCATTCTTAGGTTAAAGCTAAAGTTTTTTTCTTACTTGTTTATTCTTCTATAACATACCCTGCTGTATAAATAGATATAAATGTAAGTTTTTGGATATTGGACAAAAACAGCAACCAAGTAGGTTAATAATTATTATTCAAGTATACGAAAACTGTTTTTATTTCTAACAATAATTATATTGGAATCTGTGAAGTCACACTGGAACACAAGTAATTAAAAGGTGACTATACTTTTAAAGAGGCACTAACTTGATTAGTGTTGTTACAAAAGTAGATTGGGTTATTAAAAGTATTTCATGTTAAATCTCATTAGGTCCATCAAATACAAAGTGATATAAATTGAGTAGCCTGAGGAAGTTGTTATATACCACATTTCTATGTACAATTACACACTCTACAAGGAATATGAGATACATTGCCGTAAACAAATGTGTATTTCAGCAGTTTTTTGTAAATGGCACAGAACAAGCTGAAACATGTTTCCTATTAGTAAAGTACAGGCCTACAGACCTCCCCCTTTGTCCCAGTATAAGTAAAAGAGTCATAGAATGCTGAAAAACACATCTGAAGATTATTAATAATCCATATGAAATGGTGATGTAATAGGTCCTTCAATGATCCTGAATTAAACTTTTTTCCAGTTGGGACACATAATTCCAGCTGTAAATCAGTTTTAAAAGTATAGACAAGAAGACTAGATAGAAAAAAGTGATTAAAGCTCCATTCAGAAATTGTTTCATTTAAGTCTCTGCAAACAGCTGAGAGGGTATGAGGGATGATTTAATATTAAAAATATATTCCGGTCTAAAAAATAATTATATTAATAAATATACTAACATACTGTATACTGGTATCATGCAGTATCAAAGGTGTGATTTAAAACTATAAAGCAGTTAAGCCAAAAGGCTGCCCATTCATAAGATAGATACTTTATTGATCCCGTGACGGAAATTGCAGAATAAGGCACTAAAACTAAAATTCAGGTTGTAATACTTTTAATTTTTTTTTCTTTCTTCAAAAGTTAAAAGTTAGCATCTATCCTTATACAGTAAAATCCTGTTTCTAAGAGGAGGAGCTAGGAGAACTTAAACAAGCTAGATAAATGCAGTACAAGAGAATGACATCAGCTTTCTGTCATTTATAAGGTCTATTCTAGGATTATAGTCCAAATTCTGCTCTACACTAGAAGTAGCTAATGCAACAGAAATTCTAGATATGTGTTGTGCACAGTTTACAGTACAAGGGTAGCTTAAAGTGAGAAAGACTGTCATTAAGTGCAGATCCTATTACTGTGTGGTCTGAGGCCTTTAACCCCAGGGTACCACTTCTCATAAGGGCGAGCAATCGGAGCTTAACTCCTGCTCCTGCAGCCTGAGCACCCTTCTGTCCGAGGAACAAGCTGTTTCTGGGCACTGAGGCTCCACAGTACACAGAGGTTCTGTATCATTGGTGTACAATAACAAAACCGTCAATTTTAAGACCTTAATTTGATTTGATTTTTTAGGTACGACACTGAAGATTCTTTCTCTTGGATCAGTGAAATAATGAGAGAAATGCTTTTAATTTATATAAAAATCTTAATAGAAAAATGTTTTCTTCTCTTTGCTTTTATTATGCTTTTATTATGTTTTATGTACATTTGTCTGTATTGAGTTTTTTTAATTAACTTAATACATTTACATAATGTCCATCATTTGTTTTCAGAACAAAAAAATCTATCATAATCATTTTATGTCACAATGCAAGGTTACTTATTACTGATCAAAACCATTCTGAATGCATTCTATTAGTCAACAGAAATAATATTGAGTTTCTACTTGTAACAAGACCACAAATTTTGATTTTAGAATTATTTATAAACCCAGTAACACAACACTTTTATTTCCAAAAGTAAACGTATAAAATGGAAAACAATTAGCATTTTTATGTTATTCACACACAAATGTTAGATAATTTATGCCATCCTGATAATAAAGAGAAGATGTTGCATTTGCAGACAACTATTAAATATCCATGGCAAATCAATAATGCCACCAACCTCAGGCAAAAATGCTGACAACACAATACCTAAATTGTCTTCTCTCATCACAGTTTTAAACATGTGACAACTCAAAGAAGTTAAATCATCTGCACTGCAAAGATAGATAATATGATGGAAATTAAAACTGAGTTTTAACATGAAAAAGAAAGAAACATAGAGATCTCTGCTGTCTGCTCAGACCATCAAGACGTGTGAAGCATCACTATTTAGATTTCACTACCAGATTCAAAACATGCTTGAGATTTATATATTTAATCAAAATCAGTATTTGTTCATTAGTGTGGCGTCACATTATTACACAAAAAAAAGTATAACTGAATATATTTATATAAAAAGGCTGATCTATTTACCACAAAACCTTTGTTTTGTTTGGCTCATTTCAGGTTTTTCAAAATTCGATATAACTAAATAAACAAAATTGTTTTGTTTCTAAATACTGAATATAGAAAAACATTATTCAAGATGACAAGTAGATCTAAAACACTTACGGGCATCTTTTCATTAGCTCGTTTTATTTATTTTTGGTGCATAATCCTTTAGCACTCAATAGAAAATTTAATAGGTCCCATGGCCACAGCACCAGACTGGTCAATATGGAACCAGACAACTAATTACTTCACACCCTGCTTTCTCCAGCTGCTGTAGTCTTGATATACACAATAGCAGCAGGCAATATTAAGTTTCCTGCTCTGTCTTTTATTGCTTTTAAACCTGTGTCGCAAGAACTCTTAACCCTGAACACGCACTGCCAAGCTTCTTTTGAGTCTGGTCTGGCAGGGCCTGGTTAACCATTTCCATTAGCCTTTGCATAATACTCCTCAAGCAGTATCTCCTCTGTGTCCAGATTTTTCACTGTCATTGTATAAACAGTGGACAGAAACGTGGGACTGTAATAGATTTGAGTGTTACACTCAAATTTGACAAAGTTTATGTGTGTGCAGCAAGATCTAGATATGAGTTTATTTAAAACAAGAAGACAACACAATAATCCAAAGGAATGCAACTGAATAATATTTCTAAGCCAACCTCACTCACCAATAATAATATTTCTTTTTCTTTTGTCTTTTAACTGTACAATATTCTTTAATTAAGCTCCCTTTTATTATAAAAATGTATTTATCTCATAAAATAAGATTTTTTCAGTACATAAACATTTTAGACTAGGTTGACTATTGAAAAAATGTTATGTCTGATATTATAAAAGAGATGCTTTTCCTCTTACTTGTATTCCTCTCTATACTGTTATGAATTTATGAAACAAACTGCTATTTCATTTCCTTTTAAAAAGGAACTTAAAAATGAAACTGCAAATATCCATTTCAAGACTTTTTAAATAATATAAAGTGGCCCTATATTTATTCCCATGTTGAAACAAAATATTTAAAAAGTAAAGAGGTACAGATTATATAATTGTAAAAGCGACAACTTTTATCTTTAAATAAAGATGCAACTAAGATTATTAAATTCAACCAAGTATGCATGTTGTTTTTCTTTGACTCCATACAATGAATATTTAAATGTTACAAATGTAATACATATAAATAAATTGGTTTACAATTTAAGCAAATGAGTTTGATTGTAAACTGTAGAGATAATTTACTGGAATTATTGTAATCAGACCACAATGATACAAATAATATATTTTAGAACTCATCGTGTTCATTTCATTAACAAATAACATTTTTTCTGAAATATCCAGTTGATGAAAATTAATACAACCTGAACGATTCTTATTTAAACAAATTTACATTAAAATCAGTATACCATGTTCACTACATTTTAATAAATCCATAATATTAACATATAGCAAACTAAAGCTCATTCAGAAATAATAAAAAAACACAATAGATTGTTTTTTCATTTTAAACTTAAACAAAAGAAGAATTTATTGCCTTTTATTTATTTTATATGAATTATGATATTAATAATTAATTATAATAATTAAGTTCCTTTCATTCAGAAAAATTTAGTTTTTTTGGACACAAATTTAAATCCAAATGCATAATTTAAACATTTTTTGTAAATATACATATTTTTCTTTATATGCGGTATATATACAATAATAATATTTGTGTTTGGAGCTTAATTTCCCAAACAACTGATAAATATTTACACACCTAACTCAACCATGTGAGACTGGGTAATTAGTATTTTAATAAAATGTTATTTAATTGTTTTTATTTGTATATTTTTAATCCTTCTAAGGAATGAAAATAATGATGTATTAAATTAATCCCATATAACTATTTTTAAAATAACATGCTCAAGTTATCTTGGTCTAACAATTAAAAATATTTAATTTAATTTTGAACGAATATCTCTGATATTGAAAGCAAATTGTACACCTCAATATTTCTACCATCGTGGTATGCTAGGTCATGCTGCCTTCTTCAGTTTGTATTTAAACAGGCTGGGAGCTACTCAGGCAGCAATGGGTGTCTGTTCTCCTTGACCATGTCTTTGAAGATGGATCTGAACATTCCCTCACCACACCTTCCCTTCTGCCAGAGCTTTTCAAGTGGGCTTCTGCTTGAATTCCTGCCACTGTCACTTGCCTTTGTTAAATAATATTCACTTCATAGTCAGTGCTTTCCTGGGAGATGTCGGTTTATGTTCTCAAAAGCATGTTTGCCAGTATGTAATTCTATGGTAGATTTGACCATACTCAATGAGTTTATTAGTACAATTTCAGTTGACACTGTGTCCGGTCTCTGTTAAGTCACAAAATCAAATTTTCTCATCTGAAGAAAAAGTGTCCATAATATTGTGGATCAAACAAATCGCCTAGTCCCCTAACTATCTTGTCTTTATAAACATCATGGCAAGATTTCACTTAAGATGTGTTTGAACACCATGGTTAAACACATATTAAAAAAACATAATGTATTTAAATGCATAAGTAAATAATTAAAATATATCACTTGGTAAAATATTTTCTCATTAATCTCTGCTTAAGTAATTAATTTTGACACCCAGCTACCACAAGTTCTTTACACTACCTGAATCTCCCGATAAACAATACCTAGACATTAGATTTTCCTTTCTTGCAGTTAAACTTATTTCTGTAATAATTCAATAATTAAAGGACAACTATTTTCCTTCTCATGCTGAATTCAAGAACTATCCAAACAAAACTAGTGGTTAATTAATTATAACAATAAATCATGGAAAAAGTATTTTTAATCACTTCCATTACCATGGTTTGTCTGCTGTAAAACATACATTTCGAGCTCTCTGTAGGTCCTTTCTTACTGAAGTCAAATAGGCTTATAAACCTGCATTTGTGAACAGAGAAGGCATGTAGCAGTCCTGTGCAATCCTTGTGAACAGGCAGTAAGTACCCCTTGCCTTGAAAACCATCAATCACCACAACGCAGCTTATGGAAACAATATTATTATCAGAACCAGATTTCATGAATGGAAATAAGGTTGAAATATTAAATGTGGAACACATTTACAGTATGCCAAGATTAATTTAGTGCTTTATAATAAAGAACAGGAGGGGGTTTCCCATGCCCAGAATTTGCAGAAACAGTCCAACGTACACACTGAGAATTTATATTGAGAATTTATATCAAGGTAAAGACATTTAAAAAAGATGTTTATATACATTATATTTATGTTAATGCATGATTTTAACATTGTAAAAGAAAGTTCTTTATTCACATCCTATAATATTACTACTAAAATGGTCTTAAAAAAGTATAGAACGTGACATTTAGCGTGCTTAACCTGACACTGCTTTAATGTGACATTTATCTTAATATGAACTTGTTTTTATTTGTATTTGGAAATTCTAGAGTGAAAATTCATCTATTCAAAAATGACTAAAATCAAACTAAATACAGTAGAGAACACCCTTATGCCATTATTGCTATCTAAAAACTAATTCAAACAGAAAATGTAATAATAATGATGATGATGCTGTCTGTCTGACACAAATATGACTTAAAAAGATAGCAGTTATCAAATATAATATAACCTTCATTATAATATTTAATTGCTAATTTTTTTAGGTCTGTATTTATTCATCCTGATTTGCAGCTATTGCCACACAGCTATAGCATAATAAAATTGAGTAGCTCTGTGAATTCTATTCCTAAAAAGAAATGTTATGCTGTTCTATAAAATACATATAAGATTTTATTTACAGTCCAGCAATTCATCTCATTAAATTCATGGGAGGTAAAAAATATAAAACCCTGCAACTAACTTTAGTAGGAATACTTTTTTTCTAGCGGTGAGATTGAATTAGAATAATTCTAAACAGATTTAATTCTTGTGTGCTTTCCAGTGGACCTTTTTGGAAGTTTTGACATCTTTTAGTTTCAGCAAAGTAAACTGGAAAACCAGTGGGTTTGCCGATTTCACCAAAGGAATATGTGCTCAAAATCTTTTTATGTATGACCCCACACACAGACAAATCACCAGCACTCAATACCTAATTTGTTGTAGGTTAAAGCTATTGTCAATAAAAGCCCAATCCTTATGGATAATGGGAAGAGTTAACCCCACTGTGAGCTGTGTAGAGTTATCCTTTGTCTGTTGCTAAATATTTGTCTTTGTCTATTGTGTCTGCAATCCTCCCCTCCCCACCACAAGTCGCTTCTCTGTAAAAACATTTAATAAAGATTATTTCCGATTTCGCTGCCCCTTCATGCCCATCAAAAGGACAACACCAAAGCAGTTAAAAGGGCCCCCACTGCTTTTATGTTGGCCAGAACAAATGTCCTGCAGCTCAGAAACAAGGAGACATGGGCCTCCTACAGCCTGGTAATAGAGAGGAACTTATATCCAACTGATTAGCTAGTTGTAGCAACACAGCACAGACATAGGGATGCAAAGAGAAGATGTATGCTTCATCAGGAGAAGTCACTAAGACACTCCGTTTCCACCTCTCAAGGATGCTTAAACTCTTCTCTTCGCCACAAAGCTTCAGTTTTAATTGCATTACTAAAGGACAAAAAATGTTACGGCAAGTAAATGCAGAAGTGATCGGATGTCATATGGTGGGGTTATGAAACGTAGACTCAGTTCTTTTCTTACGAGTAAAATGGAAAAGCCCAGAGGAACACAAACAAGGATATGTTTTTCAGCTCTACTGTGAATGTGAATTGCAAACCATTTTGTAAAAACCACAGAAAAGCTATGAATAAATCTGAAAACTATGAGCATTCTGTTCCCAGATATTAGAACAAACATGCTTCCATTTTCTAACCCCTTCTTCCAATTCAGTGCTGCAGGGGAGCCAGAGCCTGTTTTAGCAAGTAGCAGGCACAAGAAAAGGTTCACTCTGGACAGAATGCCAGATGCAAACAGAGACATGCACAGTTTGATGGAACCATTGGATTAAATGCATTTAAATATAATTTTAAAATATCATTGATGCAAAAATGTCTGTTTTTATTATTTATTATTTATTTTTAGAGATTTTAAGATTTTTACCTAGAGAAATACTAGGTATAAGTAAAAGTCTTATTGTGTGTTATTTGTCTTCCATAAAAAGAAGAAATGCTTAGAAATACATACTTTTCTTTCTACATTGAAAGCATATTATTCCTTGTATTGTCAAACGGCAAAAGAAACTTCATGTTTTTGTTTAGAATTCACAATAATACAAGGAATTGTGTTTTTGTATATAACTAATGAATGTGCTCTTCCCACATAACGATCACTAGTGAGAAATACTTTTGTTGTATTCTGATCTGAAAACATGAATACTCCTCATATTCAAACACCCTGTGAAACTGCACACTCTGGTAATGAGCAAAGCACCAGTGGTGTCCTGTACAATTCAGAATATTCCACGTGCATCAGAAAAAATAACATTTTCATTTTTAAAATATTTGTAATATATTGTTTATAATGCTGATTGAAACATCTCTTTGATATCTGTTATATCAATGTGCCCTTACATTCCAAAATACACAAAAAAATCAAATAGAATACACCCCAATAAGTGAGGAAAACACTGAAACTATATTTAAAGTTATGCTTTATTTATTTATTCTGTGATTTGAAATTAAGTACTACTAATGGTGTAAAATACTTCAGATGTATAATAATTGTTTTATTAGATAATTTAATTGTAATATCAAGAAGCATAACAATGATGAAGATTGTGTTTCTTAATATATTTTTTCAGACAATGTGGACAATGATCTACTGTTTTTACTCATTAACACTTCACAAATTTGTTATCTGTTTGCTAACCCTCAGACCCTTAAAAACTGTCAGCTCAATAAAAGGAACTGTGGACCAGAATGAGCTCATCTTCTCTGCAGGAGATGCATAGTTTCTCCTGGAATTCACCATTCAAGATTTTTTTATCAAAAGAATATCTGCAGCTAAACATTTTATTATGACACAAGTAATTTATTCAAATAATGCCCCAAAGACTACAATAATAAATGCATTAACTAGACGTTATTTTTATTCAGAAACGTTTACAAAATTCCTAAGGTAACACTGAATTCAGGGTTGGCTAAGACTCTTATTCAAGTTAAGATAATACTTGGGAATTTCATTATTCAAGCCCAAAAATGCAACACAGTTAAAACAGATTGCCATTATACATGAAAATAAAAGTAAATAATACAGAATTCAGAGCTCATCAATTGCATTCTAACACAAGCCATTGTTCTACATTGTTGTAAAACCTGCAAATTATTGTTTACATAGATTGTTTGCATTTACAAAATAGAATTAAACTTAATAAAATACAGTTTTTGTATCATTAAATATAAACATTTGTGAGGATATAATGTGGTGAAAAACAACTTACCTTGTCAATGCTCCTTTGACTCCTGTGACTTTCAGAGCAAGGTTAACATCCAGCTGATTCACCTATAAATACAAACATAACTTTTAAATATTTTAAAAAATTACAAGCATAAAAGTGCAAATGTGTGATTACTATGAACAGTTAAAAAGTCGATAGATTTTTTTTAAAAATACAGACAATGATTTTTCAGGCACAGTTTAGAGGTTTTAGACTTTATTTTAGTCTGTATTTGTTTCAAATTAATCTGCCATTTAAAGGTTCAATTAAGGACAAAGACCTACCTATTTTCCCCCTAAAACAGTGTTATTTAAACTGTTATTGCATTTCTCTGAAAATGACCACTGCACTTCCAGGTGTCCACACGTTTCCTTCACTTGTTTTCATCTTAATGCTCTGTGGTGCTTTTAGACATCCTGTAGTGTCTCATACAGAAGATGTATTAGGAGCAGATAGGAAACAATTCCTCTATCTATATCCTCTTGGAGAGACTTTTATTTTTTTTCTTATATCTCTCATACTAAATCTGTATTTTTACTTACTTATTATGAATTACATTTTAAACCATTTTCTGCTTTGAATTTTAGCCTCTGTGCCATTTTGGACTTCAACAGTGTGAAAGCCCTCAGAGCAGGAAGAAAAGTGGAAGTGACTCAGGATAGCCCTCCTTGCTTTACAATGTGTGTCCACATACACATCTTGAGAGGCTCATAGATCATGTAATTCAAATTAAACATAAATACAGTCAATACAGTGTTGCCGTGTCTAAGTCCTTTAAAATAATAAAGCTAATTAGAACATTATATTGTACCAACTAATCTAATAAATTATTTCTCCCACAAATAGAAATAAATATTGTCTCATTTTCTCAGAACTGGCTAGTATTTAGTGGTCATATTCTAATTATGTTTATTTTTCACACATTTTTAGTTCCTGGAATAAGTATTCGTACATGTGATTTTGAAATGCATTCCTGAAGCTAAACAATATATTAGTGTGATACAAAGACATTTAAATATTTTATACATGTAGAACTGGTATAAATATTTTGCAAATACTACCAATGCTTAACAACACTGTTTTAATACAATTAAACTATTTGATATTGTATTTATGAATAATTTTATTAATTCTACACACTCACACTCATGAAATACAACATTAAAAAAACACAGAAGAGTTATTAGGCTGCAGATCCCCAAAAAGTAATTTTTGTGGTCTGTCTTTAATAGAAATGTTTTTTTTCTTTCTTATATCTCCCATACTGTATATGTATTATTTCTTATTAATTAAATTTTAATTTATGTACATGTCACTGGTAAGTCATTTAAAGTTCTACTGTTCTAACTCAGCAGGATCCTAGAGCATAAACTGCAATTTAAACTTTATAACAAAGGTACATTTCATAGCTTTTTCTATACCCAAGCTCTCCTGCCTGTACATGACCTAGCTGTTAACTCACAAAGCATACTTGCATTGTCCTTTCCCCAAAAGTGTGAGACTGTGTTCAGTTCAGTTTACAATGCTCAGTTCGTTTTACATTACACAGACCAGTGGTGGTACTGTATGTATTTTCCTTCTAAATGGTAAGGACAGCTCTCTATTTTTCCTACCATTTCCCAAAAACCTGATATCAGCAAGTGCAGACAAGCAAGAAACCCATGAATCAAAGATGCAGACAAGGGGAAAAACCCTGTATTGTGACATCAGTGGTCACAGCATTAAAGAATACTTATGTAATTACCTTTAGGAAGTTGAGACAAAAACATTTAATGTAAACAAATTGTCAATAAAATATCAATTACCTTTCTTTTTATATCCGCTCAATAACTTTGAAAAGGAATAAGCAGTATTTTTCAACACTGGGACAATATTTAGGTGGTTATGAAGATGCTGGTATGTGATTGATCCAAAGTTCCTGCCATTTCTTGAAGGACGTCAGAATATAATTTTGAAGTAAATGCTCAGCTCAAATTTCATATTTTTAGTGCATAACTCACAAAGGTGTGAGGGAAAAAGCTGGCTACTATTGTGTGTTTTATTGTTTAATTATATTACTGTATTTATAAAGCCATGCTCATACTTATTTCAGAAACAAAACATCTATGCACGGTGACAGAGGAGTTAGCATTGTTTCCTTAGGTCTTGAATTTTAGCTTGGTGTCTCTAAACTGGCCACTGTGCGTGTGTCTGCCCTACAATGGACTGGAGAGCTGTCCAGGCTGTCATTATGCCTTGTGTGTGTGCTTCCCTGATAGGTCCCAGACACCTGCAACCCTTATCAGGAGTAATTGTCTTCCTGATAATGGATAGATAGAAGCCTAAAGCTTACCCTTTAAGGTTTATGAAGCATCAATATTTTCTTACAAGACAGAAAATCTTAAAAATATCTCAAACACTGCATGCAGCTAGGGAAAGTTAGTAAGAAAGGGTGATGATGTCAAGCAGCCAGTTCACACCAAGCTGTCGAGGCTGAACTCTGAAAAGGCTCCAAGTATTTAAGCATTTCTTAAAGACTCTCTGTGCTTGGAATGAATGTAATTAAAAGGCCTTTGGAATGATAGGGGTGCACAGGCAATAATTTTGCATTTGGAGACTGCAAGCTATTCTGAAGAGTAAAATAACCAAGCCCCATTTAATTCTCCAGCAGCCTATTACAGCCAAGATCAGGGCATGCATACTAACAAAGAATATACACAAGACCGTGAAAGAAACTCTATTACCTTGTCTTGTAATCTTAGCTCTTTCGTATTAGTAAAGCGTTTTTGTGCATCTGTGTGCTTCTCTTCTAGTCACATCAGCACCATGTATTTCACCGTTCTGTAAAACGTCTTTATTATGATGTAAATATTTTTTTTTACTTTGCTGTTTAAATTCGGTAATAGAGAGAATTCTAACAAAGTTTTAGTTTTTAAAGTTCTGTCAAAGTCATTATGTTACTACTCTTTCAACAAATGTTTACAAATTGTCATATCTTACTGTCATGAGACTAAGCTAAGAAATGTCAGGATGTTCCCACACAGTTCTCATTGTCCTCCCGTGATACACACATCCTCATGCGCCTCCAGCCACCCCGAGCCAGTCACTGTGGGCCTGGATGCATACAGATGGATCCTGGGGAGCCACAGTCATCAACCAGCCTCTCAGGCCAGAACCCGCCCTGATGCATTCTGGAGGCCAAATGGAAAAAAGGCCACCAAATTAACCTCAGAAACCTAGACTTAGAAGACTGCTTGTAATGTAAAAATGTAAAATAATGTAGAATTTTCCTTTTGATTATTTACATGACAAATATTTTCTCTGTTTCCTTTTGCACAGATGACCCTTTCATGACTGGTATAAGTAATAGCTTCTTTGACTTTCTCTTTTTGTTTGAAAATAGAATGGCAAAATCCCATTTTTACCATTACTGGTTACCACTCTTCTGTTAGCACTTTGTTGTGCCAGATATGTTCCAGCTTAATGCAGGACACTTGTAAAGCTCAATGATAAAAGATGAATCCTATGTTACAAAGATAGACAATCAGTCTGCCATGAATTGAGCCTCTGTCTGGCTACATAATGCATTTTTTCCAAATTCATAAAAATAAAACTATATAAGAACATCATAGTTTTGTTGAAGCAGTTCACTTTTGCAAAAAAATGTTAACAATTGTAAATATTTCATTTTTCTATCACATATCAAATTTCTTGAAGCTCAAATATTTAAGTTTGATGAACTAACAAGAGAGTTTAAGAAATAGCAAAGCATTGTTAAAAATGCTTCTTAATTCACAACTTACTGTAGATGTTTTCTCTATACTGAAGCTTATCTTTGGGCATCACACTGGTAACACGTTTCACTCTAGAGCACTTTATTTCTTTGGCTAACTGCTGCAGTCAGTAGGCTTCCTCCAGGAGTGGTGTTTAATAATTATGTAGGGGTTGATGTCTTTTAAGTAATGTTATATTCTTAATTTAAAATGTATATTTGTACTGTTTGTCTGTTTTAGAAATAAAAAAGCTGCTCTGAAGATAAACAACTTCCTGAGAAATCAGACAAAGTATTATCGTATTACCCTCTCACACCTGAAGAAGGCTCCACGGCCGAAACGATGTTTTCTCTTTCTTCTTTTTTTCAGCATGGAATAAACCTATTACTTGTTCCTTTGCAGCCTACGCATGCTGACGCAGCTACCCACCTGAACTATTATTGTATTATATTGTGAAAATCAATAATGTTTGACATTAAAAAACTGTAATGCTTTAAGGCTTTGCTTCTGGAAAATCTCAATTCTATCAGTTACAGTATTCATATAAGGATCAAAGAAACAAAAATTAACCTTATGCTTCAAATGCTACATTTATTGAAACATAGCCAGCCAAAAGCTAATAAAAACAAATGTTAAAATCCAATATGTGCATGATTTGTTATTTAATCCATTCACCCTTTTTCTAACCACTTCAACCAATTTGGGGTCAAGAGGGAGTCTATCCCTGCAAGAACAGACACAAGGAGGGAAACACCCTGGGTGGGATGCCAGCCCATTGCAGAGATATGAAATCCTTTGTTATATAAATAACTTCATACTGATAGACTCTCTCCTCAATATATTCATCTGCTTAAATAAGTACAAAAAACTGACGCTAAGTGCTTCACTGCAGCTAAATAGGTCTTGTCATAGCATTTCAACCCATGACGTAGAAGCTGATACCCTGACATCTTTAAAAAAACAGCTAGATGAGATCACTGGATCAATTAGCTTATTGCAACCAAAAGCCACATGGGCCATATGGCCTTCTCTCATTTGAACTTTTCTTAAATTCCAACTCCACCAAGACACCTTAATAAGGGCAACTCAAGATTAAATTCATTTTCAAATCCAATGTTCTCTCCTACCTGTTGAAAATACCTCTACCTGGAAGTCACCACAACTAAGGGAAATGTTAGCTGTTTGGTGTGAATATACATTAGTCCAACAACATTTTGTTTTGAACAAAACATTATGACAATGTATTAACTCCAGCATGGGTCTGAAATACAAACAGTCTACAGAATTACCTTGTGAAGACAGAATATGTCTTTCTTATATAATACAAAAATATACATTTTCTTCATGTTCATAATGGTATAATTCTGTCACTAATTCAACCACCAAGTTCTTATGACTCCTGTATCAGTTGTCTGTGGAACCTTTGTCTAAGTGTATCGTTAGTTATTGTCTTGAGTGTACAAGATCCCGCCACACATCCCTCCCCCTTTGCACTGCACTGCTTTCCAATTTTAAATTCAATGAGCCTCATTGGCATGACCAATGAATTACAGTGTTGACCAAGCAACAACAATTAACAAGACATTTACAACAAAAAACATATTATTATTGCAATTTGAAAGACTCACTCTCTGTTCCTCAATATGAAGTCACAAACTGGGCTCCCTCATCCCCCCAGTACTTCTGGAAGTTGTTCTGATCATGACAGGTGTGAGAATCCTGGGATTAGAATAATTATTTTAGGCAGAATGTTTATTGAATCCCAGATTTCTTGCATCTTGAAATTGCAGTCAGGTCTGCCTGTGTCCATTTTCTATGTCTATGCTGTGGCCACTAAGCTTGTCTTTTCTGGGGTGGTCAGGTCTGCCTGTGTCACACAGTTTCTATGGCCAAGCTGTGGTCCCTGAGTCTGTCCTCTCTGGGCAACCAGGTCTACCTGTGTTACCCAGTTTCTATGGCCACGCTGTGGTCACTGCGCCTGTACTTCATCAGGGTCTGTTTCTTCTTGTTATTTCTCACCCCGATCAGATATTTGACCGGTGTGTATTGTCTCTTTAGGGCTCAATAATTTGAGTGTTCCAGTTGGTTAGGCTTGGTTGTATGATAGTATTTTTCTTGGTCCAGGTTGTTTCCCACAAAGCTCTGGTTGGTAACTCACACAAATAACTGTACACTGTATCTAAAACATTTCCCTGTTAGGACAACAGTTGAGACATTGAGACAATCTTTTGTGATGAACCCTTTCCACCCCCACCCCTAAAATAGAGGTCAAGGTCAATGACCTCCTGAAATGGGTGTACTCTTTAATATTTTGATTTATCTTGAAAAAAATAAACAGCACAGACTTGGTTAGAGTCTTGAATTAAAGAGAACAACCTGGAGATCCGTTCTGAACTTTGATATTTTGATTATGTTTTACTTAGTACACACACTAGAAATAAATATCAGAAACAAAAACAGGAAAACATTTTATTGTCCTTCTTCAAAAGGCGATATCTCAAGTTGTGAAACACCTAGGTTGAACATTTCTCTTTCCAGGTCTTCTCTAATGCGTCTTCTAACTAGCATAAAAGCTGAGAGTGATTTAACAAGCAATACAAAATTGAAATGGATATTTATGATGGCTGATCCTGGAATGATTTTCTCCTCCTTCTTGGAGATGTGAAATAAATAGCACAAATCGATATAAACTTAATTTTTTCATTGTCTTTTGCTGTTGTATTGACTTCTGTCTGAGAGCCCACATATAAAGTTTTTGGAGAAAAAAATGTTTTTGCACACTTTTGGTGTGTATTTATGACAGATTGACAGGAGGCTACAGTACAGTATGTGATCTTCAAATTTCTTGATAGAATAAAAACTAAATGGAAAAGACTAGGCAATACAAGGACACCTAAAAACTCTCTCTTCGCTAAAGCCCTCCCTAAAACGTCTCTAAATGGTCAGATTTTGATGAATGACAGCTGTTTCTTCTTATTACATCAGCTTTTCGGTAGCCCGGTCGGTTTGAAAACTTATGGGGACCTTCGGTAGCCATTTCTTTTTTGTTTACCATATTTTCCACATGGGTTTACATGGGAAAGTTTAAGTCTGCAAGGGTTACTTTTTCAAAGGTAAGGATCTCATGTCTTTTGGTGATTTTTTTGCTGGAGAATCGATTATTTTCTAAAATTAAACGCTAGATATACCTTCAAAAACGATTTGCTTTATACTTTTGTATCTGGATACGAAACACTGCTGAAAAGATAATGTTGTCCCGTTTGTTGTGATGTACGGTTCGGAATGTTGTGTTTTGATTTTGCTCGTCAAAATATTTGTAATACTCTCGTTGTGCAGTTTCTGTCTGAAGTGTTGTTGTCGGCATTATGCTTTGTTTATTACGAAATAGTTTCTTTGTTGTAATAATGATTGTGTTAAGAGGAGAATGGAGATCACGTGCATTTGTGATATTTTGATAAATTATTTTTAAAATGTTGTTTTGGAAATGGAAAGTGTAGCATTTGAAGTGAATTAACACTCGTGGTGAGAGGGGTCTACGATGGAGTCGATGGGGATGTTTCTCAGTTTATTACATTAAAGCCCATTTCCAGCTTTAAGATTTAAAATGTAGGATTGCTTTTTAAAGTTTGTCAATATTAGTTTATCTAAAGTCCTGAAGAAAAGTTGTATGTGATTAAATTAGATATTATATGAACAAAGATTACCCATGACCCACTGTGAAGAGATTAAACATGTTTTTAGGATAAGAATAATTTTAGAATAATTATTAGTTTGTCTTCTTACTTCCAATTACAAAAGGACTCAGTACACAGCAAATTTAACTTACAGGTTTTATGGAAATCTTTAAAATATTTAATTTCTACAGCACAGACCCTTTAGTTTTCCTTCATGCAACCAGAAAATAAATTATAGATCTTCTCATTATTCACCTTCTACTTCTAAGAGTAGGCCAAGTTCATAAGTCAGATGGAATAATAAAAACAGCTAATTTCATTTGAATGGCTAATAAATAAAGATCAAAATTATTTTTCTGTAGTCTTCTCATAGCTGTATGAATTCCTTTGCTTTCAATATTACATTAACATTTCTAATGATGTATCACATTACCTGGATGGAAGACCTGGGAAAAGTGAAGTTGCTTCTGGAAGAGGTGTTAGTGGGTCCAGTAGGGGGTGCTCACCCTGTGGTCTGTGTGGGTCCTAATGCCCCACTATAGTGACGGGGACACTAGACTGTAAAAATATAGTCCTTCAGATGAGGTGTAAAACTGAGGTCCTGACTCTCTGTGGTCATTAAAAATTGAAAAAAGAAGGGGTGTTACTAATAATAATATTGATACTATTAGTTACTACTACTACTGCTACTACAACTAATGTGTTTGACCTGTAGCATTTTAACAGCATTTTAAACTTGCAATTATTAGCCCTGAAGAAGTTGGTTAAACTAGAGATACAATGGGTTAAGTAAGATCTAAATTAAGTTTAGTAAAATCTGAGGAAGTTGTAAATTCCATGAAACTGTTTTTTTTTTCTGGGAAAAGGGGCATTGTGAATGTTTACATGTATTATTAAAGTAACAATAGTAATAATACTAAGTAGTACTAATGGAAGTAATAATAAAGTAATAATACTAATATGAAGTAGTAACAGACTGAAAACCCATAAAAACGACAGGCCTCAAGTGATTACACCTGTAGACAGGGGTAAGGAGAAGACAGAGGAAGGATATCTCTTTTGGAGAGTGGGAGGAGTGAGTAAAATAATTATAAACTATTATTTAGTAGGTTTGGAATTAATCAAAATTCCTGTTTAGTTGGGAAAACGTTTTAAAAGTATTAGTTAGGACTCTAAGCGGAGTTAGGTTTGGAGTTAAGAATTGAGAAAGAAAGCTGTTTATAGGGTGCACTTTGCATGATGAGAGTTTTAATGGACCAGCTTTCTGACTCAAGGTTTAAATCATAATTCAAATTAACCTGATGCATATTTGATTGTTTTCTCAAAGAACAAATCTCTTAAGTTTTTAGTACAGCAGCATTAATGTGCCACGCTTTACTTGTATTTCCATTGAAAATATTAGTCAGATGTTTTGAGAAATAGATACACAAATGTAAACAAATTAAATATTCATTTTATTTTATTTATCTACCAAACTATCTGATGTTCCAAAAACTTCATCAAGCCATTTTCGGAAGGACCAAGAGAATTGGCTCCCACAAGGTGGACTGAGGGTTCACACTTCTGGATCTACTGACCCTGGTTGTGGGTGTCTCTTAATAAAATCAGCTTTGTCGAAATGGCAAATCATTTTCAAGAAGCACACAGTTCCCTTTTCCTTCAAACCAGACAAAAATGCCAACTTCTAGAAAACACCTGGTAGCTGGCAGCCCATAAAAGACCACAGCTAATTGTGGTTTTCCTTCTATCCCCTGCAAATGTTAACAAGACAAATAATTTACAGCCTACAAGACTATGAACAGCTCTACGTTACAGCTCTGCAGTGTAAGTAAGAGACATTTTTAAACTCAGAAATCTCTGATTAAACCATTCCATTTTATTTAGGGGAAATGCAAGCAAAACACCATGCTGTACACCCTCTTCCTTCTGAGGGTCATGAAAGTTTAAATGATGGTAAGTTGCTAAAATGATCCATGAAATAGCAATTTAGCCATTGTTCTACTCCAAATTTCCAATCACTCTTTACTGAGGGAATTCAAAGTGAAATCTGTGTATATTGAATATGCTGAATAGAACCAAGGTGCTTTTCTTCTCTTCTCAGAAAAATAATATGCACAATGCGTCTTAGAGAATGGGTCCTGGTAGATTTAAAGAATGTTCTTGGAGTGAGAGTGAGGTTATCAAAATATAAACCATGGTTCAGCTCTGGCTACTTGTATAAGCTGCTTAACCCCTTTACCAATACTCAGTGAAGGGAAGAAAAGATAACATTGTCCACAAACACTTTGCACTTTAAGCACTATCAGTAATGGAGACCCTTGTCACCTGCATGCAAAGGGTTTGACAGACCACACCCTGCTGGAAACAGAAAGGAAGTCTTGTTAATAGGAAGTATTATTTCGTTCTTAATCAGAATCTGTAGCATCCCAGGTTGCCACGACAAGTCTCTTGCAAATTCCTGTTAAGATTTCCCCGGTGCAAATCTAAAAATACCAGCTTTTCCTGACCAAAACGCCACTGAGGGGATTGGACTGAAAACACAGCAAATACATCAAAAGTACTGCAGTAAATAAACTCCACAATATGTACGGAACTTCTGTTTATAAAAATATGACATCCAAGAACTTTTCCAGTGTTGTGCGAAACAGCTGCTACCCATTACAAAATATTTAACTTGATTATTTCATTGTAATTGTAGAATATTTTGAATCTTTCAAGATTTTTTAGCTGGACAGAGAGTTAGACGTCAATGCATTAAACATACTTTTTAGAAAATATATATAATTCTCATTTTTAGAAAGACAGTGATGTAACTGCCCTCTATATGTGAATATGTAAAAAATTTGCAAGAAGATTGAGACAAATATCACAACATAATATTTTGGGTTTTAAAAACTACTAAAATCTCCAGGTAAAATTAAGAGCTCTGTTGAAGTCGGAACACCTTTAAAGAATTATTTTATACTTCAATAGTAAACTATTCCACAGTGGGGCAAATAGAAAACAAATGCACTTGAATTCCTCTACACATATTGTGAACAGATTGATTCTGCCTTTCCTTGAGCTTTAACCCAGGCAACACTGAAATGGATAAATTAACATCCTCAGAAACATTCAAAATGTTATCACTGCACAGAATTATGATGAGAAAATAAAATGTTTTAATTTCTTTCAGTGACTAATTTGATAATATGGAAGTGGCTGACCATTAATGAGTTGCATCATCATCATTATCTGAAACAATTCTTCTCCCACTTCAGTTTGGTCAAAATTATATTTTGAACACGTGTAGAGTTTTTAAAAGGCACAAGTTTTTTTTTCTATTACATGATGGAGCAAAGCAGATTAATAAACCAGATTAATAAAGAGCGTACATCCAAAGATAATAACAAAATGCCAAAATGCATTACTGGGACGCAGCCAGAGCAACACCTGTCTGGAGTAGCCTAACCTGTCCGAATGGGGAGGCACAGCTCAGGTAGGCCACAGCCTCATGTGTTATTAAAACAACCTGCAATGGGACAGATATTCGTGATATTCTGCCTTGACTGGAAGCAGCCAACTCAGAATTAACAATTCTAGCAAACTTTCATTCAAATATGAATATAAAGTAGTTTGTGTAATTCCAAGAGATTGTATTTATTTTTCTAACCTTAGTAGGTCATTTATATTAAAATATTTGTGAACAAAAAATATTCTAAACTTTATGGGAAATACAATCACTCTATTGTGTAATGTCATTTAAGCATCTGCAAGAACCAGATCAAACTAAAATAGACAGAAACCACAACAGTAGAGCATTAGCTCTGATGCCATTAAAAACTACTGCCCCTTGACTAAAACTTTGTGGTCAGGAAATGTAAATATAAATAATATGAATTGTGTTCGTTTTTATTAAATCCCTCATTCCTTAGTTTTAATATATTTTCCTCATTTTGCTTTTATTCTGTTTGTTATACATTAAACATCCTGCTACAAAAATACTTGATTCCTGAAATAGCGTCCTATCCTCAAGACAACAGTACTTCTGTTCATATCTTATTTTGCTTGTTTTCCCAAGAACGGTTTTTCATTTGTAATATTGTCACTGTGTATTTCTGTTCGCATTCTGTTGGTATCTTTCCACCACCTTGTACTCAAGCTTACCTTTGTTGCACCACCATTCTCACCCAGGAATAACGGCAAATAACGTGAAAGTGGAAATGCTGCTCTCATTTCGAAGGTTGTTTACATCACAGGAAGCTGTGATAGTCACAAAATAACTGGACTGAGACATGAACCCAGGCCACCTCTCCTGCACGGTTCACAGTGTGGCTTGCTGTTCTGGCATAATTTTATATTCAATCAAATATTCACTTTGGAATGTTTTAAGTAATCATCAGTGTGTTCAGTTGATCACATTAGTTTTCTATAGCCCTTCAATTTAACAATATGCAGCACTACTTGACTAACTTTTGTTATAATCGTAAACATTGGAAAAACATAAACCCATTAATAATAAACAAGCCATTTCAGATTGGAATATTTCCATAAACTTCTTTTAAAAATCCTGAAAGTTAGATGACATGAATACAAAACAAAAAAGCTTAAGCAGTGCACCAAAAATTAGGTAACTTTTTTCTAAAAGACCCAATATACTTCCAGTATTTGTACAGGCTTTAGCACAGTTTAAAGACATTTATTTTTGTCAGTAATTTATTTTTGGAGTGTATCGGAATGTAAGACTTCTAACTTTTTTTAACTATTACTTGATCAATTTCATATTGTTGGAGTTATAGTGTCTTGGATTTGATTTGTGCTTTAAGCTCTCACTGCACCATATCAATTTGCATTGCTAGTTTTTAAAGTTTGCAAAATCTTACAACACTGCATTTACCAGTTTCCATAAATGCATGTGTTAAAAAAAATGTGCAGTTACATTAAACCAAAAAGGAAAAAAGTAAGCCAAATACAATCAGCAAAGTTCAGATTTTTTTTTTCTGAACAGAAACTCAAGGGATTCTATGTGAACACACAGTCATCCTCTAGGCCATGACCCTCCAGCTCGCCTGGAATTCAAGCACAAAGCCTTCTTTTCATAGTGACCCTGCAGCACACACCAGAAGATAAGGCGGCAAGAACCAGTGCCTCCGTAGAGGGGGAGTGAGAAAGGATCCTGAGGGCTAGACATTGAGCAAAAAGTGCACTTTGTGAACCAGTGTGAGTAAAGAAGGTTAAGGAGTCGAGAACCTAATGAATAACATAAATAGTGGGAAACCATTCTTTCTTCTCATCATACAAGCAAACATATATTCAAAGATGCACATGTGCAAGTTTAAAGAAAGTAATTAATTTTCCAGATCATCTGGAAGGAGGAGTGTACTCACCATACAGAGCAACAGTTGTATGCCCAAAGTGTAAAATGTTCTTTTTTCCTGATCCATTCCATTTTAAGTTTCGGGAGAGCTTCCTAATGTACCAAGCAGTTACTTGGAGCTGCCAAACTGAGGCCCCCCAAGAGAGCTGCTTTAATTGCCTGTCAGCCTGTGAGCCGGCTTCTGCATTGTGCAGCTGTGCACTTTCAGTGTGCTACACTCCAATCAGGTCCACTAATCCCCTTCAGCACGACGCAAAAGCAACCAAAAGAGTTATCCAGATATAAAACAAAAGAAAAAACAAAACTAAAAGAGCTGGGCTTAGAATGCCGTCTGGCTACCTGGAGACATGAGTTTTTCAGCCTTAAATGTAGTTTATGGAAGCGCTGGTATAAGAGTGGGAGGGGTAAAGGCAAAGCTTCTGGGCAAGGAAACTGTGCGCATAATCCCAGCCGCCAGAAACTTCCTCCCTCTCGCTCATAATAAGCAAAGCTGCCTCTTCACGAAGCAATGGAATGTAAAGGCTGGGCTTCAAGAGGCCCAGTTAAACGAGCCTCTGAGTCACTTTACTGTGACCTGGGGTCAAACCTAGCAAGTGTGTGGGGTGTGTGCTTAGAGAAGCAAAACGAGCCTTTAAAACTTGCTTCACCACAAATCAGAACAGTGCAAAATACACATGCACACACTTTAAAGAGGCTAGTTCATAGTGGAAAGTTTCATAGGAGCAGAAAAAGATTAACAAGCAATAACAAAATTACAGAAAACGTTTTGTTATAATTTTAGATTTTAAAAATATAATTAGTTTTCATTTTCACACATAATATTTTTAAGTACTCCCTTATCAGGTCTGAGAATTGCTCTTCATTACCAATAGTGGCATTTTTGCTGGATTGATTAACAGCCACAACAATGGTGAAAGCAAGTGTTTTGGACAAGAGCAATTTTCACAACATTTTTCCCTAGATATTTAAAAAAGCACAATAAGTACCAATAGTTTCTTGATTGATTGGTTTCCATGTATAATTTGAGAAATTAAAGATTGATAAATGACAAGTGGTATATTCTCACCCAAATTAAGCTGTGTTAATAACACATACAGTACATGTTATTGTTTAAGATGCCTTAGACTTTTGCACAATAGTGCATACCCTACATATATATAAATTTGTGCAGAAAAAACACAGAATGAAAGATATGGGTATACAAGTATAGGCAAATGTTATCAAAACCCACAGTGAATATGTATAACTTATGTATAACTTATAAATGAAACTTTATGTAGGAGAAATCTGGTTCCGCTCAAGCTCACACAATATACAGGAAGCAGTGCAGCCTGCTGGCTGCACACAAAGAAGCAGGAAATCCTTGGGTGAAGTGAAGGATTGGCCAGTGACCTGCATGGCCGCAGGCAAGTCTCTCCAGATCCCTTTGTCTCAGCCTCGCTCAACAGCAAGCAGCAGGAGAGCGGGGACCTTACTGCTAATGGACAACAGGATACATGAGGCTGTGCCTCTCATGTCCTGATAGGAAACTAAGTAAACAACATACAACGCACACTTTAGTGCAAGGACAGATTGTCCATTAGGAACACAGAGCAAAACAGGACACAAGCAGATAGGCGGATATTTCAGCTTTTATCACTTTTTACAAACTAACCAAACTGGTTAAAATGTGTATATGAATGAACAATTTTATTGAAAGCAATACATAAAATAATTTTATATCTTAAAGAATTTCTGACTTCTAGAACTTGTAAGTAAAGAACATTATAGTCAAACTCAGCATTCTCACTGCCCAATCCTTGTTTCCTTTTCCAGTTCTGCTCCAAGGTAGACGTACAGTACACTTCAATTCTTATCCAGCACTGCAGAGTATCAGATATTTATTAACATATTAGATAATGTAATCACAATCTACGTGCAAATGCAAAGTGAAATATACTCTGAAAAGGTTGCATCTTAAATGATCAGAGCAGATCCTAAGATTAAATTAAGTTTTGTCTTCAAGGGATCTTCAGTTAATAATTCGCTCTACATAAAAAAAAGAAAAATATTTTGTTTAGATCGGTGTAGGCATTTTTAATATATAGGGTTCCACGTTTACTTAAGATCCACATCAAAGATTTAAATAAAAAGATTTTCAGTGGATGTTTCTATTACATTGCTGAGTGTATTAATGTAAAGTTAATCTTGTAGAAAAGTATATACTATAAAATATTGCTCAAATATTCATTAAACTCTAATGCCAATACAAGGTACGGTCACCATTTAAAATTTTGTAAGAAGCCATGTGCAGATTGCTTTAAAATTAAGTTCCGGTGTCAACATGATCATTACCATGTATAATATGTCTCCGATAATACACACTTTGAGAAATCGATCAAAATCTCATAAATCATTTGCAGGACATGCTATGGAAGCTATGGAGTCAGTTTTTGGATTAGAGCTTTCACGAGACTGCAAAGTCCTGAACTGTACTTTACTCACTAGTGTACACTCCCAAGGAAACTCCAGAGGATTCAGGCTGGGAGAGAGTTTTGAGCAATCAACCTTCTCTGGGTTCAGGATAAGACGAGGGATAAGACAGGTATTGTCTTCTACCACAAGGGAGTTTTAGGCCACATGTACAAATTCAAGGTATTATGCAACAGGCAGGAGGCAACATGCATGATCTTGATTACCATCCTTTCCTGTGCACAAACACCAGCTCATAGTATCAGCAGAAGAAAGTTGAATCAGGGTCACATAGTAAAGAAATTTAGAAACCATCTGAAATGATTCCCAGCTAGTGTCAAACAAGGTTAGATACAGGTTAGATGTGTAAGAAGCATGCAAAATGAACTTCATTTGAACAGTGTATCCAAATGAGCTTGTGTACCTGTAACAAGCTCATTGCTGTTACTGAATTGGGTAGCATCTGATCAGAGATGACTTTACTTTGAATCTTCTGCACTTCAAAAAGGTGTGACACTGCTGCAGCAAGTATAATATGAATACACGTGTGACAGGTTGTATAGGCATTGTCAAGGTATTGTTTTGTCTGGACAGATATTCAAGGTTCTGAGTTTAAGAAAAGGTTAACAAATATACACTTTGCTTATCAGCAGTATACACTGAAAGTAAATATGTTTAACTATTTTAATTAATCTCTCTGTACAATTGTAAACAATGCTGTGCAAGAGTCTTAAGATGTATTCTACACTCAAAGTTCTTCCTTCTTTAAGGATAAGCACAGTCACTCTCAAACTTCTACTGAAATTCTAGGCATTTATTTTAAACTAACTTTTAATTATGATTGTGTGATAAAATAGCTCGCAACAACACTTCCTATTATCTTGTCAAAATATTTGGATAATTATGAATTAAAGATTTCTGTTATAGTTGGAAAACTAGTGGAAACTTTGGATAAATTGTTGATGATCATAATAAACATAGATTGCAATGTCTGATTGTATGAGTGACTTTCAGACAGCCAACAATTTACCATTAACTTATATCCACTCAAGGTTTGTCACACTCCAGTGTTGGGTGCAGGTAGCATGCGTGGATTAAGGGTTAGGGTAGTTAAGGTCATGAATTTACTACATTCAGTAGCCCCTGAATGCAATGGTGTTTATTTTTTCCAGTCTCAAAAAAACATAAAAACAAAGTGGCAAGATATTGACCCTACTACATATACAGGGGAAAAAAGGAAATAATAGGAACACAAAGTATTGCATAATGCCAGATTCTGTTGCATCACTCACTCGGTTCCAAACTATTCTACTCCAGATCCCTCCCCAGGGCTTAAAGTATGTGGAGATCTAGAATATGAAATCCACTCTGTTTAAGAATTAACCTCAAATAAAAACATTCATTACAAATAGATCATTTAACCATGCAGAAACTGGGTATTCTCACTTTCATATTTATTATTAGCATGTTCTTTAAGTTTAGCTTTTTAGATAAGTAAGGAAAACTCATTGAATGTATAATATTCTATCCATCTATTATGAGAGAGTCCTTATTCCTGGCAATGGTCACATGAACCCAGAGCCTATCCAAAAACCATTGGTTCAAAGCAGGAGTACATCATGGATAGGATACCATTTCATAGCAGAACACACACAGACACAATTGAGGAACACTTAAGGCAGCATGCAAAGGGAAAATGAAAGGAAACTGAGGCACCTGGAGAAAACCAATTTAGACATGGAAAGAACATATAAACTCAAAGCTAAGAAGCAACCAATCCAAATTCAAGCATAGAACCCAAGGGCTGTAAGGCCACAGTATTCATCTCCTTACCATTTTGCCATCCATATTGTGCCAATTTGAATAGTATTATGAAAAGTAAAACTGACATTGTTAACAGGCTGAAGCAAAGTCTGATTTAATGCTGAGTAGAAAACAACCTTCCTCAACCAGCCGCATTTCCTGGGATGGACTGGCATCCTGTTAAAGGGTTAGTCCCTCCTTGCACCTTGTGTCTTCAGCAAATCATACCAGGAATATACAGGTTTCAGGTAATGGATGGATAAAAAAGGGGTCTAGCTTAGTAGAACGTTAACACCACACAAGGAGAGCCAGATCAAAGACAGGCAGACACTGGTCGCAGCAATTCTTCACATGTCCTACTCATTCCCACAACTTGTGGTGATGACACTAGGGAGAGAGACACTACAGCTCTCTCAGTCCACTGGGATTTCTTTTCCCTCGTGGGTGCTGCATGACACACGGTGTGTCCACAACTCCCAGGGGCATGAATAGAACAGCATGCCTCAGGGACAATGTCTTCCTGCACCCACACTGCCACTGACAAACACACAACTATACCAGAACACTAAACAGGGAAAACATACCACAGTAACACATGGGAACGGCATACAAAAGCAAGCCTTTGTGTCTCCAGGGCCTCATGTCCATCACAATAAACAGTAAACAAATATATAGTTCTTTTTAAATGTAGATTCTGCAAAATGACAGAAAGCTTCTGCATGTTCTTTTATCCTACCAGTATTTGTTCTATTGTATTGTGGTCATATGGGTTTTTTAGACATCATGGGATACTGACTAATGCTATACCCCACCTTCCTCTCTGCGAGAAGCACACACCTGTTCAAGATTAAAGGCAACAGACTCCTGTGAGGACTGTAACCTGTCCTTGGCTGCTTCTTTCTCTAAACCTCCAACCCTTCCTGAAGGGAAAAGGGACGACTGTGACAGTAATATAATCAATGAACTGGTATCCTTAATATTTCACACTATGCTGATTTCTACATTTGTCCCCCCCACTATACAAAACCGGATTGAAGGGGCATGCAAAATAAAATCTCTTGTGCCAATTGAACAAGGTAATAATAAAATTAATTACAAAAAAAAGACGGTACATTTTGCACTGGTGTTTGGCCAATGTATGTAGTATTTAGAATCCTAAACATTGAGATGCTACAGCATAAACACAAACAACGCGTAATATCTTGCATGGATAAGCACTTTTATTCAAGTTTTGATGAAGTCAGGTAGTTTTTAATGCACCAAAAATCATACCTTTTTCTACAGATACTAATGATCAGAAGAAGTTGCTGAAGTAGGAATAGTACTTAGTTTAAAGATCATGCTAAGCCTGATTAAAACTGGTGAGGGAAGGTATGTCCAGCAATTACTGTGCGTGGTGCTCAAGTAAAGCAGCATCTATTTAACACAGCACTTGTTTAAGCATATTGGATCAAGATGTTGTTTTAAGTAATTCTAAGTGTTGCTTTGGCCAGAAAGCAATGGCTCTCATTTACGACAGCTTCTTTATAGGAAAACCTCTTCACAATCATGCTTGAAGTCATTGACATTCTGCTGTCGGTTAATTCTCAAAAGGTTTCTTAAGGACAGGCTCATAAATACCTAGTAGCCCAGCTATTTCCTCACACTGCCAAATTGCTCATAGGTTATACATAAAATTGGATATTCCAAAGGAACTGGCAGAGAAAACAATGCCTCTTAGTAACTTTAATTATGACACAGGGAGGGAGGCCAACTAGACTATGAAAGCACTTAAAAAAAACATTAATTACCCTGCGGTTTTAAAATTAACACTTCTTATGATTTGAATTTGCCTTTTGTAATGATTTCCCACAAAAACATTGTTGCTTCCTTTCTCTAATCAGAATTAAATGCTTATACAGTTAATAGGATGTCTGACTTTTTTAGAATGATATAATTCCTTCAGGCTGGCAGAACAACTCCACAGTAACAGTTCTCTCACTGGCTCACTAGTGACCAATCAAGTAGCTGGGAGTGAATAGTAACTTCATCTTTATTCTAGACACTCGCAGGATCCCTCCCCTCCCCGCCCCCCCAACCACCAACCCCATTGAAAGATTACTCCGGGTCCCAGCTTCACACAGACCTCTGGGGCAACTTTCCCAACCACTTCTAAACACGGGGAAAGAGGAGGAAAAGAGAGATTCATGTACAGCAGTAGGAGAGATACTGAGATTCAAAAATGAGAATGTAGATGGTTATTTGAAGTACAGTCTGTATCTCATATATATGAGATGCACTACTGTATCTCATATATATGTATTATGAAAACATAAGTTTAAATTTCACTTAGAAATATCATGAATAATGTATTTTGCACAGCTTCTTAATCATAAACCATGACACACACAGAACACAAAATATGAACATATAGACAGACAGTTCTCTAACCAAAAACTCAAAAGAAAAACGTCTCTTTCAAATTATTTCATTGACATTATAAACTCAGTTGTGACAGAAGAACATTAGAAAAATCTAATATAAAGTTAATTTAGAATACATTGTATAGGCAATTTTTAAAAAATGGACAGCAAAAATCAGTATAACAGTATGCCTTTTCTTAATTTAAAAACAATAATATTTCAAAACATATTTGTTTTTTTGCTTTCTTTGGAAATTGATCTTAAGCCATAAACCAGGCTTCTACTTTTTAAACTTCCAGAGATATTACAAAATGTTTGAGGGCACAGCATTCCAGCCAGCAGTTGACTCTAAAGGTCCTTTGTATAAAATTAAACACACCCCTCTAGTTCAACATATTGAACTATTAGAATCAGAAAATCACATATAAATATTAAATGAAGCATTTCAGATATGATAGAAATTTATTTTTAAGATTAAAAAAATCTTAACCTTGTTAATATTATCAATCTATTCTAGAAAAAACAGTGATTTCAGATTTGTCCGGGAAGATTCATACAGTATGTCCGTAGAAAAACTATTAATTTCTGTATTTACAAATGGGAAATGCAAACATTTACACATTCATATCAAGACTCTTGGGCATTAGGTCTTAAAGTGAAGTAGTATGGTAAAAGAAATCCTACAAAGTTTTAGATCTTCTTAGAGTTAAGAGGGAAATCGATTTAACATTACATATGATCTAACATTTTAGAAGTTGCTTAAGTATTTTGGACAATATTGTATATAATGGGCTTTTCTAAAGTTGTATATAAAACAAATATAATAATATTGATTTTTATGTTTTAGCCTCTGTCTCAGTAATTTCTGAAGTTTCCGCAGGCACCTGGGCAGGTTGTGAACTAAATAAAGATTCATGGATTAAATCCATGAGTTGGCTGTCGACTGCACAACATAATGGATTTTTTTATTGCACGTTAAACAATAAGTCTTTATTATTTGGTTTCAAGAATAGAGATAAAAAGAACAGGGGCTTACTTGTTCATTAACGTTTGAAATATATCTTCACTACATAATACATACATCTCAAAAGGAGTGACATATGATGCCATAATACAGGAAAATATTTGTCACCAGAGAAGATGGCAAATACTGTTATGACTGTAAAGGGTTGTACTTTAGCTTTCGATTCTAGTGTTTTCAAACCATGCATGAGGAGAAACTGACAAGCAGAACAATTGCTTATGTAAGGGTTGCTGTGTAACTAAATGCTACAGCAATACCACCTGTAGCAACAAGTGAAAAGCTGATGCAAACAAACCAGAGTCTTTGCCGAGCATCAAATAGTTTGAAAGCTAGTTAATCGTCAAAGTGCCTTTATTTAAGCACTGAGGACTAGATTTTGATCACTGGTCAATTGACTTTATACCTATCACAAAACACTAATGATAGAGTACAAGTCTCCCAGAATTATCCATCAGTCACTCTGGGGCATCTGAAATTTGGGGCAAAGTATTTTTTTACTGCAATGCAATTTCAGAACCACACTTTTAATTAGTACTGTACATGCACCAGCAACTGTACACTGTGCGACTTTTAAAGTATGGAAACTTTACCATTTCCTTGAGTAGTGGCTTTGATGGCAGTGCAAAACACGGTCTTTTATTTATACAGCCTATCTCAGGCAAGTGTTTCTCAGCACGATTATCATGGCAAACCATTCTGTATACTCCAAATCAAGGCTGTCGAGAAGGAACAAATATATTTAAATTCAAGAACAGAAGAACTGAACATAAAAACCTACATTAACAAGAAGCAAACATGTAGAAACATAGAATTGTGCTTGTAGGATTATCTTTTATAAACCAAGTGCTATCAAATTAAATTTGATAGCCTTTGTTATCAAATTAAACTAGCCTAGTTTAGTACAGCTCTCTCACATATGGCCAGTCTCACTCTGGCAAGTCTCTTTAAAGACTGTCTAAACAGTCTGTGTTTTGTCCTTATGGTAACTCAAAAGAAAAGAACAATATCCATGTCCAAGAGAAGTTATCAAACTAGAGTATAATGTAGAGTTTGATATTATTATTATTATTATTATTACTGATAAAGAGACTTTTTTCTATGAGAGGGCAATGCCAGGTTTCATGTATCTGTTTTCCTTGTCTCCATCTCCAATGGAGACAGCTCTAACTCCTGTGGGCCAAGTCAGTCATACAAACATGCACTTGCTACAGTATATCCTCACAGTTCCCCCACTGTCATAGTACAAACGTTCTTTTTCCTTTTCTAATTGCTAAACAATCACTGAAAACACCTCTGAAGGGGTATGTTACAGACTAACAGCCAGAGAATTTCACCTCCAACTCTGCAGCACCTGGTTAGTGCAAACTAATTTCACTTTGCTTTGTCTGCGCTGGGTGTTACTAGTGTAAAAAAAAATCAATTTCTTGCCACACGTCGCTCCATTTAGCACTAGGGCAAAAATTCTGCAGGTGCTCTTCCCAAATGTTTGATCTTTAATCTTTTGTCTAATGAAAATGTTAATGAAAATTTGCTGCTGCCGATTTAATTTTTAGGACTTGTTTTGTATTGTTGTATTTATGTCTGACAAAGGATGACAACCAACAGTGAGACAATTTATTATAGTTTATAAAATTATTTGACTGTGAAACATTTTTACGAACCAAAGTACTTGTTGAAATTTAGAGTATTTTTTTAGTCTTTTATACAACACCTGTTACGTGTTTCTAGTCTAATGAAATTAATCCTTCTCTGAGGCTTCACCATCTGTCAGAGTGGAAAGCCACAAGCTGAATCAATTCTAGTTTTATTTTAATACATACTGATTCCTTCCTAAAAGTCAAATGTTCATAGAACATGTTTTTGATTATATATTTTTTTATTCTTAAAGACATAGTTGTTAAATTTAATTGTGTCTGTTTGGATCTTCACTAAAGTTAGAAATAATATGAAGTAATTGGGCTGTTTTCTTTACTTTTCTAGGCTATGTACTATCACGTGTTTGGAAAAAAATGTTCTAATGCGTTTTTTGAACTGTTTGATAAGATGATGAAATTAGGTAAGCAAAATTTGGCCAGTTTAATGTGAACTGCCCATAAATGATGTGGTCTGCTCAAATCAGACCTTTCCTGAGTAAATCTCAAGTTATGATTTCAATTCCAAAGGAATAAGAATAAAAAATATAACTATAGCTTCTTACTACCATGTCAGAGATTGATGTGGTGCTTCTGGCACAGAAGGTCACATGCTCGTTTCCTTTAAATGTTAACTAATTGGCTAAAACTATTAAAAATCAAATTACAGTGCAATAAAGTGTTGTAATAACCTTTCAAGAGAGGAGAGAAATCATCAATAGGACTAAATCTTACAAAAAAAGGAGATAAGCACACTTGTCTCACCTACAATGAAATATTACCTACTATAATTAATAAGAAAGCAAATTCAAGATGTTACTTTTCATACTGATATTCCACTCACAAAGACATTTTGCATACATAGGAATTGATTTTTTTTTGTTTTTTTCTGCTTTTAAATTCTTTTCACCATACAGCTTCTCTTCAGCCACCACAATAAAAAAGTAGAATTCCTATTTAAGTAAAAATAAACACATTTGGATGTTCCAGTGGTGAACATTTCAGTCTATTGAAACCTCATTTTGTGGTGCCTTGGATTTTTTCAAAACGGAAATCCTGATTCCCAAATTAACCTTAATTACTGTATAATCTATATCCTGCCAAAAAATCCAAAATGTAATCAATCTCAAGAGTTTACCACATCCAATTAGTACAATTGTTATTTTAAATATATGATGTCCCTTATTTTCTAAATATATTCTAAGCATAAATAGAACAATGCCATTCTATTTATACATAGAGTGTTTTTAGAAATATAAAGAATATAAATTTCAATCTTAGATTAAATGTTTTAGCATCATTTTGATTTAATGATCATTTAGGCACTACATAAATACAACATTCAAGTGAATTTGACTGTTGCATGAGCTTCATCTCCTCATTAGCGAAAGCGAGGACTGGGTACAGGTGATGAAATTAGTTAAACTGCTGAATGTCAAGCCAGGTGTAAATCAAGAAACAAACAGGAACTTAATGCCATGGGTATGTCCACTGCTGGGGTATTTAAGGCAAGCAATTTCTAGTAAACCACTACAGCCAAGCGCAGTCCATCAATGATAGGCCATGCTTAGGGAGGCCAAAAACCATGACACCCTACCAATACAGATTGGGAGTCCCAGGTGAGATGCTCTGTGTAGGACTTGTTGCTGCATAACTGAACTTATAGTGATTGATGACAACCTGACTGCATGGTCGTACTTTGTTCAGGTCCTGGGAGGAAAATTGACAACCTCATGCTACTTATCTAACAGTTTCTTTGTCTTGAAGTGAGAATGCAATAGTTATGCTACCCACCAGCATTAAGCCACAACCTGTGACATCTAGGGCTCAGAAGCCAGTGAGCAGGCATGATTGTCGAGTCTTTACAGGAGGAAGGAGAATCCCACAAAGCACCTTCTGCGACCTTGTGCAGATCATGTGTTGCAAAGGTATTGCTTCTAGTAGTGGCCACAGTTGTTACTAACCAGTGACTTTCACAACACATCCTATGCTGACCCACCTCAGCAGTGACATATAAATAGCAGAATACATTTCCCTTTGACATATCTGTTCAAAAAATTGTTGGTAGACCTGTTAAATGTTGTAATTGTCCTAATAATAACTTTGATTTTTTACAGTGCAAACTTTTATAATTATATTACTATATATAACTATTGGTTTATAAGAATCATATTCACATTGCTCACTACTGCAAAATTGTCTAGAAAATTAAAAACATTTAAACTCTTCAGATTGAAACATGCATGACAATAAATGTCATTAGCTTCATAGAAATCCAGAAAGATGAAGTGAGGCCATCATAACTATGTCATAAGAGAGGGTGGTGGAAGTATGCTTTTCCCTTTAGAGGAGGCATATTCTGTTTCACTGCTTTGAAAAGTACTAAAATGGTTCAAGCAGTTCCATTTTGTTTAAATGAAGCTTTATTTTTAAGATTAGTGATTTCTCAGAAATCTTAATTTATGAGCTGGGGGAAGGGTCAAATCTTTGGCATAAACTGATCTTGCAGATGTTATTCCTAAAGGGAGACCAGCCAATTTACTTGTGTGAATAATAGCTAAATGTAGGCATGAAGCCAACGGTTCCTTTGCAGCTGAATGCATAGAATCACTCTAACACTGCAAGAGTGCCCCTGAAGGGTAATATATTATTACGCATGATTCAAATTACAGGATCTGCAGCAAGCAAACTCAACACTAAATCAGGACAGCGCTGCACAGAATACTGATGAGCTGGTGATGGAATGTGACGTAGGTTTCTTTCTTTTGTTCCTTCCATTTTAAGGCTAAGGAAGAAAACCTTTACTTTATTTTCTTATAGAAACTGGTAACAGCATGAGGGGAGAATAAAATAATTGTTCATCTGCACTTCTGCTTAGCTATGTTTCCTTCTAAAAAATAGAAAAGCCTGTTACTTATCATTACAAGCAGCAGTGCCAAGGAATATGAAAAGCAGAATTTAAGGGAAAGAATCTAAATGACAATGCAGGGTGTTTCTTCCATTTAGAAGAAGCTTTAATCGTGTGCAAGAAATAAACCGATAGAAAATGACATGACTAAAATAAATAACATTAAGTAAATTACAAATGAATAAACAATTATTCACTGCAAACTATTAGTATGCATCGCACTTGATGCATTTTTCTTCTCCGCTTCTGCAAACAGGAACAGTGTGCAAGATACGGTGTCACTATCAGTTCTTTTCGGACTCACTCCCAAGATCTGCCATTCCAGCAAATGGATGCAAATCAGATGTATTATGTGTTGAGGGAGCAACTATTAAGGGAGGTGGGAGGATTATAAGGTTGGGAGGGGGGAGCTCAGCCAAGGTTAGAAATGACCTCAGTGCTATTTAATAAAATGATATCTTAGCTGAAACAGAAGAAGAATGAAATACCAAGCAATCCAGCTCTGCAAGGCTGTGACAGACGTACTAAAACAGCCCAGAAAAAACGATGACGGTAAACATTATCCGAAAGACTGGATTTCAGCTTCAACAACAATAAAAGACAGAGAAAAGATGAAGTTCAGCTGTGGAAAGTGAATTGATGCACAGACCTCATCTGGTGCCACCTTTATACAACTATAACAACAGAAGCTGTATCACAAAAATGAAAGGAAGAGAGGTGCTTACAGAAAGAAAACAGAATCTGAAAAAGAGACTTAAAATAATTATTTCATTAATGTGCCATTGACAAGCATTTTCTTTCCAAAGGATACCCTTGCTAAGTTCAAGCGGGTACACATTTAAATACTGGCACTTGCAACCTTTATAAACTAAAGAGAGGCAAAACAGTTTGAACGAGAGTGGGAGAGAGAGCCACTGGGCTAAGTAACAGTTTGCATAGCTGTTTCGATTATGCTGGCAGAATAATTAATCGATGTAGTTAATCTATGGGAAAAAGCGATATGTTAAACAAAGTTCATTACCGCATGATGTAAATGAGTTTCTCACCAGTGATGTCACTGATTGGCTGGGAAGTGGAGCTGCTGTTTCGAACAGTGCACCAAGGCTGGATTGGCTGTGAGCTCTCCTGGTAACGGGCTGCCCGGGCAGCAGCCGAGTCAGACACCAGCTTGCCTCTTGTTGTTGTCTGAAGTGAATCTTGTTCAGCCCAGCTGCGTCTCCATAGCAGTGGCACCCTGAGAGAGGCTCCCTCCGGCTTCCCACCACTCCTGTGTGTGAAGCAGCTGCCGCTGTGAAATACCAGCCCCTGGCATGGAGCCCAGACAGCGTTCTCTTTCTGCACAACTTTCATCCATCTATAAAACAAAACACAACAAAAAGTAAAAAATGGGTGTCTTTTCTTTTTTGCCTGTTAAAAAGCATCATTAAGCTCTGAGTGAACTGCCACCCAGTTGCACATTCTTTTTCTTTTATTGTTTTTCTTTTTTCTAATAGCAACCTCTTAAAAAAGAGATTTAAAAAAATCTAAAAAGACCAGTATGCTGGCTGACCTGCAATTAAAAATATGCAGTCGGTCGAAAAGCTCTTCTCTGTACAGCTTTAAAAAAATCTTCCAGTGGTTTTTTTTTTGTGCTCTCTGAGGATGGCTAATGGGTGTGATCAAGAATTTGCAAACTAATCGTCGATGTCTTAATTGCGTCCGACCCATTCTTATTAGCTGTCTTTTTTTTTTCTCAAGACAAGGGATCTTAATTAGCTATTCTTGTTAACTTTGCTAAATGAGAAGGGGCGTGATACGGGAGGAAAAAAAAAATCTTTATAGCTTATACAGTTCAGTAGTCTGACCCCCTGTAAGAATGAAAAGCAGTCATATCAACTTTGCTAGACAATGGAGCACCTACAGGCTTTCCCCAGCCAACTCCTTTATAACAAGTCAGTATTATGTGCTGCACACAGTGGCCAATCACTGTGCAGCTCTGTGCAGCAATGACACAATAGGTGCACCGGCCATACTGTCTTGCCAGACCCCCACAGTGGTTCAAGCTCATTTACTCTTCATTGCAATACGCATATGCACTCAGTAATCACTGTGAAATCACTGTCTAAGATCCAGTTTTCTTCAATTACACCCACTTAATTATGCCAGCACTCCAGAAACCTACTGTACTAGGAAGAGCCTCTTTCCCTGTACACGATGCATAAATATGCATTAGCACACTTCGCGATTTAAATATTAAAATGATTTTCACATTGCAAACTGAAGCAAATGGTTTCAGAGATGTCAGCGATAATAACAAAGGATGTTTGTTTTATTCTAAATGCACTGACGGATGGGCACATCAAACACACATGTATATACACATTTGTGGAAAATCTAAAACAAAGGAAAATAAGACCAGGGGTGATACTTAATCTTTCCTTATTCCCCTGTCAGGAAGTTTCAAATAACGAGGCCGTGTAAATTAATTTGCATGTGACTCCCCTGGAGATTTGCTGTAGACTATAGTCTAATTAAAAGCATGCAGCCTAGCAAATCAAACAAATGTCGTGCCAGTTATGTCTCCGCTTGTACAGTTGCACCGTTACTTCCACTTTGTTAAGCGATAAACTAAGCACTATATGTTACAGACAATATGGGAATACTGCCTGCCAGAGAACACCTCCGCTCAGATGTGTGGGGTTTTAGGGACACAGGACCCGCATCCTCAGCAGCCGTCTTGTCATGCATCCTGGTTGAGGAAGCACGACAAGGCTGTTTAGCTGAATGCACTTCATGGGAAATATTAGGGAACTGAATTGTAAAAAAAAGTCACTTTCTTTGTGAGGGATGAACTGTTTTAATCTGAAGACGTGAGCATGGATGTTGGAGTTCTTAAAGGAACAGAGTACATGTATTAAAGGTTGTGACACAATGTCACAAATGTTTTGTTTTAACACAATGACGGTACTTTAATCTATCTTACTGTTTGCTTTGTAAGACATAAGGACTCACACACAGCTTTAGTATTGTTAAACCGGCAGAAGAAAACTTTGCTGTAATGGTACCTGAAGCTAAACAGCAAGCTCAGAGTACCAACAAGTCTAGCCATCTGCACATACCTTGCACCTCATTACAAAGCCCTGTGCTGCACCACTGTAGTGCTCTGAAGTACATTAAACTCCACTCAGCCATGGACATACACACAGATCACTCTTGTACTTCTTCTGGTTGATGAATACAAAGCAGAGTCTTCATCATATTATACAGAAGATCCCTTTGTTCAGTATCTCTGAAAATGTCCCAAAACTATCAAGACTAGATCCTCCATTCTTCCTAACATGCTTGATCCTTTAGAGAAAATACATAATCCTATTTAGGTAGGCTCCAGTGTGGTGTAGTTTTAATGTATCTCAGAGTCTCTGTATAGATGATATTTTGTTTTCTTTCAGCCTGACTAAGAGGGCACGCTAGGTTTCTATCCTAGTTTCACACTTCTGGAAGGACATTAGCACAGAGCACATGTACTAGTTCTCTGAAGAAGTTGGCTTCACCTTTCACCATTATTCTAGAACTTTAGAGGAAGGTTTGAATTTGTTTATAAAAAGTGTCCCCCTGCATTCATGCATTCCTAACTCTATTCAGTGTTGGTGGTTCTTGTCTTCTCCTTTGTTAACTTACACTTTTAATTCACTGAAAATTGTCACCTACCATCTCAATATTTCCTTTTGTATCTGATGTTTTCCCAGATTTTAAAGTGGATTGTGACAAAGATAGTAAAATAGCCATTTTGATAACAATGAATGAATGCATTTAGTATCTTTTTGATTGCATTAAAAAACCTGGAGCATGTAGTCCTCTTTTCAATTCATATCACTCTGTTGCATTACAAAATCTGTTCTGTAACAATTTTAGAGTAAATGTAACTGAATATGTGAGATTAAGTTTTAGCATGGGCAATCTGTAATTATCTCATAAAAATTAAATGCGATGCATGTTGTTTAAAATAATACCAAGAACCTCACAATGAACATCTATTGTGCAGCAGAAGGACCTGTGACTATAAAGTCCTAAATCCTGTCTTTGCGAATATAATTTATTATTTCAGGTGGGTTCATGTGTAGTCTGCAAAGGACCAAGTGATAGGTTTATTCCATGCTGAAAAGAGAAGAGAGAAAACGTTTCGGCTATGAAGCCTTCTTCAGGCACACCTGAAGAAGGCTTCACAGCTGAAACATCGTTACTTTTACCCTTCTCTTTTAAGTTGATAGTTTAACACTGCTATTTCAAAAGACTCTTCAGCATAGTGCAATCTTTCTTGTTTGCCCACAGACTTCCTGGCACTATGCATTCAGAACTAACTTGCCAAGTCTTGTTCAATGTTGTTTTTTCAAGAACAACCAGTTGCCAGAGCAAACAGAAAATTGAGAAGAATAAAAAAAGAATTGTTCACACTTAACTGCATAAGCAACAAGTAAGAAATTCAAAACGAAAAGTACTGGGCAACAGCTGTGATGTGCTATCATTTCCAGTACATCTTTGTGGTCTTTAACCAGTCACAGGATGTGTCAGGATCTAGAGCAACCACAGTGTGATTGCAATACTTTGAGATACTGTCAAAACATTATAGAGTTCAAAACAACAAGAGTAGAGATTTTAAACCTAAATCATAACTGTCTCGATGAATAAACCAAAATGACAAGAAATATGTAACTGGGAAACAAAAGGAGAGTGGGTTCTTCCTCTAATTTTTCTTTACTTTATTAATATTTTCATGCTAGCCCTGACTGCTGCTGTGCAGGGGGAGCTAGCATTGGCATGGCAGCCAGCCTCTGCTCCACCCAGCTGTCTCTCTGCACATGCTGCCATGGACACCAACTGACAGGAGATCAGGATCACCTGGATCACCCTCTCACTATCCAGGTGGTTCAGGGATATTCAGAGTTGCTAAAACTCTGTTTAGGGCTCCGTTTGTTCCCTAGCTTTGTCTCCTTGCTTTGGATTCCTGATTCCTAAATCTTCCCTTGGCTTACGTTTGTCTCACTTTGTATGACACAGACCGGTCAACTCCCGAACCTTTCTCCACCGCTATGACTTCACATCTGCATGACCATCCCACCTGGTTTGCCCCAGATGCTGCAGGTCAGTGGTGCGCCTGCATCTCTGCCGCCGCCATGTGGCAGCCAGGCAGAGCATCTGGGAAACCTTGCCTTCTACCCCTCCATCCTGCCTGTGGCATTGAACACCTGTCTGCACACAGCACCACACTGCCGCCATTTCCACTGGGCTTCATCTACTTTTCACTCGGCAAGCAGGTTCTCCTATACAACTGCTGATCCACTGCTAATCCAGTGACCAGCAGGATCGTTACAATATATTGAGCCCCTAAATTACCTGGACAGGTGAGGTGTTACCTGCCTCCAGGTGATACTTGGTGTCTATGGCAACTGGCACTGAGAGACAGGTGGGTGGAACAAAAGTGAGCGTATCCTGCAGAGCAGCAGCTAGGGCGAACCTGGCAAACAGCCTGTGTCATTAACTGTTGTTTATATACAAGTTTCATCATTCAGAATGATTTACTCTCCATCTTCACAACAAGGATAATCAGCTCTTGAGAGGCATTTTAATTAAATAACATAGTTTTTTCTTGATTCTTTATTTTTCGTCAGGTTTTCTTTGGCAACTCTAAATAAGGGTAAAGAAGTCATCACCATGATCACTTACATATAATGGTTTTAAACTTTTATAAAGCAAGTAGACAGTCAGGGCAGCACTGTCACAGACAATATGATGACACATGTGTGCCATTCTGATGGGCTTACTAGGGAAGTCATATTACCAGTCTTCTGCTAACTTACAATAAGTGGTAAAGGAATGGCCTCTGGCTATCTGTGATTGGTGCTGTTCTTTACATGTCAAGGACTGTGTTCCTTCAAGGCACAATCCTTCCCCCACCCCCCACCCCCCACACACACATCACTATCTAAACTATTAGAAATAGGTGGCAGCTCTTGTTTCAAAATTGCTAAAGTTCACAAGATATTTTCCCCCCTCTAGTTCATTTTGATATTATGGCATAGTTTACTCCTGGCCTCAGTTTTAAAATTAAATGACTAAGGAATGCATTAAAGTACATTAATGGTAATAATTCTGGGGGGGAGGGGGGAGGTCAGCTTCTGTTTTTTTCTGTATGTAATAGTCTTAGTAAATATCAAAGTTTTTAGTATCGCCAAATTCATCATGTTTCAACAACCCTTAAAGTTTCTTAACCAAATACCCTTTGATAATTTCTCACCTCAGTAAATCTGTTAATTGACAAGAGGTATATACCGTGAATGTCAGTGAACTCACAGCGGATAATTTGTTCAACAGTCTCATCATGAACTATTCACGTACCCTCTGGACCAACTGTCAGATTGTCATCCTACAAGCTGGACACGATGACTATTTGACTTACCTTTAAAGGCTATTATGAAAAGCGCAGATAAATCCTAACTCTGGATTTAATACCTGCAAATTTAGGAATATAATACCTTCTTATTTAATTCATAGCCTAATAAACTCTTCATTCTGTAATAATAATGCTGTGAAAACAAATTAAAGGGAAAATTAAGAATGGTAACAAATACTAGGACGAAGGTTTTAAATGGTTCTCATCTTATTAGGTCTGGGGAAATAATAGTTTTAAAAGCCACCACCATAATTATTAACTGCAAAAACAGATCCATCAATGCAGAAATGGTGCTACTGCCTGTGAAAAACAACTTGATAGAATGATATCAACAATGATAGAATTAATTATATCTGACTGAATAATATCAAGTGTAGTAATTGAGTATAATGTATTCTTGACAATTAATCTGTCAGGGGGGTCAAGCCTAGAAATGGAGTGTTGTTTCCAGACACCCTTGTGAATGAGAAGCGAAGATCACCTTGAACAGAACTCCCTTCGGGTGTCTCTGTTTGTCCCTGCCTACAGCTGCTCCACACAAGCTGAGTGATGGGATCACTGCCAAACAAACAGAAGGACAGAAATCTCATTACTGGGAGCCCTTGTTCTTTCACTGTTGTTGCACTAGTAGATGTTGTGGTCCATATGAGCATATGAGATGAAACATGATTGTGTAGCTTTGCAATAATAGAAAACCAAACAACTGCCATGTGCTGAACATATTCCAAAGTAAAAGAGGCAGAAGGATCTGGTTACGACAACATGTAGCAATCCTGATGTTAGAATGCAATTATTGAATTATAATCACAATGTAGATTTAATCTTCACCTCAATGAGGAGCAAACGGCTAAATTTAGGGTTTATAATAAAATGTCAGCGGAACGTGCTAGATCTACTACAGTATATTTCCTACTCCATGTGTTTACTCAAGTGACCCAAGTTCGAAGTTCTTTTCTATTAGAGCTGTGCTACAGTAGCTGTGCACAGGTGTCCAGAGCAGACCTTTCAATGCCATTTAATCTAAAAATCATTTATTCTTAAAAAAAAAAGTTACCCATTTCATTTCTCCTTCCCTCCTGGCTGTAAAATGGTTGTTGTACTAAACACTAATTAGTGGCGTGCATGTAATTATACATCTTAGAATTTTATTCCCATCATTTCTATATGTATTCTGTGTATATAAGCAGTAAAATCACATTTTACCATAACAAGAAACTTCAAGCTTGTTTGGATTTTTTTACAGAAAGATTCTGCCTCAACACCTTGTCATATTGTGATGCTCACTATATTAAAGTGACAAAAAGAAAATGTTACAACATCCATCACTACAGTGTATACTTCTCTTTCAGATCCTAACACTGCCTCCCAGGGGCTCGTGGCCCCAGATTCAGACTAATCTTAATTCGTAATGCACAGTATGCGCAACAGCTGAATACATTTGCGGCTTGGACTGTGAACTGAAGCCCCCCAACATCTCTGTCACACTTAGTGTTTCCTGATACAGTTCACAGCAAATCTTTAATACATGTTCCAATGAAAACTTATGTTGCAAATTAATTCATACAATGAGAATAAAATATTTAAATATTTCTGAGATCCAAAAAATAAATTATAGGGACCTTCCAAGAATAGATAAATATTTCAATTAATATTAAGTTTATTTTAACTATTAAGTTTTGTATTTTCTGGTGGACTTCTAAGAAATAGAGGACCAACTTAATACTTTGAGGGGAAAACGTACACCAGTTTTAAAGAACACATTTTCCAGAGAGCACTTAAAGTTCAAGGGGACAGTGAAATACAGTAATTAAAGTTTTTGTATTATAATAAATAATTTTACTGGTTATATCAAATATTATAATTGACAATGATGACCTCTACATATACTATATGGCAATTGTTTTCCTAAAAACATGTATATTCTTATAGTTTTATTGAGCTCTTATTGTACCAGCTTGAAAATAGACTGTCCAGGTTGTGTGTTATACCCTACAGCATTTGTAAGTCCTGCTAGAATATGGTTATAATTTGCAAAGATGCAAAGTTAACATTGCAAGTAGAAGAAGTGCATTACAACAGTGTTTTATGTAACTAAGTACCTGATATTTTTCACTTCAAGAGCCTGCTTTCTTCATTGTTAATAAACAGCTGAGATAAATATGTTCTACATTGCCAATTCACAATGGGTCCACTTATTTAGAAGGTTATGTAAAGTAGGGGCTGGAATTGCATTATCTTAGTCCAAACATCTGAGCATTTGCCAACGTTTTCACAATCTCTTACGTTTCCCAAATCCCCATTAGCACAAGTTTTAGAAATACTTAATGTTATTTCAGGTAAAAAAGTTCACAGTTTAGCCAGTTGTGCACTGTGAATTTGGCCTGACAAAATACCACAAGATTATATAATTTTGCATGCAAAGTGAGTGTAATAAAGGGATTTCAGAACTGTATAATTGCATACACTTTGCTGTCAACTGCTATAATGGATTTTTATTACTGTTGTATACACTGCACTTGGATGCACAGAAAGAAAAGTTGAATTAATAACAAAAAAAATCTTGAAGGACATGGTACCTCTCAGTGTATCTGCTGTCTCTTTCAACGTGCTTTGTTCTGCTGCAACTATACAGTACCCGTGTCAACCAGGATCCTGAATTCTGACATCAACAGTGCTCTGTCCGTATTACCTATTCCACTCACATGAGCAGTGAGTCTGCAATCAATATTTTTTAATAGAGTTCACAGACCTCTTCAGGCTCCTATAAATACCACTTTCTAAATTTGCCTTAAAGAAATTATATTCACCCTGAGAAATATTAACTGAATCTTTGCTGAAAAACAAACACCACACCAAACCCACCCCACTGTAAAAAAATAAATACACCAATAATTATTTTTTAGATATCCTTTTAAACATACTATTAAATGCCATGTTAAATACACAACAAAGTTTCAATTTCCTTAATTATATTTCTCAATTCCAGATTGTACAATACAAAACAATTCAACTACATCATCACATACAGATCGAGACAGGAGGAACATACAGTAGTTTTCTACAGAGTCAAGAGGAACACCGTTAACTACAGAGACAATGTGGAAATGGAGGACAGCGCAAAGGTTACAACATTAATACACATGGAAAGAACAAAGATGTTTATAGTTTTATGTATAGAGTTTATTTTTAAGAGCTTGTTAACCAAATTTGTAACCCAGCTGTGTTTTTATTGTCTCAAATCTTCTTGACTATTTTCACAATAAAATAAAAAGTACTTTATTCATCCCCAAGCTGATCAATTTAAGCCTGATGCAAAAAAGTGTGGGGTGACAAAACTTATAACTTATACGTTATAACGTGATATATAAGTGAGGAGACACATTATTTGTAAGTGTCTTTATTATGAATATTGGCACTTCATTTTATGTAAATATTTACAACTCTGAAAGGCCAAATTAATAGAATAAATTGAATAGAAACCATCTTTCCACCAGTTTAAACTAATTAAACTTATTAAATATTTAAATTGTGTATTTTTATCATAAATGATACTATGTTAATGTAATGTTATGTACTTTTTATTCTTTTTGCAATTACTAAACAAAGAACAGGGCTTCAAGTAATACTGAAAGTGCTGCATGATTCTGCCTAAATTAAAGCTGCCGTAAGCCACTTAATTTAGTCATAGTGACAGTTTTGTTTTTGGATAAAAGGATGGAATGGGTTAATCAAATGTTTGCATTTTCTTACATTTTTTCAGGTCATTAAAAATGTGATAAACACACTTCAAAAATACTGAACACTTCAAAAATGTCTTTTAACCCATTTCACCCATTAAACTTTTTTCTCAGTTTCGAGGGACTGCCTGCCAGTTTGGGATCTATAGCTTTATCCCTGAGTTGTTTCGAAAGCTAGTCTTCAAGGTTGAATCTTTGCTTGAAATGCACTACCTGCCTGAAGCACATTACAAATACAGATGTAGATACACATAAATTAATTAGGGTTTGCCACACTAAAAGGGTTTGAATACTTATAAAAGCTATGGGTTTTCCATTTAAGTATACTTCATTTTTAGCTTTTTTTTTGCTTTAAATATATAGGTTGTATATAGAACGAATATTAATTGCTACTTCTAAGTGTCATGACTACAGTGCAGGAAGATCTGAATACTTATGCAAGACACTATGTACTGTATGTGAAGAGTTTCAGTTAAGAGTAATACTACACACATGTAGTGCACTGCAAATTAATAGAAGAATCTCAATTTCAAAATTAAAAAAAATGGAGTCAAGTATTTGGAAAAATGCCTTTCACTTTTTGTCACAAAATGTTACAATACTCTTGTAAACAGCAGTAATGAAAACTTAATTTCTAATGTTTCAGCAATAAACCTTAGTCTTAACAATAATAAACCTTTATAATAAACTAAGCTAAGAACAATTTAAAATGGCAAACAACAGTTAAAACTTTTCTGAAAAAGTTAAAACTAAATTTTAAACCTAAAGTATTGATTACTAAAACATTCTAAATGAAAGCTCATATTAAATTCACATAAAACTACATTCATGCAATTCCCCATGTTAATCTTATAAACTAGAAAAAATACAGCAATAACATGACATCATCAAATACGTAGCATCTGTTAAAATTTAATTTGATTTTTGTAGTTCAGACTGTCAAAACTCACATGGATGAGTTTTCTGCGCTACAGACTAGGCAGGTGGGATGAATCTAGCTAATTAAGCCTCTCCCTGCCCCCTGCCCAAGTACCCACTACCCAGCATCTGCATCTCAACGTAGTCTTGTTTCTATATTGTAATGAACACTCCTGGTTCTGTGCCAGCTGTGTGGAGAATGACAGGCTGGAGAGTTTCATTACAGTGGGGTGTGCTAATCATGAGAAAGAAAGAATGATTTGTGTTATTTATTTTAACTGATTACTGTAAGTCTGTGATTACTGTTGTTTCTTTTAGTTAATCAATAATATTATTTAAGCTTGAAACCAATATGTTAGTAATTTCATTATCATATAAGGGAGGGTTACTTACTGTATGTCTTTTACCATACATCCTATTTACTGCAGTACATTATGCGATGGTACTGGGGTGAACCTGGTTAAATATGCGCTGAACCCTCCAGAATATCAAGACCCTACTCTATACATAAAAGTACTTACCACAGGCACTTTAGAAGATCAATGTTCTAAATTAAAATAATATAGTTGTAATATTTTTAATGTTCCAATGATTAATTAATACATGTAAGGACCACTAAACTAGGTAGTGAGCTGAACTAGTATTAAATAAAAGACAATGAATTTAAAGAAATTAGTAGGCCATATGAAAAATACATTATCCAACTAAAAAACTGTCATGGTCTAGAACAGGAGATAAGAATTTTTAAATAATGACATTTTTGCAGGAAAAATAATCTGCAGATCTACATATTAAAATAAGCAATGACAGCGCACTGTAGTTGCACATTAAAAAAAATGTAGAGTTGTGCCTTTTTTAAAATGTGTTACATCAAGTCATTGTTAAGAGTCCATTGATATTAGTCCTGCCACCAGTGTGAGCACAAACATTTCGTAAAAAAATACATACACTTTATGTTGCCGCTGAGAAATTAAAAATGTAGAATTAAATGAAACATAATACAGTAACCTGAAAATGTATAGCTTTAATGCAACAGCTTTAATGGTACATTTAGCTCACTTTTTAAATAGGCCTGTTATTTCAAGACTTTCTTTTTGTTTTAGATTCTTATTACGATTCAAAGTTGGAGTTCACGGCAAAGGAATTTGGCTTACCGAAGATATTTTTCTAGTTTTACATGCCTGCAATCTGATTTTCATTTTTCTTTCAGAAATATATTAACCACAATGAACTCAGTAACCCCTATACAAACAAGACAGCATGTGGTTTACAGATGAATGTGACTTGCTAGGCTTTCCTTAAATTAAAACAGAACTAATATCTACAATTGCGAACAGTCAATGATGTCAAGATGTCTTTCAAGCTTCAAGCATGTTTACTACCATTAAATACTATAGTAAAGCAACCTGTATCAATAAGGTTGTTATAGCTTAAGAATTTCTTTGTCTTCATAATATGAAAGCCATGATTTACCAAACAAAATCTCTCTTATTAAACTATGAATTAGATATTTGAAGAATGGATGTTAGTTATAAGGAACAATAAATCAGAATCAGTAACTGAAATCTGATTCAGTTTTACCTTTAATGCAATTGACTGTCTTCAGAACTGAAATGATTTTTAGTGAGAAATATATTTTTTAAATCCCAAGAACATTAATTGAGCCCTCACAAAAATAAACTGATGTACTGTACTGATATATAACTGTGATAGTACCTTAATTACACTGACATTATCCAAATATAAATAATGTTGCTGCTTCTGTTAGAAAAATGCAGATACTGTACTGTTTTAAAATGTTGACAAGGAAGAGTTTTTTTAATACAAAGAAGTTTCAATTTAATAATGAAAATGCAGAAACCTGTACAATCACATCATCTTCAACAACCACTTATCCAATTCAGGATCACATTGGACACAAGGCAGGATACACCCTGCATGGGACACCAGTCCATTGCATAGCACACACACAGAGACATGCACACCCTGACACTGGGGCCACTTTTACAAAAGCCAATTCAGCTGTCAGTATGTCTTTGGAATCTGGGAGGAAACTGCAGTACCCAGAGGAAACCCATGTGAATGTGCAGAAAGCTTTATAAAAAAAATTACTGACAGAGGTTGCTGCCTGTTTGTTGTCCATTTTCCTAGAGGTACTTTAGTACAATGTAGCATTTTTGCTTCTATGATAAATTCTATCAGATTCTCAGAGATCACATTATCCTTTTCCCCACATTTAACAGTTGTCATCCAAGTGTAAATGTATCCTTAGTTTACTCTGTTTTAATAATGGATCAAGTAACATTTTGTAACTTTAGGCCTTCTGTGTTTTAAAGCTCCTTCCTGACATTTTATTTTTGGCAAGAGGATTTATAATTCCCTGAGTAAAGGAAGGATTTTAAGTACAATCTAGACTGCAGACAGAAAGGGCATCTTTATACAAAGGGTGATGGACAGGTAATGTCATGAATTCCCACACTCATACTGGATTTTGTGGTTTAAGTATCAGTGCAGTGAAACCCACATCCTTGCTGTGTTTGCTGAAATATTTACACAACAGTACAAAAAGACCTGGAATCAATTAACCAAGTGTGGCTTACTCGGCAATAACCTAAAGAAGCTTTGTTCTTCATAGCTTTCTTAGCTCTTGCTGTGAGTTTGAGCAATATCTCAAACCGATTGGGTTTCACACCCTTGTGATGTGGTTCACGAAGTATAACTTGGTCTGTGTTGCTTTGCCCCCCTTGTGTGAACACCTCTAAACCTTAACCATCAACACTTACATAAATGTTTAGCAGGGGAAAGGTCATAACAAGGGAATCTGTTATCCAGAAATCAAAGGCTTTATTTAAGATATAGTACCGTGCCTTTTGGACATCCATATGCAAAAAGTGATTTAAACGTCGGGGGCTTTTCTTGCATTCTACAATAGAGATGCATCTACAGTGGCAAATCATCCCTGGAAGAGTTTATATATTGTGATCATACTTCCATACTGCCTTAATTGTTTTGAGCTTTTTAGTTAATAATTATTATTTATCAATTTTAGTTATAATTAATTATTAATTATTAAGATTTATTAATTATAATTATTATTTATAACTATTATAATTATTATAACGTAAAAATATTCCATCTGAAGTAGTTATGTCACTGACTTAGGAAAGATAGCTGTTTTTGTGGGATAGCATTTGAAGAAAACTGAAGTTGTAGTATGAAATGGTCCCAACAGAATCAACAACTCCTGATTCTACTCAACATCTTTTCTATTTTTTCCATGGAGAATACGTCTACCCCTCAGCTGTTTCTGTTTCATGGATATGGTTCTTAATGCTGCACATAAGAATTAACCCCAACAGTAAAATGTTAGTCATTTCCATAGTGGCACAGGTGACAGTCACATTTATACATTTCTGAATATTTCTACCATTTTCACTACCTATTTATTATTGACTATAGTCATTTGAAAGTTGCAAATGTTAATTTTTGCAAAGGAAATTAATCTGGGTTTGTGGCTCACTAGTATGGAAGAACACAAAAACAAGGTGACTTTCTTTAGCGTCGATATGGGATAACACAAACAAAGGGCTCCTGACAGCTGAATGTTTCACATTCCTGTATTAAAGTGTCAAAAGGTTTCATAGACATTACCTGATACCAAGCAATTCATTGTGCAGCCTGTATCTTATTATAATAAACACTAAGTGGCTAAAGAGAACAGACATTGTAGTTTTTTTTAATTACTCTCCAAAGCTTTTCGGCAATGGGATTGCTTGCCTCTTCACTAATATCGTTTTAATTAAAACCGAGAGCTCTACTGCCCAGGGATTGAACGGCTCTGCTCTTGGCAGTAAGGGTGGAATAATCAATACAAACCATCACTGCAATACTGGGATAAGAAAACGAGAGGAGAAAGAAACTAACTGAATACAGAAAAAAAAAAACTTTGTGACAAAGAATAAAGGGCATGGGGTTTCTCTGGATCATAAAATAAAGACCTATTGAATGCCTGAAGTGTAATCAATGGCGGACCTGCATAGTGCCATCTTTTTTTACAAAAAGGTGAAAGCACCTCTGGCAGTCTCCGAGAGTTTTTTCAAATGGCCAAAGATAAACTTTTAGAGTGAATAATTGCAATATTTTAACAGATGGCGCCTGGAAGTGTAATGTTGCAGTGTTAGCTTCATTATTGCTTCTCTACACAAATTTGTTGACTGCTGAACACAAATTTGAAAATAACCACCCCTAAATTAATTAAACAAAACTTTGACAGTACTCTTGCTACTGTTGTTCATCATTTTAATCAGCAGGATTTCTCAGCTCATAGAAGAAGATGGAAACCTCAGCTCAGCTCCATGTTGAAAATGTAGACGCAGCAGAGTAGAGTAGAAAATGCAGGAAATGTTTTGGAAATACAAGATGAAAAGAAAAACAAAAAATTATCATCAGGCCAAAAGAGCCATAAATAAAATTTTATTCTTTCAGGTCATTCACAAGCCACATTGCGCCCTGGCACAATGCCACAGCACCTAACACTTTCCATTGAACTGTAGTTGTCTGATCAGCAGGGACCCCATCTAGATATAAAGCCATTGATAAATCTTGAGGGTTTTTTCCATTTGAAATAAAAACATGATAATACTGAAACAGATTGGTGGCAGAGCAGCAGCCTCTTTCTTTTCATTTGCACATGGAAAAACCCTTCAACCCGTCTACAGAAAGCTGGAGCAGCATGCACCGGATCACTCAGTCACTGGACTCTGGTTTCAGCTTGTTCAGTCCTGTTGCAGTTGCCTTAAAAACAATAAGTGTAACAATAATAATAATAATAATAATAATAGTAAAACCTATAGCAGCCAAAAGAAACTGAAAAGCAACCCTTGGTTAAAGGAAGGCGTGGGTTAAAAGAGAGGTCCGTGGATGAGTGTTTTGGGCAGGTGGTGCTGCTCATCTCCCATCAGCAGGTATCCGACTCAGGGAGGACATGACGCGGCTGAATCGCTCACACAGTTCAAGAGTGGAGTAGGAGGGCAGCTTTGGTGGCTCACGGAAGCTCCTGATCTCAGTGGAGCAGTCCAAAAGCTTGGGGAGGAAGTCCGTGAGCTTCTCCTGGAGGCTGGCTGTGAAGGACAGCAAGAAGTGTCAGAAAGCAACAATGTTCCCAAGCACTTCTTCGCAAACTGATGCTGCTGTTGGGCAAGTGCCCCAAGACTGACTTACAAACATAGTGCCACTTTAACAGCTTGACGGAGTACACTTACAATCCCGTGCTTTATTAAAATCACCTCCACTCTCCCACTGCTCCACTCTCCACAGGTATAGTCTCTAAGACATTCCAGTAATTCAATCTATGTTATCCTAACTTTAAAACTTTTCAACAGACAACAATATGCTATAACATTTACAGTATATAGGAGTTTGTTTTCAGTGAGGTGAGGTGGCACATGTTCTTCAAGGGAAATCACACATTTCCACTGGGAAAGTCTATTAATGTTACTGGTAGTTCCCAACATTTTAGCCAGTAAATGTACAATAAAAGTGCAGCTGTAAATGAGGCTTCAATCTGCTTTTCCAAAAGAGTAGCTCAGGATTTTTATGCTGAAAGGACTTACGCTCCATCTCCTGGCCCAGGTAGGAACACCAGCGGTTTCTCATGTCTTCCACAGCCACCATGTCCCTCTCCTCCTGCTCATTCACCAGCAGCAGGGGAATACACGGCACCACCAGCTCATTCATGATGCTCAGGCCGCTGTTCACCTCCTGCTCATCCCCAGACTCAAACAGCACTGCTGCATGTTCATTCAGCTTCTGCAAATCAGGGGGTTTTTCACTCTTCTACAGGACTACCGCAACGTACACGACCCTAAACACACATGCACTCAACCTATGTCATGCACAGAAAACATGCAACTAAACTGCTCTACTACATTTGTTCCTTGCCTCTGGAATTCTGCTCTTGTAATGATGCATTTCATTAAGTAATTGGACCCTGCACCTTGAAAATCCTATTTAACATAACAGAACAAAATGTTATGTTAATTTATGGGCTAATTCAGCCACAGGTCACCAGAACTCTCCTGTGGGGATCTGGTCAAAAAACAGGTCAGTAAAAGTTCCAAACATCATAGGTAAGAACTGAAAAGTGCTTATTAACAAGGCTTTGACACCTTGCTCACATGATACCTATCTCTTGCCTTTCATAAATACTTATTTTACAAGACCTCTGATGTCACTGTTCCACACCTTTCATCAGCAATTAATCTGCAAACTCTACCTCCAATTTTAACCCATGACAATGTGTCCCAGCCTTTCAAAACACTGAACACAGGATCACTCTACACACAGCCCACATCTCCTATCAACAGCACTGTGCCTGTAAAGAGGGACTGGGAAAGAAGCCAGTGTCTGTGCAAATTATGCTCAAAGCTATAGTATGGTTCAATGTATGAATGTTTAAAAAATTTAAAAGCAGTATTTGTTTTAACAGTAATGCATCTAATTTTGCAGCAATAAACTACAGTACTAACAGTTTTTTCAATGCTTGAATAAATATACTACAGTACTCTAGTAATGCACCATGTTATTTAAAAATTTAATTAGAAATTTCTGAAATATCCAGATGCTTTTTCAGCCCCATTGGTGCCACCTTAACAGGTTGGCAACCCATGCCAGGAAATATGGACTGAATAGAAGATATTATTTTTCAATGAGGCACTTCCATGGCACTTATGCTGGACTCACCAGTAGACACTCTCTCCTGTAATGTGCTATCAGCTCCTCATCGTGGCCTCTGTAGGGACCTTTTGATAGTAGCTCTTTATTGTACTGATAGGAGTAGATCAGATACATCAAGGCTTCTACGTAGCTAAAAAGATAAAAATCCAGGCTTTACAAAACAGTGAATGAAATTATACAAGTGACAGTTATTACAGCATTAAAATGCAGATGACCAAGAACCCTTTCAAAATGAGTAGCAAAAGTTTTTATTGCATTTGTATAGTATTTAGTCAACAAACAGCTTGATGAACAGAGCCATGACAGAATCATATAGAGACCTTCATGCAGGTAGTGGCCAATAATTGTTTAGATTTATAAAGTGGACTTCAATTTGCTTTATATGTTTTTGCTTTATACGTTTGGGTTGTTTGGCACCAGTTATGTGATGTGTCACTGAACTGACTTGTGCAGAGCTCCACTGCGTCATATCACCCCTGCATCTGCCAAAGACACCACACCATCAGTGGTCACATACCTGTCACCTCTCTTTTAGAAAATATTTTTATTTTATATTAATCAATATCCAATAACCAGAACCAATATCATTCTTTAGTTCTGCTGGTTATAATATAAGATTGATGCCTTAGGAAAATAAAGAACAATTTAAAATGTCCTCTACAGCAATTGGTGATAGTGAGCTAAGGAATATTAAAACTCAGCAACTATGGTACAAAAAGATCTAGGAGAAGCTTAAATAGACCTTTAGACCAAAGGAAACTGTCTATATAATTCATGCCCGTGAAAGGGGAATCTAATTCTTAATATTGTAGCCTAGACAGAAGCAAACTTGGAGGATTAGTTTAAAGGGACACAAAGGTGCCTAAGGTGACAGCTATTGATTTAAGACCTGAGTGATTTGATTTTTATTGTATAGAAGGTACGTAACTACACAGTGTTGCCTAGGCCTTGATAAAATTGCCCTTCATTACAGTAGTGTGATAGCATGACAGAGAAGAGTGCTAAACAAAGCCTTCATATTCATCATCTCAGGCTGTTCCTGAAGAGCTCTTTACAGTGGCCTGTTCTCACTATCTGTTGCCTTGCAGTACAGATCAGTAAACCACAGAAATTCCAACGATCCTCCAAAAATCTTTGCTATGCTAACAATTTGTGTGCTCTTTGGGGAAAAAATCAGTAAATTAAAAAAAAAGTTCCTAAAACAATTTCATGAGACAAGATGTACATATGCACTTAAAAGGTATATCCTAGGCTGAAACTCTGGGACAAGTTACAGAAACAAAATGTCTTCAAATTTCCAACACTCCTATATATGGGGGATACAAAAAAATGGCAATTTATTCAATGTCACATTCAGCCTCCCAGAAAGGATGTATTTAGCTCCTGTTTAAATGGTGATGCCAGTTGTTTGTTACAGCCAAACAAACCTTTTGTGCAATGTGACATTACAATCTATGCATATGATACATTTCTTCTGGGTACAAATACTAGTAGCCCATCTAACGATGCACAATTCATTAATAATCTGATTTAAAAAAACAAATCTAATACAGCCACATGCCCTTCATCAGAACCTATATTCAGACAAGTGTCTTTTTATTAATACCTTTTTATAAATATGTGCAGAACTTGAAAGCTGAGTGCATGACATATTTGGATTAAGCTGCTATAACAATAAAACAAAATAAACTCTTTCTGTTAATGTACTGTAAATTCACAATGGAACTTTTGATCAAAATAAGCTTCTAAAGATCATCCAATAAAATTTGTTTACAGAACAATACTTTTCCTCAGGGGCAAGATCTCACAAGATTTCCGTTCCAAAATGTTTGGAGCTCCCAAGAAATGTGTAAGTCTCAAAGCTGATGCTGCCACCTGCAGCTTATTATGGGAATGACAGGCTGAATATACCACCTAGATTTGCTAAACATCATTTGGCCTCCATATTATTAAAAATTTGGAGGACTAAAATGTCAGTCAGCAGCAGCACAATCTATGTACTTCCTGGAACAGAAAATACTAACTATTTTTACTCTATGATTGTCTGAAACCTGTAAAAAAATTGAATATATTCATCACTTAAAATGCACATCAGCGGGCATGCTTACCAACTAGCAAACTTGTAATGTGCCAATTAACACCTGCAAAACTGAATTACTGGAAGGGTGTGTTTCAAATTCAAGGCATGAAGCACAGGGAGAAGTCCTACACAGCAGTAAAGAGTAAAATAACAAAGAAAAAAGTAGTCAAAAGCATAATAAATGAATATTTATTATACTGAATTTGAAATTTGACAGCCCTGGTCAAATAACAAGTGTCCCTAGCATGTAGATGGGGCATCAGGGGGCAGACTCACCACTTCTTCTGAAACAGCTCCAGGCCAATCATGAGATAAATGGTTGTTTCCCGGAAGTTGCGGTAGTCCTGGTGCCACATCTACAAAAGACAAAAAGATGTTCCAATGACTTGAAAACCTGTTGTATATTACACACACTATGGCTTAAGAAGAAATAACAATAATCTGCTCCGCTGATTTCTTTTAAAAACTGGATTCTTTTTAAATAGTTTAAAGCTAAGCTACTAGATTTGAAATGTTCTGTATGTCTGTGAAACAGAGAATAAACAGCATCTCCAGTTTGAAATGAAAATAATGTGCCTTACCTAAACTGCAAATAAAGTACTGCTTATTAAAGCTGTTCTAAAGACAAAAATGCATTCAGAACACTACTGCTGAAGGTTCTTGTAGGTATTTGTGTATCTTATGTTGGTAGTCATACGAATCAATTTACAAACCACATTTAAGAAAATGACCAGTGAAAAATATTGATATTCAAATGATTAAATAGGAGTTTGTTTGTAGAGGAAATAAATAGGTAAGTATTAACTGTGCATTTCCTAAGACTTTATACCGCTGCTCTGTGTAAAGCAATATAACGTCACACAGATTTGAAAAAAGTAATTAGATATAGTATTCACTTTATTTCAATATCTTTTCTCATTTTGTTTAACATAAATAATAAGTACTTGTAAGCATGTAGAACATTTACACCAGGAGAAATAAACCACAACTTAGGGTGCCTATTTTAATTTTAAAAATGCTGACCTCGTATTCTTCCATATTCACTTCATCGGGCTTTATAAGTTCTAGTTTTGCACGTGCAACTCTCATGATGTTCTTACATCTGAAAGAAAAACAAAAACATTAGGGATAAAGCACTGGGAATAATAGAAGCCTGCGGGGAAGGCAGTACCACTTAGCTTACATTTGACCATTTTAATCATACTTCCTTAGCAAGTTCCTTAGAGGGCCTAATTTAGCATCACCTCCCAGATCAATGACAATACCCTGTCCTTAAAATAATGGAATGAAAAATACATGGACATAAATATGGACAAAGTTAAAGAGTGACTTATCTTGGCAAGAGAATATAGAAGAGGCAGTTCTTAATTCATATCAGACTGCCTGTTCTTTCTAAGAATTATATGCTCAGAAAGAAAGATACTGCTAACTGCCAATATTCAACTATACTTTCTTAAGTTCACAATTGCGGTGAAAGACTTAAAATGTTCATCTAAGAAAAGTTTTTTTCTACACACACTGGGGCTTTTCAAATGTAGCCCAAAGTATTGAGACATAAGTTATTATTTATTTGTTCTAATAGGTACATTAGCTATAAATAGCTATTGGTAAGCACATGCAAATGAAAGTCTTAAAGAGTTTGAGTTACAGCTGGACATTACTGAGAGACCACATAAGAGTCAAAGTCACCGAATGCTTTTCAGAGCAAAGCCGGGTAAATTCTGACCCACACACTTGGATGAAGTAGAACACAAATCAGTCTTTAATATGAATACTATGTGGAAGGTTAAACAAAAAGTACAAAACATCATATTTCCATGGGACATTCTCTTGTTTTCATTAATTATCCAATGCACTTATTTTATTTGAAAAAATTGAAAAAACTCCTTAAAGCTACAAATATGATACAACACACTTGGAAGCCATCATCTGAAACAAAGTGGAGCTCTCCATTTCAGATCCTCACCAGGTGAGCCTGCACGTGCAGATGGGATTCATCTTAAGCAAACAGTCTGTGTGCAGTTTTCCACTCCACAAACACATCCTAAGAGTCACCCAACGGGTTTTAGCTTTCATTTAACTCATATATCCACTTCTTTTAACAATATGGCAGCTAGCACTGCTCCTTGTTAGCAATCAGCAGAGCACCATTAACACGGGTTTACTGTGAAGTAACATCCAGCAGCATCACAGGCCAAAGAAAACCTTCTAACGGCTAAATTGGTTGAATTTTTTTATATATAAAAAGATATTAAAATGAAAGTTGTTAGTGAGCAATATGAATAAGCCTACACCAACTGAACTTGCAAAAAAGCATTATTCCGGATGACTGTACCTCTCGTCAAAGCCCAGGTTGCGGTCGGCAAACTGTTTGAGGAGGGTCCTCTCCATGATCTTCTTGGGGGCCTGGTTCTGGATGAAGTAGACAATGATGTGTCGCAGCCGATAATCATCCTCCGGTGGCGTGTCCTCCTGTGCAAACCGCAGCAGGCGGGCGTATTCCAATTTGATCGCCTGCGGGGAATAAACTGCCGTCATGTTGAATTTTCCACCACAAAGCAGTCAGAGGTCATTCCCTGCTTCCAGAATGACCCTGTTTTAGGTAAGGGGCTCTGCAATTCTTGTCAGTGAAGATCATCAATAGAGTTTCACTTGAACATACTTTCTGTTTCCAATTACAATTTCTGTTCCTTAGCCAGAGCCCAGGCAGCAGACTTTATTAGGTCTGTTTCTATTTGTCTGGCTTATTACTTAATTAGTATTTAAATGCAGTATTAAATGACCAGTAAATTCACTGAAAGAATTATTCTTCTTTTCTGTGGAATATGCAAAAAAGGCCTTACTATCCAAACCCAAATCATAATTAAAGAAGCAGTTCTTTTGCAACACTGTGGTTTATATCTTTAAACCAAACATTGCAAAGGTATTTACTTTTATTAACAAAAAGCACATTGTAATTGCTGTGACACATGTTACTATTTAAGTGTTGTAATAGAGACTTAAACCTTGAGGGGTTCACAGAGACCTATCACTGGAAACAGTGTACAGATGTAGTGCACATGCTCCATCATCACACAACGCAAGTGCTCTGAAGCTTCTGAGAGTCTGGAGCAGTTCAGCTTCCCACACACACAAGAGCCTGTTTGGGCATGAGGCAAGATGCCTTTGACAAAAAACAACAACGGTTGCTTTGTATCTTCAAAACTGTATGAAGAATCATAAACAACAGGTTCATTTCAATACCTAAAACAAAAATGAAAAAGCAGACACACATGCATGGCTCTATAATCAAAGACAAAGCAAGAGTTTCCCTTGAGGAGATCACATACCCCTTCTCCTCTCACACACCTGAGCCAAGGCGAAGACCGACCAGTGCAGACATCTGTCCACCTACGTGCATAATGTCACACATGATGCCGTGGATGTGGAGAGCTGCAGCAGTGAAATCCTTCTCCATGACAGCATAGCTATACAGGTTACAAGACTTACACTTGGCCACATGTTTTTTTGCACTCCAAGGTGCTATTTTGATTTACGCCCATTTGAGATGAAATTTCCAATTGTTGATTCCACCTCTTCTTAAATATTGAAATCTCTTGCCCAAATAAAATCTCAACCAACACTTTTTTTTTGGCATATCAGGGTTGAATGTTTATCTTTTTGTAGCCTGCAATGCTTCCTGAATGCCAACTTCTTTCTCACATACAGTCTGAAGCAATTTATAATCAAAACTGATAATAAAAGTAGTAAAAGCTCTCTAACCCACTTACCCCCGATCCAGCACCAGTATCTTTGGTTGATTTGTGCTTGTCAGGTGAAGGAGACAGCTCGAAAACCCACCCAAAACCATAGGACAGCGAGCCAACAAAGATTAATTGTGCCAGTGGACAAGACATGACATTGTCCAAATCCTACCAGCAGAAACAGGTAATATCACTGCAATGTGATTGTCTACCAGCAGGTCTGCAACTTTCAGGACACACTCGCTGCACAGGTGGCCCTACTCGGTGACACAGGCAGGGTTTTCTAGCAACATGCAGCATGTGATTCCATCGTTATGTGCTTGTTGCTGTACAGCAGAAAATGTAATGTCAGTAACGCAAATAACCTGTAATTAATTTTCTGCCGGGGAAAAGCATTTAGAAGTAATTCGATAACGATAATTATCAGGATATAATTTTCCTCGATATAATTTTAACAAAAGTTCGATAAATATTCGATATATATGTTTATGCTTTGCGCATGATATGCGCATTCGCACAAAATACTGTGCGAGGGCGGGTGCGTGTTGCAGACCGGGCAGCTAACAGATTTGTTTAATGTATCTGCTGTTTGGAAAGTATTTGTTGTGTTCTTAAAATAAAGAGTTGTTTAATTTACCAATTAACTGTCTGGTTTCTTCAACTTTCACTCAGGAGAAAAAAATCGTTCTTTAAACTTGAAAGAAATAATGATTTGACATTTATCGCGATAATTATCAATATCGACTGATACAAAAATTTATCGTGATAATGTTTTTGGCCATATCGCCCATCCGTATTTAGAAGCATGTGATAAGTGACGTCCCAAGAAAATTCTTACATTTTTCAAAATATATGATTTATTTACTTGAATTTTATTTATATATTTGATACTGAGGACCATCAGTTTACCATGAATTGCCATTAAATATCAAGCACAACATTACTGTTTCAACGCTGCCCAGAAAACTGGTTCTTACAAAAATAACAATGTGGGTATCAAAATTATTTGTATATCTTCAGGTTACCGATCCCTACACATGGAAACAGAAATTACTTCAATTGCATTTTAAAGAACTACCTCAAGATTCTAATATTTACGCACTTTTGAACACAAACACATCTCACACATATATCTCTGTGCAGCAATTCAGAAAAACGATCCTTAATTCTCCACTTAATTAAGGCATTAAATAACAACAAAATCAAAACAGCTTGTCTGCATTAAAATCCTATACACACTTGCTTGCTTACACCATGCAACTTCACTTGTGCAGATTGTCTATACTACTTTCGGCAAGTGCCTAGTGCCACAAGACATGTGCCCCAAAATCTGTCAAGGTATGATGAGATAAAATAAAAAGGTAACAAGCAGAACAGACTGCAACATGCTCCTGTGACAGCCTTGGTTCACTTTGCATGCATTTATTTGGTGAGATGACTGACAGAACAAGTTAAAAGATACTAAACCTCAAAGCAGCCAGGCTAATCCTAGTTTTCACACCTGTCTTCATCAGATGTCACAATATATTTGTTTTGTTCTTGAAACCGGGCTTCAGAGATTATTTTAAAAAAACATATAGGAAATTGGAAAAGAAAAGTATATCAACACATGCCAAAACTGAAAACAGAATGCATCTGAATCATGCAGCAAAAGAAAAGCAAAAGTCTGCAAAGGAATGGAAAGAAAATGAAAAAGAATGACATGTACCTTGAAGAATGCAGCTTCAGGGCCACACCTGTCATACACACTCCTGGCTTTGCCAATGGCCATAATGATACCCTGCATGGTTGGAGTGAGCATGGCCTGCCCAGGGAGGGAAGTTTGTTACAATATAACTAGGGTACACTGCTTCTCACACATCAACTGTTTAAATCAGGGGTGGGGGACCTTTTTTTTTTTGCCAAGGGCCATTTGGATATTTATAACATCATTCGCGGGCCATACAAAATTATCAATTAAAAAATTAGCCTGTTATATTTGGTCAAACATTTAATTAACTCACCCCTAATGTGATAGTGAAAGCGGCTTGTTGTGATTCCAAACTGAAGAGCATTGATTTTATCCAGACGCATTTGGCCTCCCAATTCATTGAGTTTAACATGTTTTGAGCTGTAATGACGCTCCACATTGGCTTTTTTCATTACTGCTAATGCATCGCCACAAACTAGGCACACAGGTTTGCCTTTGACTTCAACCACTTAAGTTTTAATAACTATCCAGTGTGTGTCACCAGCGACACGATTATTTTGCTTTGATCGCTGTTCTAATCCTGCATCTTGGATTTGGAACATGTCCAACGTTCGTATCATCGACTCTTGAGGTCTTTTCTGTGTACTGTAATTTCCTTAATCTTCATCTGAGATTCAGTTTTTGCGAGGATTGTTGATCGTGGACGTGTGGATAAAGGTTGGATTGGAGTTATCGACTGTGTCGACAAACAAGTCGACAACATCGTCGTCAATTATCGGAGGCAAGGTCATCAACGTCGCGAGGAATCATCTCATCGCATCTCGTCTCATCATCACCGGATCGCCGTAGTTTCGCCACAGTGTGTTAACCCTTTCGCAACGTGTACGCTCCCAGCCTGCCTGGCACTGACTGTCCTCTGAGTCACCACAATACAGGCAGAAGATACATGCGTGTCTGTCCCGTTATGTACTCGTATGTGTCCTGTCTATCCTGTAATGGACGTTCCTTGCTTGTCCCTCAAAATTTATGTTATTATTATGATTCACTTATTATAAATGTATGTTGCTATGAAAAAATTTCCTAGATTTATTGAATTTTGAGTCCCGCCTGTGGTTGCCTTGGCAGGGCCAGACCAAATGATTTCGCAGGCCTTATACGGCCTGGGGGCCGTACATTCCCCACCCCTGGTTTAAATTAACAGGCTCAAAGGGTACCTCAGAAAGTAGCACTTTATCAAAGCTCTCATGCACACTGAAGTGCAGAGGCATGAGCAAGAAGCAACTTTGATTTGGGCTTGAAGCAGCAAGAGTAATATTCCATCCACTCAACACTTCATTTAGTTTAGAGGAGATCGTCTTGTAATATAAAACACTGAGCAATCTTTAGCAAACTTTCAGGAAAATTGCCTTTTAAATAAATTGAGCACTGGGTTGTACTAATTCTTTTGTGTTGTGATCTACAAGTCTTCTTTGATAATATAATTTAGCTTTTCTGTACTGTAAGCACACAGTGTTTTCCTGCCTCACAGATTCTGCTCACTCCAAAGGATATACAGTGACCTCTGGAGGTGCTTCAGAGAATTCAGAAACTGGCACTCCAAATGTGAAGAATAAATGTGGAAATAATTTTCATATCCAAAAATGCAGTTCAGATGTAAGATGGCTCATGGTTCATTTAAAACAGCACTAGGAAAAAAACTGGCATTCAAGAAGTGTCTTTTGGGTGTAAGGCAATATTACATATTACATATAGGGCGGAGCGGTGGCTCTGTGGCAAGGCCCTTAACCCTAACTACTCCAGGGGCGCCGTACAATGGCAGACCCTGCGCTCTGACCCCAAGCTTCTCTCCCTGTCTCTGTGTCTGTGTCTCCATGGAGAAAAGCTGGGGTATGCGAAAAGATGCATTCCTAATGCAAGAAATTGTATAGGGCTAATAAAGAAACATTATCATTATTACATATGTAGAAAAGCATATGTCTTGTAGTAAACCCTAAGGCAGTGGATTATTTTAATAATATTACAATATATTCACCCAGAGAAACTGACAGAAACTGTCTTAATAGTTGGACATTGTCAAAACTCTAAACTATATGCATACAATTATAGACGCTGTCAGACTTGGTATATTTGTGCTTTGAAGCACAATCTTATTAATCACTTGCAATTCAACACTTACAGTCAGTGAAAAACACCAAAGATAAACGCACAATTACGAAACATCAAGCAGACCTCCCAGCACTTGTTTAGCTGAATGGGAAGGGGCACTGGCTTGCCAATATACAGATGACTCCTTCGACTCGTCATAGCAACACCGGAACTTAAAAACTCCATGTATGGACCTGAGTGTGTGCAATAAAGTAAAGTAAATGATCTCCGTGAGTGCTGCACGAACGAAAATCTTTTTATAAGGCATCAGAAGCATTGAAATCCACCACAAACTACAGCAGCACACACTATGGTACAAGCCATTTGTGATTCCACAAAGGGTTCAGATAGAGTATTATATTTGAAAAAAGCAACTAACTCATGATAGCCATAACTGTTTGCTACACATTCACATGAGCAAAATATTCAGCCAAAAACAGCAATACCGGTGATACCAGTTGTGAAATGAAGGGGGCTCATTAGGAATATTCTCTCTCAGACACAGGCGCGTCTTACTCAAAACAGTACATACTACTTGATAAAGCACAGCATAAAAAAGCATAAAACATCCATTGCAATTAATTAGTTTAATTTAATTAATTTTAATTTAATTAATTAATTAACTTCGTTTTAAACAACTTTAAGGGACACCATCAATGTTTTGTTGAGGATTAAAATAGTTTGCAGACACTACAAACAAGCTCAGGTGCAGAGCTGCTAAGCGGTGCACTCTGGGGATGCAGGTGATCTCATCCTGGATTTCAAATCGGACAGCTGCAAAGTCTGTAGGAAACTAAAAGAACTGCAGAAGGTAACAAGAGTACTATAGCGTTAGCAAACAAAGTGAGAAGCTGTTTTTTTAGCTAGGTTCTTTCAGTTTTCTGCAGACGATAGCTACCTCATCGTCATACCCTCCCTCCTGTGACTCTATGACGAAGGTCCCCACGTGAGGTATGGCCACCTCTACAACACGCTGTGAGGGAAGGGGTGGGGTGGGTGTCTCAATAGCAGGCTGCAAAGAAAGAAAAGGCGTGCACAGAAGAAGCATGAACTAGAGACAGAGCAAGAGAGGCACAAATGGAAAAATATGCCACACCACGGACAGAAAGACAACACTGTGTGCAAACATCTGCCTGTTTTGAGTCCTTCTTAGACCTTCTCACTGAAAACTGACAATGAAACAACTTAAACCACAGAAACTTCATTCTTACACAAACCAGTCCCGAGCTCTTCTATGAAACATTAATTGTGAATGTAGGTTACTGTATACTTAATATTCACTTGCAGCCAAAGTGCTTAATATAACTTCATTGATTCAAAACAATCTGATAAATGATTGGGTTTGTTCACAACAGCTTGTGAATAATTTTAACTGAAGAACATTGTATTACCTTAGACTTAATTACTGTTTCACAGCACTTTTAAGCTCTTTCTAATTAAAGCATCGGGAGAGAAGAACTTTTCTTCATCCTAACATGACCCTGGAACAAACATATTGCTGAAAGTACTGAAGGAAAAAAAAATTCAAGTACACCAACTTCTCTTCACTTCCATAAAAAATACAAGAAAAACTGCTCCTTCAGAATGAAAAAAAATGTTCACGATTGAAGAATTCTTATTCAAGTGTTTCAGGAAGAGATATATTGATGGTCCTTTTTTCCCCCCCACACAACCTTGAAAAGCTGTCTCTTCCATGGCCAGCCGGCAGGTCTTTTCTACACAGCGCAGCACAAGAGCTGAGAGCCAGACAAAAGCTACTGAAACACTTATCTGTGCGCCCTCTCACCCTATGGAGGCTGGCAGAGGCCTCACTGTGTGTGGGGATTCAGTGAAATAAAACACACGCATGGCTCACTTCACACAGAGAGGAGAGCAAGCTGATCTAAAATCAGAGTAAAGCCCTTTTTTGTTTGTTCTGCACCAGAGGCAGCCGCGTGCTCTTACTGCATTCAGGACGGCCTCGGGGCTGCGCTCCTCGTGCTCGGTGGCGGCCTGTGAGATGGCCCTCTCCATGTCCTCCTGCAGGCGCTTGGAGTCGTCAGCGGGAGATGGCTGCTCCATGTACTCTAGGTCCTGGGGTAGGGCTGCAACACAGGTCACCCCGACACTGTCACCACTCACCTGCCCAAGACTCTGTGCTGAAACAGTTTCCAGTTTTTTACAGGTTTTATTTAAATCTATTTTAAGTGCTTTACTTTTTCATAATTACTTTAAAAAATTACACAAATCAATTTTTTTTTTGTATCATTATTTCTATCTCTATCACTTCTGATCTATTGCCTACTTGCTTTGGAAACACACCCATAGAAAACAAAGGTCCTCCCAGTGCCCTGCAGACAGCGCAGACCAGGCCTCAAAGCCACACACCTGTGGTTTCTGGAGGGCTGGGGTCCCGGGACACTGCCTGGGAGGCTGCTGCCGCCAACTTGTCCTGCTGTGCCTTCCTGGCCTGCTGCGTGTCCCACTCCTCCAGCTCCTTCTCAAACAGCTGATTGTCTTCCATCACGTATTCCTTCAGGTCTGGGGGCAGCTTGTCCAGCCCACTCAACATCTGGCCTGTCTCCTTGTCAAACTCCTCTACAAGGTCAAACACATGTCTACTGACCTCTTTTGAAAGTCAGAAGCAAAGAATGTGACACTTAACTTGTTCTAAATTTATGTCCTATGCATACTGAAAAAAAGAAAGCATTAATGCACCAAGAAATAATGTGTATTTCTTGCTGAATCAAAATTCAAAATTCTGATTTAAATTTAGCTAAGATTCTAAATATTACATCACGTACTTAAAATGGGAATGTTATTGTCCTTTCTAACCTGTGAAAAGTAAATTCATTAAGGATCAAACTTCTTTTTTCAAGTTTTAAAACATATCACCCCCTGACAGACTACAAGGAGTTGGCAGATGAACATGAATGATGCACTGTAAATGACCAATACTTCCCAAAAGTGAGCAGAATGAGCAGTCAATAGTAAACTCCTCATAGAACATTAGCACAATACCTTCAATTAGAAACGGCTTCTTATCATTGATGTACATCAGGCAGTAAGCACTGGCATTCCTGTAACCCCCAAATGAATCCCGCATGAGCTCCTCCCAGGATGATTTGGTGACGGAAATGTCGTTGTACTTCATCCACCTCCGGTGGTGAGGGTTGTAGATGTATGCCCAGTAGTGTCCTGCATTAGCCTGGCCCTCATGTACCAGGACTGCGTGCAATCGATAAGGGACCTGTAACATCACAGTGTACTCATATGTGGTCTAACAAGACACTGCAGGGAAGAAAACCTCATTGCTCAAAACTTGAATTACTGAGGGGGATTCTGTTCTTCAAAAATCCAATTAGACAATCAATTTTAACACATAATGGCACCAGATGTGTGATTCATAGTGATCCGGCACAATTTAATGAATGCATATTCCAGCAGCTGGGGAACATAAATGCCAACGTTTCTGCTGAAAGGAAAGTCACGAAAAATAACTAGGCTATCAATACAAACCCTTACACAGTAAGACAAATTAAACAGGGTCCCAACTATAAGGTTTTGATATCTGTAAAACCTAATTCACAACTCACTTGCATCATACTCTTGTCAGAGTACATCAGCTCTATAGTTCGATGTATCCTTGCAATGCTTCCCTGGAGATCTAGAAAACAAAGAAGTTTGAACAACAGAATGGAGACTCAGACAGACTAGTTTAAGATATATTGTAGACCTGTTCTACAAAAACATGAGCATTGAGTTTTCTGCTGTCGAGACCTTGGAGAACAGGAGATAAAAATCTGCCCATTTAGATGTTTTCCTAATGTAGGCAACTTCATTCCAAGCATATTTTAATAAGGAATCCCAAACAGGTCCCCATTTTCCCCAAAACCACAGCTAATGCCAACAGTCACTGCTTATCTAAATCTAAATAACATCTGCTCACTTCTTCAGATTGTGCTATGTTATGAAATACAGGGCTCCTGTCCGGGGCTATGACATGCCTCAGTGCATGCAGTCAGAATTAGTCAGGTGGCAAAGAATCTGGAAGGCATGCTGAGGGCCAGGGGGACAGCTTCCAGGGACAGATGAGATCATACCCCTGGTGTCATTCTCCACCTCGCTCCTCCAGCGATGCAGGCAGCTCTCCAGCACCCGCAGCTCCTCTTCAGTGATATGGCGGGGGGCGGGGTGCATGGGCAGGTCTGGGGGGATGCGGGACTGCGTGAAGGGCTTGTGAATTGGCACCCTGTGCTGAGAGGGGGGAGTCGCAGGTGTTTCAGGGGAACAGGAAGGGCCTTGATCTGCTGTGCTGCAGGTTAAAATGAAAAGAAAAGCTTTTGATGGTCGTGCTTTAAAGGTTTTGCAGTGTGAAACAAGAAAAGAATGAAGAACAGTGAAAGTAATGAATAATATCTTATTAACAGTAGGGAAAAAAAATTCAGGGTCTCAGAAGTAAAAAAGTCTCTGACTCATAGGTTTCAGCCCAAATACTTTCTGTCTGAGACAATTCAGGCAAATATTACACAATGCAGGCAAATATTAACAAAACAGAAGCTTTCAGATGGTGCCAGTAGTCTTACCCTGGGATAGTAAATAGGTTTTCATGACCCTTAGGAAGAATAAGTCTCTTTCTTAAAATGTATGGATGGATGAAAAGAAAGCTTACATGATTTATGAATTCTCCAGCCTGAAACTACAAACACTTGCCTTGGAGCTGGCTGTGGAGCAGTTGTGCCACCAGGAGGCGCTGTTGTGTCAATGTCTTCCACAGGAGAGGTACAGACAGGCTTACTGGAAGCAAACTCCATAGCATACTGAAGGACATCGGCTAAGGGGAATCGCTTAGGACCAGAGCCATAACTCAGATACCTGGAAAGAGAACAAGAGAACACTATAAAAATGGATATTGTAAATCTGGATGATTCATAAGATGATACAAAACTAAAAACACATCATTTAAACAAATCTCTAGTGCCTGATGGTACTGATGTTACCTGATGATACCATTAATAAATTGTGTGAGCCATTAATAAATTCCAGTAGTCAGTCAGGACAGGAGTACTACCCATTGACTTGAAAAGGGCTGGCACAGAGGCCATCCATAAAAATGGCATAATAACAGGTACTCATAGACCAATATGGTCTCACTTGGATTACATGTAAGGTTATATCGAGAAATAATTATTAGATATAAATCAGAAAACATTAGAATGGTCACAAAGGAAAGAATTCCATCAGCCCATATATTCCAATAGATAGTAGCTTACTGATCAAAGGATCTCATCCTACTGCTACTTGAAAGATCCCAGAATATCGGCTTCAATAACATGACTCACAAGTGGGAAGCTTGTTCTATCTAGAAGACCATCTGAATGAGACTGGAGTCCAGGTTATAGTCAACATGGATTTAGAAAAGGAAAGTCTTGCATAACTAACATATTGCATAACTATAACAAACAAGAAGCACTAAAGGGCAGATGATATGACATTACAATTTCAGAAGGCTTTTGATAAAGTTCTACATAAAATCTTAAATCTTAATTTGCAAGCCACAGGAATTCAACGTAATGTATATACCTGGATTAAGAAACAGTTAATGAATAGAGAACACAGAGTACAAAAGAGTAATAAATGCTCAATTTGGGGTGGTGAAAACTAGAAATAATAATAATAATAATAATAATAGCTTACACTTATAGAGCGATTTTCTGGACACTTCACTCAAAGCACTTTACAGGTAATGGAGACTCTCCTCCACCCCCACCAGTGTGCAGCCCCACCTAGATGATGCGACGGCAGCCATAGTGCGCCAGAACGCTCACCACACATCAGCTATCGGTGGTGAGGAGAACAGAGTAATGAAGCCAATTCATTAATGGAGATTATGAGGGGGCCATGATTAATAAGGGCCAGTGGGAAATTTGGCCAGGATGTTGGGGTTATACCCCTACTCTTTTCGAGAAACGCTCTGGGATTTTTAATGCCCACAAAGAGTCAGTACCTCGGTTTTACGCCTTATCCAAAGGATGGCACCTTTTTACAGTACAGTGTCCCCGTCACTACAGTGGGGTATTAGGACCCACATGGACCACAGGGTGAGCGCCCCCTGCTGACCCCACTAACCCCACTTCCAGCAGCAACCTTAGTTTTTCCCAAGAGGTCTCCCATCCAGGTACTGACCAGGTTCACACCTGCTTAGCTTCAGTGGGCTACCAGTTGTGAGTTGCAGAGTAATATGGCTGCTGTAGAGCACCACAAAGATATGAATTAGGACCAGTACACCACTATTTTTTCTCATTAAGATCAATGATTTACATGATTTACAAAGTAAAAAAGTAAACTAATAAAGGTTGCAATACTTACAGAGTGGGACAATTATATACTGTAAATATAGGATGAGAAACACCAAGCTTGTTATGAAAAGGACATTTACATTTAAATATTTACATTATCAAGACAATTAAAAATGTTGGTGTTATGTTCTGAAATTATACAATACACTAGTAAGTCCTCATTAAGGTCTTAATATTGTCTCCAATTTTGGACACAAAACATCACACAAAAAAGATATTTCTGCTTTTGAAGCAGTTCAGAAAAGTAGAACCAGATGTATGTCTGAATTTAAAGGAATATCCCACATTGATAGACTAAAAGAATTTGTCTTGAACTTCAAGTGTTTAGAGTATTATTCAACTATTTAAAGTCCTCAAGAGCACTGACAATATCAACGCAGTGAACTTCACAGTCAACAGCAGACCATGGCTCAGAGGGCCCAAGTCGAAGCCATAGAGAAGTGTATCTGAAACTGAGAACAGGCAGCACTGTTTTTGGTTCAGGGAGTCTGGAACAAGCTACCCAGCCATGCTACTGACACAGATACCCTGGTGTCCTTCAAGAAATGGCTGGAGGGATCCTTAGATCAATTCACTACCAACTACTAACTAGCAGAAAAGCTACTATAGATACGCTGAATGGCCAATTGTCATATATAAGTTTTCTTCTTAGTCTTTTCTGATGTTATTTAGACAATGCCCATGGTAAAAAACTGGTATTTAAAATGTAAAGAATACAGACAAGAGAAACAGGGCTGTTAGAGTCTAAACTAGCTGTTTTACAGAAAGCACAGGTTCAGGTCAAACAGGCTTTAACTTTTCCTTGCAACAGAATCACTGGACAAAGAGCTGGAGTGACAGAAACTTAAAGTCTAAAAACTTGTTAAAATTTGATTTTCAATTTAACTATTTTATTCTTCAACTAATCTTTTTTTTACCAAATCAAACGTATATACCTCTCCAAACGCTGCTGCAATACTGTCAGATGTTCCTTCAGCCGTCTGATTTCTTCACGTTTGATTCTGGTAACTTCTCTGTTCTTATCCATATACCTAACAGTCCAAAAATTCATAGAATTTAACAGTCCCAGAAAACCTCTTTATTCTGCATGTATGAGAACTAACACACTCTGATTTTCACAATTCATGCATTTTATAATATTGTTTCTAGATCTACTGCATTAAGGAAAATCTATTGCAGTATAAAATGATAAAAGTACAAAGCATGATTTAGTGTCACTTTAAAGCAGAGTTTCACATATTAGTCAGCAGCTACATGTCTGATGAAGGCAGGTAAGAGGAATGGAGTAGAATGTAGTGCTCAAGATATTCTGCATGCATCCTTGTTTTTTTAAATCAAGAAAGCAGTTGGAAAACCCTTACGTCAATGCAATTAAATTTATAATGACCTACCTATCCATATAAAGCATTGCAGGAAATTCAAGTTTGTGGTGTATCTTCTCTGGCCTTCCTAAGGCTTGATTGAACTCAAACCTGGAGAGTTCAAACGTCAGAACAGGTGGAAGTTCAGTAAACCAGTGCTACAAGGGAAAAAACAAACATGCTTCAAAATCAGAGGACCATATCCACACACCAAATTAAGATGATGTAGAAACATTTGATGAAGAAGATGCTCAAATCACAATATAAAAATGTTATTACCTAAATTCTCAGATGATATACTGGTGTTTAGCCCTTTTCCTTGTTTGAAACTTGGAACAGATTTGTTTTTACCTGCCAAATGCTGTAAATTAGTCAATTTTATAGCCGAAACAGCTGCTAATGCTCCACAACTACCAAGTACATGACGTAAGTGCAGGATGAATCCTAGAACCTGCAGGTTGCTGATTCACATCCAGACTGTGTTGGGAATGGCCAGCAACAGCACAGAGTCAAATGCCTTGGCCAGGGCTGCAAGACGCTGAGAGGGAGGGGGCTCCTTTGCTAAAGAACCAGCAGACTCTGTGCAGATGGGCCTATACTTGCGATACCATAGCAGGACGAGCCATTCCATCCTGCAGCAGGCCAGTATCACTGTGCTTAAGACAGTAGACAGCTTTAAGGAAACAATCTTCAGCTCTCTGGCTGGTGTGGGGATAACAGTTGACCGAATAACAGTTATGTAGATTCTATATATGAAGTGTATAACCAGAAAAATAATTAAGATACGATTCCTGCCCCTCAATATGGTGGACTAAGAAAGCACTTTAGGGCACAGAAAACAAGTGTTTGATAATACAAACAGGCAGCATACATGCCAGCAAGGCAGTTTTATCGATTGAAGCACGAACTGATATCCACTAGCATGTGAGCAAAATAGCAAAACAATGAAAAATACTTCATCACACTTCTGTCTGCTAAAAACAAAAGAAAAAACACTGCTTTAAAATTCTTATTTTAACTTTTCGTCTAATAGTCCAGTTTAAAACACAAAAAAATGGAAGGAAACTAGCATCACAAGGCGCTGCAACACTGACCTCCTGGCCGGACTTTGCCGAGTTCTCCGAATGCAGAGACTCTATCTCCCCCTCAATCATGGCCGCCTCCAGGCACTCGTGTAGATCCTTAAAGCCATTGACCTGCAGAGGGTACTGGCCAAACATCTCTGTGTTCTCAAACTTCTTCCCTGGCAGCAAACACACACATCTCAGCAGAGTCCACAGAAGTGAGCAGGCCCTTTCTTTTTTCTCAATGCAAATGTTTTGTGGCCACAAAAACAAATTTGTTGTAGCATTATAGTCAATAGTTTTCTACAAACCGTTGTTTATATAGCTGGGATCCTTACTGAAGCAACCTGAGTGAAGTACCTGGCAGCAACGGCTCTCTCAAATCTTGCTGGTTTTGAATTTCATTTCTACATTTTATCTACAGATGTACTTCAGCTTGAGCAGGAACTGTATCTTCATAACTCAGCTGGCTTGTATACAACACAAGCCGAATGACTCAATTTTTGAAGCACTTTTAAAATCCCTTCCGTTCAAGTTTCGGTCGATAACATATTTTTTCTAGCACATAAAAAAAGTAAAACTTCCAAGTTGCCAGTATAAACACCATAGGTTTTGTTTGAATATATCCGAGATACAATTTTATATTTGTGTCCCCCGTGTAGAAATCTGATGTGCGATGCAGTTAATGGAAGGAAGGGCCATGAGGATGAGCTTAAAAAAATGTTCCTCACTGGGTCAGATGTGAAATGGAATGGTGTCTTAATTAAGTCATATAAAGTGTAATTAAGTGTTCCAGAGTACAAGGCCAGAACAACAGAGAAGTCCTGGGTCAAGGAAATGATTCGGATATCACCAAGCAGGAAAAGCACGTAAGGGCCAGGCTGCGGAAGGAGAAGAATGGGGAGGGACTGAACAGCAGTTCTTCCGAGAGGATGGTACTGTATGTCCAGTGAAGGATGGGGAATCGGGGCTGAAGCCAACCACACCATCCACACTGAGGTCAGGACAGGGCTTTAACACTTAGAAGACTAACACCTAGACCAGCGATGACCTTGGAACCACTCTGCCTTTATTCTGCCATTTTGTTTTCCATAGCTTGATGGGCAATAATCACAGTGCAATCAATAAGACGCTGAGGCTTCAGGACTCAATTTGTGCCTAAGACACTGGGAGATTATCAGCTGTTAACAACATGAGTTTTGTACTTTATTTATATTTCCATTACCTTCATGGACACCCACTGCCAGAAAACGACCATAAAAAAGCTCCACCATTGGATTCTTTGTCTTCTCTCCTTCTCTTTAATTAAAAAAAAGTCAATGAATCAATTAAAAGAATACTAAAGTACATAATAGAGGTGTTACATAATATATGGAGTATGATCACAAAAATCAGAACCTTATATTAATATGGACGTGGTGTGTTATATATTGTAATCAGAAAAATATTTTCCCACCTAGTTTTGACCAAGTGAAAGATGCCTTTAAAATTATCTCAGATTGACCAGAATTCACTCCCAAGAACAAGGAAAAGCCTGGTTGTGTTCTTGGCTGGGGCACATGGGCACACAGGAGAGCTAAACGTCAAATCAATGACAAAATCTCCCTTCCTAGGACAGGCTAGTAAAGAACACTAAGCAATATGCCCAAGAGGTTAAATTACTCTTGTTGCATTTAGTTTAGTTTTAAAACTCTGATCAACAATTCTGCATTAAAAGCTTCCAACTGAACAAACAGATGACTATTATGAAGACTGTGCAGTCAAAATGTGTTAATGAGTGACATCTGCACAGACAGGTACACCAAACACTAACTGCATCTTACCTTGTTCTGCTTTCCCCACACAGGCAAGGAAAAGGACCATTTTAACCACAAGGTTTAGAGAGAACAAAGTTTGTATCAGCAAACTGCACACCCAAGAAATAATCAGGTACTGAACTACCTCACTATAATAATCATAATACAATTATTTAAATCATTAATTGAAAATGAAATATAAAACTATGCAATGTCAAATATAAATCTATAGTAACTTCATTGCAGAACTTTTGTATATTCCCTATAATCCATTAGTATAAAGTTATAGTTAAACATGTATTTAATTAATACTTTATTCTACATGTGGCTCTCATTTATTTGATATGTAATTATAAAACAACCAACTTTTGTAGTGGTCTTGTACTATGCCAAGAATCATAAGCAGATCCGTCTGACTACAAATATTGTATAATATAGACTGTCCTGACTATGCTACTTTGCACTTGCTTACGTCTGTAGCTTCATTACTGCACTGCACTCATACGTCCACAGATACCAGTATGTAAAACAGAATAATAAGCCAAACTCCTTGGCCCTTTCTTGTTTACCTCTCTTCCTCAGCTTTTATCTGGAAAGCGTCCTCCAACCAGTCCAGCAGTTTGTGTGTGAACTCACTCACATCTTGCTGTTAAAAACAAAAACAGCAAATTATGGTTTTTATAGCCTTCAGCCATTTACTTTCTCAAAACCACTGATGTTGGGCTTGTGCAAAGCGAAACTCCACCCCTTCTTATTTCAGTCTAATCTGACTAATAAAGCTGGTTCATTAACCTAAAGATCACAAATAAACTTGATATACTTGCTGTCATGATCCTTTATTTGGTGGAAAAACAGCAAATGGGACCATCACATTTAAGTCTAAATAATTAAAAGAACTGCCAGAACTGTTTTTAGGAGAACGGGTAAACACTACCATTCCCTACATTTTGGTGTTAATAAAATGGTTGTGAAGTGGTCAGAATAGAAGATTTCTTTTTCTTGCAGCATCAGAATTACTAGCACCACAGAGCCCTGACAGTGGATTTAAATAGCAGCCCTGGGGTGATGCATATTCAAGGATGCAGTCAAGTGCACTTGGTGTGTGCTCACTAGCAGGCACTTGACAGAAAATGAAAGCCTGTGTCAGCAAATCTTACAAAGATGTGCTCTGCAATGCCAGAATCCTAGATGAGAGAAACAACAAACCTAAAAAAACAAAAGAACCATGCAGGGGAGAAAAGCCAGGAGCAGGAGTAAACAAGGCTGGCATTGGAGGACAGTTGTGCAATGATTTCTTGTTATGAGAAAATTAAATTGTCATTTGTTATAAAACTCACATAGCACCCATGTGTTAAACAAATAGGAAAGGCATAAGGTCTACACAAACATGCACTGAATATCACAGGGAAATTTATATAGAATACCACTACAAATTACTTAAATATAACTATAAACAATAAAAAGAATATGTACTGTGAACCTTGCTTTAGGATAATACAAATTCAGTATAATCACTGTACAAACACAGTACCAATGTCAAAATGTATTTGTACAAAGCCAGATGCAATACATGAAACTAGAGGCAAAATTAGACTAAGGTGATGAGAGAAAGTGCCCAATACTGTGGTTACATAAAATTGTTAGTGCATTTCTGCTGAGTCAATGAAAGTCATGACATTGGGTTATATAAACCCAAGGGTGTGATCTGCGGAGGCTATGGATTCTTTTAGAAATACAGGAGGAGCTTACCTGTTGTGAATCCGTGGACTTGAAGGCATCTTTCAGGATTTCCACAGCCCGAGAAGGATCAACATATTTCCTTTTGGATCCCACCATGAGTGAGAAGAGATGTCTCAGTTCACGCATGAATGGCAAATTCCTGCGCTCCTAGATATATGAAAAATATGGGAAATGTTAAAGAGCAAATGAAGAATACATTAACAATTGAGCTAATCCAAAGTATACTTCATCTAACAACAACAGCTCATTCACTAAACTTTCCATTGTACAAGGTTAAAATGAAAAAAGCATAAATTCAGGATTTACTCATTAACAATTTAAGCAGGTGGAAGGATATGGTGTAAATTATTTAAAAAGCGTGAATGCTGTTTAATGTGGATGCTCATAGCTTCGAGGTGTGGCATGGTTTAGCTTTCTGTATCAGGAGAACACGCGACAGAAAGTGGCTTTGTTATTAAAAAAGTTAAAAACAGTTTCAGCTTCTCGTTTGTAAAGAACGCTTTATTAGGAAGTAAAAGTACATCCTCAACCCTCACATACTTAAGATGTTGGAATATAGAAAAGCGCTATATAAGTGTAAGCAATTATTATTATTATTAATTTTACCTGTACGGTTATGTCATTGTGTACAGCTGCTCAGCCTGAAAATCTGGAGTCTTGTCATTGTTAACAGTACAAGGCCATAAAAGCCCTAAACTTCTGAAGGAGAAAATACATTATTTTCAAATCAGCTACTCTCCACATATTGACCTAATAAATGACCAAACAAATAAATTACCACAGTATGACAAATTGTGGAGATTGATCAGGAGCCTTGGAACAAGAGCATTTAATGATACAGCACTTTGAAAAGAATGATGCAAAACGGCTTCATCATCACCAGAAGCAGACTGTCAGTCGTTAGTGCCTAGCAGCCAAGCACCTGAAGACAAATAAGCACCTTTGTAAAGGGCAAGAGACCGCAGCCACTGATCCAAATGTTTTTTTTTTCATTGCTGCTCTGAAGAGTTCCAGGGGCTTTCAAGGTGAGAAGCCAGACAGTCCAAAATATGTAGCCTGTCAGGTTGCTGATTTGATGAAGCTGTTTGTAACACTTGACTGGGTTACCTGAATGAAGCCTATGAGCAAGGAGGCAGAACTCTACTCACCTTCTGATTGCGAGGCAAGTCCTGAGCACAGGCAGGGGGAGAGTAATGTAGAACAAGCCTCTGAAACTCCAGGAGGTTGAACAGAGACTGAAATGGACAAGGACATGTAGGTTAAGAAACTCCAAAAAAACTTAACATGCTGAACATTCTTCATTTTTACAAGAAAGGAACCTATTCACATTGGCAGAGTGTTACAGTTAAACAGCTTCTATTTTTTTCCAAGACCTGCATTACACAACTCCTCTGAAGGTTCTCGCCCTGAAGGATTTTGGTCATGTAGCCATAGTATAAATATTTACATGATGAAGGAAAACGTCTGTAATTCTGTCAAACATATCTTTACTGTACATTCTTTATACAATGCTATAAGAACTTGTAGAAATTAACAACACAAAAAATACCACCATAATATAAAATATATCCCTTAAATTCAAATGGAATAGACAGGCCAAAACATGGCATATATTCTGAAGTATATTTAAAAGTCATAAGTGCCCTTGTAGTGCATAATGCTTATATTAAAATTGGGATTTATGTGTTTACTTCTAATTCAATTTAAAAAATTGCTGAACCTGAGGGATATATTCAATGTCTCCTAAAGGTACAAATGATAGAGCTACCAGTCTGTAAATGTGCACTGTGTCCTTAAAGAATTGAATTACACACTGTGTGCAAACAGCATGTGACTGCGTATCTTGGATTTCTGCAGTCCTTGGACACATATCAGGTATGTTGTTTGTTTTCTAATAGTACACGATTAGTTTCTGCATCCACTACGAAGGCAGGAGCAGATTCAAGAGGAGACTCCCCAGTGCTGGAGACCTTAAGAGTTTTTCAATCCTAAGAAATGATCCAGCACACCCAGGCACAAAAAAACCTTTATCTTTTATGCATTATAATATCAATTCATTTTTGTGAAAACAGACCCAGGTCAAAAGTACTGGCTTTTATTCTAAAGCACCTTCTGACTAACTTCATGATCTAAGCGTTACCACAGTTACCAATTTAACTGTGAAATATAAAGTGCACTTTTATTTAAACTAACACATCACTTAAGTGTTGTGAACAAGAAACTCTGAACAACTGCAAATGCTGATTTTTATACAACTGATAAATTCCCGATCTATTGCCATTATTAAGATTCCCACATATTCAGATGAATACTGCAGAATACACATATACTGTACAGAGCTGTGAAATGAAACCAACAATGAATAGAGAGAATGTAGAAGAAAATTAGTCTGTCATTGAGAGAAGGGGAAAGGTGTGATCCCAGCTGCAGGATAATGTTAGTGTCTGTATAACAATGCAGAATAAATATGATATGCATCATCTATCAGAGTACAGTGCCAGTCTCCAGTATAGGGCAGTTTATAACTAGAACCAGTCAAAGTTGAGCAGCAAACAGTAACTGAGGATAATGTGAGTATTTCTGGAAGCTGTTTTCATGCATTTGCCCAAGGCACAGTGCAGAAGAATGCTCACCTGAATGACAGCACTGAACCAGCATGTGTTCCCGACATTTTTCAGGCCAACCGGACAGTTCTCCTGCCTCTTCCTGTCGTGGGGGTTTGGGGAGTCACTCCAAACCTCAGCATGAGTTCTCTTCAAGCTGGCCTTGTTTTCTGCTATGCTGGCCTCTAGAACTCTGCAGATTAAATCATTGGAATCAGGTACACAAAAATTTCGTTAGTCTGATAAATGACTTGACCTGTAGGTAAACTAGCAATATTGGTTGAGAGATTTCTAGATTTTATACTTCCAACAGCTATCTTTGTTTCTACAAACTCAAATCGGAATCTGACATGCTTTAGTACCAGTGACATTTTCATATACAGCACAGCGCAGTGCATCCCGAGTTTGAAAAGCCTTGATCTGTGGTCTCGCCTGTATCTTAACAACACACATAAAACACCTACAATACTAGTGCTTGGCAAGGTGTCATTACATTGCAGTGCTCCAAGCTTCCTCACCTGCTGATGGCCTGCTCCTCATCTGTGATTCCGGTCTCCCTGAAGGCCCTGTTGGACTCCTCCAGGCTAAGAGCGATTGCTCTCTGAAGGTCATCTTTGTCATCTCCAGTCAGATCAATTACATCTGAAACACCAAGCTCAATTTAAGTAAAAAAAGAAATTAAGACCTTTGAAAATCTACAAAGCAATATGCCAACAGAGGATTTCACCTAGAAAACGATATTGTGCTGCATTTATCAACATTAAGTACGTTGCAAAACAATAGTTTCACTTTATTACCCCATCAAAGATTTCTACACACCACTATGCAATTAATTATTAAATTCATACCGGGAGCCATCTTTAAGCATAACATATTGCTCTAACATAACTGAAGCAGTAAATCGTACCTTACTAATAATACACACCTTCTGCATAAATAGGCTTGAAGGGGGAGTTTTATACTAAAACCTACAATTAACTAATTATTGCACTGTTCTATTATAAACAGCTCATTAATCCCTTGGGGACTGGGGGACTAATTCAGCCTAGGCATCAGTCAGATCATACAAAGCCTGGCATTACACAACCCAGGACAAATCTGAAATACCTACTTGTGTCAGCCTGGCTGCCCACACTGATGTATCTGTCATTTCCAATCTGCGCAGTCTGGTAGTATGTGGCTTCATCCTGCTGGGGAACCTTTGTGCTCTTTTCTGTCAAAAAGGCAACCGCCTCTGCAAGGTCCCCATTACTAACCTTTAAGAGACACACAAAACATTAGCTTCCAGTCACCCGGACTCACCAGCATCTGAGAGCGTCAGTTAGCTAGATCCAGGTCAATCTACGCCTGGTTGTTTCTTGCAAGGGGTACACATTTGCTGGTGTTCAATTCAGTATTACAGTCATGCTTAAAATGTGTGAACCCTTCAAGGTGGTCATTTTAGATATTATATGAACCTAAACTTTTAATGAATATATAGAATGAATATCCTAAAGACTTCCCACATATAAAAAGGGATTTGAACTCATAGATTATTAGACTGTGATATTTAACAAAACACCAGATATTCTTGTGTGCAAAAGAAAATGTTTTAGTCAATAATTTGTGTATCTCCTTTGGCAGGAATTACTTCACACAGTCGCCTCCTATAACCAATTATCAGTCTCTGACATCTTGCTGGAGGGATTTTTTCCCACTTACTGTTACAAACCTCCGCCAGCTCTGTAAGGTTTGAAGGAAGTCTTGTATGAAAAGCCCTCTTCAGGTCCTGCCACAGCATTTCAATAGGATTCGGGTCAGGGCTTTGGCTTGGCCATTCCAGGACACGGAAACTCTTCTTCCAAAGCTTTAGTGGACTTACTTGAATGCTTAGAATCGTTGTCTTGGAAACATCCACTTTGTACCCAGCTTGAGTTTTTGAACTGAAGGCCTGACATTCTTCTAAAAACTTCCTTGATATTTCTCAGAATTCATTATTCCCTCAATGATGTCAAGTTGCCCAGAGCCACAGTAAGAAAAACTGCCCCATAAAAGGACACTCCCACCACCATGCTTGACAGTAGGAATAAGGTTTTGCTGGTGGTAGGCTGTGTTGGCTCTTCGCCAAACTTGGGCCCTCTTGTTGTGCCCAAATAGTTCAATTTTGGACTCACCTGTCCAGAGAACAGATTTCCAGGACTCTTCAGGCTTGTCCAGGTGGTCTCTGGCAAACTTCATATGGGCAGCTTTATTCTTTTTTGACAGAAGAGGCTTCTTCCTGGAGACCCTTCCATACATGCCATTTCTGTTCAGAGTTCTTCTTGTTGATCTATGCACTATTACTCCAGAGGCAGCTAGGGAGGTTTGTAGTTCTCTGGATGTTATTTTAGGATTACTTTTTACCTCTTTTATTATTCTCCTTGTGGCCATTGGTGAAATCTTAGTAGGAGGTCCACTTCTTGGCAGGGTTGTCATGGTTTTAAATGCCCTCCACTATTTGCCTTTCAGTGGATTTATGGAGTCCGAATCTTTTTGAAATGGCTTGTCCAGATTGATGAGCATCTACTACTTTTTTCCTCAGTCTGCTGATGTTTCCTTAGTTTGAGGCATGATACTGGACTCGTAGTAAGAGTAACTGACCTGCTTTTTTTTAATTTATTTGTTTGCTCCTCCCTAACATTTCAGATCTTCAATTTAATTGGTTACCTTGGTTAACTGGTTAACACTCTGTCATTGACCCACCTGATCCTGGTTTACCTTGATGTAAGTCATAGAACTTATTTTTGCACCTGCACAATTTCTGTATACTGTGTGTATACTGTATTATTTTGCTGCATGGACATTTTCTTTCAAAACACTCAAATTGTTGAATAATTATATTTTATTTCAATTAGGAAGTGACAAATTCTGATTAAATATGCGTTTTGTGGTTAAAAAACAAAAAATCTCAAATTATGCAATGGGTTCACAAACTTTCAAGCATGACTTTATGTGTGTTTCGGTAATCTCCTCATGGGGCCACAGACCGAGATAACTGTATCCTTTCAGAAAGGCTTAGTCTCCTCCTCCTTCAATATGTTAAACTGGCACTGAAGAATAAAGAGACAGGCCTATGTAACTTAAAGGGCGGAGTGGTGGCTCTGTGGCTAAGGATATGCGCCTGTGACTGGAAGGTTGCCGGTTCAAATCCCGCGGCCGGCAGAGGAATCCTACTCCGTTGGGCCCATGAGCAAGGCCCTTAACCCTAACTGCTCCAGGGGCACCGTACAATGGCAGACCCTGCGCTCTGACCCCAAGCTTCTCCCTGTCTGTGTGACTGTGTCTCCATGGAGAAAAGCTGAGGTATGCGAAAAGATGAATTCCTAATGCAAGAAATTGTATAGGGCTAATAAAGAAACATTAACATTATGAAAATTAATATCCTCTCTGATGCAGAAGCAGTTAAACTGTGTCAGCACAGTTGATATTTACTTGCTAGCAAGTTGACTCACTGAAATAACGGTGTTGGAAAAGATGATTGTTTGTGGTCGCTGGATGCAAACTCTCCAGCCCTACCTGCAGAGCTTGCTGTAAAAGCTGGACATCTGTGGTTCCGGTGACCTCTCGGAGCTGGTTCAGAAGTGTCTGCTGGTGCTGTGAGGGGACAGCAAAGAGAAAGCATGACACGCCAAAGCCCAACCTTTCACTTTTACTTCACAACCTGGCAACACAGGGTTGACATTCTCATTGGTGCTGTCCGTGCCACTGCTTCTAATGGTAGTCAGATTCATGGGGCACTCCAGCAGATCAGAGCTCACTCTTGGGAGCATCAAACTGCTGCAGACCACAAAGAGGATTAAGTCCATTTTTTTTCCTGATTCACAGACAGAAGACCTACTGCAATATCACGTAGAGAAATTAATGTCACAACTTGAAACAAATGCTTCAATCATATTCCATATTCCACATATTCCAGTTACTGATCGGTTTTGGTTAGCACTAACAAAAGGGCCAAATAAAAACAAAGAGCATGCTATACATGCTAGTAACTCAATAAATCCTAATGTTCTGAGAGCCATTTGCTTAGAAAGCCAAGATTTATCACAAGAATACTTTCAGCTTAAATAGTGTGTTGTATTAAGTCTAGATTACTAATTAATTGCTTTTTTATGAAGGAAATAAATTAAAGTAGGACTGAGATACTTTGACACTGATTTCCTCCCTATGGTCTCTGAAACTCTCAATAATAATATGCTAATTTGAAAATAAGCAAAGAGTGTGCAAGACAGGCAAATAGATAGAGCACAGATAGAACATAAAAAATATCTTTTACATCCACCCATTTTCTAATCACTTTGTTTACTACAGGGTCGGAGAGGATCCAGAGCCCATCCCAGCAAGCATGGATGCAAGGCAGGACACACCCCGGACAATATCTTTAGTGCAACGTAAAGACTGTACCAGCCAAGCACAAGCTGAGAATAAGCCCTCTTACTAGTCACATGATTTGAGGGATGCTGTGGTGCTGACTCACAAGACTGTAACCAACACTCAACATGTAACACTGCTCTTACAACTGCCCATCCAAAATAGCATTTCTAGACAAGAGTGCCAGCGGACACCAGAACTAAACTTCTGCTGCTCAGAGAAGCCTCAGCAAAAGCAGAACATGTAAGGAGCTGCATCTCATTCTATAAATCTAGTGAGCTATGCTGGTTTAAGAGCACTAAATTCTCATATCAATACTTCTGAATTGGAAACAAAAATTATGGAAACGTAATGTGCTCCACGGTATATTAAGCAACCAAAACAGTGGCTAATGTCACAGAAAAACAATGTTACGGGAATGTTACTGTTAAAACAGCTCAGTGGTCATTCTTTGCTGCATAACTAGAAAACTTTGAACACCTTAAAAATAAATGCATGTCACCGAGATGTACTGTGCATAGTATATGTGAAGATATTCAGGAAAACACAAAACCTGTTAAAAGCATTAATGAGTACTTCTTACAACAACTGCCAAAAAAAACTGACTGAATCAATGTGGTCAGAGTAATGGCCTAAAATGACCAAACTAATGAGCTATTGCAGCGACTATAGCATCCTCCATTCAGACTGTTTCGACTGTGCATGGTTGAAGTCTCAACAACTATTGTATTGGAGAAAAATAAATACAACATTAACAGAATAAACTACTGAAATTTGTTTTAAAAGTCTTTTACTATTGTTAAGTCTTGGTCTTTAGTGGCAGTTGTCAAAAATTGTGCAGAAATGGTCAGTTCGTATTACTCTTGGTCTTCATCTGCTTCAGTACGAAACATAGCAGCACTGCAGCCTCGTAGGATATAGTCCTACCTTGCGCCCTACAGTTCTGGGGTATAGACTGAATTAACATGATCCTTACCAAGAATATGCATTCTTCTGATAAGGTTAAAATGACAGCATATTAACACTGAATCAACAGTGAAACACAAACCAGAGGACACATGTGGAAGCTACATGAAGGTGCATCTGAACCCAGGAAAAGCAGGCAATTTTCTGAGACCATGGGACAGCCTCCCCAGCCATGCTGTTGAAGCAGATACCCTGGCTTCTTTAAAAAACATCTGGATCAGCTTGGATCAATTAGTTCCAAACCACCAAAGAGGCTAGATGGGCCATTGTTTGTAACCTCTCTAAATAGTTAATGACTTTAATGATTCGTAAAGTCAATGAGTCAATGTTATTTCCACATTCGACCTAGATATAGTACCAGTGGAGCCAACTCTGTACACATCACAGTCTTAAAGTGAACTTGGCTTGACCATGTCAGAGGAGCTCATTTTTGTTTAGCTTACCTTTTTATTTTTTACAAGGTGAAGAAGGTGAAGAACAATTATCCATGCAGCAGAAAATGTAAACCCATATCAGTGTCATTTCTCCATAGTCTGTATATACAACTATTCATTCAACTTAAAGCAAGATGTCTTCTACCATACCACATACTTTAAAGTGAGCTACGCTTGATTTGAATCAACTAAGGACTGAAATTCAGTTGTTTCTGCTTGTGGTAATACTTTTGGTTTCTGATTCTGCAGTGTCTTGGTTCTGTGCACTACCACCTGCATGCGAAAAAAGTATCCTATATCAATTTGCATACTCACAAAAGTTAAATGAACTACAGAACAGACTTTCTGAGATTTATGTTAAAGTGTAGCCAAAAAGACTTCTCAGACACACAATATATATGGATCTTCTCGCAGGAGGCTGCTGGTTAAAGAATAATCCCTGTACATGGTTATAGCTTTCTTTTATGTTTTCTTTCCACTTCTGTAGTTAAATAGCCCACTGTATAGATTTAAATTTAAAAACCTTTAAAAAAAGGCTTAATTAAACCGTGATTTTATTAATAAAGGGCTTAAGCAACTGACCCAAATCAAGAATCCAGCTAGAATAGAAAACCACAAGATTCTAGGTTTCCAATGAACACAGAAATCCTATACCACTCCCTCTCGTCTTGTCCCTGTGGCTTGTGTCTGTAATACGTAGGAAACATTAAACAGTACTTAGCCCACAGTGCCTCTTGCTCCAGAACATAATTATCAATTCTGGGAGCCCATTTGGCTATTTTGCTTTGCCCCTTGCTTGTTGTTCTACTGAAGCAAATACAATAATATTTTCACTTTAATACTATACATTTAACACAACACCAATCCCCTTCAGGAATATATTAAGCTAACATAGACAGATATTAGTAATAAATCTAACAAATGCACCAAACGCTGTGCATTAACTATATAGAAATGGAAACCAGGAGTAAAGGAATCTGCACACGCTTGCTCGGGTACTACAGTTCAGAAATCACAGCAGGGCAGTGAAGGCTGGAAGAGTTATGTAACTAATTGCGGGCTCAATCCCAGACAGTTGCGTTTACAAGCTTAACTTCTTGATCTCTACCGGGCTTTATTGTAAAATCTGTTTCGAATGCCGAGGAGTTACAATGAAACATCACTATTTAATAATCAAACGCCAGGCATGCTACTATTACCATCAGTAACTATACAGTACTGAGGACACGCACAAACTACAGGAGATCTCCATTACGATTGCTACACACAACTAAAAAGACGGTTTTCTGCACGTTTGTGATCAATACATCACATTTATATCCCGACTACACAAACAACAACAGTCACTTTTCAACACCTCTCTTCAGATCCGGGTTGTTAAATAGAATTATAGGAGGAGATAAGAAAACGATACTTAAACGATAGTAACTAAAAAAAAAAACCGAAAACAAGCCATCTGGCCCTGGCTCTGGCTCGTGTTAGTTATTCGTCAAATTATCGATGAAACGCAAGATCCATCCGAGCATTTTAAGATAAAGTGTAGCGATTACGACTATGCTCACTTCCTAGGTATATTTTAGGGTAACTGGGTTATTTGCTTTAGGAATGCAGCAAATTGCACGGCTTTAAAAACGATGAAGGCAAAGCTAATGAATCCTCGACGTCGAATAACCCCGCCTAGCGCCAAAGTAATATTTTCTCCAGTGTTACAGCTCGCTCAGGCAGCGTGGAAGCGCTGTCCTGGAGAAGCCGGAGACTCGACTGGCAGCGGCGCCGGAGACCGTCCACCCTGCCGGGCACTGAGCCACAGCCGCGGCGCTTCTCGGCAGCAGCTCCCCAACACCCACCCTACCTTCTGAGAGTGCTGCTGCAGGACATTCTGCTCCACGGTCATGGCCGGCACACACAACCAAACCAAACTTAACAGGAAAATGGCAAGAAATTGAAAAAAAAAACATATAACTAAGATGTCCCCCTGTTTATCAGCGCACTAGCGGGAGCCATTGGCAAGGTAGGAGAAAAGTCAACACAAGCCCATCGACACCCAGGCTCTCTGAGATCAGCTAGTTTGGCCTTGACTGGCTGCAATGACGTATAATCAGACAGGCCCACAAACATGGCGTCAGCGACCCCGTGGTGCGTGTGTCAGTTTTTGAAATGTAATGTACAGAAGTGAGAATTTAGCTAAACCTCCGTACCCGGGAAGCGTGATGAATGGAGTAACCTCTATTTAAGTGATTGCATGATCCGTGCAATTAGGATTCATTTAATATCTAAACATATGTTGGGGTCTGTAAAAATAATGCCTTAGCCAAGAGTTTGTGTGGTTAACAGTGGGGCAAACATTGTAAGAGTAAAAAAGACAAAAACACCTCTACAGCAGACGAAGCAATCTTCAGTTTTATGGACGAGTAGAAAATGAATGTTTTTTTTTAATGATTACCAAACTGCTATGCCAAATAAAATATACTCTTGTGAAGTTGAATACCTTCTCAGATTCCTCACCACGAAGAAAGAAACAGAACACTTTTTGAACCTGTTTAATGTAGGTTGTTTCTCAGAGTTCGGTTTTTCTTCGTAACAACATTCAGCCACATTTCCCTTCCACTCCTTCCAAACAGAAAAGAAAGGCTGAGTTGCTATCATGGATTTTATTAAAACTGCAGCTGGACAGTGCAGCCCGTGAGCAGGTTGTATTAGGCTCCAGTTTTGCCTCTTCAGTCTAAAGCAAACAGTTCTGTTAATACTTTGGTGTAAAGATCACTGTCGGGAAGGAAAAGGCACTATATCAAGGAAAAAACACGCCTCAGAAATCTTCAGAAAGAGTACCAAAGCTGAAATTGTCAAAGAGATAAGTATGGGAGCTGTGACTAGGGTAACTGGACAGAGCACTGCCCCTCCTGCCTCCCAGGGCTTTCTGCAGACCTCCTGCTAGTTCACTGCTGCTTCACAGGCCACTCTGGCCCTGGATTTGGAACACTGCAGCATGGACGCGCCCAGCCGGTCAGCAAGCAGGAAAGGGTTGAGGTGGGAATACTGAAAAAAAAAGAAGAGACTTTAAAAGTCTTTAAGACTTTAAGAGTGGAGGCATGGTGGCTTTAAGAAAATAAAAACAGGGGACCTCAAAGATTTCAATGATTCACTTAAGCAATAGATTATTAAAATAATTCTTATCTGGGATCATGGGTTCCAGAAACAACTAATATTGTGAACAAAACATTTAAAAAACACAGTACATCTTAATTTCCCAGTAAACTAGGAGCCTCATCTAATTCTGTATTAAAGAATCAACATCAAATGTAGTTTAAGTATAAAAGTGGAACATAAAAGCACACAAATGTATTACAGGTTTAGTATAAATTATCTTAAAAATACTGGGCCACCTGTCATACTTCAGAGTCCTGGAGACAGACCCACATTCATTTCTCATTTAGATGAGAGCAGTTCAAAACTGGTTTACAGTTGAATTTTGGATGTGGTTTGACTGCCTTTTACATTCCAACTGTGAAAAACAAATAGTAGGTGGTCATTCATATCACTCAAACCACACACTAAAAAGATTTCTACATTACATGAGTGTTCAGCAGGGGATATGCAAGTTGTGTGGGTTGCCTCATGTAGCACAGTGGCAGTGGGCTGCAAGATGTGCCGAATCGGTTGCTAAAAAGTGTGGTGTGACCTTCTGATTGAAGGTGCTTGTGTAGGCTTGAGCCTGAACAGTAGTTTCTGTGAGGTGGAAATTAGGCTACAAGCTGTAGCACAGCAATTACCAGGAGATTTGGCTGAAGAATTAAAAAATAATAAAATATGAATATACTGTAGGCACAATGGTCAAGAGACTTTTCAGGATTTCAGACATGCATACTATGTTTGTGTAACACAGGGGGATTTGACAGAGACTACTAAATTCAAACAGAAGAATCTCTAATGACATAAAATGCACCTATCACAATGAGCCAATGTTTCACATGAAACACTGGCATTAGGCTGCATTTCCCCAGGCTCTGCAAGGAAATGTCCTCACCGGAGGTGAAATCTCCTGGACGGTCAGAGGAGCATCAGCGTTCAGAATGGAAAAGTCAGATGAAAAGCGGGAGTACTGGAGAACAGAAGCCGTCTCGGCATCCACCTCAACAGCTACACCTTTCTGGAGACAAAATGCTCTCACTACGGTATCAAACAGAACATAGCTCTGCTATAGAGCTGAACTAACCCTGCATGGAAACAAATACGAGCAAATGTTAATTTCATAAGATCAGCTATCCAGTTTCAGTGGTATCATATCAGCAACAAGGCAGTCAGACCAGTCACAGCTATAGGCAGGACAGCTCACTTCTTTCAGTAGTTACTGACAAGGAACTCTGCACTAAAACTCGCTACCTCAAATCTCACTGAACAGATTTTAAGAATGAAAAAATAATTTCCAAATACCACAGAAAATTTTATTCTAGGTTATCACTGTGCATCACCAAATCAGTGAAACATGCTGCACCATGCTTTACACTTGCCTTAATGGATTATTTACCAGTTTACTGGAACAGTAAATCATGGCAAATTGGTTAAAACAAGAGGAGGCCCATCTAATCCATTTTGAAGTTAGTAGTTACTTGATCCCAGGATCTTATCCAATTGTTTCTTGAAAGAAGCCAGGGTTATCAGTTTTAACAACAAGGCTGGGTAGCTTGTTCCATAGTTGCACAACCCAACAATGTCAAAGAGGAGTGGACACTGCTTATTGTTTTCTTTTCATTACAATCTTAATGGAGGGATACACATTGTTTCCCATTCTAATCTGATCAGATGTTTAACTCAGAAACGTGTCTGCACTCAAGGCAGAATTTCTGGAGAACATGCATACCTTAAAGGTGTGAGAAGCATCAAACACCAGCTGGTCAGGATGGTCAGACACGGTCCCTTGGTATGTCATGATGGCATTTCCATTAGTTCTGTTTTTTGGCAATTTAAAGACACGGTATGTCCCAGATGCATATGTAATATCACCTAAGCAATAAAAAAAACATTTAATACTGTAAAAGTAAGTAAATTAGCACTCAAATCAATTATGTAATTTCTGGCATTAGTGTAACAGAGAGCCAAAATTTGTCACTTCCATGGAATAAAGTGTAAATTTTCAGCAGAAATAATTTGTTCTATTTAAAAATGGAAAAACAGAACCCCCCATCTGGATGGTTAAACAGGAACATATGGACCAAACCTCTGCCTGTTGCTTTTTCTTTGCCTTTTCCAGCTCATAGTTTCTAGTGGCTGAGTGTGGCACAGCCCATGAAGGAAAGCTCCAGGAAAACCACTAACAAACACACTGTAGAATATTCAAAACTGGGTCTTTTAAATGCCCCACTGGTTACATAACAGCACCTTTTGAGGAAGACTAATTTCATAACACCAATGTCGTGCAATGAGCCTGTTCAAGTTCATTGTCATTATACTCATATACAGGTATATGGTTTAATTAAATGCTATTTAGCTAGCTCTCAGACAATAAGTAATACAAAAAACAACAATACAATTGTATAAGAAAAGAAAGACCGAGACAACAGGCAGTGTGCAAAATCATAATGAGATATTATAATATCAACATAATGAAATAAAGGATAGAAAATTATGGGGAGTGAGCTACTTGAAGTGAGGTAGGGGTAGATTTCAAGGTGTTTGAACCTACAGTGCCTTCTCTCTTACCAGATCGTAGGTGAGAGAGGCTGGGAGTTTAATAGTTTGATAGTGCGGGGGTAAAAACGGTCTCCGAGTCTGGTAGTCCAGGCCTGAATGCTCTGGTACCGTTTTCCAGATGGTAGAGGCTCAGTCTGTAGCTGGGGCGTATGGGGTCTTTGATGATGCTTAGAGCTTTCCTCAAGCACCGTCTGTCATTTATGTCCTGTATGAATGGGAGGGCAACCCCAGTGATGGACTGGGCACCAGCTGTAAGGCTTTGCGGTCAGCAATACTGCAGTTGCCGTACCACACTGTGATACAACCTGTCAGTGTGCTTTCTGTAGTGCACCTGTAAAAGTTAGTGAGGATCTGGGGACATATCTTAACCTTCTTCAACTGTCTTTGGAAGTACAGGTGCTGTTGCGTTTTCTCGATCAGACAGGTGGCATTGAGAGACCATGTGAGGTCCTCAGTGATATGGACGCCAAGGAATTTGAAGTTACTGACACTTTCCACTTCAGTCCCATTGATGTGGATAGGGGCATGTCCGTTTTGCAGTTTCTGAAATCAATGATCAGCTCCTTGGTTTTGCCGACGTTGAGGGTGAGGTTGTCTTCACACCATGTTGTAAGGACCTCCTCCTGGAAGGCCCTCTCATCATTGTCTGTGATCAGACCTCCAACTGTGGTGTCATCGGCAAACTTGATGATGGAGTTGGTGTTGTGTTTGGCCTTACAGTCGTGGGTGTAGAGCAATGGACTAAGCACACAACCCTGGGGGATCCCAGTGTTCAGAGTAGTGTGCCAGAGGTGTGGTTTCCAAGCCTGACAGCCTGAGGTCTGCCTGCCAGAAAGTCCCAAATCCAGTTGTAGAGGGTGATGTCGGGACCAAGTCGGGATCAGGTCCTTCAGCCTTGCGCGTGTTCCAATTCCTACTTACCCGTTTTTTCCAAGAGTTCACGGTTACGTATGACAATGTGGCTGGCAGCAACAAGGTAGGGTCTGCTGAAGCCTATATCCTTCACCAGTGATATCAGGTCCATCCAGTACAGGGAGCCACCCAGGCCTTCCCCTGCGACAAATCAAACACACCAGTGATTATCCGCCCCCGACCACTGATTTACTGAGAAATGCTGACAGCAACTACAGCCGAGAAACTCCTCATCCCGCTTCATTTATGGATCATTTCTCATATCGGAAATTCAAAACAAATTGACTGGAGATGTTTCTGCAGCAAGAATTCCAATTCTCCATAAGGTGTTTAAAATTTCATTCACATTTTTATTTTACAGAGCACCTTCTCAAGGACAGCCTCAGTAAACTGCTAAGTCAGATACAGGAGTGAAAGTACTATGAATTTCAGGCATCTACAAGAAGCCTACAAACTTAATGTAAAAAATTCCCCACCAGCCCTTGTGTGTTAATTTGGATGTTAAAAAAAAAACATCAGAAAGCTACAGATATGCATCTTTACATGTATACATACTGTATATAAATATATCAGAAGTTGTGTTTAGAGGATCGAAGGAATAGGAGTCTGAAGGGTTTATAGATTGTCGTCTCCTTGAGAAAAACCTGGGTGATAGTTATTGAAATAAATGTACCAGCTGATAGAGGGAAAGTGCATTTTTAAAAATTCAATCTTTGAATTATTAGTCATTAATTTAAATGACTAATAACTAAATGATTTCCAGTAATAGATATGAACAGATGAATTATTCAGTACCTGTGAATTAAAATAGACTGATTTGTAATCATTCAAATGGTACGTTTACCCCAAAGAACTTCATCTTGCTTTACATTTTCAGGAACAGTCTTGCTAGCATACATGTCACTGAAGTACAGTTCGCCCCCTTCCTGCAACAGAAGGAATTATTTTTTAGCCATTATATAGTGCATGAGAGCAATACGACTTCATAAGTAACTTCTACTCTGACTAAGTATGGTAAGAGCTCTGATCTCATGTTATGTTTGATGGGCACTAATGCAGTCATACAGTGCTGGATGGGAAGGGCATTATGGGCTTTCCAGGAGCAGCAGTGAGGAGCTCCAACATCCCATGTACACAGATATGTGCACCTTCATGCGGCAATACCAGCTGAACCCATTACTGCTTCCTGCTAATCACAGTCCTTACACCTTACAATAGGAGTTCAACATTCATTCAACAAAGGGAATGTACAGGAAGACAAAGAATACTGTCCGCCTGGCCTGCGAACTAATGAGGGAAAAATAAGTGCTCCTGTCTCATAAGGTCCAGCTTTACTCTGGGCTTTTTGCTTTCTTTACAAAAGGTCCATAGAAAATCAGACCCCATAAGAAACAAAGAAAGACCTGAAGGTTGGTTTCATGTGATGCAGTCACCTCCCAGCTCTGAAATGTCACAGCTCCTACATGTGCTTGGATTCACCAGTCGAATCCTGCTCACAGCAGCACTGGGATCCAGGGTTCAGAGGGAGCAGGTACTGCCCGTTCACAGGATCGGACAGCCCCCCCACCAAGAGGACTAGCGCGCCCACTAGTAGGTGAGGAGTGCTCCCTTCAATCGCGGGGTAGGTCCTGTCACAGACAGGCATGGGCGTGTAATTTCTGGGCTGTAGGGCTCAACTTGCACTCTGAACACATGTCCCTAATTGCTGAGCTCTTTCAAGATACTTAAAATAAATCGCCAAGTTTCACAACGACTGTCGATTTTAAATCTAAGGTTTACATGAATTCCACTGGACAGAAAGGGCCTACCTTGAGAACTCTGTAAGCTTCTTTCAGGACTGCAGCCTTGTCTGGACACAAACATATTACACAGCCTGAACTGGAAAATAAAGGCAAGATAATTATCCTTTGGTTAGCTTTTAATGAAAGTGCAGGTTTAATTAGAATACGGAAGTCACCTAAAGAAAGTAAGTTACATTTCCACAGATTGCTCTTGTAGTGTGCTGATCTATTTTTTTAATTTATTGTTCTACTAAATTAGATACTTTCACTTGATATCCTTCAACAAAGCTTCAGAGATTAAGGCACATTTTGATCCTGCCTTTGTACTCATTGGCTGATGTAAAGATATAATACATAACACATAAGCATTGTAAGAATGTCATCAAGGTGATATTTCCATATTCAAGGTTAAATTTAAAACCATAACATTGCCAAATTAAATCATTCTTTACTTACACAAGGACATCAAAATAATCATCCTGGATACCAGCTTGATACAGTTTCTCCACATATCCCTGAACAAACACAGTGTTGGGCTTCTCAAAACCAAACTTTTCTTGATGGTACTGTATGTATTTACGTGATATCAGGATCTAATAATAAAACATATGAAATCTGGTAAAAAGAAAATCACATTTTTCACAAGAAAAAGACAGACTTTGCATGTCTATGTAAAAATTATAACACTACTGTAGAATATTTGAATCCATTAACAAATGTGCTTTATTAGTAGTTAATTATACACTGTTGGATAACTCCATAGAAAGATGCACTCTATGATTGTGCTTTATAATGCTTTATGCTTTATGCTTTATAATAGCGTATTCATTTGTGGTGCCACCCAAACCAATACTTAACTTCTGGACAAGCATACAACTCACCTACAACACCAAATAACCAGATATAACTTCTGAAGCATAAAAATACTTGATAGAGGTTGCAAATGAGGGGTAGGCATTTGGCCCATTAAGTTCATTTGGTTGTTCAGGAGTTAACTTAATCCAAATTTCATCTGGCGATTTCTTAAAGTAACTTGGAGTGTGTTCCTCATCCACTCTTGGAGTATTTTTTGTTCCGAGTGAATTCCCTTGTGCTTTTTAAGGGTACAGAAGAAGTCAATGTCTACAGGCCAGACTAGAATGGCGAGTACAAGACGAACACAACAGTCGAACCATGGTGTGATTACTTGGTTACAGTGAAAAAGTAATAGTAGTGTGGTAGTGTGGGAAACTACACGTTAACACATGAACCACTCTGACACTAGATGTAACTACACTCCAGGTTTGTTTTTCCTGTCTTTTTTGATGGATTCAACCACAAAGAAAGAGGCTTTACAAAAGATAAAATAAGTGATGACAGCCAGACTATTTACAAGCGTCTTTAAAAAGCTATTTTGAGAGCTCTCTTGCCACTGCTTACCACCATGTCTACCTCAGGCAATCTGTTGCGCACCCTCCCCCAGCTCAGCCCAGCAGGACGAACCACAGGCAGCCATGAGCCATGAGACAAGGCCCCAGCAGGTGGGAGAGCAGGATGAACAGACTGCAGGGATTACCTCTCCCTGCAGAAGATCAACATTTCAAACATCTCTCTTCTTTTCCACACGGTTTCTGTTCAGTGAGCTGCTGACGGCCAGCACTGATAAAGCTTTTTCTACAGCAGGGAGCAGGTTACCAACACCTACTCTTGTAAAAATGTGTCAACAATTAAAATTCCCCTATTATCTAGTAAATTACTTTTTTTTCAGTCTTTTGTTGTTTAACTACTAAGAAATGCTTTGCCACTCAAGTGTTCTTGAGTTGTGCTTCCAGCTCAGTATATACTTTCGTTAGTCACTGAACATTCAGTTTTAATACAATCTTGTGATTACCTTGCTTCTTATTTTCTTTTTTTAAACCTTTGAGGTTTAATTTTCCTAAATTTGGACTTCATTGCAATAAAAATGAATTCACTTAGTCTTTATCTTATTTCACCGTTTACAAGCTCTACTTCACAACCATATCTGCATTATGATCGCTATATATTAAGATTCCTATACTCAGTGTTAAACCCTTAGAATATTTCTAAGATTAATCCATATAAATTATAGAAGGTCTTGCTTCAGTCTCCTAGACTGCAGGTTGTTTTTCGATGTACAATCTGACACCACTACTGCTTCTGTCCTTCCCGTCACTGACTCATTCATTTTATATCTGGCCTCTTCCTCCTTCTCTAGCCAACACTGTTTTTGCCAAGGTCATACTTGCCTACAACAATGCAGAAGCCTTTAGTTGTTGCATTTTATTTATTAAGCTTTAAGAATTTAAGTATAAAAATTAAAGCCGTTTTAAGGTTGTTCCAAGTGTTGCTCTGAGCTTTCCTGATCCTACTCAAATTTGACTACTGTGAGCTCCCTGGCCTCCAGATGCCTGGCTAAAAACTCCACCTATTGTATCCTAACATTTCCTCATACAGCAACAACTACCTACTCCCCAATCATGCGACACCATGAAAAACGCTCCTTTTTCTTTACCTTACCAATGTATTTGATGTCAGTACTATTTTCAGGCTGTCACAAAATCAATAAAGCATGACAGAATATTAAGATTCCTATAGGGTTCGGTTTTTGTCCCACAAATGGTCAATTCTTAATTTAAAATTTAAATCTGAAGGAGACAAAAGGTAATGTAGTTAACTTGACTGAGAAGTGGTTTATCACTTCAAGGGCTAACATAAGCAGTGGTGTGATGCAAGGATCCATTTTAGGCCCAACGGCTAAATCTAACATATCAATGCCAGCGATTCTGGACAATTAAGTAGGCTGGTTATAGTTGAAGAAAATACAAAAATATTAGGAGTGGCAAATTATACATATCAAAAGTTGACATGTACAGTATAAAGTGATCACCCCAGGGGACTACTTTAGAATTCCACATCAGGAAACTAATGATTCATTTAGTGGTGCGAACAGGAACAGGTCTTTACGCTAAGTCTTGTGGGTATCTGTCACCGATTGCCAAGCAGAAAGCCCGAGACCAAAACCTCAGCGGCTTCTTCAAGAAACAGACAGATCACTCCATGACCAGATAAGATGGACCAAATGGCTTCCCCTCATTGGTCACTTGTCTTATGTTCTTAGGAACCAGCGCCGTGTACCAGCTCCTGCGTCATGTCGACACCTATGACAAGGCCAGCGCCTCCCACCAGCTTGCTGAGGATGTAGCAGTCTCTTCCAGACCCACTTCCCAGGTCGAGGATATTGCACCCCTCCAGCTTCTCTGGGAAGATGAGCCCACAGCCAAAATACCTGCGTGATCACAGCATAGATCAAAATTTAATTCTCTTTACGCCATGATCACACAATGAAGACATTACTGTGATGCAGTTCTCCCCCTGACAAGAACAAATGTTTCTACAGCAAGGTTCCCGATTTCAAAAAGAATAGTCACTGTCAGCATTTTCCAGTTGCCAATACAAGAAGAGGCACATGGAGGTGTGTGCAGCATTTTGAAAAATTAATCAGATTAGTATTTTAAATTGTGCCCATCTTGGATAGCTATAGCTAACCTAGTCGCCATAAAATTAAAGTCAATTAACCAAATTTAATAAGGTTCCATTGTAAACAAATATATACGCCGGTGTAGTGGCTCTGTGGCTCAGGAAGGCTGGAAGGTTGCTGGCTCGTATCCTGCGGCCGGCAGAGGAATCCTAATCCATTTGGTCTCTGAGCAAGGCCCTTAAACCCCCAACTGCTCCAGGGGCGCCGTATAAATAGCGGACCTTGTGCTCCGAGTCCAAGCTTCTCTCCCGGTCTGTGCGTCTCATGGAAAGCAAGTTGGGGTATGCGAAAAGACAAATTACTAATGCAAGAAACTGTATATGGCCAATAAAGTGATCTTATACAAATACACTATTTCCATACATACTCCAGATGGGCAATTTGTGTGGAGAGATATTCAGCTATGTGGTGAAAAAGTAATGAAATCTACTTAAAAAAAAAAGGTACAAGAATACTTTATTCAGACTTAAAAAAAAAACAGGAGCCTACACAAAGATGCAATTCTTTGTTCCCAATACTGCAGGCCAGTGGCCAAGTATACAGCATCAAAGGACACATGTAAGGAATCAAAATGGATTACTGTCACAGCGAGACCAATCTGCTGTTAAAAGTCATTTCCGTTATATCACCTGTACGACAAGGAGTGATGCAGCCCATGGGTCTCGCTCGAATGAGCATCCAGAGAGGCCAGTAAACCTACCTCTCACGAACATCAGGATGGACCAGCTTGAGGGCCTCAAGGACACTCTTGGGCACGGGACAGCTGGGCAGGGCACAGTTGGCGTTGGTCTGCAAGTCCCTGGACTTCTCCAAACGACACCCATAGTATTTCTCAGGGAAGGAGCAACAGACAAGAAAACAATCAATTAAAAAAATACAGATCCTGACAGTCTGCACACAAAGGGTAGAAACAGGACATTAAATAAATCCACAATCATTGATCGCAGACTGCTGAGAGGCTTCAATCAAACAGCCACTTTTGAACAGTGCATCACAGTCTATACACTGATACATCACTGCAACCGTGTTCAAATTTTTTTTAAAAAACAGTCTGATCTTCACCATGCTAATCAATTATAACTAAACTACATGAAGATAAAAACATAAATGTTAGAAATTTAAGTAATGATCTACAATTTTCACTCTAAATTCAAAGTATTATGTTCACTCAGTCTTTATCTTATTTTAGGATTAGATTAGAATCCACTCAGGCAGTTAAGGATTAAGTACTGCATCACCTTGGAGAACAGGAGTGACCAGTAAACAGCACAGGCCTACCTGCACGTTCTCATGTACAGGTGTTGCCATGCTGAGACGAGGTGTGGGGGTCCCAGAATCAGGAAGTTAAAAACGGAGAAGCACTTGGTGACAATCCTGCAAAAAGGAAACAGTCCAGTTTCCCCACAACATCCTGCATGGTAGACACATCATCGAAGGGTAGCTGCATCTTTCTGCCCGCTGGCGCCAATTCTTGGGGATTATTCTGGGATTGCTGGTGTTCCTGGAGTAGCAGCAAGGGCTGCATTATTTTTATTAATTTATTCTTAGAAGTCCTCTAAAATTATGTTTTCAGTTGGACTTACTTGGGATGAAATGCAAAGGTTTTCTGAATCCGACATGCCCTTACTTTCCCGTACTCTGCAGGGTTACTATATTACCTTGATAACTAGCAGCTTTTCATGTGATGTTGGAGTATAGTCCTACTCCAGATGTGGCAACAGCTACCAGGTTCCGCAGAATCATTCTTTGGGAACTTGGCTAATTAAACAAACCGTGAGTTTGGCAATATGGCTGTCTGTTACCTATCAAGACTAAAACATTTCCTATTCAGTATAGCCCATTAGAATACAATGTTGAAAACATATCAAGCGTCTGCATTTCACAAAGCTCGAAAGGCCACAATTAGCCCACACACACACACACAATACAAAATATTGTAACGCATATGGCTGACAGGTACTGTGTAAGAGCCGGCTTAACAGAGCGGTGACGTCAGTAACAATGTCAGTGAATTATTTCCCCCATTTGGGTTTTTAGAAGTTACTTGTAATGTGTAATGCATCCTAAAATGTAAATGTAAGGTTTAACATAAAAGTCACAAGTAACTAGAGATTCACAGCAAAAATACAGTTTTACCGTTTTACAGACCAGCACAATTCTGCATCACATATTGATACAGTGTATTAGATCACACCTGTATTTACCTCCTTACTATTCGGTCTTCAGACTTTGAAGGCGTTTGCACAGTATGAGTATTTACCCGTCACTACGAAAGATGAATGTCTAGGTTTATGAACTCAACCCGCCACGATCGTCAATGTTGGGTTTCAGCTCCTTGCTCAGTGCCCGTTGGCCGAATCAGCTAAGGACGTTCTTGATGTGTAAAGATAACGCTGCCCTGTAAAAACAAAACATCACAATGCACACAACAATTCATTTCCATCCCAGTACGACAAACCAGTCGCTCTTAATGGTTTGGATAACGCGTATGATCGCCGTTCAACCCCCTTTGTCTAAAAATACATCAACTAAACAAGGATTTATGACGGGTGAAAATACACGTAATTTACAACGTAAATTCTTAGCGCTTAAATCAGAAGCACGCTGCCCTTTCTTCAGTAAAAGCAAAGCACGGGACGCTGAAAAAGCAAATAAACGAGGAATGATTCCTATGGACTTGTTAGGAGCAGGAATGAAGCGACCCAGCTTTGTTGCTATATCTCGCTTCTCAGTCCAGACAAAATGCAGCTCTACAGGCAAGCTTGGGCCCCAATTAAGCACTGCCTTTCGGCCTTTTGACCGTGGGACAAAGTGTTCGAGTTCTCCAACACCTGACCTGAATTTCAACCTGAATCGCAACACAAATTTCTTTCCGGCAAACTACGCAAGTTATACTAGCATAGTAGCGTGTACCGAGAACACTTTTAAACAAACAGGCTTCTTCTCTCTGCACACTGCTAAAAATACATCCCCGTGTCAGAGTCCCCATTCCACGCGTTCTCGGTATTTTATCCAATGTTTTAGAACGAGGCTGAAGTTGGCTTCTTATTCTTGTTTACGAAGGACTATACTGAGCTAATTTATTACGCCTTGTGGATTATTCTCTACACACACCGACGTTGATTTAATTAAGACACGATTCGAAAGACAAATGATAGATTTGTTCAGTTCTTGCTTTCCTAATCCAAGTGCTTTGGACAAATTAACGGATTAGACATTTGCTTTGGTTTGTAGGGTATTTACATTAAAAGGTGTTCCTGTCTTGCTTAAATTTAGACGTTTTTCGCCAAAGGAAGAGCATTACTCACAGTGCTGCAATCCGCTTTCTGAAAGCTGTGTGAAGCATTGCAAGTTTTTTTTTTCCTTCAGAAGAGTATAAAATTAAGATAGTGGTTAATGTTTTACGAACACTGCCCATGGAAAAATGTGGGAGTGCTTCTCTCAAGTAGGATATAAATTCTCACAAAGGTAAACCAGTCCACAAAAATTAAGTATGTATTTGAAATAAAAAAGTTAATTTAGGGTCGTGATAATTACGTCGATCACGCTATCATATGAAAACATCTTTATCAGTTGAAATAGCAAAAACAGTATCAAAGTAAACATTGTTTTAAAGCTATAAACATAATTTATTATCCTCGGTGGCTGGAAGGTTGCCGGTTCGTATCCCACGGCCGGCAGAGGAATCCTCCTCCGTTGGGCCCCTGAGCAAGGCCCTTCACCCCAACTGCTCCAGGGGTGCTGTGTAAATGGCTGACTCTGCGCTCTGACCCTAAGCTTCTCTCCCTGTCCGTGTGTCTCATGGAGAGTAAGGTGGTGTATGCGAAAAGACAAATTCCTAATACAAGAAATTGTATATGGCCAATAAAGTGATCTTATCTTATCCTATATCAGCTCCTCAGCTGCTCAGACATCTGTCTCCACAGATGCACTACCCACTGTGTCCGAAACAGGGCAGATCTCGCCCACCGGGAACATTTCATTCTGCTGATGTTGAGCATTGGATTTCGAAGTAGAATTTTAAGGTACATTTACCCTTCAACTTTAGGGTTACAAAATATTTCTTTACAAAAATTACCATTACTTTCAAGTAATAGCGCAATTGCAACCCATTGTCCAGCAGTGGGCAGCGTTGTTCCACAACAACCCGTACTTGAGCGCCTGCTGCTACAGTCATGTGGAACTTGGAAGGCGCTCCTCGAGTTTCAAATATCATTTTTAAACTGTGACTTCAGATGTTCGATCAGGGAACAACGTCAGCATGCATTGGCTGCAAAGCAGCGAGTAGTTATTTCCACGCTGAACAATAGAAAAGCGAACCACAGCGACCGGCTGTCGTGCCTTGTTCAGGTGTGACGGAAGGAGCCCCAGCACACACGGGTCCAAAGGAGTTACTGAGAATACCTCGGAGCTCAAGTGCCTACATAATAGTAATGTTCCTCAGGGCATTTGGATCATGTGATGGTCTAAGGAGGGATTGTTCAGCAGCACACAAGTGCTGGGAAACCATGTATTTTTCACTTTCTGTTCATAATGAACAATTATTTCCAAAATAGCAAAAGAGCGAGTTTCTTTTTCTGTCCATTTACACACTCTCCCTCTCTGTTCTGGCTTGCACATCCTTCTATAGAAACCTTAGCATGTGCATCTCTCATTGCAGTCAATGGCCACAATACACTCAGTAACCACGGGTGAATCTGTTCTGTCCCGAGTCCTTTTGTCGGGCGCCATCTAGTGGCATCTTGACTGTAATTACAAACTCCTTCCAACCTTGGAGATCTTATGCACTTTGCTGTTTTTTTAAACCTTCCTAGTAAAATTTAGTTTTAGATGAAGAAGAACACTCATTATTTTACACAACAATAATTCCTTTTTAATACACCCCACTGAACATATACTTAAAAGTAAAACTTTTTATGTTACTGGCAGTTGGTGGAACACAAGTCCTTAAAATTAGTTTACTTCATTCTTCAACACTTTAATCAGCGTCCCTAGCGAAGAGTACAATAAGACCGTACTGTTCTGTTTAGTCATTGAGCCTAAGACCTTTACCTATTTTATATGGGTCTTCTGAAGATCCCGTCAGTAAACTATTGTGCATTTCTGCTTATCAAGCAGTTATAACTTGTTGCGCTGTTTATGCGATTTATTTTTCAAAAGTATGATAATAATAATAATAATAATTGCTTATTGGACACTCCACTCAAAGCACTTTACAGGTAATGGGGACTCCCCTCCACCACCACCAATGTGCAGCATCCACCTGGATGATGCAACGGCAGCCATAGTGCCCCAGAACACTCACCACACATCAGCTATTCGTGGGGAGGAGAGCAGAGTTATGAAGCCAATTCATAGATGGGGATTATTAGGAGGCCATGATTCATGAGGGCCAATGGGAAATTTGGCCAGGACACCGGGATTATACCCCCACTCTTTTCGAGAAACGCTCTGTGATTTTTAATGAATAATCTGAAGGACGGCGCCTGTTTACAGTATAGTGTCCCTGTCACTATACTGGGGCATTAGGACCCCCTGCTTTTAGTTTTTCCCTGGCCTCCCATCCAGCTACTGACCAGGCTCACACCTGCTTAGCTTCAGTGGGTTGCCAGTTGTGAGTTGCAGGGTGATATGGCTGCTGGCTAAATATTGGCAAATAGTAATATTTGTAACCCTGTCTACCAGCTGCTTGCATAATAAACCCCTCCACCTCACTGTTAGAGACATAACCTAGTTTCAGTCAGTGACTACAGACTGGCAGGGATTATCAAGTGTAATGTCTTCAATTACAACTACAATTCTCTGGGTCGCATGTCCCAGCTGCGAGCTATTTTGTGCTTCATTTATTTATACAAGAACTGAACATTTTGTTTTATGTCATGGGTAAAAACTAACACAATAATGCACAATAGTACTCTTAGCAGCAGTGACAAACATTTTTTCGCTGAATGGAGAATGCCTAACTTGGCTTTCTACAGCTCCACCTCCTGCTTTCAATTCCTCTTGTTCTGACCCAGAAAAACAACAGTTCAAAGAAATAATGAGAAAAAACCAAACTCTCATAAACATTTTAGTGAGTCATGCATTTGGGCCAAGAGAAGAGGCTACATTCTTCTTGTAAGATGAATCCTGTAAAAAAGCAAGACATAACAGGAAGCACATCTCCAGCCTTTCCATCACAGGTGCCTCCAATCCCAAATATCTTCTAGTAGCCTCCCTAGTGCACATTGCTGTAAGGTCACAAATACCTCTGTATCGTTCTGCCACTGGTCTTACTGTCACAATGTGCAAAATGTGCTTCTGACAACTGGACAGGATTCCATTTAATTAACACACTGTTTAATCATCAATTGTGTCACACTTTTTTAATTGAAAATATTAACTTAATTAAATATTTCATAATTTGCAATAAGGAATTCATGACAAAGTAGAAAAATACACACCCAGGCCTTTAACTGAAAAAAACAACTGATAATAAAAACAGCATTATAGATTTTTTCTGAAATCTGGTCTAGCTTCTGAGGAATGATAGATTCATATAGAACATGACAAACTTTTCACATCATCCTTACAGAACATTACTAAAGACAAAACCTTAGGTAATATTCAATGTGTTATTCCCGCACTCCTATCACTCAAACTGCACATTTGATGTAACCAAAACCTATTGCTTATTTTTAAATTATTTCTTAACCATTTGATATCAACTGCTAATCTAATAACTGCTTGCTGGAAATCCGGAAATGAACAAAGGTTAGGGCACCTTTTGTCAACTTTAATCATTAATTGAAAAATGAAACGTTTTAGCATTTTAGAGCAAGGGAAAAAAACCTTCAGATACAGCCAAACTAAACAGCTGTTGTGGGAACAATGAGTGAAGTAGACTAAGAGTGAAAGGTATTTGTACAGTTAAAGTGTTTTCACCCATCAACTTCAGCTTAACTGCTGTCAATAGGAGATGGCAAGACATTCTGCAATGAATACCATCATTGTGACTCCGCTCTCTGCTTACAGCTCCATGCTTGACATTGTGCAGATGAAGCCATGCCCTGGTTCTGGCCCCAGTGTCTGCCAGGGTCCTAACAAAGCTGCAGCCTGCTTGGGCTGGTTAAATATGTCAACTTTCACCTTGTTATACGCAAATAGCTTTGGGTCAAATAGTAAAGAGCTCCTTTATCCAGAATGAAATCTGAATTGTCATCAGAATTGCAGTGTTTTTATTAACTCACTGGTTAGATTCCATTAAAAACATGCAAGAATAGTTACAAATGAGAGCAGGCCATTCAGTTAATCTAGCCCATTTATTAACTAGAAAGTAAGACCCATTCTTGGTTTTAAATGCAGTTCAATATCCTGCTTGTGCCCTCTGGTCCATTTTTCACTGTTCTGAAGAAGTTCAGAGGGTCGACCTTGTCAGTGCGTTTGAGGATTTTAAATACTTCTGTCAGGTCCCCTCATGTGCGATAGAAATAAAGGTTCAGTTCCTTCAGCCAATGTAGGACAATCGCTAAAATCCTAGAATGTAGCTGGTTGCTCTTCTCTGGACTGATCCCAGAGCAGCAATGTCTGTTATAAACGTGACAGTCATCTCGAACTTTAAGCACGGGTTAGGGATGTTAAGTAACGCGTTAAGCCAAATTTGCGTATAGCCAAATTTAACTTTATAACCCTTATAAAAAATCGGAGTAACCTCTTGTGGGAATTGAAAATATTAAATATAAGTATAAAAACAGTAAATAAAAGTAAACGAAACGCCTGTATAAGCTCACCAACTAGCTCTTGTGGGCGTGCTTGAAGATGTTTTCAGGGAATAAATCATCATTTCAATATTATTTTTATTACGCCGACAGCGTAAACCCGGGATTGTGTTGAGAGCACGTTACATTGCGAGTCGACCGTATTCTGAATACGTTTTTGCTAGTATATTGTATAATTTCAACATAACATTCCTGTATTTAAATTCTACAGTCTGAATTATATGTGGTTACATTTTGTCTTCCTCCTTTATTGCTTCCTCACACCGTCTAGAAGATACAAATTACCAACATAAGCATCTATTTGAATATTCACCCTGTTCATATATTCTCTGTTTTCTATCAGCCAATTCTCAAACTAAATACATACATTTCCCTGAATGCATAATGCTTATAATTTGAAAATTCACAATTTATGGGGATCTTTATCAAAAGCCTCCTGAAACCTTTATTACACCACATTATATACTCTATGCATGTCCATTTTTGTCCTTGCTTGTTCAAAGAACACTAACAAATAATATCTAGCTTCTCTAAATCAATGTTAACTGTTTTCCTAGGATCATATTTCAGTACAGTTAATCCTGAAGCATAGTTTTTAATTATAGTGAAAATTATAGTTTCAATAAAATAAGTCAAACTTAATTGGTCTATAATTACTTGGTCCGGTTTGGACACTCTTTTTAGAAAGAGCACTAGATTAGCAAAATATGTGTAGTTTTACAAGTGGCAAGTAGCAATATTTGGATGAATACTGAAGTTTATTCCTAAATAATTAAGGATCATTTGATAATAATCTAAGGCAAATCCTTTAACTACAGATTGAGCTTGTACATGTATGTACAGAATTGGCTTAATATGCAAATCAGATGGAAACAATGACATGTTTTGTGGCTTTGGTGAAACATGTCAAGGACAATACTATTAACATGTCATGAGAAGATCACCGTGGTAAACTTCCCAAAGGTTTACGAAGATTTGTCTTTCCACCTTTTAAAGCAGTATGGTGTGACAAAAATAGAGTTAGTCATGTGAATGATGTCTGGAAACGTCTACCTGGACTGCAGGTGAACGGAATGAAATGTTGTAGCTAAGACGTACAACACAGATGCATCTTCTTGCTACCTGCAGACTTTCAGACAGTTTGGATGTGGTGAGGATCCAATTTACTTACTCTTGTGCTTCAGTGAGATAATGGACACCTACAGTAAAGTTCATGGCAGGTTTGAAGAAGGTCTGCCTGAAGTTTACAGAAAACGTAAAAACCACACAGACAGGAACCCTTGACTGGATTCAGTGTTAAGCACCAAGCCACTATGCTGCCTTTGAAGGGGAGCAGGCAGTATAAATTCCTCATAAAGTATTGTGCAAATCAAGGTTCTGTTCTGAATTTCCAAGAGTCCCCTAATTCAATTTTCAGCACTTGGAATACAAGTAAACCATCAAATTCTATACAGCGCTAAGCTCCTGGCCATTAGGGTTGACCAGGAGATTCAAGGCAATAGCTGCATGTTTTCTTTCCTTTGTTGAAAAAAATGTAGACAAAAAGAGGATTGTTGAGTTTAAAAGTTAGCCTAGTTTTAACCTTGTGACTGATTAGTTCAACGTTTTTTGCAGCTGAAGGAAGTGAGGGGTTATTTGCAGTTCAAGTCTGATAAACATCTACTGAAGGAAAAGTTCACGGAGGGATGAAAGGTTACTGGAAGTTTAAGGAAAGGGTAGCTTCTGAAAGATCAAATAAAGTGGAAGTCAGAAAGGGGGGAAGTGTACAGTTCCAAAAAAACAACCACAGACAAGTTGTTACTGTTCTCCCAGCATACACATGCTCCCTCATTCCTGTGCAAAGCAAGTTCTAATTTAACCTTTGTGCTGCTGAGCTTCTGTCCTGAGAGAGGTATCGTCCCAATCAAGAGCAAACCGAAAGCACATTGAACTTGAATTGCGTTTACATTTATTAATGATGAAGATGTCGGGAGACAAGGGTCTTTAGAAAGGGCCTCCTTTTAAGGCTGTGAGGATCTCAGGGCCACTGGCTTTAGTACAAAAACTGAATAAACTATAATGAATAGACATAAACTGGGTTGTTGTAAAGAAGAAGATTGTTAACATTCCAACAGATTTACATTGTCACAAAATAACTTGCTGTAGCCCTCTAGCACAGAGAAGCATCCAGTATATGATCAGACAGACACTTGTCCTCTGCAGGCTCAGGGGTGTGGCTGAACTGATGGGACTGCTGTCATGTCAGTACACCCTGTTCCTACTGGATTGTGCAAGTTCCCTTTCTGTAAAACGAATTACACACAATTTATTTTTATATTCAAATATTAATCTCTAATCCTATCCTTTTGCAATTATTATATTAATTACAAATTATTTTATTACAATAGATTTTGGTAGTTTTCATATGCCTTGACTAATTTTTCATTGTCAAAAAATCAATCTAAATATAAACACAAGGTTCTTATAAGGAGAATGGGTTAGCAAAGTTCAAGTAAATTCCTTTTGTGATAGTAATGTATTGTTGGAATATTCTCATTTCTGTCCTCTTGTGACTTCCTCATGCTCTCTGTGATTTTTGGTAGATAATGAAAGGTTTTTTTTTTCTTCTCCTGAGTTCATTATAGAAATACAAATGACCTGAAAATGGTACATCATTGTGTTTCAGGTGGTACTTGAGCTTCTAATAAGTGGGTATTTTTCTGTTATGTGAAGATAAGATGATATAAAAATCTATTCTACCATTTGAGAGTGGTTAATACTGATTTTGTACAATTTAAAAAGTTTTTTGTATTGTTTTAATCAGCTTTGGAACATGACCCGATGTCATAGGACCTTACTTTCAAGAGTTCACATAAATGCCCAAGTCGCATAAATATTGTTATTATTGTTTGGGATACCACTCATCACCATTTTTAAAGTTATTTAAATTGCATTCCATAGTTAAATTTGTCATGATGAATAATTCTTAACAACATTCCTTTTAAAAAAAACTTGCCTAAGTTGAAGTGCTCCATGTGGCCAGTATACATAATTTTCACCAAAGAATAAACTGTATTAAAACAGTCCCTAGGAAACACAGATCCATTGCATTGCAGGAGAAAATTGTCTCATGTTCGGTTAGATATAAAATGTGATCATGTTATTTAATTAAGAGTACTGTGATGTGACTGTTACTTTCACTATTCTCAGACTCCCCAGGTGTCCGGAGCTCCCCTTTACAACCCCCACCAGGGGCACTGCCAGTGGAGGAAGAGACTGAATCTCCACTGCTGACATTCATAAACACCCCACCATTCACATTTAAATGTGAGAACAGAAGGTGCACAGAGGGTTTTTACATACAGACTTGTGGGTGTCTGGAACAATCTACACAGCCCTGTTGTCAAAGCCGTTATCATCGCCTGCTTTAAGAAACAGCTGGATGAGTTTCATTGGTCAATTAGCTAATAAAGGAATGGACTAGATGTGCTGAATGGTTTTCCCATAGTTTCCCATAAGCCCTGTAAGGTCAGGGTTAGGGTTGAATATACTTTGATGGAAATATAGTTCATAACCAAAAAGCAAGTATTATACACTAGTTAGGAACAGGGTTATTCAAAGTGCTATGGGGGTCTGGTAAAAGGTTACCCAGACAAGATGTTGAAACAGATATGCAGGCTTCTTTTAAAACAAAGGGTCGATAAGATCCACAAATTAATTAGCTGTTAGCAACCAAATGAGCTAGATAGGTTTAAATTCTTATGTTCTCAACCTTCTATTTTCCATATGAGTATGTATGCAAATGATAATATTGAAAAGGCTGTTTGAAGTTTAAGTAAAAATGTTTTAGCAGCTTTCAGATGTTTCTGCTTTCAACACACAATAGTGCTACAAGTGTCCTTGGAACTCTCCTGCCCCATACTTGGCCAAAGGCTGCCGCTTGTGTGCACTGTGGTTTGAACTGGGAATGCTAGTCTCTCACACTGTCAAAAAAAAATTATCTGTGCTGTAAGCTGATTAAAATGTACTTGGTTATACTGTAAGTTTAAACAAACTATGTTGACAAAAACATTGCAAAAAATAAGTTTTTAAGCATTTCATTGCACATGCATATGACAATAAACTCTACTCTACTCTATAGTAATACAGATACAACATCAAAGTTTCCTTAAACTTGGAACTCAGAGGCTAAGAGACATTGCAATTGAGACAAGTAAGGATATTGATTTTCTGCAGAGAAGAGCTGTATAAGAATTTTTTGGACTATTTGTATCTTTCTTAACTAGCCAATATGGCTTTAGATATGCAGATCTCTGAAACTATCCCTGTGCACATGGCCCTTGTTGCTACTAGAAACTGTTTAGAGTTTGCATGAAGTGGACATACAGTTTTCTGGAATAACTTGGTATCAAAAGCTTAGCAATGCTGACGCAGACCTGGACACCCCCTCCCTAAATGTGCCCCCAGCCTATTTTTACTTATAAATCCTGACCTTGGAATAAAACCTCGACTGTGACACAGACAGATGCACGAGCACAAGCACACACAGAACAAACCATGACCTACTTCTGGGGCTTCAGCTGCTAAAATGTCAAAGACATCATACTCACAGTTACTTATCCTGTGCAGATCTGCTCTAATCAGCTCCTCTTCACAGAGACCAACAAGCACACAACAGTGAAGCTGTTCTCATCACACGAGGATCGACTCAACACTTCTTGTTTTCAAGAAGAATAATTGAATAAGACACACCTTTGTGAAACATGAGCATTGTGAGTTACTGTCTGCACAACATACAGAACTATCGTATATATTTGGCACAGAGCAAATGAGGTGTGTGTGAAAATAATTTTGGCACACATTCCATTAGCCTCATCCTGATTTAAATGACTTAAAGAGGCCTTTAGTTATCATGTTCACAAACATGTGTATGGCAGAAATCAATAAAGAATATTCCTGAACCCTGCATTATTTAGGTTGTACAACTCAAAACTCCATGTTTCGAAGATCCTATGAGATTTTTTGCTCTGCCTTGTCCATGCATTGCTGTTGTTTTGTGTGATGTGGCCAAAATTAACAGGACACACACACGTTCTTGTGTAAGTTGAACAGGTTGTGAGTTGTGTGTACATCTTTTGATATCTTCCTGTAGGATTTGTCATTCTAGGACAGGGTGCTGTTGCTGTTTTTTTCTTCATACTTCTTTCAATAAGAAGACTAGAGCCCACAAACCCCTACATTCCTCATCACTTTGAACAGAAGTTCATCACAGTTTGAAAGTGTAGTTTTCTGAATCAATCATTCGCTGCTTTATTACTATCGGACTAAGACAGAAGCCCCAAGGAGTGCTTGACATTTTATTGACACATTCTGCTGTGTGTGATTTGGGTCGATTATGGAGCCTGGTGACCTGCTTCAGTGCTGACCCAGCCAATGAACAGAACTGCCTTTTTAAACTTTGCATGTGCTCATGTGTTTGTGTTTAGTCAAAGAAACCAGCAGGAATTAAGGTCACAACTTCAGGCTTAATTTGAAATGTAGGCCAGCTGAATTTCAGTATTTAGTCTGGGTTAAATTTTATAGTCTTCTGTAGAATATTCTTAAAACAAGGGCATGAGACATCTGTTCATAAATGAAGGTGTAACCATGTGAATTTTAAGAATTGTTCCTAAAGTTAGTTTGTAATCAACTTATTACATGAAATAAACCTAAAATGTAAATGTAACCTTAATGATTGATCATGGAGCTGATCTGAGACTGGTAATTTTTTAATTCCAGAAATTCATTAGAAGAAATAAGGAAAGTTTCCTATCACAAAAAAAGTAGTCACTCTTTTCCTTCTATCTGCATAGCATACAGTAATTTACTGCCACATGAAAAGAACAGAGGCAGCTTGATTGTGTCAGTCCACATCCAAAATAAATTTTAACAAAGGCAATAACACACATATTTATTCAAACTGTGCATTTTAGTACTTTATTTAAAATCTGTGCAAGAAGTTAACACCCCCCAAAAAAGGAAAAAAGACAACATTTTCAGCTCATCACGTGGAATGAAGGTTCAACATCATGACACAAATGTCTTTTTTAATCTTAACATTGATATTGTACAGTGAGTTATCCTGCTCCCTGCTCCTCTGGCAAAGCACACACTGTAACTGGTAAACCACTCCTGTTTGATGCCAGTAAAAAACAAAGCAATAAATGGAAATATTTAACGCACATTAGTTTTCAAAGTTTAAATATTTGTTAACGTGTATAATTTTACATACTGTCTTTGATCACATTTAAAGTCATGAGCACTCCTTGATAAAAGACCTAGATTAAGACTTCAGTTTCCCCACAGCCAGGAGTGATGCACAGGTTTTCCCCCATGCGTCTGCATGCAACAGGCAGCGGTGTACAGCATCTGACAGAACATAACATGTTGCAGAACAAAGATAATCATAAGCATACAACAGAGACACATGCAAAAGAAACAGTTCACCTTCTGTCATATTATATACAATATTACACAATTTACATCACCTCAGGGAGTTGAAAACTAGTACATTATCTTTCTCTTAAACAATACAAAATAGTTATCTTTCATAATGAAAGTACTATTTACACAAATATAATTGATTTTACAAAATCACTCTTCATACCTAGTAGAACGTAAAGAGACTGCATATGAATGACCGACATTCAAAGAAAACAAAAAAAGTCATACTTAAGACTTGAAAAGTTTGTCATTAACAAAGTGTTACCATTTCAGATTATCTTTCTGCACTATTCAGGGTTAAAAATAATAAATTCAATAAATAATCCCATCTCAAGAATGATCAGGAATACTCAGCTGTTCTGCCTCTATGACTGGGATTGTCAGAAAGATATGCTTGAGTCTTTGTGTCATTCATCACTTCCATGCGATGCTAATGTGGGTCTGAGGTTTATATTGTGACACCTCTGAAAGGTTTTATTATCCATTACACCATTGTTAACAGTGGCAGACATGCTCTCTAAAACACCAAGGGCAGAGTCAATGGGTTTTATTAAAGTATCACATAGGTTACACCATATTAGATGTAAATGGGGCATTTTTCTCACAGACAAAATGAGAACATAAGAACTAAAAATATTTAAGATTTCCAGGATTGGTTTGGTTATTACATTATCTTACGATAACTACAGTTAAACAATATATGGGTAATCAACAATTTCACTTGGGAAATGGGAAACTTTCAGATAATGAAAGGGAAATGTCTCTTAGGCGTTAACCAAGGAAGAAATCAACACTGCTCTAGGAGACCTTATTCTGTGTTACATAGTAACGCCAAGGAAGAGACTTCAGACAGGACTAATACCCATTGAGTGGAAAAGACCTCTTGTGGCAAGCATGCAGAAGGTGGCAAAACCAATTCATGTAAATTCCAGAAAGGTCATATTTCAATGAAATGTAAAGCTATGGAAACAATGTTAAGTCTTTCTTACTTAGCTATAGAATGATCTGATCAAGCATCAACAGAAATGGATATAAAATGGCATGTGATATGATTTATTTAAATTTTAAAAAGGCTTTTGATAAAGTCTCTCATACAAGGTTAATTCCCAAATTGCAAGTGTCAGGTATTCAAGGTAATGCTTGTATTTCGATTAAGAATTGGTTAATGGACACCAAACAGAAGGTGCAAATAAGCTCTGAATGCTTCTTAGGGTGATATAAAGAGTGGAATACCACAAGTTTGAGTGTAAGGACCAGTGGTGCTATTTGTTGAAATATGTATAGTAAACTAGGTAAACAGGAGAATTACCAAACACTGGAGAAAACACTATGGAAATGCAAGAGGTTCAATTCAGAACTATAAATACAAGTTGGGAAACACTGAGCTTGAAGAACCTATGGATTAAAAAGACTTGCATGTTCATATCCACATTTTGTAGCCTTCATCTACTAAATAATGTGGGAAGCAATAAAGAAAGCAAAAAGTATAGTGGGATATAAGGTCAAAGGTGTCAAATTTAAATCAAGAGATGTTTAAATAATAAAATGCACTAGTAAGATCTCACTGAATACTGTGTATAAGTTTGGTTGCCAAATTACAAAAAAATATATTGCTGCTCTGGAATCATTTCTAAGATGAGTGTTCAGATACACTTTCAGGCTTAACGGAGTGTCCTTCCCCAAGCCTAAAAGAATAGAGAAGAATACGATGGGATCTGACTCAAGTATCTAAAAGGCTCAAAACAAATTGTGAAACTCAGCCCAATGGACTTCTTCATAATCAACAATGAAACACGAACCAGAGGACACAGTTGGAAACTAAAAGGGAAGTTCATTTAAAATGAGAACATGAGGCACTTTTTACACAAAGGGTGGCAGGGGTTTGGAACAAGCTACCCAGCCAGGTTGTCAAAGCTGATACCCTGTCTTCATTGAGGGATGGATGGATGAGAATCTCGGATCAATCAGCTACTAGCAATCTAATGAGCTAGTTGGGCCGAAAAGCCTCCCCTCATTTGTGAGCTGTTTTAACTTGCTCAAGTTTTCTACTTTCATTTTAGAAATTAAACATACAGCCACATCATAAGCCACAGTGGCTTTCTAAATTCAGTTTTTTACCTGGCACAGTTATCACACTAGGGGGTCAGTAGAAACACCACACACATTCTCAGAATAAACGGAATAAATGCCTAAAATAAAAATAATAAAAATATTGAACATTCTAACATTCACATGCTAAGTCTAAATAACACCCGTCAATACAGATGGGTTAATTCCAAACAAAAAATAAAATCCCTAAGTGATACATTTCCAAGGTGTCTTCCTCTTTTCCTAGCTCAAGACACTCTGCCTGGCTATATGGTTCCACCCATCACTCGCTCAGAAAAGAAGGCTCCATGATGGATGTTCGCTCACCCATGAGGGCCCTGATTTGTAACAGTACCAGAGAAAAGCATCTAGGCACAATCAGGCCAGCTGTGGGCTTCTTGGTGAAAGATACTTCAGCAATATTGTTATTTCAGTGATTACAAATTCCCACTCCCTTTCCTGCATTCTAACAATTTTAACTTTTATAGTAAAACATCCAGATGCATACATGAAATTCTAATAAGAGCATTTGAATCAACGTGTCTCTTGCAGCGTGCACTATACAATGTCTACAGTGGGGCTTTAGTCTGATAAACCACAACACATATCGATCAACCTCAGGCAAATGTAAGATGTAAAAATTATTCATACTCTTGCATGGCAGCAGCTTTAGACAAGGTCTATCTCATTGTTTATAAGACATTGTCAGCAACATACTTGATTGTAAGATTGATTTTCAAAAATTAGTCTCCTTAAACTGTTTTTAATGCAGATCCAAATCTGACTCATAAGATAAAGAGCAATTTTCAGGTCATCACTTTCTCTTTCGACAATATCTACTGATGTTCTGTATTAAAGATGCTTTAGAAAATAAAATATCGAAAATCACTAACAAATCAATCTCCTGAAGCAACACAGGGAAGTGATGGGAATTCTTGAGGGAAGCTCTTCTGCAAGCTGAAAGTGTCTTTACAGGACACCGTACAAACACGGACATTTGCAGGCAGCGATTAACAATATTAAGCATGGTTCAGTATGATCCTGGTCGTATTATTGTTATGGGAAGAACAAATAATGAGAACTTCTCATTAAAACCCGTTAAAAAATATATGCAACAGAATATTATCCCTACATTAAATATGAATGAATCCAGACTAAAGATAAATGGCACGACAGTGTCTAGGAACTTAAAAATAAATTTCCACGCCACTGAATTCTAACATGAATCGTCCTACAAACTTGGCCAAATTTAATAGAAAGTTATATTTCTTTCTATTTCCACTTGAGTAATAGGCATTCTAACATTTGACAGAAGTGTTAGAACAATTTCCTTCATCATGTTAGTTAGCCTGGACAAGTATGAAAATCTACCTTAAAGGTACATGTAAAAAACTTTTCAGTTTTTTCACTAATTTTCAGTGCTTCATTAGTTTAACATCTTTAACATCTCTGTTGTCTTTTGCACTGTATTTTTCCTCAAAAAGTGATTAAATAATCAAGGCAAACCAGTGTGATACAAAACAACAGACAAAAGAAAAAGAGCATTACATGTCAAAATGAAGGACTATTTTCCTTTCTTCTTACCAACAACTAGCACTTTTCTACTGTCCTATTAAAACTCTCAGTTTCATTTCCTTGCTTCTCATTGCTGAGCTGGTGATGATGCTTCAGGCGCAGCCGGTGGCTGTAAGCATCCAGTTCAGACATAGGCTCCTCTTTAACCTTAACCTGCATTTCACACTCTGGAGCCTCTGCCTTTCTCAACTTGCCAATGTGGGAGTTGCCCTTCTGCAGCATGTAGTACAAAATTGGGTTAGACTTAGTCAGCCTTGGGGAATCGATGCTTGGGTCCTGCTTCTCCTCCCCACTGATAACCCACTGAATAGGGCCTTCCAGCTCTCTTTTCACAGGGATGAGGTTCAGTTTTGGAGAATCCTGTCGAGCTGCATGGTAACCCCAGGGAGAACCTGGTGGCTTGCTCCTTTCAGAAGCAGCACTCAGCGGTTTAAAGTCCAGAGAAACTGGACCCTGGGGACTAGAATTATGCTGCAAAACGGCAAAGTCATGATTGTAGCCAGACTTGCTTGGGATGTTCCCATTGATCTTGCAGTTAGCCTGAATAATGGAAGGGCTGGTGGCACTTCTTGGCAGAGATATATCTTTTAGACAGTTGTCAGACAGGAGAAGCTGCTTCAGCACATTGAAGCCTTTCCCATCTTTTGGCAGAGACTCACTCACAGGGCATCCAACTTGTAGCAGACTATCTGCTTCCAGGCGATTCACTTCATTGTGGACATTTCGTCCATCAGAAGTCCTAGACCCAGAAGGCTCACTGCTTCCATCCCTCTGAACAGCACTGACTGCTCTTATACAAGGCTCAGTGTTCAAGGTCTCATCCATTCCCATGCAGAGTTTCCTCTTTTTAGGGATAGCTGGCCCCTGATTTAATGACAGCCCTTCTTTACCACTGATAGTGCAAACATCCTGGTTTTTCACTTGATAGGTGCTGGGTGGGTGTTTCAAAAGCTGGCTGAGAAGGCCATCTTTCGGAATAGCTTCTGCAGATAAAACCTCTGATTTAATGTCTTTCTGGTTAGATGAGTGAGGGTTGTTTCCCCCATTCAATCTCTCCTCTACCTGACTTCTTTTTTCTTCACCATTGGTATTAGATAGATGGACCTCATCTCGTGGCTCAGTCTTTATTTTAATGTCCAACGTTGGCTCGTATGAGTTTCCACTGCCTGGGGATGGGTCAGAATGCTTATCTAAACTGTCTCCTTTGTCCACTGGTCTCTTCCTCTTGCCACTTGCCTTTTCTTTGCTGGTGGTGGCTCCCAAAAGGAGCTGCAAGACTGTGCGCCTCTCGAGTAGGTTCTCAATCTCAGAAACAGAAGGTGAAGGATCCATCACGTAAGGAAGCTTCATACTATTCACCAGTGGCTCCTCTAAAACTGTAGTTTTGTTCTTTGTGAGTGGGGCATTCAGTCTCTCAAGCAAAGCCACTGGCTTGTCTGTTCTGGGTTCATATGTCTGCCTTATTCCAGGAGACACAGAAGTCTCTACAGGTGGTGATGGAATGGACTTCTGTAACCCACATTGAGCTAAGTTTTGTAGTAACTTACTAGCACTAAAGGAGGATTCTTCCACGTTTTCATTGGAGTGGGATTTAGCCTTACACAGATCCAAAGGGATGGCTTGCACCTGAGGAGACAGGCTCAAACTGTAGGGAGATGCACTGCCATTTGTGTCTTGTTCTTGTGAAAATACAGGCAAGGACTGCAGTTTTCTGAAACACAGTGCATCTGGAGAGTTTCTTGTCCTTGTTTCTTCAAACCTACTGCTTGGCGTTACTCTGCCAGTAGGCAGACAATTAGGTTTAGAGGTGGTGCAACTCTGTAAATCTGGGTTATCTGAATTTTTATTTACCTTTTCATTATTTTTGTGACCCAAGAGTAGTTGCAGAAGTGTGACCTTATGATGAGGTTTTATAACTGAGCTATTTTCACTTTCTCTGGCCTCTGTGACTTTATGACTAGAAGTCTCAGGGTTCCAGTTACTTATTAGGGTCTCTGTTAATTTATCTAAAGACGAAGAAGAACCTAACCCTGAGCCACTGGCCCTGCCCTTCACGGACAGGTCTATTGGAGAACAGCTTGAGTGTGAGCTCTCAGCATCACTGTTGTCTTTTGTGAGGCTGTTCTCAAGGTTGGAATATTCACTTTCCGACCGCAGCGGAGAACTGTGGTTTGGAAAAACACTGTAATCTTCCTCCATGAGGCTGTTGCCATTGGTATATTTCTGTGTATTGTGGTTATTTAAAAGGTGCAAAAGCAAGCTGCTGCAGTTTGGAGAGGGCCTTGAGCTGTGTCTGTCAAAGGAGTGTTTGTCCCTAAAAGAATGCAGAGACCGTTGGGAACTGTTTACTCTGCTCTGCCCCTGAATGGGTGATGGACTAGGTTTACTGGAATCTACCGTTTGTGGCAGTGTTCCATTTTGTCCATTTAATGGGTTGACTATATCCGCGGACACCTGATGCTGTCCCATGCTAGACTGCTTTATATCCTGTGTTTGTTGTGTGGCCATTGCTGCGAGTCTCTCACTGGCCGACCGGCCAGATAGTTGTGCTTTTAAGGCCTGCTCCCGGGAATACTGCTGTAGATGCGCTTCACTGGAAAGCAGCAAGGCCAGCTGACTACAGGCAACACTGGGTTTTGGGGAAGACGTAGGGCTTGACCGGTTCTTCACGATGCTGGCCACGGCTTTCAAACGTGCTGCACAGGATATGGAGTCCCTAGCAGCAGGCTGAACGCTGCTCTGTGACGCTTCAGGTGAATCAGAAAACCTCTCTTGGCTGTTTCTCCGTTGGTAAGGCACACTATTGTGGTTTTGCATTTTGTTCTTTTTCAGCAGGCCCTTCAAGCGACTGGATGCACTTCCATAACATCTCAGGGCTTCATCTTCCACCTGAGTGCTCTTATCACTCTGAAGGTTATCTTGCTGCTTTAGGTTTTGCATTATCTGCTGTGACAGTGCCACACTTTGTAGTCTGGAGCTGAATGACTGGAGCAGGGATGCCAGCAGAGTGCTCTCTGCTTTGCATTTGGGAGAACTGTCCAGAGCTCCTGTTAGCAGATCCCTGTTCTGCCCATTTAAATTCACCACAGAAGCAGGCAGTTGCTGGGTCTCAGGCCCATTCCAAGCTTCAGAGGAACGCAGCAGTCTGGCCTTTTTAAGGTGCTGTGTAGCCCTTCCAAGAGGAACACTCCTATCCTCCTGATTGGAACTGTGGTTCGGCAGCTGGTGGCTTCCAACTGTCTTGTTATTCTGATTCCTCTCACTGTGCCCAGCATCAGATCGTCTTGTTGCTGCGGCACTTTGTCTGCCTGACACCTGATGCATTAGTAAACCTTCCAGATAAGTTAAAACAGCAGAATCCTGGTGCATCTCAGAGCCAGGCTCTTCCCCATGAGTCATGTTCAATAGTAGGATTCCCTTGTATGGTATGTCACCAGTACTTAAAAAACTCCTCAGAATTATATTGAAATTAACAACTAAAAAAAAACCCAACAAAGATATGTTTTGCCTTTGATATCATAAAAGTCACAAAATCAATTTTAGTCAAAAACACAAAAATTAAGAATGTCTAATACAGCAGACTCAAGTGTCTTTAGCAGCCTATCCAGCTGACATCCTTCTGTAGCAGTGAAACTTTCATAATCCTCCATCCACAATGGTGTCCCATTAATATATTCCAGCGGCTAGAGAGCAGTCAGCAGGGTTTCACAAAAGCCCTTGTGATGCATGAATTTACTGTGGATGAGTCTGAAATCTGATTGGAGAATCAGGAAGGTCTATGAGTTGACAGATACCTTCCAGCACTCCTGCCCTCAGGCTGAAGGAGAGACACACCTAGACAAGAGAAAAGAACAGACTATGAAAAGCACTGATTTTTAAAACAGAACATTCCAGTGATTAAACACAATTTCAGAGTATTCTATTCTGCTGTTGAATGTAAACTTATACATTTTTGGCTGCTGTAGAAATTCTCAAATCCAGGTTTTCGATACTTTAAGTTTCACAACAAATCTTTTGTAAAAAATGCCCTTTTGTTTTCCCACAAAAGTAAAGAAAAGATTATGAAAGTTTTATTTTAAAAAGATCTGGTTAAAAAATGTATTTATGAAATGACAGGAGGTGGTTGAATAGCACCGAATGTATTAATAGTGATAATGTTTAATTACATTAATCTGGAAAATCTGTCAAGAATTCAGACAATTTTGATCCCTAACTTTCCATCTGTTAAAAGAACAAATACTAGACTTGGTCTACTTGTGCAGGAAACAACAAAACATAAGCCTTTATTGTTTTCAGGTTTAGTGGTGAACTGTGACCTACTTTGTGAAAGTGAACTAATTGCCATAATAATAACAACAGATGATACACATAATATATGCCTAACTTCCTGAGAGCCAGTTGACACAAAATCTTTATCAATAAAAATAGAAAAAATGGAGCTATAAAAAGAAGTTGGAAACTTTGAAAAGTAAAAAAGAAATAACCTTGCAAACATGTTATTCAAATATAGTATGTTTACAGACATACTATATGTATGTTAACAAAACAATGTTATTTCTGTCTTTAATGTGCATCACCTTATGCCTTTTTCTGCACAGCTGAGACCACCCTAGTGGCTTCGATGTATATGGAGGTTAATGGCTCTCTAACTTGTGTTTCGCAGTCAAGAGATCACTCTCTTGGATGAGCGACACTCGTGCACCAACACGAGTTCTCACACAACAGCTTCTCCTGCTTCCCAGCTGTCACTTGCACAACAGATCAGCACCATAGCTATGCACCGGGTGTGCCTCCGATACTTGGGCCACATTAGGGAGAAAATGAACGTAATGTAATATGTACAAGGAACAAAGCCAAATGAAAATAAACAATCAAAAGGAGATGTTTTTAAAAAGCTGACAATTTAAACAAAAACACTTTTGAGTGTACAGCAGACATAATTCAAGAACATCCTTAATATGTTTGCCACAAATATTTACACCTGTGTAATATATATATGTATTGCTTTTTCCATAATTTATTTTTCCCCCATAATCTAAGTATGTTTTCTCTGGGCACCCAATTATGTTATCAATTTTTAGGATTGATAAAGCCAAATATTGTGGTATTTTTATCAGGTTGTACATTATAGACTGTCAACAGCACAACAAAAAATCCAAATCAGCTATAAAGAAATGTTTAAGAAATTCCAAAGTAGCTGAGATGACTAATTGCACATATAAACAGACCATAGCTCACTAATGTATTAATACAATCTTGCGAGATAAATCTCGTAAATGCATTGTCTACACAGTGTTAATACCAGGATCATGAACTCTAGCGCCTGGAAGGACTGTAGAAAGAGGAAATGACTTATCTATTTTCATTTAGTTACTCAAAAAGGTTAGTACAATTAAATGAACACTACATAATAAAGAAAAAAGAGGATATTCTGCTTCACTGCACTATACAAAACTACAAGTAAATATAAATCATTCTTTTCAACACTTTTGAAAGACTGCAAGTGCTGCACTGACTTCTCTACACCCCAAAGCTACTGAAGTAGAAGCACATGCTTTGCAATATATTTGTAAGCACTTTCTAAACAACCAACAGATGAAACAATGTAAGGTCAGCCATCCCAGCCCAGCTGTGATTACGCAGTGTGCTCTGGCTATAGCTGGTGTCAATGCCCACAGACAGAAGACACTATCTGCACTTCAAAATGACACCATCTCTTCCTACAGCTGTAGCGTTGATAGCATAATGATTCACAGTAGTGTTCAAAAGTTTGGAAATGTTAAACACAGTGTGGATTGTTTTTCATTCATTCTCGCAGCTTTCCTTAGAAAAAAAAGATATACTGGGATGCCATCACACTTAAGACATTATTGTCTATACGTATGTTAAATAAATAGGATATTACTCTGAAAAAGAAAACAGGCCTTAAAGCAGAAGCCAATGACTATAAAAGACTGAACTCAAGTTTTATAGAAAATGCTTTCATTAAAGAAAATAAGATTGATTACAAAATTACACTCTTTATGAAATTCTGTAAGATGTATGAAATTCTTATGAAAGTATGACCATTCATAACCAAACATATAAATGGAAAATCTTAAAGTAATAACAGGTGTAGAACATCACTGTTAATTTCCAAAAGTGTTACCATTCAGAGGATCCAAAAACAATTGATGATATTCTTGTTTGTACAGCACAAAGTCTCCCTGATCAGATCAGGCTAATCGCTGCTCCCCTCTTGCAGACCCACTGTTTACAGCACACAGCATGCAAATTCAGACTTGCCCTGTCTACCCAAGAGCCAGTATGTCGTTTACTCTGATGGCACAGTAGTGACTCAGCTCCAAGGAAACCATACTGACAGGCATTATCTCTGTCTGATGGCAGGCTGAGATGATCTGCAGCAGTCTTAGTCCTGAGTCCAGACAAGTGGCCTCGTCACATGGCTCTTACACTAATTGGCACCTTGGCTGGCACCTGCTCTGAGAGACTGTGGAGTGTGAACAAACCTCTTGCTCCCATCGGGGCAGGGCTGTGTCTGGACCAGGCACCGCAGCACTTCAATACAGCACGCCACAGTGAGACTCCAACCCAGATCCTGGCAGAACTGCCAGGAGCGATTCCCTGCATGTCCTTCTTGAGGAGGGGAGAAAACCCCCATGTCTGGGCGAATTCCACAAAGGTTAATTAAATCTGAACTGCCTAAATCCTATTTCACACTGATTAGCTCTCCAATAAAGTCTATTTCCCATCCCTTTCCCCTTTCAAGCAAATCCCTTGTCCGGTGTGTTGTGTGCTGAGCTCTGAACACTATTCAATCTTCAATCATACTTTAAAAATTTCTGTACAATTTCATCTGCAATGAAAGGAACAAAAACATCCAGCTTGAAAAAACAAAAAACTGCCAGGTGCTATTTCTCCTTTTGAAAATTAAAAAATTCAAATTGGTACAGCTTAGCTTACAAAGACATAAAAATGCTGTTTCTATGGTGAAACACATGTTTCGCACCTTAAGACAAATTAGGCCTGGGAGTCCTCAGTTCTTACGCCCACTATCAGCAGGATGGGCATTTATTCTAACTCTTACAGAGCTAATTGTCCTAAGGCAGCACATACTCAGGGAGGTGACTCTCCTTGTTCTATATTATAGGACAGCCAGTTAAACGCTCCTTGCACCTTTACATGTTTGAAAGCAAGGATTTCTGAACAGAACAAAAGTCTGTTCATAAAGGGTTAACAGCTGTTATTACAAGGAGAGGTATTTTCCTCAGGTCTACCAAGTGTTGGTATCATTCAGACAGGGTTTTTATAAATCATTCCTAAAAATAATAGCTCTGTAGAAGATCTCTATACAGTATCTTGCAACATTATCATTTAAAAACCCCCTTACATACCTGACAGAATCTTGGAAGACTGGTGACAGATTCTTCTTGCAGGGGACAGCAAGACCTGTTATCTCACCATGTATTTCAATACAGTGAGAACATGAGGGGATGCCGAGTTGTGTTGGAATTCCGTCTTTAAAAGACCAGAGAAATCTGATGATAGTTTCATCATGGATGTGTTACACTCACAATTATGAATTGTGCTTTCTACAGCTCTTTACAATCTTCAGTAATTACTGGGTAATTTCCCTTATTACATACACTTTTAAAGACCAGTTTTCTGGGAATACTGGTATAAAGATTGAAAAAAAAAATGTGTCTTCAATTACAGGTGTTAAAATGCAATAGCAAAATCTGTGCATAACAATATCCCTCTAATATAAAAAATGTAGTCAAGCTTATGCACACTGTTGTTTTTAAGGAAATCAATTTCTAAATAATAGATGTCCATTTGAATTTTTGGAATGCAAAGCACTAAATAAGTAACATGAGTGTTATGAAGACATATAGAACCAATTGAAAAAAAACTGAAAGTACTAGAATTATAATTCAAAGACAGCATTTAATAATGCACCACATCCCTGAAGACAAATCCCATTAAGTCAGAGCCAAACCGTACAAGCCATGGCGTGTGAAGAGAGGAAGATGTGTATATTAAGCGATATTGCAGAAGAGAGATTTAAAATGACCTTATGCATCTGTCTTAATCCATCGTTTTAAATGGGCCCAGAAAGGACCCCTCTGGACAAAAAAGGTAATGCATCTCTTTACTGTACTTCAGGTAATTATCCATTATCTTCTGACAATGTCAGGCAATAACATCCGACAGCATTTTAAATTATTTTACTAGCCACTGGCAAAAAAAGCCATGTGGACGCAAAAGTTACATCATCTGTGAAAAGTCGTTCTTTTGCTCCTTTTCAGACATTCAGTAGTATGAAGGTCACCAAAGTCTTAACATTTGTGGGGAACGTTGTGGACCTGATAGTAACTGCATGGGTTTGATAATGTTGATATCCAAAACCATTTTGCTTACGTGAGAGGTATGAGATTAATTTTCCCCAAAACACTGGACAATAAATTATTTCCATTGTTCAAGAACTGTAACCCATTCAAGTTATTAAAAATGCACAGTGTAAATATAAAGGATCTATAGATAAAGTCAAGGTCACAGACAGGGTAATCTTTAAACTTGGTATAACAGCTGGTGTCTATGCAAGTGCTGAGCTTTGATAAGTGACAAACCTTCCCCTGCTGTATGTATCGCTGCTTATATAAAACTACTCTTAGTACAATAAGTCATGGTTAAGGTTGAATATACAGGAGAAGGACAACAATTACTAATTATTTTCCACATACTAATTAAAATAATTACAGAGAACTGTCCTTTTACCATTAGTGATCCATGCATCATCCACCTGGGATAAAGAAGACTGAACCATACGGAATCTCTCATCTATATACCAAGAACTCTCTTTGCTCATTCACTTACAATATCAAACTGGGTAAAACACTTATAGTTTCTTCTTAAAAGAAGAGGTAAAAAGAAGACGGACATGATTTGCGTAAAAAGTAAATAACAAAAACATACTTAACGGAAAATCTTTGAAACTTTCCACCAATGAACAGACCAGTTATAAGAAAGAGACTGTAAAAATACAGTCCTCTGTCACCTTGAACAAAAATCAATTTACAGCTGTTATTATAACAAACACCCATGCAAAACATCATCAAAATGCAGCTACAAATTCTTAAGATAGAGTGCACAGTGTCTCAGTCAATCAGGGCCAAGCACAATAAAAACTAGGTCACAGTGACCTATTTCCAAAGACACATGACGAAAACACACACATACACAAGGCAAGCAGAGCCGAATCTACACTCATTAGCCCCACCAATTAGAGCTTAGAACCCAAGCAAAGAGTAGATCAGCATGACCCAGATACTCGTAACCTAAAGAAATGCTGGAATGGAATGTCCACACAACTGGAAGGATTTAGCTTTTCTAATGTAGAGCTATGCTAACATAGTCTCTTTTATATCAGTCATTTAGTCTTGATATGGGTGGAGCTAAACAGTCAACATAATGTAATGAGGAGAAATGGTGTACTTGATTCTTGATGCCATAAGAATTTCTACATTGGAGGAAGATTTCTTATTAAAAAATGGTAGGTGTCTGATGATCCTGAGATACAAAATATCCTTTACAAAACATGCCATCTTACTAGGTGTGAACCTGGTCAAAATAATACACTGTAGCTTGCAAAGTATGACACACAGAGCTGGTGTGAACTTCAGGGTCCACCATGTGGGCACACCTGGGGTCCTTTGCACAACCACACTTTCTCAGGGTGGAGCTGTTCTTGCTGAGTAATACAGGTGAATGTTTACCTCCCTCGTCAGAAACAGACTGCCATGGCAAGACTGGATCAAAACATTTCCCTTACATCCCCCACACGAACTACAACAGAGGAAAGAATCTTACTTAGAATGTAATTAAGGATTGAATTAGGTTTTATTTAGACTCAGGTGGTGATAATAACTCAACAGGAGCCAACTCAACAGAGACCAGTAGTTTTAAAACTTGGGATCTCTGATCATTGTTAAAAACATACACACTCATTTGAAGACGAGCATGGGACAGTTTTCAAAGATTTAATGATTTTCTAAAACAAAAAAATAAAAAAATGCAAATTTAAGATGAGACAAGGTAGGAAATAAAGACTAAAAATCTACCATTTTTTATAGTTTAATCAGTTGTGTTGTTTTATTTGCACAGCTGTAAAAAGCTTTGGAGGTCATTCATTGGCTATGCAGATGGAAAACAACAAAGAACATCAGCCTTATGATGTCCTGTGTCAACTGTGTTATATTGCAAGACTGATCAGGGAATTATGGAACTGAATCAGAACAAACTAAAATTCACAAAGCCACTACTCTTTTTGGCCTCCCACAGCAGCCAGAAGGTCAAGATGATTACATGATGTTTTGCAAGTATTACCCAGACTAATCAACCAGAATGTGACATTTCACTGTAAAGGATAAAACAAAAGAGAGAAAAAGTAACATCAGTTCAATTTAAAATCAAGTACCTTTGCTGCTCCCTGTATGTAGAAATCAGGAAAGAGAAAATTAGCTAAACATATCTACACGATTGGCATTGCAGATGAAACTGGAAGTGTAAAGAGCCTTCTATTAGATGAGTGTTAATAAGCATTTAACTTCATCTTGGCTTTTGAAAATCACTTGAGTAATATGAATATGTTTCAAATGTGATTCTCAACAAGGGCTGCCAGTGTGAACTGAAACCATGACATTCTGCAAACCAGAGAATCAAAATGTGTCTCTGTGTCAGAGTTTAGTCTTTTTCTGCTGAAGCCATCACCCAGGTAGGAATTACAAAGAAAGTAAAAAGGGAAAAGACCATTATAATGAGTCAGTGTTATTGATTGTCTAAATGACTGTTTAAAAATCAGATTTGAATTGAAGGAGAATCGACAAATATTGTAAGTGATCTTGGCCTTAAAGATAAACATATAATATATGGAAAGGCTTCTTAGCTGGACAGATATTTAATTCTCTCTGTAGTGCTAGTAATCCTCCAAATTTCAGCTATGACAGCATCAGCAGAAAAATGTATAAGGTTATGTGAAGAAAAACTGAGAAATATATGAGAACAAATGTAATATACCCAAAGGCTAACAATGTTTTTAACTTCTGAACTACAATCAGGTAACATTTTTCTTGAAGTCAATAAATTGAGGGCATGAGTCAGAGACTTTCATGTAAATCAACAAGACCTACCAGACACTGAAATCTACTTGTTTAGGTGGAAAACATTAGATAAGAAAATTCAACAATAAGCAAGTTATTTAATCTGATTATCAATAGCACCTATTCACATACAGTAACACAAATCCATCCAATGCCCTGATAATAATGTTAAAGGAAAACAAAAGAACATAGAACACATGGAGAGATTTGATTGTACAGTCGATAATCTTGAAGACCTGCTACCAAAGAGAGGACATTTAGCCCATCTAGCTTCTTGAAATGTTAGTAGCTAAATGATCTAGGGATCTCACCCAGCTACTTACTGAAAAAACCCAGGGTATCAACTTTACAACATGGATATGTTACTAGTTTGAGACTTCCACAACATTTATGGAGAACATGCAACCTGTTTAAAATGAACTTGCACATAGTTTTCAATGTTTCCTCTAGTATTTGAATCAGGTCCCAACCCACTAAAGTAGAAATATAATACCAGAGGCTTTCTCATAAGATGCTCCTTCATATTCAGGGTTTCTCCTCTTATATTTATAGTTTATACTCCCATAATACCTCCATGGAATAATATGCACTTGTCTACGTTAAATGTCACCTGCCCAGTCTTGAATTTATCAAAGTATTTTTAAAATTCCATTGCATTTTCTACTGTGTAGAAAAATAGTATTTTGATATCACCAGTGAACCTGACTGGTTTATAGCAGCAAAGGAACAAGTAATAGGTTTATTCCATGCTGAAAAAAAAGAAGAAAGAAAACAACGTTTCATCTGTGGAGCCTTCTTCAGGTGTGAGAAAGACCAACATAGTTTACAAAGACAAGACGTTTATAGCAGTCATAGCAGAACACGGACATTTGCTTTTGAATCAGAGCACTGGTCCTAATTCAGTTCTCCGTGGTAATTACGTCAGCCATATCTGAATATTCCCATTTTTTTTCAAGCAAATTGAGACCCTTGATTCCTGAGCTTTCACTCCTGTTTGATGTGTAATGTTACAACTGCATCTTCTTTCCTTTGTGTTTTTATCGTCATGTTTTGTTAGTCATTTCTCCAATTACAACACAATTGTATGCTGGTGCTGTAAACACTATCTATTTTATACCCAATACTCCTAAAATTTAGGTTTAAGCGCTTCACTACTTGGTCCTTTTATAATCTGTTTTTTCATTGGGTTATCTTTCATACCATTACCACTGGATCCCCCTCTGCAGATTTTATTTGGATTCATCCCCATCTTTTTTAGTTGCAACTCGTCCACAAGACTACATTTTTTCCTGCCCGTGCTAGGATCTTGTATCCTTTTTGGAGGATGTGAGCTGCCACAGCTCCAGGGAGATGGCATACTGCAGTTGACTCAGGATCTCCCTCGCACTGATCCCAAGACTGACTACTGCCACCTCTCTGTCTCTCAAGATTCTGGTGCTGATGGGGTTATTGTGATTCCTTGAGAACTGCTGTCTCTTCTATGGCGATGTTCTATAAGCTGCTGTCTTGAGTTGCCCAGATTTAGCTATCTGTTTCCAGGCCCTGGAACAAACTTGTACATTGTTGTAAAGTTAGGTGACATTGTGACAATATCGGCTCATCTTTTGGTTTCTGTATGTTCTGATAATTAGGAGATACTACCATGATTGTTGAGATTTGAAAGTTCCTCCACGATGCTCTCCAAGTTTCTGGAGCTCCGATTTCAAAGCATTCACTTTTTTAAGGAGCCATTGGATTCTGTGGCGTTTTCCACAGATATAGTCTTACAGAAGAGAAAAGGTACTCCTATTTTTTAATGCATAGAATCGCTTTTGAAACCATTATGTTTTTATGTTGTTCGGGATGAGCAAATGCTAAATTTTGTCTTGTTACAGTAATAAAAAGTCAAAGTTATTACCATTCATGCAATGCTTTTCAGACAACACTGTAGCCTTTAATTTTTTTTGTCCTGATTTTTCTAAACTTAATACTTTATTGAACTAGATATATTAATTGAGAACAAATGTTCACTTACAATGAAAACCTGGGGTACGCGTTTATAAAGCAGATTATTTATTGGAGTAATGCAAGTGAAGCACCTTGCCTAACTGTACAACAAGTGTCCCACCGGGAATGTGAACCCAGTTCCCTAACTATTACTTCACATTGCAGCCATTCAATATCTTCTTTAGCATTTTGCTTGTAGGCTCTACAACCCGAGCTCTCCAATGACAAAAAAAACATGCTGTCAATTCCATTAATATCTTTCTTTTCTTACATATTAGTGCTCATCCATTAAAACAAACTAAAGATATTTAATTAATACCTCTAATTAATTAGATCCACCTAGCCTACTAAAAGATAGAATGATTCAATAAGGCCTTCTAGAGGAAACTTCAACTCAACTCAAAGTAAAAAACAACGATGGGACAGAGAAATACTGTGTCTGCCACAGTGCTCAAGCTCTAGAGTTTCCTGACACCTCACTGCTGCCTTTTAATGCCTAAAAACATTTTCACAACTGGGTCAAAAGTCTGACAGAAAAAATATTTTTCTTAAAAATCATAAGGTACCCAATGTGGTTTTGGAAAAGCAAAGACTACACATAAATGTTTGCCACACAACCTGTAAAACATTGTATAAAGCATTGTTGAAAGCAATACAACATTAGTATTTAAATTATTTTAAAGTTTTAAAGTATCAGTAAAAGTTTAATGGAAGCAGTGAAGCCTGTAAGGTTATGAGCTGCTGCTGACGTAACTCCACTGTATTTGCAGAAAGAGGTCCTGTGGGTGACAACCCTCCCACAGGCAAACACTCCAACAGTTAACACAGCAGGTGGTTGTGGTAGATTTGTCAACTGCTTCCCAAGACACTTCTCTACCCAATAAAATTGGGAAGATCACAAAGTATGCCTCTCTTTAAACATCACATACAAAATTTGACTTTTTGGTATTTTTCTGGTAGGGTCTTTTAAATATTATGCTGCATTAGAAGCTACAACAACATGCAAGTGTTCATGGTGTATATTAGAAGTAAAATATTGTACGTTCTACTCTACTGTTGGAGCCAACTTTTACAAGAACATATAAACTCTCTACAAATACCATTGAATAAGAGAGCTGGGAAATCTCTCTGGATGCTTCTGCTTCTGCCAAAGTAACAAGAAACATCAGCACACAGGCAAACATCCCCCCCCCCCCTTCTTTGTAACTGAAATACTGTCCTCAGACCTGAGCAAAAGCTAAACAGGAGACTGCAACTTTTCAAACATGAATCTACTTCAGCACGGGACGTAGAATCTGCACAAAGTTTGAAGACCAAAATTCTTGTAAACACAGAACAACAAAAACAGTTCTTTTCCAGCAACAATCATACAACCATTTAAGCATCCTAATTCCATTTTTGAAAAATAAAAGCACATAAGTGTGTTACCTATTGAAGCATTTTAGAAGATTGTAGTGGAAACAAACAGAAAACAATGTCCATGCGACAGACCACATAACTTCAGAACAATGTATTAAAACCTAAAATATTCCTACATTTATGAAGGAAAAGTCATTACAAATATACAAAAATCAGGAAAGAAAACAAATCTAACTCTACCAACAGGCAACAGATATACTGTGAGAGATGCCAAAAAGGTTAAGTAGTCATGGCATGTTTTTCTTGTGTAATGCAAAACCAGAAACAAAATATACAGCCCTACCTTTCTTCCAAAGCTGTGATGCCAAGCACAGGTACACTGTAGTAATCAATTTGCTCTGCAGGCAGCAATGCTCCAGCAGAATACTAATGTGGATCCTTCTCTTCCTATCTCTCTCCTTCGACTTGACGCCCCCCTGTGCCCCCGTCCTGACCAATGCCCAAGGAGGGCGGACTGTCTTCTTCCCAGATAACAACTACCACTAATCAAGCATACGTGTACGAGGGCGTGGGATTACAGAGCTCGCACAGCCTGACTCAGGCACTGAAATACAGCTAAGTACATGCACAACAAGGTCAGCTTTAAACCTGTAGTAACCCAGCCAGCACTCTCCCCCACAGCCTTCTCCATGCCGACACACACTCGACCCACGCACGCACGCACACACCAACACGCAGAGGGGCGAGTCTGCTCGAGTGAACTAATTCATCACATTTTACTACTGACGGCTTTTTACCTCAGGGAAGGAAATTGCATCCTAGAGGAATGACAACAACAAGACACCGGCACAGATCCTGGGATTCTTGCCTCCGTTGCTAAGATGATGTGAAGCTACACTGCATATTTGCTTTTGTTACTTTGTGGTGGTGGGGGGGGGTTGTGATCACAACAAAGCAGAGACAGGGAAGCAGAGCAGGAGATGCGTAAGAGCAAGCCCTTCATCGCTTTAACCTGCCCTGGGGCACTTTGCACAGAAACCAGCACTAACCGTCTCCTCGAAGAGTTAAGGACATCTGCAGAGCAGCTTTACTGGCTTCCGAGAGATGAAGTTCTATTTCAAAACCTTCTGCAAAAATCTGTCAGCTCAAAGAAGACCATCTTTTGATTCTCATCTCATTGATGAATGATTTAATTACTTAAGTGCCAAATAACCCTATTTACAATAAAATACTTGAGTAAAACAACATGCTGAAAATAAGTGGGAAGCTTTTACACAATTAAAATTACTAATTTAATGCACTCTAACCAGTTTTTCAAGTTTGTGGAAGACCTTTTCTCAAACACCGACAGCACCGTTATAATAATGATAAACAATCTTCCATATCAATCATTATTCCTCACAGAACTGCTTTCATCAGCATCACAGTACAGGGGCAGACTCCCGAGCCTCTAACAGGCGGCAGGCTCCTGAGTTTGCAGTGCCAGAAATACTTCATAATGAGCATTACGAGGGTGATTATCACTTCTTGATGCAAGGACACAACCTTATCCTGCAAGTCTTCTACATAGCAAGACAGAACAAATAAATGACCAAAAATCAAAATACTTAGAACATTTATCATCATACTTTTGCCTGTGTTTGAAAAGAACTGGGGATGCAGCCAAGAGCTTGCAACGGTAACAAAACACCTTTTCAAAAAAAAAGATGGAAGAGGAGGGTACGCGTCGTGCCAAAACCTGTGCCCTTGACATACTGACATCAGGCTACAGTCATGTGACACTCTGTCATCCGCCACCTGGCAGAATCTCCACCTTCTCACGACCTCATCCTCCAGTGACCCGCGGCGCCGGGCTCGCAGGAGGCCCCTCCCACAGCTCCGCGGGGAGGTCGAGCAGGTCAGCGTGTCCTCATCTGTAATCCGCTGCCATTCGTCAGCAGCCCGGCTGGAGGAGGCAGGCTGGCTACAAGGGGAGAATGCCCAATTAGGCAGCTGTCACACAAAGCGGAGGCTGCAAAACCATCCCCTGTCGAAAGAAAGAGCAGCTGCGGGTGCCAATTACAGCAACCTATTAACCCTTCGGGCGCCGGAGGAAGAGGAGCTGGACCTGCACACCAGAGCCTGAGTGCCAGGCTCTCACACGGTCGTTCAAGACCGCTGATCGGGAGTCCTGGCTTTTCAACTGAAGCCCAATACAAATGACATTATTATTTAACGCATCTATTATTATTCTTTAATAATAAGATACTTTGTTTAATATTTAATACTGTGAAAGGGGAATGCCCTTTTCTACTATTTTGCTCTTTTAAATCAGATTCACATTAAACTGTATCATATCCAAAAAGTTTCAAATACTTTACAAGGAGAATAATGAAATCTTTCACCTACTTAAATTAAGGGTCACCGAGTTCTTATGGACCTGTTACTGTCAATATCAGCCAGGTTGTTCAAACTCAGAAAATAACAGCTGAGAGTTGCCGACAAATTGTCAAGAACTGCTGCAACATTCTACAAAATGTTTTTTTTTAAATCAGTAAAAGCAAAATGGAGGATAAACTAAACTATTCAGAACTGCAATTTGGGCCATATTTACCAAAGAGGGAACTCTGGATACCACACCTGCAAGATACATATTAAAGTGTTTAATGAGCCAACAAGGATGAAAACAAGAATTGACTACAACACTTTGCATCGTTCCCTTTCTCACACTTTCCAGCATCTTTTGATTTTTGCGGTTCTCAGAGAGCACGCAGTACAGTTACAGAATGATAGCAATTTAATCATAGATAAATGAAAGCCTGGAAGAGAGCAGGAGTTGACTCCAGACTGAATAATCTCAGCATTCTTAATTAAACGATTGAAGAAAAGCCAGTACATTAAAAGGGAAAGTGCGTCTGGGTCTCCTGCCTTTTTCCCCAGACAGGGAGGCAGTTAATAAGCAAACCTACTGTGGGCTTCATCGGAGCTATTAACTGAAGTCATCAGTGCAAACACGTGTGACCAAGAGGTATTCAGTATTTTCAAGGAAATTTCAAGGAAACCACTGAAACAGAATGCAAATATCCAAGGTTGCAAGTATCTAAGAGTGGTCCAAGTCCCCTCCACAAACACCAGAACAGGGGGTGTTTGACAAGCCCACCCTGCCTGTGCAAGACAACAGAACGAAGGGGTTTTCATTCTTGACGATTACAGGCAAAAAATAAAAAGCTGTCATTAAATAATATTCATGTTTCCTGGACTTCTGCTCTTTGGGATTTGGTGCAAGACCAACAGTAAGCAATGAGGGAACATCCAATATAATGTCTTCAAAGTCAAAACAGAAAGGTAGACAGGTAGATTGTGTGTAATTCAATAATAAGAAGAAATGTATAATATGATAATAAGAAATATTTTTGTATAGAAGATTTCATTTGTGTAACTACGGGCTGACAAATATCCCAGAGAGAGAGAATATAAAGAAGTAATGCCGTGCAGTTACCTGGGTAAACAGATGGTGTGTTATAAGAATAAGAAAGACCTAAAGTAGCAGTAACATTCACAAAATAGAGTCTCAATCAATCTCAGTCTCAATCTGGACTGCACTTTTAGCATCTTTGTATACAGTATTGCTTTTCCTGTACAGTTTGCATAAAAATGTGTCTGCATACTCTCAGAAATGATAATTCTACCGATTCTAGCAATCTGTGTAGGTGTAACGGGTGACTGCTGTTCTGGGGATGTGCTCTTGTACAGAAGCTTGGGGATCTTTCACTTTTTCCTCCAAAAGTCCATTCAACTGTCTTCCAGTGACACTTGTGATGCGAAGATAATTTCTATAAATACTTTTTTTTATGATAAAGCCCCATTTACCATGTCAATAAAAATGGATTAGCATAACCTCCAATGACAAATTAGAAGATAAAATTCAAAAGACTTATTCAGGAGCCTGCTTTTATTTTTAATGTCTCCAAGTTGCTGTGTTTTGCGCTGGGGAGAGGGGATTAGAGCCCCGCCCTCTGTGACTCACAACAGCCTCGCGTTCAGCAGATGGCCTCCGACTTGTGCCAGCTTGCCAGGCGTCACACATCACTGGCTGGGCTCTTGCCCCACGGTACGAGTCCCAATACAGCAGCAGAGCCATACAAACACAGGCCACTGCTTCAGCATGTCCGCCAACATGTGTGGCGGAGCGGAGGGCTGGTTTGCGTGGCAGGAACCTTCTCCCTTGGACACACGAGAATCTTAATTGGCCACAATCAGACCCTTCCACTTCTCTCCCCACACACACACACCATTTAGTGTGCCAGGCCTTCAGGTTCCTGCATGACAGCTGACACATTTAAATTAAGAATAAAATTAATTACAGGAAGTCTTATGTATCTATATTGTGTGTTGAGACAATACTGAAATGTATTTCAAGTGCAAAAGGCATAAAAAGGTGCTCATTGTACATTAATAAACCCCCAAGTTCTACATTGCAATTACATAAAGCTTTTTAAGAAATCTTTTTTTTTGCTTTTTTCTTTTACAAAAGTGCCAACTACAGTTATTGATTTCCAGCTGATCTAGTATCTTTTTAAAGATTTCCAAATGTAAACAGTATTCCAAACCTGCCCCATAAACTATCCAATGGGAGAATCTGTCTTCTAGTAGAAGGAGGATAGAAAACTCTTAATTCACTTGCTTATTATTTCCAGGCAGTTCCTACACTGTCCTCATTGGGAGTGTCCTCTTACCAGCTACCTGGAGATAAAGCTGGATTTAAGAGATAATGAGAAGGATGGAAACCGTAGGTGCATGTTGAGTGATCAGTTGGCATTCAAAGACTGCAGAATCTCCTGGTTTTGGACGTTGGCCCCTTTAAATAATTTAAATCTCTCTCTGTGTGCATTTCTCCATCTCTGTCTCCGCATATGTGTCAACTACAAAGAGTTTTTGAAGCCTTTCAGCTTCCTTATGTACATGTGTTCTCAACAAGCATGAGATGACTTTGTCACAGGTATGTCATAAAATTTCAAACGTTTAAGTAACAAATTGTATTTACAGTAGAGGAGTCTGTGCTGCCTCTCCCTGTGCACAGCAGCAGATCACAAAGGAGATTTCTCTGCACCCCCTTCCCGTTCTCCCTGTTATTGCTGAATGTCACGGGGTGGGTTAGTGTGACCTTGAGAGGCATCAGTAGCGCAGCAGGGTCGAGATGCCTGCAGGCGCCCTTGTACTGGATTTGCAAGACAAAAACCTTCAAACTAGCTGAAGGACATCTCAAATCTCTTTAAATGTTTTTTTCCCTCTAACTAATCTGTGTTGCTCTTAGGCGGATATGTGCCAGTCCGAAAAAAAGATTTTTTTCTCTGGACACTCTATCCTTAACCTTAGCACTGAGCTGATTGTGACAATAATCCAAATGTCTGGCTAGATGTGTTTTATAACCTCTTCACAGCCTGATTAACAATTCATGGCATGAATGAACGTTTTATTCACTTTAGTCCTCAAAATGTGCAGGAAAAAAGTAGCTCATGCTCTGGGGTGTTTCGGAGTTTATATTCGGGGACCAATGAGAATGTGCCAGCAGACACTACGTATAGCTGCATCCTGAGGGCTATCCTTCATCCTGAGCACAGGATACTGCCACAGTGGGCACAGGTCCACTCCAGTCTATCAGGGGATCACTCTTCTAGCTCTGGGGCCTTCAAGTTACATCTTGTTATTCTAGTGGGTGCATCAGTGACCTTTATTCCTAGCCCAATAAAACAGTTTTATGACTAGTCTCAGAATTACATGAATACAAAATTCTAAATAAGAACATGTTAAAGTTAACATATTAAATCACACTTTGCTTTTATACCATATGTGACAAAGTATCATTCATGGAACATATTAAACTTATTGATAAGGTTAAACACCAATTACATAATCCTCTTTAGTGATGAGTCCAATGTTAATTTCAGTATGCATGAACTGACTGACAGCAATTTTTGACAAAGAGGTGGAGGATAATCAGGTTCCAGGATGTATGCATTTTGTTTTGCCCTCTTTGCCACATAGAAAACCTAAAATGGTTACGTTTTCACTCAGGAGTCCCTGCATGACGCCATGATATTTCCTGAAACCGAGCAGAGGAGGATCTCCCCAGATTAACAGTTAAGATGCAGTGATCAGCACACACCATGGCCTTTGAGCATACATTTCAGCATTTCATGTCCTCGGTCTTAGAAAAATATTGACAGGATTTCAATTTCACAGGACGCTGTGTACAGTAAACAGCCCACATCTTTTGCAATGCTTGGAGACTAGACAAACCAAAGCAACATCATTGGTCTTAATTTAGCCACTAAAATTTAAATGGGGGCCTTTTTGATGCCAAATTATGCCAGATAAAAGATTAAGTTGCACATATCGCGTAAAGAGAACACCTGTCAGGGACTCAGATAAGCAACAGATGGAGAAGCTGAGCCTTTGGTGCAGAGGTCAAGGTTTCAGGACAAGGTCAAGGTCACAGTAATGTACTGCAGTCACAGCTCTCTTTTATACTCACCGTCATGGAAAAAGACTGCAACACACTGGGGAGTTATTCTATGGTATACCTCTATATTTAACATCCTATTGCAAATAGTTACTTTGAATCATGCTTTTTGTAGCCTACTTAAGATTTCAGAAATACCAAAACTCTAACTCTAACCATAGCTCTAATGCTAAAACATACTATAACATCTGCTGTGTCAGCTGCAATGGAAGCTGCTGACACTCGTAATGTTATGTCTGTTTGAACACCAGTCATAAAGGCCCATGAAAGTTTTACTATAATGTTACTTTAGCCTCTAAGAGGGTGTTTTATGTCTGAATGTTATGAAAATAAAGTAAGAAAGCTACACGGGGGCCTAAGTGAAAATGGAGAAACCTTTTGAATCTAGGCATCAAGATGATCACAGCTAGACAATTTCAGGATAACTAGCCCACGCAATTCACAGATCATGATATGAACTAATAATAGGCCAACCCACATCACGAGTCAAGGACCAGTATATAGAAGATCAGCTACATCTACTACCTACTTGCACGGCAGGTGGAAGACTATCATGGATTCATCTGCATGTTTTTCACAATCAAGCATGCTGTTCACAAGACGCACGCTGGCCCACTCCTCACATTGTGTAGAAGTGTGGCCTGGTCTCCGGAACAATCTCTCAAAAGCACTTCTCCCCAAACAGACTCCCATTACTCAGCCACCCAGCTCCCTGAACTGTGAGAAAGTAGGTCACCCTGACCCAATTTCATAGACCATGGAATACATTCTGTAAAGTTCCAGCGAGTTTGATCAAGCAGCTCTAAAGAGACAACCTTCATTAACCCAACCAATCAGAAACCAAGCTCTCATAGCCTCAAAAATGCATTAAACTCTTATCAGTATATGTCTGTGTAAGCCATGCACATCTTAATTAAATACCGCTTCCAGCAAAATGTATGCAGCAGGCAGCCACATTATTTCACCAGGTCCGTGGCTGCCTTTCCTCACCCAGCATGAAGGCTCCAGGTCTTTAAAAATCAACATTTTCTCATAAATAATTTGGACATGACATGAATTATTTAAGACATCAACAGAGCTCACATCTTAAAATTAATTCAATTTTTCCCCATTTAGGGGTGTTAAGATTTTAACAGTAATACAATTCTTAATATGACTCAAAACACAGCGGGCTAAACGGTGACTTTTCAAAAAAATCAAGAAAATGAATTGTGGGCTTTAGTAGACAGTTACTCCAGAATTGTGACTAAATGGGATATTTTGTTCAGTGTCTAGAACCTCTCACTAGAGAGAATATATTATAACACATTCTCATTATTAACCAAAAAACTATAAAGAAGTTGGTAAGTTTTTTTGTTGATATTCTTTCCCCTACACAGGGGTTTGATGACTTACAACAAGGCTCATTCTGAATTTGTCTCGCTCATCTAGGTTTGGTTCCAAGAACACACAAGACAACACAAGAACACACAATCTGCTTGGCTTCCTTATGAACCGACAGTCAGCTATTGATTTTTTTTATTCTTTTAGAACATATATATCCCTTTTGCTCTGTTGCAAATCTACGGCTGATAACTCTCCTCAGCACTAAAATAAATACTGTAGAATAAATAAAGGCAGACTTTAGAGAAATTGAAAATGTTCTTGTACTGAGATGCACACATTAAAGTGTTAACCTCAGCCTGACCTTCAGTATAAGGCTTGACCTGCCACTGATGATAAGCACTTGTTTAATTATATTCATCTACACGGATATGACATTGTTCATAAAACAATGAAGTCAGTCTTCTGCAAGGTTACTAAAAACTACAGACATAGGAATTTAAAAAGCAACTATTTACCTGTCTACAATTTTACAAACCTAATGAGAATTAGGTCCTAATAAACCCAGAAAAGGCAGAGGTAGACACAAATATGGAAGTTATATGTTAAGAGATACAAATTGGACATGGATATGTGTGTAATGTACAGTAAAAGAGTAAATTTTGAAGAAGAAAAAAATAAAGCATAGATCTTTATGATGTTATATAAATGCAAATACCTTTACCATTCAACATCACTTAAAAATTGTTCATATGAAACTTGAGGAGTATGTGATGCGCATGTGTCTAAGAACATTGATTTAGGTCTGCAGAGTTAGCTATAAAGGAAGCCTAAACAACTGTAACCAAAACTAACCTGTCATATCACTGACACACTTCTGTATGGCAACATCTGTCCAAGTCAAGAAACCACCACCAAATTCTCTTCTTGCCCTTCATTTATTTACTCACCTCACTCAGCCCACTAAAACTCTTCAGTTTTTCTGTTGCCTCATTTTTCTACAGGACATGAAACCAGGTTGACAAATCACAGGCTCAACCTATCACAGCCTAATCAACAAGGTCAGGTCACATGGCAAGACCACCGAAGTATGAGTCACCTAGCTACTATGGAAACCTCAATGAGCCATACCTGAAACTGCAATCACACACAAACACCAGTGTTCTGGTGCTCTATGGCTGCCGTCCCATCATCCAGGTGAGGCTCCCCATTACCTGTAAAGCACTTTGAGTGGAGCGTCCAAAAAAACATTACATAAGTGTAAGCAATTATTATTATAATTAAAAACATCATGCAGCCAAACTCAGTACCTGAGCTTTCACCCATCCATTCAAAAAAGCATTACTTACAACAGCTAATGTAAAGCCAGACTTCCTTGATTCTAAGTTGAATGTGATGCAATGCAGAAGCAGTTTAATGAAAGCACTGCAAAGCCATGGTGAGACGTATTGTGTACAAGCATGGCTTTCATGAGACCTGTAGGCGAAAGAGGGCAAAAGTCACCCAACAGCATCTCTAGCAGGTCAGAAAGGGCTTCACAGTGGAATCAGGGTGCAATTAAAGTCACTGCCAAGTTTTTAGGCAATAAAAACTAAACCCTAAAATCTGTCAAATTAAGTTTCTTCGTCTATAGAATATTCGATTTTATAGCATTTTATTAAACACCACCTCACTGAGAAGGAATACAGATTTATTTTGTATGGTTGTAAACATTATTTTAATGCATGCTTGCTAACTATAGGTATCAATTTAAGCATTTAAGAAAGCCACCTCTAAATTAAGTTGGAACAAGTGTCACATGATTGGGTACCCTTATGGACATTCTGAATATGGATTTTCCATTCTGAAATCGATTAGGAAAGAGGAACTGGAGAGACAATGAAAGTTTCTGTATAAAATCGAGGAATAAGACTTTGGTTCTGATCAGCTATTTTTGCACTGCATTGTGGCACAAAACCATATTTTGTTTAAAAGTAAACATACTTCTTTTTTACAAAACATGAGGAAACTAAAAGGAAATAGCTTGTTTCCATTGACACAGCTTATATCAACACAAAAAATGAACAGACACAGTGTCAAACCATAAGGAGTTTTGTTTTTTAACCAGTCTACTGACAACTTGATTTTTACCTTAATAAAAGGACTAATATTTTTGGGTGACCTTAACAGTCTGAAAAAGGGAAAGCTTTATAACGGAACTATATCCAGTCCTTCTACTCAATTGGTCCAACAAGTTATTTGAAAAAAGTATGCAAGATATTAATAGGGGATGCTTTCAAAGGCATGTGAAACTTCAACCAATCAACCACCTGATGACAGCTACACTGCTATACGTTTAACCTAAGTTGCCAGAAAGCATTGTTTAGGATTTCACTTTATTCTGAAGTGAGTCTGTAAAGCAACATTCACATTTCTGTCTAATACCGCAGCACAACAGTGCAACATTGTTTTGTAATAACTGTTTTTATTAAACTGGAAGAGCATGTTTTGTAACTTTTCCTTCTGTCCCCATGGAAGAATAAGAACTTTAATGAGGACCATAGAACAAGGTTCTATGTAACTCCATGGAAGTTGCAGAATATAAGAGTCAAGAAACCTGACTGCTACTGTTCTGCTAGTGGGTAGATACAAAACACAACAGGTCCCAGGTTATCAACAGTCTGCAAGATAAAGCTCTCAAAATGCATATTCACAACAAACCCAAGTCATTGGCTTAGAGACAATCACAAGTTGCAAGTATAGCAACCTCGACCTTTAAATGAACCACTTTCAGATCCCAGTCACTCACTATTTAGATACCTGAAGTACAGTAAGTGAATATGTTTGACAATATCCTCTCAAAATATGCCAGTCAAAAGGTTGATCATTTAAGCTGCTGGTTAACAAAGGTAAATATTTTAATAGCAGACAACACCCACTCTCTTCATTGGCTGCATTTGTACTGTTGATGTCTAAACCAGTTTGCTGTGATTGAAATGCTCTTATCTTCACAGCACTGCCAATGACAGCTTCAGGCTGAACGAACGGAAACAAACAAAATTCTGTCCTGGTTACATCTTAAAATACTTTCTTACAGGGGAAAACTCATTGAGTTCCCACTAAGTGATTGCAGTTCAGCCCAGTACGTAATTTAAAAGGCAGGGAACTTGTCCTAGAACCTGATGTTCAAAAAACTAATGGCAGGCACATTACCGAGTCACATGCTGTGTATGATCCAGGGACAACATCATTCATAGACAGAACGGTCACGGAGAAATCCACTCATTTCCCAGCGTAAATGAGAATTCTGTCAAAATATTTATTTGGTGATCAATCAATCATTTCCTTCATGCAAATGTATCTAAGAGCTCTAGTCGTTCACTCATTGGTTATCCCTCGTAGTCGGGGACGTTTATTTTCCTTTACATTGGGGGTGACTGATAAGAGCAATACTCGCTGTGCAGTCTCTGGCAGGTTGGGCAGGTGCAGAAAAGGTGAGGGAGGCACTGCCTACCTTCTCAAAATCTGAAATTGGCATCACAAGTATTTATATGCATTTCAATTTGTTAGCAATTGGCAAGCAAATGATTAAATAACTGTAACAATAACAGTAAATTTTGAATTTTATTTCAGAACCCCAACACAAATAAAGGTCAGAGTAGACTCATCACACTTCTTTTTTCCCCAGAGAGGAATAACGCCCAGCTTGACAGTGAGGTCAGGTGATAATGAAGCAGAAATCTACAGCCTTTGGTTGGTCGAATCATGTAATTACATCAGGGTGCTTGCTGAGCTTCAGCAACGATAGTCCAGCGTCTAATTATAACACTGCTGTCTATAAGCCTGCCAATTGAGTCTATGTAAATTGGAGTGTAAGAATAGCCAGCGCCTGCCCAACCACTGACCTCAGAGCACATGTAATCCGGTCATGGCACGCTCTCTTCAATGCTCTTGCTTTGCCTCTTCCTCCCAACATAAAGACACTGAACTTGAACATTTGTTTGAACTTGCTTTTACCATATTGTGGAAAGGCTTCTTCAGGCCTTCTGGTAGAACAGAACTTTGTTTGGGAGCCTGGAATATGACCCCTGGATATTATGACCAACCCAAAACAGCTGAAGATCACAGCTCCAGGTCTTGTGGTTCTGCTTGGAGGATATTGGTGTTTCTGTCCTCCTACTTGATACATAAAAACTTTCTCAAGTAGTGTAGGGGATACATCTTCAGTGCTTTTAAATAAATTAGCAGTGATGACTACATGATAGACAGTCAGTTAGGTTTCAGTTCTGATGGTGTTGGTCCTCATATGGCAAATGGATACACTTTCAGATTTTATGCGACGCTGTTTTTTTGTTTGTCAGTGTTGGCCTTCTGTGAAAGATGATGAGGATGAGCCTTCTGTGCTCTCTGTTGTTCAGGCACTTCATATGAGTGTTTATCTCACATGTTAATGCTGGGGCCATGTGCACATGGAGCTTGCTGATGGACAATGGCGATTTTCTGAATCTTATGGCAGCTCTAATGCCTCAGTAAATATGTTGACAGCTGGAGATCTACTTCTGTCAAGACACCTACTGCAGCAGCAGAATCACTGCTCTACAGGCTTCAATGGCTTAGATCAGAGTGGTTTTACTTGTGGACAGGGACATTGAAGGATGAAGGAACAGTTACTGTAGATCCCTATGAACACTGGAACTACATGGCGCTTCATGGTGCCCCAAGGATATTACTCAAAAACCACCTAGCCCTTCAATTTGTTTGGTACATGGAAACCCATTTTTAATGTGTTATTGGGAATCTTGTGAGATGGCACAATTTATAATGAATAAACAGTCTCATCAATCGTTCAATCCAAGATGGCAGCCAAACTAGGTAAACCATCTAACTGACACCTGAAGAAGACTCCACAGCCATAATGTTGCGTCTCTTTTCCCTTCCTTTCAGCATGAAAGGAACCTTCACTTGTTCCTTTGCAGCCATGTACATGCGGACGCAGCTACAAACTCATCACCTTTTTGTGTGCACAGTTCTATCATGGACATGGTACAACATGGCTGCCAAGTTTCACACTGTATGTCTATGACAACTACTTTGAAAAATCCTCACATTTTCTGAAAAACCTAATATAGCAAAAAAACCATGTGACTGGAGTTTATGGTCTTTCAAAATGTCACAAGTTTTTTTTTTTAATCAGGGAATTCAGATTTCATTGACATTTGAAAATAAACACAGAAAAAATATCACAACAATTACAGGGAAACCAGGGTTCCACCTCTATAAGTTCTGTTGATTTTTGTTTATTTCCTGCATATTCTGTTGTGCCCCCAAAACAAATAATAATGCAACAGAAAGAATTATCACCAAAAAGGGGGTAAAAATGTTAACAGAAAAGCTCTTTTGACTATTGTTTTGAAGTTTTGTTATGAACATTATCAGTCGCTTTCATAAAAAGAACCTTGTATTGATCAAAACATTGTTTTCTCAAAACTACAAAAACCAAAATGAAGACAATAAGACAAAATGAAACAATGTCTCAGTTAGAGCTAAAATTTATTTAAATGCAATATTTAAGCTAATAACTAAAACTGAAGAAAAACTGACTCTTGAAGAGAGCACTGAAATTGAAAAAGAAACACCATTCATGTGATATTGTGTAAAGAAGCATTTTTTGGATCAATGGGCTCAATACACAGCTGGCCATGCTAGCTGAGACAAAGGCATTAATTTTCAAGCAATTACTTGCAACAGGTCAAATTTCAAAATCTTAAATACAGTGCTCTTTTACCACCTTTTCCTGTATCATGAGACAATATGAGGATAACAAGAGGATAAAGCTGTAATGAACATCAACAAACCTTTCCCAAAAATCAATCCCTGAGGCAAATGCCTGTAGCAAAGAACAGTATAATGACCAAACTCCCAGTCTGTCCACTCACCTTGCTCTTACATGTGCTATGAGTCAGCAAGCTTAGAAAAGCTTTGCTAAACCAAGTGGGGATATTTGAACTAAAAAAGCTGAGTCATGTTATCGCTAATTCTATATACGTTAGGTGTTGTGCATTTCCCCCCTCACTCTTCATGCTTTAAGTAGAGGAACCTCACTATATGTTTTTTACCTAGCTGGAATGTCACATAAATCAGGGGGCAAAAAAACAAGCTTTTTCCCCCCTCATCAGCACACTGTGTTTTAGACAACTGTTTGTTTAAAAAATAAAGAAAGCATTTAAATAAGTAGTCTGAAAGTGCAGATGTTTTGAGATATTCCATCACAATGTATTCTACTATATTCCAAAGAACACAATAGTTTAAAATAATAAAGTGGGCTTCAAACATTACCTCACATGGGAATATTCTACCGAAGGACTCTGTCCTTTTTTACAGATTCACCCTCTTAGTATAGACAGACAAAACCCAAAAGCTGCTCTGCATTGGAACTGGAAGTATTAGCTGTAATCCAGGAATGTGCCATGAATACCGTGCTTAGATCAAACCTTAAGAATATAAATTTGACAGGACAGCAATTTGTTTTAACATTTACACAGTGCCAAGAAACTGTTTGATTATATCTGGATAGTTCTTGTTTTCTTGTATATTTTAGACCTGAAACATAAATAGATCTTCATGAAAGTCTTAACAAAAGATGACAATAACACAAATATTTAGATTACTTCATATAAGAATCCAACAGTAAATATGCTCACATCAATAAGAAAAACCTTTAGGTTCACTAATAGGTAGCATCTCCTACAGCATTACTTGGATAGATAGATGTTTAAAGTTTATGTTATTGACCATAAATTATATTTATCGTTTATTAAACTTTTCATTAGGACCTAATTGCATCTTGGGTCTAAAATATACAAGATTACACACCAACCTAGGCAAGGGATTCTCAAATGTACCCTCAGCGCTGTAGTTTGAAATCAACAATACACCCAAGTCAAAATGTTTACACTGGGACTCCTACATGCAATGGAGAGGTTTTCCATTTTTGTAGAATAATACGGATCTTCACTAGTAATGAAGAAATATTAGAAAGCCATGTCTGTTTAATTAAAATATAATTTATTTTTACTTTAGTATAAAGTATCACATATTTACATCATTCTAGCCCTTGCATTGACTGCAGAGTCATCTGGGTATTGCTATATAACAGTAACCTCAACTACAACTAATCCCACCGTCAGAACGATTTGTGTTGAGCTCCAAGACCTGCCCTAATAGGGCTACAGAGGGAGAGGGAAGAGAAGGATACACTTGGCACAATAGCACTGATGACAGTGATGAAGACCAGACTGCCTTGCACCGGCAGCTCTGAACCATTGCAGAGATTCCATGGAGGGTCTCGAGCAATCATCTCGCAGCTCAGGAAAGGAGCCTGAACTCACTGCTCAGAAACAGAGTGCAAGCTGCAGTATGCCCCATTGGCTATGGCCAAGGCCTGGTTTAATTAGGGAGAGGGTGTTGTCAAGTGCTGAGGTACCTTTTACACCAACAGGCTTCATCTCCTTTTAGCGCCTGAAAATAATTACTGACTTTTAACAGAAAGCACTTTGGCCTTGTGACCGGTTCTGATGTGGCTTTCTTGTAGCCAGCTCCCATGTTCTTTCAAGTTCACAGGAAGTGTTTCACCAGGCAGTCCTGTGACAATAACTAATGTCAGTGTATACTCAAGAACTAAAAGTAATGTGCTAAACAGGTCTGATTAAAAAGAATAAAGCATTACACTGGAGATAACAGCTAGCGCTCACCGCATTTACCTATGATATGCGCCAACCGGCTTCACAGGACATTACAAATAACTGACTTTTAAAGGCTGTAGTAAGCAACACTGTTTCCAAGGTTCCAAGATTACAGCACAGAGGGACTGACTTTCTACCAGTGGCTCCTTTACCCACAGAGCAGATGGGCCGGGAGCTGCCTTTTCAACTCGTCAGCAGAGAAAGAAATTCCACTCCCTCCATAGAAACAATCAGCTGATGTGATAAATCTTCCTCTGAAACCAGCCGCTGAGTTTCTTATCCGTACCTGGAACCTATACGTTAATGCTAAAAATGAACAAAATGAGAAGAGCTGTTTGAGAGGCAAAATTAATTGCAGCGAGATTAAAAACACAAGCTGCTATTGTACAGATTGACTGTTGACTCGACACAAAGAAAGGCCTTATATTTTACTAATACATGCACCATCAGACACAAATTCACAAAGAGCATGTCAGACAGCCACAAAAAACAAAACCAAAAAAACAGACCTCAGTACATTTGTACTGTACTGTGTTGATTGTGTCTGGCTGCTGTAGCACTTGAATTTCCCACATGGGATTAATAATGTACCTACCTAAAACCCAGAAATAAGACCATTTACTAACCTGTATGTAGATACTGACATTCTAGCATATTAGTGCCTACTCTTTTCCAATGAGCACAGTACACCAACAATAAAATAGTTTAAAAAAAAACTATTCTGTGCAAGCAGATCAGACCTACAGAAATATAAATCACCCCACCCCCATACAAAACAAACCTTTGTGAAACACTGCAATATATCCGTCTTCCTACTCATTCATAACTAGAGAATTCCCTTCAGAGTTACTTAGCAAATTTAATTATAAAAAGGAAAAGCTTTTAAAAGAAAAAAGATGTAATTAAGCTGGAATTTTTTCTTTGTCAAGCAGGAGACGCTACATGTGCCCTGTCAGATCCTACACTAAAGTGAGATCATTACGTAAGGATGGATTTCTGCACACAGCTTATTGTACCAGCCACAGTGCCCTTGCCTGAGCTGTGAAGGTTCCCAAAAGGACAGCCAGCTAAGAAGTTGTGAAGGACACCCTCGCTAACAGGCCTGCACTGTGATGGCCTTGGACTCTGAATTCTTTGCTAGACAGGCTCATACATCAATCCTTCAGCTCACATAGACAAGCTCCTAACCTTCGCAGGACTCAGAATTGGCTTGGAATGACTGGCATTTCAGTTAGCCATGGTGCACTTTGGCTTCGCTCAATATAACCCAGTTAAATTAAGACATAGTTGAATAAGAGCACTAAGTCCACAAGAATCCCATTTAACTGTCAGACTGCTGTGCCATTTCAGGCAACTGAATTAAGCTGAACATCTTACACTCTGACCCTGGGGTTGCAGCCCCTCACTTGTACACCTTGAAAAATTACCACAAAAGAAGACAAACACAATCTGCATTCAGCAGTGGCCTGAAGATGAAGTCACTGGCTGCACATCAGTTGATCACATGCAAGTGGATGCTTGTTAAATGGATCTCTTGGATTCTGCTGTCAATTATACAAAAATGTTGCTGTTGCATCAGTAAATCCAACACTAATTACCATTAACACAGTTCAGACACAGCTATGGATAAACAGTACATTTGTGACCCCCAGCACTGTATGGTATACTTGTGCTCATCTCGGTACAACTACAAATGAACGCTATACTGCAGCACTTACTGGTGTTTCAGAAAGCACCACCATGAACTGTATTAAAATAATATGTATATATTACAAAAACTAAAACCAACTGTTTTGTGAAACATAATCCAACAGAACAGAAGGCAACTTTCTAAAGTTGAAGGCATTTCCTTGAAGATACATGTAGCTGTTTTAAGACGTCACACCAAATAAGACAATACATACTTAACATAATGTAAATCAGCATGTAATCTCTAAATTAAACTTAACATTAATTCTGGAAAGCAGAAGGATCACTTGTATGCTTTGACATGTCCTGTGTTGTGTGCATCACAAATGAAAGATAACTTTAAAAAGGAGCATTTTATGAACACAGACCCAACTGTGTTCACCAGCAGCCATATCACCCTGCAACTCACAACTGGCAACCCACTGAAGCTAAGCAGGTGTGAGCCTGGTCAGTACCTGGATGGGAGACCTCCTGGGAAAGACTAAGGTTGCTGCTGGAAGAGGTGTTAGTGGGGCCAGCAGGGGGCGCTCACCCTGTGGTCCATGTGGGTCCTAATGCCCCAGTATAGTGATGGGGACACTATACTGTAAACAGGTGCCGTCCTTCGGATGAGACGTAAAACCGAGGTCCTGACTCTCTGTGGTCATTAAAAATCCCAGGGCGCTTCTCGAAAAGAGTAGGGGTGTACCCCGGTGTCCTGGCCAAATTTCCAATTGGCCCTTACTACTCATGGCCTCCTAATAATCCCCCTCTATGAATTGGCTACATTACTCTGCTCTCCTCCCCACTGATAGCTGATGTGTGGTGAGCGTTCTGGCGCACTATGGCTGCCGTCGCATCATCCAGGTGGATGCTGCACATTGGTGGTGGTGGAGGGGAGTCCCCATTACCTGTAAAGCGCTTTGAGTGGAGTGTCCAGAAAAGCGCTATATAAGTGTAAGCAATTATTATTAATTATTATTATAACTGCATACAGGATATTCCTTGACAAAGGACATATTCTTTGACAAAACCATTGGAAATCCGTAGGAGACATTTCTGCATTGCAGATAGGGAAATCTGCAGACTTAATGAAACAAAAATGTAGATGATCTGCTCAGGAGGACAGTGAAATGTTCTAACACTTGTTCTCCTGTATGCACCCCTGTGCCCTGGAACCATTCTCAAAAAGTTAATAAAGCTGGTTATAGATAACTGACAGTATGTACTCTTTTTTTCCTAAAAACAAAAGAAACTAAAACTGAATGCAGTTACACCATGCAGCCACAGTAAATGCCATCCTTTGTCTTTTTTTTAGTTTGTCTTTGAATGTCAATATTATATTACTTCCTGTATTTTATTTTTGAAAAGGGTTATGGAAGTGTGGGCGTTTTGGATAATAGTTATCTGACCTAGATCTATCAGTAGTTATTAGTACATGTGAGAATTTACCTCATCTGCAAAAACAAATCAGTATAACAGGCTCATTGAGATGAGAGGTACTCTCAAGAGCTGTCAAATGTCAAAAACATATTTTAAGGCACATTCTGAAAATTGACCATTTCAAAAACAATTATACACGCAAAGCAGTTTATAGACCCAAAGATTCAGCTATGGGAGCAATAAAAAACAAGGGAATTGTCTGTCATTCCTTCTTGTCAATCCTTTTATCTTTTAACTTGGTTTTCTACAATATTATTCACACTGTAATTATTTCTACAGGCACAGTGTTATGGTCTGCTACTGGATGTTTACAACAAATGTTATAATGTGAATCTTTCCATTACTAATAAAACTGTCTCATGCCACTTTAATGAACGAGCAGTAAACAAAGTGTTTTGACATTTGCTTTTCATATAATAATTGCAGCTGTGACTGCTCTTATATCTAGGAAGGAGGCAACCACTCCCATTTAGAGCAGGCATTTTCTCAGAGATGGGCTTTCTAGCCAAAATGAATGGAGAAAGAGCCAGGATGAATCAACTCAATCATTGAAGACAGCTGTGGAGGAGATTATAAAAATGAGAACACAATTTACAAGGCAATATTCTTACTGGGGTGGGTGCTATGGAGAACTCACTGGATTTTACCACTGAAAAACAAAACATATTGAAAACATTAAAGGAAACACCACTTTTCATTAAGGTATTTTTGGCTTGACAAAATGTTCAGCAAACAAAGCTATATCTAAAGTATTCATGCCAAAATACAGGACATTACAACTTAAAACAGACAAAGAAAAACAACTACTGTAATGTTTCCACAGCATTTTCTCTCTCATCTCTAAATGAATTTTACATTGATAAAATGTGTTTATTTCTAGAGTGTGAGACAGCGCTCCTTGATCCAGTTAGAATACATCCATTCATTCTGAAATGGAGGTTCAAAGGACATCAGTGAGCACCTGAACAAATAAAAGAGGAGTTACCCTCTGTGTGGCTCTGCATCTGACTTTACAACCTTTCCGACTTAGACCTTTGGCCTTTCAACCCAAAACATTGATCAGAAACAGAAAAAGTTAATATAACAATACTAAACCTACCTAAAGCCAAATCCATAAATATTTAACTTTTTTCTTCAAACAGTCAATTCTGATTCCATGTACAAAGCAAGAATAAACATTTTTAATGACAAGATGAGGTTTAGATTTTGTTCTGCAGAACCGAATGAAAGTTTTATAAACACTGCAAAAAACCTATTGGATTTCCTCCAATCCAGAGAAAAGGTTAGTGAATTTCTTAACATATAATAAGCTTTTAAATTATCCAACAAATCTAACAAAGCATTCAGATTTCTTCATTAGAAAATATATACAGGATCTGCATCCAAAGCACAAAACTTAAAATTCTGCAAGTTTGCAGGAATCCATTCAAAACAAATTCAACAAATCAAAATGCAAAAAATAAGGATTAATTATCTTATTCTGAAAGCCACAAATGTATGCATGTGATCCCCCAAAACACCTATGTAAAATGTTTTATATAAAGAACAATCTCAAATCTGATGAAAAACCTACCCTATTCCAAAAACATGACCACTTCATTGTTCATACAATTTTAAGTATACCATGGACAAAACATAACTTTTAAACCAAACTTGACCAGAGTTTTTAATTTTTTTAATTTTCTATTATCAAAGACTTCACAAAATAGTAAGAAATGTGAATAGCATGTGTTCATTTACAACACGATAAATAGGTCCTACAACAAAATGCATTAAATAATCAACACTACATTCTGAGCAGCTCACAGTAAAAGTATTTTTCATGTCAAATCTATACAAGTGAATTAAGAAATCCTGTACAATCGGATACCAATGAGCGCAATAGGACATGGTTCTGAAGCCCCTGCTTCTAACGAAAGGTATTCAGCAGAAAAATCCAACTTCAATCCAGTAGTATCCATTGCACTTACTATATCGTGTGCGAGTTCCTAGTTGCCAAGTCTCAGTCATTCTGCACGAAGTATGTGTATCCCCACAACTTTGAAAGATGCCTTGTTGGTATCGCAATAACCAAGAAGCTCCCCATTAACTAAAGAGCACCCCCTCCTGAAAGGGACTTGATATACAAGCAACTATCTAAATTCTAAATTCTGTGAAAACACAACTAGCAAGCTCACACGCTGTATTTTAACAAACTGGAAATGACCCAGTCACAAATTAATGATAATGTCTGCTGTTGTGATGTAAAGAAAACCAAACTAACGGCGCTCCCAATAAACACATCTTGAACTGTGAAGATCTCAGGGATCAAACAGCTTCCCCAGTGATGATGAAGGTCTATCAGTCCAGAAGAGCACACACAGGCTATGAAATGGTCGCAAACGGTCTGAAAAATAATTCCGTATTAGGCCCTAATCATACTGAAGATGTTTAAAAAAATAAGTCTTTTGTGGATGAAAAGTATAATCGCAGCCCTGTAAGAACTCTTTAAAGGTCCTTAGTAAACGAAAAGATGTTAAGATTTCCGTAAACAATTAAGCAAAAAAAAAGCAAAAATTAGAATTGACATTTTGAGTATATTTTCATTACAATTAAGAAAACTATTATGGTGTTTTCTCTAGTTTGTGGTTGTGCACGTGGGCTGCTGTCCGTTTCAGTTTATGACACCAAGTTAAATTTCTGATAATTAGTAACCCTGTAGATTTTCCAATGGGTTACTACAGACTTCCTAAAATTTCAACAGCGCCTACAGAGCTAACCTAAAACGGTACTTTTACAGGCAGAGACAGAACCACTGTTCGCAAAGTAGTACATGTTTAACATTACTATCTGAATTCCAATCTTATCAACTAAATTTTGTTTTTCTGCTGCAAAACATAACGTTACGTCTGATGGCCACGTGTGCCAGTGTATAATTACAGAAGGAACTTCTCTATTCTGGATCGAAACCATATGATCCACCTCTTACAGCACCAAGTTAACTATTGAATTGCAGTCCTGCTATGCGTGCGCTACCATAGTCTCCCATTTCATGAAGCTACGATAAACAGCTTGCTAAAAAGTGTTTGTCTTTAAAGGCCACGTTGAACCCGATGTTATTAGACGCCTCGTCAATGTTCCATTGGGAAGCTATTAAGTATTTCAACATTAAAGCATAAAACATGCAAAAATTAAAGACATCAAAAAGAAAAGGGCAGAAAATGCGAGATTTTATTCTGTTGAAAATGAGCATTTAGTAAACTAACTCCACCCGCACACCGAGCCACAACGATGAACACGACTCCGCAATTCAACCCGCGACCACAGCGGAGATGCGACGGACCTTCAGAGGCACTAATGTTGCATTCAGCTGATAAAATAAAACAAAATGGAAACTACGTTTCTACACCAGTGACGTGAGGCACCGCTCACCGATCACTAAAGCTCCATTTTAGGCAGCACTTTAATGTCGATATACGTACCCAACTGTGCTAGAACCTAGCTTTTCGAAAAAATAAATATTCCAATGTTTACACAAATGCGTGTTAATGTAGATAAATTCATACTGTCACAGATCAGCAGCACGGCCCTATCTCCGGTGCTAGCGCCTTGCAGTTCCGCCAGATATACACGTACCTGCCTGGTTATGGACAGGACTCCAGCAAAGACATGAGTCGCGTCTCTGGAAACGTGGGAAATCCTTTTGCAACCTGCTTTATTTCGGCTCACTTGATATCCGTGACTATATACAAGGAACGAAAAAAAAATAAAAAAGCAAAGGATACAGGCCACATATAAGCATTCGTTTTCCTACGAAAACCTATATAATAACAATTCTCTGGGAAAAATAAAACGCCTCTAGGTCAATTTGTAGCAATCGAGCTCCGCACTCCGCAGTCGAGTCTGGCTGAAGTGTTTATACTAGGAATCCCCCAGCAGTCTGCAACACAGGCTCTCTCCTCCCCCAGCGCCGACAGCGCTTAAAGGCGCAGCGACGCCACTGCTCCTCAGCCACTGAACTTCACAGCTTCTGTTGCTTCGGATTGATCGAAATTTCCCAAGAAAGGACACAAGGAGAAGCTAACAACAGATTTCTGTAGAGAAATTATCAGTTCGAAGCAAATAACTTTCCACTAGGATCGTCGAGTATTTGTTTAGTGTAGGGTACGTGGCAAAGTGTCAGTGGTTGCAATTCTTTGTGCCTTTTAATACTCCAAAAATGACGTTACCATGACATGAACCATTTAAGAAAAGTACATACGTTAAAATATCATACAGTTTCGTTTAACAATATAGATGTTTGTTTGCGGATAATAAAATAAATATGGTTTTGTCGTTGTGTTAAATCAGACGTTTGTTTTACTACTCCCCCAAATACAGGCTGACTTAAATAGAAATGAAAAAAGCCCTCACTGATCTGGAAGGTAGATGATGAAGAAAACTGGCAGCCCTTTGAACAGCACTGCTGATGGTATAACACCTCGTGTTAGAGCTGGTTTAGGCCAAGGCTCCTCCAGTCCCTTAAGTGACTCATGCTGGGAGCTTGTTAGCTGCTGGTGGTTTTTCCTAGTTCTCTGGTGAATGAGAAGCGTTGAATCCTCATGTACCCAACCCGTCCCCAGATACCTGCACTTTTCTCGCAGGGCAACACATTTCCTGCTCCCCGCTGAGACCCCCAGAGCTCCCACCCCTGCGGCGCTCTCATTTCGCCAATAGAGCAACTTTGAGTTTCTGCGTGCAGGGCCTGATCTCACGACCCTGTTCCGAAACCCGCGGTTTTACCCCCCGAAATGTATGAACAAACGTGTCGTAGCAATAGCAACTAAACGGTAAGGCACTGCGACCCCATGTCAAGAATTAGAACTCAAGGTATGACTCCTATAAAAGTAAGGTTAGTTGAAATCATGGCAAAAATGTGTTTTTATATTGAGATGGTAAATCCTTGAGCTGATCCTAATCATGTAATAAAAGCGTTAAACGCCTTTGTTGTAATCAGCCTATTATATTTATACTTTTTTTAATTTTTATCTCTGTTAACTCATCCAAACGTTCGTGACTGTCACGATCAGGGATTTTTTGTCTCTTGGTGAGCTGAAATCAGCATTTTCTGTCTAAGGAGGGGAGTGATGTTTTCAATGTATAGTGTATATACACTATACAGTTATATCGTATTGCAATATAATGTACACGTAAAAATACAAAATGCAAATAATTGTTATGTGCTTGGAGAATATGACCTTAACAGTGAGGTCGAAGGCCACCCAAACAGCATTCTGTGTTAATCCTGAGGTGCGAGGGACGTTTGTAGAGTTATTTGGTAAAAATGACACATGACAAAACATTTTATTTTTTCCAGAAAAAAATGCTCCAATGTTGATCTCATAGAATTAAAACAATAGAAAATTAATTAAATGTAAAGTATGTAGGATACAATATATTGATAACACGATTTAGATTTTATTTTAAAAGTACATATGAACCTCATTTTTAAAAGAAGAATTCAAATTAAAACAAGCTCAATTTTTATTTCATTTTCAGTTTTTGTTGATAAAATTCAAAACCAAATCCTAAATGACTTTCCTGTGTCTGTTAAATGCATATCATCAGTAGTTTAACCTATATCTGGCCATAGAAACTTGTACACTCCTGACCTTTCTTTCTTGAACTTTGACCTGAAATACCCTGTGAGGTGACACCAGATCTGCACCACGACTTCATTACCCTTCCCCCTGCCTTCCTGCTAGGGATTCACAGGGAGCTGGTTGGAAATTAAAACTTTGCCTTGTGGCAGTTCCAGGCAGACAGACTTCTGGACACTGTGAGTCTGCATCATCCAGGGGAATTATGTAAAATAAGTGAATGTGCTCGACCCAGTGAGCTTGACTGAAAACACCACGTGTTCTACAAGAGTAATTTGTAGTAGCTAATATGGAGAATTTTATAAAATGATAATAGTGTTTCATAATAATGTGTAAATGGGATCAATATAAATCCTGCATGGAGCAACTGATTGAGCATGGTTTTCAACATTTGGTGTGTAAAAAAAAAACAAGTAATTTTCCACACTGCGAGGAAATCCAACAGGGTTAATTAAGCAACTCTTTCTCAAGGATGATCATTTTTAATTTTCTTAAATATGATACATGGCAAATTCTAACAAATATGACTAATGGTAATCATATGGTAATCATAAAGTACACACATTTTTAAATAATTTGAGCACACGTTTTAAAATAAATAAAGCAGTCGACTTGTGCTACAAAAAGATTGTTAACTTGTTTTTCTCGAAGCTGTTGCTCCACAGTCCTGGGTGGATATGAGTGCCCTCTGTGTGGAGTTTGCAGGTAATTCCCAGAGCCCCTTTCTTATCTCCTGGTGTTTACATTTCAGGACTTACTGAGAAGAAATTTAGGCCACTAAATTGTGTGTGTGCATGTGTGCATGAGTTTAGTTTGTGTGCATGTGTGCTTGTGTGTGAGTTGAGTTTGTGTGCATGTGCATGTGTGAGTGAGTTGACTTTGTGCACGTGTGCATGTGTGCATGAGTTAAGTTTGTGTGCATGTGTCCTTGTGTGTGAGTTGAGTTTGTGTGCGTGTGCATGTGTGTGTGTGCATGTGTTCATGAGTTGAGTTTGTGTTCATGTGTGCATGAGTTGAGTTTGTGTTCATGTGTGCATGAGTTGTGTTTGTGTGTGTGCGTGTGTGTGTGAGTTGAATTTGTGTGTGTGTGTGTTAATTGAGTTTGTGTGTGTGCATGTGTGTGTGAGTTGAGTTTGTGCGTGTGTGCATGAGTTGAGTTTGTGTGTGTGCGTGTGAGTTGAGTTTGTGTGTGTGCGCATGTGTGTGTGAGTTGAATTTGTGTGTACGTGTGTGTGAGTTGAGTTTGTGTTTGCGTGTGTGCATGAGTTCAAGTGCATGCTCAGTGATGGACTGGTGTCACACTCCCACTTCACACCCATGCTTCTTAGAGTTGCTTTATCAGGAAGAAATGACTTTCTGATAACAGATGGGTGGGTAAAGGAAATTATTAAATATTCCCAATTCTTAAAAATCACACATAGGAAAAAAAGGAAGCAGAATAACTTTTTTTTCATAATTTGCCAAAAAAAGAAATTAAATAAAACCTGGTGAGATTTTAGTAGGCCATTAAGTTAACACCCTATTAAAACCACTTTAAGAGTTCTTGTAAAGGGCCCCTGAAGCTTTATGAGCCACAGCCTTTAAATCCCACACTGCTGTCCTAATCACTGTGTGCACTGTCCAGGTCAGGCTGGGAGCTGTGGAGAGAGAGCTGTCCATAGAGTAACTGTCAGGCTAATCTGAGACCTGAGGGGTGAGAGCAATGTCCATGGAAAAATATAGCCCTTCTCTTCAGCACTCTTTCCTGAACTATTTATTCTGAACATAGTGAACTCGGGCGTATTTGTCCCAATGAATAATTTAGTTTCCTTTACTACAATGCATTAAGAATTGAAGAGAAACTTTTCTTGATATATACACAGAGTTAGTGAATTATTCATCACTTTTTGTATAGTGTATTGTTGGAGAAACCGTAGATATTGTTTTATTGTCTTATACTGGAGCTATCGCTTTGTCCCCATTTTAAAAGTTTGCATTAATTTATATCTTACAGTGCATTTCAGAGTGAAAATCTCAGAAATATACATCCACACATTTAGCACCTGTTTATCTTCGTCCAATTTAGGGGATAGAACATCCTACATCCCTGGGAAAACACGTTCATTGGAAGTGTACCATTTCAAACAGCTGATAAGCATGTGACAACACAAGTTCTGAGTTAGAATCTCATTATTGTCATCTGTAAGAGTGCTGTGTTTGAGCTCTGCCGCATATTGTTAAACAAGACATTAATGTTTTTTTACCCTCAGATAATACAAGCATGAGAATATCAGCATCACCCACAACACAAATGGTGAGATTGATCCTTGTAGGCATATTTAGACATGTGCAGACATGAGGATACCCGACTGACTGTTAGCTGAGATGTAAACAAAAGAACAAAAATGCATTTTGATTTTCCCTCCATAGGAGTTTTTTTTACCACTAGAGAAGAGAACATAGTTGTATACTTGAACATCATGTAGCTTTTGGAATCCAATTTAATTATGCTAAGTGGCAGATTAATTCTCTTTGATTAAACTACACAGAATTTGCCAAATTTCAATTACATAAAAAACTGAATTACTGTACCCTAGAGGAGTGTGCTGTGTTCCAACAGTCATCAAAATCTTGAATCTTGGTTGGAAGAAAGTCTTCTTTCTGATGTTACACAAGTAGTAAAATTCATTAAGCGTTTTATTCCCAAATTAAATACATTTTTCTTTCATAAGCAGAGAAAATGTCCAATATCCAAATTTTTAATGGCATGTTTGAAACTTTTGACTGAATGACATAGCTGTCTTTTTTTCTTTATGATATTTTAAAATGTGTATCCTTTACTGGAATAGTATCAAATTTTTGACTGATTAATTGTCTCCTCAACTCAGGGTGAAGGCAGTGACTATAAAACAGTCTTCTTGCAGTGCTATAGAAAACAGACTAATTCTGTGGTATATAAACACAATGAATTACCTCGATCTCTGTTTCTGCCCATTAAATAATATATCCACTATGTATTTAATAATCAAGCAGCAGGAAGAGATTAAATTTAATCACACTCCTCTGCCTCTTCACAAAAAGCTTTGATATAAGGACCTCAAGGAGTTCAATCCTTGGTTACTAGGACAGATTATCGTCTGTATGAATACACCAGAGGAGTTTTTATTATATCTTTTGTTAACTGCATGTTTTGAAAAAAGGCTAAAAGATTCCAGAAACTGCACACCTACATGATTTAATCCTGCCAAATACTGTCAGATACATTCTGTGCAGTTTCACCCTAACAACAACAAAAATTAGTGTCTCTGTCTGTGGGGTTAAACAGGAGACTTTAGACTCAGACGCCTGATTGTTACAAAGGGAACTAGTCAGAGTGCCAGCAAACATTGACCTTTGAACTCCTACTGAAGCTAAAATTACTCAGAGCAGGAAGAGCAGAAGGCTCTGAAGCTGGGCAGGTGCAAACAAGGATATGATGAGGGCAGAAAGTGTACTTTGGAACGGGACCTTTGTATTTAATTCTGGGCAGCTGGCTTAGTCACTAAAACAAAGAGGAGAGGTGAATTACTGATTAACAAGTTCAGTGTGGTTTTTCTGGGGCTACAAACAAAGGATATGGAAATTCAGGAATGGCAAATGAACAAAAGAATAAAGGAATCAGCACTAGGTTCACCAAAGAAGAGATTCTATCTTGAAGCTAGAAATGACCATGTGACAATTTTATGCTGACTTATTAACAAATCATTCAAACAGACTCTCACCTTGATGATTAAGAAAATATCACAGTCTTCTTCTAGTATGATCAAATTAAGTAAATAGTGATATTGATTACTATGACTTTAATCTGAATTTTGTTCAGCATGGAATCAGTTCCAGTGCTGGGCCCCAGCCCCAGTCCCTAACTGGGTGAAATAGAACCTTGGATAAGACATCTAAAAAAGAATCTGAATATTTGTGTCTTGTGTAGCAATGCGTGTGTGCCAAACCATATTTAAGTTAAAGAAAAGTCATTATCTAGACAAACAAGGTCTTCCCTGGAGAAATCTAATGTTAGATGCAACTATGGATCTTTGCAAGGAAGTCAGCAGTGCAGGTACAGGTAATCTTAATGAATGCCTTGTTGTTTAATAGATTTGCCCTCTCGTTTATCTCTTTGGTAAGAAGCACAGAATGAGCTGACAGCTGCTGCTTTGCTATCCAGTCTTGTAGATATATACTTCTGGAACAAGGGTTCTGAAATATAACTTTCTTAAAAATTTTTTTTTTCTAAAAAAGTAATGAGACTAAATAAAGAGAAGAAATTGAAAAAGGCTAACACATACTCTGAGCAGATTAAGCCCATTGCCTGGCAATGCGATCCCCATTATTTCCCAGAGCAATCAATATTTGTTGTTTTTAAGTGCACTGCATGTGCAATGTGTTTCATAGAATGAAAGGTCGTTATTATGACTGTTTAAGATCTGATACCAAATCTGAAACAAACCTTTTCACCTTTTCAATAATAACATTTTAGAAACTCTAGTGAGCTTTCAAGCAATGAATCTGCTTTAGGAGTCCTATTATTGTTAGGGTATTGTTTTTTAATTCCACCTTTTTCAAAATATTATAAATCACTGTAGTCTTTCACCCCAACTTTGGACTCTATGCAAAATTTTGTTTACTTTAAAACATTTTCTCTGAAAGAAATTATTGCCAACTGGAAACTTAGCACATTGTGTTAAACCATGCCAATGATTTTGACTTGCTCAGGACAATTCAACTGGTACTTGTTAAAAGACAATCAAATGACCTCTTCTGTGAAACCACTAACCCAGCTGGAATCAGGGTTCCTATCCACGATGGGGAAGACAAGTTGCTGCTTTGGAAAACCTGGGCACTGTGGGCCAATCACGTGTGTGAAAACCATGTGCACCCAGTACTGTTATCTGCACTCTTTAATAAGTGCTTGGTCAAGACAGGAAATGTATCATTCTGGTATTATTAGAGTTAACACATGGTGGAACAGGGCTACTGTTTATGCAAAAATGATCACTGCTGCCATTCTGTGCTCACAGCTCTTACTGCCCCTGTCTTGGGAACCAATGCACCAGCTAACCCAGCACTTGCATGTTTCATTGCACTCTGATCTGCATCACACTTGCACCCCATATACTACAGCTAAACTCTCTGTGCCTGTAACAGGTCATCAGCATGAAATATGATCATATAAAAATATGTGTGTCGGGGAAGGGAACCGGAGTGGGCTGACTGCTCCAGGCAGATCTGCAGGCTGCCCTGGATGCTTTGTGACCCCTGCTTTGAGAATGATTCCTGCTGATCTCCTGCCGGTAGGAGAGGTGGAAGGCTGTTGGAAAAAGCATTGAGTGAATCTAAAAATGACCAGCTGTGAAATCTCAGAAACAAGTCAATGGGCCATCTTTTACACTCCAAACAGATACAATTTGAGTAATTCCCAGTGTAGATCAAATACTCTGGCAAGTCTTAGACATCTTGCCCTTCTGTTCTCTGTTCACTCAGTGTTTCCCTTCTTTATGCAGGAGCAAGACTCTGGCAATCTTCTGCTGAACATCTATTTAAGCAAGATCTAGAACACCTGAACATCTAAGTAAGCAGTATTTTGTAGTATGAAAAGTATCCTTTTTGCTTTATGGTTGTGTATAGAGGGACAAATGAGGTTAATGATTTAACAATGAGTCAATAAGATCTGAATATAAATGTGATGGATTAGGTGCTATAATTATATACAGTTGCTACAGTATATATACATATACAGGTGCTACAATTCATATACAGTAGCTTCCTCATTTTGTTTAGAATGAGTTATATTCAGGTTTTTTACATTCTCATCAATGTGAAGTAAAAATGCTAAATGGCAATTCTGGGTTCTTTTTACACAAACTCAGATGTATTTATATTAGCCAAGATCATTATAACAGTCGACTTTAACGTATGCTTTGAGTGAATTGCTGATGCTCATTATATACTGTATATGTATTGTAATTCCTGATTGTGTCTAAGTGCTTTGCACAACATTCTTTGTATTCATGTTAGAAATGACAATACACATAAATACATCAGTGTACAACATTAAATTGGTTTGCATTTGATCGATGAATCAATTTACAAAATGCTCTTGTCATGTGCTAAACAAAGACTTTGTTAGAGAGGCCTATTTACCAATGAAAGAATCTGAATACATTTCTCAGTTGCTATTCAAATGTGAAAAGCAGGTCAGTGATCATCCACGTATATATAATATATGCTCTTGCATGTCATGTGAAAACTAAGCTGGGTAAATCAGATAAGATTTGTAAACCTGCAGGACTGTATTGTGCTATTCATTATCCTCAGCACATTGTTTCCGTGTCTTGTTGACCTACTTTGTGCTCTTTCACTAATCCGGTGCTGTTCAATGGGTGGTCTGGGTGGAGCCCTCTCTAAGAAGTCTCTCGTTAAAATATCTGAAGACGAAGACAGAATCTCTTCAATTAACCTGTAGGTTTGGTTTGCCAGGGGATATCTAAAGTTGAGTGTATGGCGTGTAGTTCCTTACAGTGCTTGACCTAATTTCTGCCACATGATTATGATGATGAAACTTCTCCTACACATTGATAATTCTTCTATTTTCAACTACAGCATTAGATGTCATGTTAAAGAATCTTAACATAACTGTAATAGTGTGATCTTTAGCCTATTCCCGTAAGACAAATTGTATGTTTTCTTAAGCTTGTGATATGAAAGAAGATCTGTAATATACAAATGTGCATCCAAAGTTGAGTGATCTTCCAGAGTTACCTTTCCCTTTCAGTGGAATGATCCTGCACTGTGATGCAAATGCACAATTCTTTAGTTAATATACTAATTAATTACATCATTTTAAAATTAAAATGTATAGACGAAATAAAAAAAACTTGTATGGAAGACTAACCTATTTTTAAAGCTTAAATCACCAGAAACATTTCAGGACTTATGGGAATGTCCTGCACTGGCATACTGGAGGAGCTGTCAGCTTTTCAGTTGAACAGAGAAGACTATGAGACAGCACGATACCAGCAGTCACAATCCTAAGAGGCACAGAGAATGTCAACCCAGCAGGCTTCTTCCAAATGATCAGTGAAAGACAAACCCAGAAAAGGTTATGGTTACAATTACATGGAAGTGCTTAAACCGAGAACAAGAGGCACTGCTTTGCTAAAGGGCAAAGGGATGTGGGGGTATGAAACAAGCTATGCAGCCATATTGTTGAAAATGAAACCCTAGTTTCTTTCCAAGAAAGAAGGTACCGATGATAATCAAGTGGTTTAGATGGGCCAAGTGGTCACCTTTGTTTTGTTGCTTTTCTTATGTTATTATCAGCCATTTTCTTTCTTCTGTCTTGGCCTTTCTAATATCCTTTCGAATGTGTTCGCAGTTTGTTATTTAAACTGGAAGCATTTTTTTTCAAATAATGTTATTCTTTATGTTTTATTATCTCACATGAGCTACTGCTTAAAAAGCCTTTAATTTGCTTCACTGGCACAGCAGAGGTGAATCTGTTCTGTTCTTCAAGCAGAATCTCTTGAAGCCTTTGTCATTCATTCCCTGCTGATTACATTAGTACCATTTCATTTTCATTTGTTGCCCCCGGTGGTTCTCCACAAAGTATGCAAGGAAAATTAAATTCACCCACAATAAACACGTCTTCCTTAACACATTCCTGATTTCATTGAACAAGACTGAATTGTAATGATAACTGAATTTGGTGAGCTGTAGCATACCCCCAAAACTATGCCCTTTGAATACTTTTTTATGTCTGACCCATAATACAAATCTGGCAGGAAAATCACTGCACTAAAAGTTAGATACAGGCAAATTCAGCGGAATTGTCAGCAGTTCCTAGCAGGACGCAGGATCAGAATTTCATCCAGTTTCTTCTTAAAAAAAGAAAAATTTGCAAAAGGACCCAGTGCTTATGCAAAGTGCCAGAGTGCTGAAGGATTGTGTGTACACAAGCAAGTTGCATTTGTTTTCCATGTGCACATCTTTACATGTCAGAAGCATAGAGCATGAGACTTTCAAATGATGCATATTCAAAACTCAAAAGCCTTTTCCTGACTAGGTACACACAAGGCTTTTAAGTATTTGAAAAATGCCTTTTGTTACTTTTTTATTAATTATATAATATTTAAAATTGTATGCTGTATGAACTGTTCCTTTTCAAAGTACATGTACAAACTACATATGGTACAGTAGACACAAAGCAAAGTACATGTTCTATTATGTTCTGAAGACAAGAAGAAAAAAAATTCACATATATAGATTATATATAAAATGCAGTAAAGCACAATTTATAGGAATGCAGAGAGGCATAATATACCAATTTCCAATCATAGCAAAATAAAATACATTAAAATACATTTTCTAGGAAAATCTTAAATGAAGCAACATAAAAAAGTATGCTTGGAAATGCAGAAACCGAACTGCAGTAATATTCCACTAGTAATTACAAACTTTGGAAAGGTCAAGACTTGTTCTTTTCATATTGCAACTCACTGTAATGCTTGGGATTGCAAAAACAGGACAAGAAAAGATTTCAGATCCTCCCAGTTTAAAACTGACCCTAAAAGACACCAGCCAACTGTTCTTAATCGCTGGCATTTGTCCAAACTCTGCCAGCTGTGCGCTGAACAAATAGTTTCAGGTTTTAAAACTACAAAGAGATAAAACAAGTCTTTGTTTAGATTTTAGGTAAACTACTTGTGATTTGCTCAGTTTGCATTAGATGGAAGGGTACATGCTGTATAATTAGTACACTGCCTTAATTAGTACAACAGTTAAAATGTATGCAAGGGATTAGCAGGGAATGAAGGAAAACCATAATTTTGTAGTACAATTTGCCTCTCAAAGTCATCAGTGTTAAGTCTAATTTCTGTCTGTTACTTTTCTAATTATGATGTAGAGTTCAGCTATAGACTATAAATTTACAACTACATTTTTTCTAATTCAATATATACCACAGATAACATTTGAAGAGATCACTGAAGAAGATTGTTTTCAATGTCTCAGACAACTTTTCAATTTCTATTTTCATTGAAAGAAAGGTGTATCTTTCCTCTCATTAAGTATGCTTATTTCACAGTTGATTAATTAGATTTCAATCAACTTGTACTATTTAAAAGGAGCAAGAGTAATTACCTTACTGGTATTTAATTAGGGCAGAGAGAGCAATTAACCTGCTTCTACTTATTAAGTAGTCAATTTCAATATTTTAATTTGAAAAAAGGAAAGAAAAGGCTTAATCACTTTCTAAGAAAAGTTTTATGGAAATTTGCTTTCTGTAGAGATTTGAATTTACTCGGTCACATATATATATATGCAGTAGTTCAGGTGGGTAGCTGCGTCAGCATGCGTAGGCTGCAAAGGAACAAGTAATAGTTTTATTCCATGCTGAAAAAGGAAGAAAGAAAACACAATGTTTCAGCTGTGGAGCCTTCTTCAGGTGTGAGTTTCTTATTTTTTCAGCATGTAATAAACCTATTATTTGTTGTTATATATATATATGCATCTCTTTTTACTGCTGGACTAATTAAGGCCAGAAATGTGCACACACATGGACACAAACAGTACAAAGGCGTCTCCATTCACCACTGTCTGCTGGCTGAGCAGGCGATGTTTGTGTGTGAAGAAACTGCGGACTGTGGGCAGTCCCCCAGGCAGGCAGCCTGGAGGACAGGAGCTGAGCCCTCGCAAGGTCATTGGGGTCAAGCTGATTACCTGCTCCTGCTTTGGCTAGCCTGGGCCCTGCTGGGGGTTACCTCAGTGCACACAGGTCTATTGACATTCAGCTGCTCTGATTACTCATTACCAGATCAGCAGGGAACTGTCTGGGGCATTTTACTCCTCACTGCCATAGGTTACCAAGGTCCAGGGGCAGTGGACCCGTGGGGTCATTTTCTCAAAATATTCTGTAGACGTCAGATGGCTGTATGATTAAAAGAAAAGATTAGATGTATTATAGTTTATATATACAGTTTTTCTTAACCTTTTTTAGTGTTTTCAAACATAGGTGGATAAAAAAGTCTGTAAGAAGAACATTTTAGCTTCATTATTGTTTTATTTTTAATTCATCACCACTTGAGATTTACAGTAGGAGGATTCTAAGAAAGGTTTGAAGAATTGCACTTACAAAGATCATCAGAAGATCTTGCATATTTTCTAAAGAACTTTTTAATTTTTTATCTAGAGAATGATATCAAGAATATGGCCTGTGTTACAGATCATATTCTGAGAGGTGGGGGTAGGCTCAGATTCTAGAGGCAACCCATCGTGGCATTCAGTGAATTCCTCAATCCAGTATTGTAAAGCTATTAGTTCTGAGTCTGGCCTGCCTTGAAGAATCACGTTGAAAGCAGGATGGAGCACCAGTCCTCAACTGGGCATGCTCAGACTTCCACACACACATGCACTGACTATTTAGAGATACCAGTTAACTTACCTGCAAAGTCTTTGGAAGGTGGGATGAGTCTTAAGCACTTAGCAAAGCCCATGCACATGCAGGGAGATCATACAAACTCCTCACAAAAGGTGTCCTTGTCGTGGAATCAAACCTGTTACCCAAGAGCTGTGAGCCTGCAACACTTACTGCCACAATGCCCTCTCATCCTGAAATAAAATCTTCAAAGTCTTTTTAGCAAACAGAACTTATCTTCATCCTTATCCATCCATCAGTCCATCTATTTTCTAATCTCTTCTTTCAGTTTAGGGTCACAGATGTGCAGGAACCTATCCCAGCAAGAAACAGGCGCATGGCAGGGTACAAAGATGCCAGTCCATCTTCATTCTCGTTCTTCACTTTATTTCTGATTTAGATGATTAACAAACATGACGTTACTTTTGTTCTTCCTTCCTTCTTGGCTGTGGGCAGAGATACAATGTGTTTGCTGCCGTTGCTCCTACTTTAGGAACCTAATTGAGTGCAATGAACACCATGCTAGAGTGCTCAGAAGTGCCCAGGTGTTTGTGGCACATGGATTGTGTGCATATTCTTGCAAGTTCCTAGATAAGAACTTGATGTCTGTCAAACAGAAGGAAAGTCAGTGTCATGAAAGGTAAAGGTGTTGAGCGCCAGCAGTTATAATGCTGAAGGTTAGGTGAAGTCAGTATGTTTCTTCTTTTGAAACAGGGGAACACGGACTGAGGCAGATACTGTACTGATTGAAGCATGGGAAATTTCCTTCCGAACACTGCGGACTTGTGTGGTCATAGTGCAGTGATAATTAAACCAACTCTCAATTAATTACAGATCTAACAACCTCTAGTCCACGTGTTATATTCTTTGTTTGTTGTATTTAAATATTCTAGTCTACTTATTAAACTGGCAGTGATAGGTGTTTTAGTGTTGTGCTGCTTGGTTTACACACAAAAACACGGTGAGGTTTTTGTTGCTTTGATCCCACTGCACAGCATCCTCCCCAACTCTGCAGTAAAGCCAAATGGGTTAATGACTCAATGACTTAATGATAGTATTATTATAAATGACTTAAGAAAGTGCAAAGTATGACAGGAGCGTGGTAGTTACAAACAAGGGATTAGACACATTGAGCAAGGGTTTTCTTTTTGTAAACGGTGTCATAGGTCCCAGTGATAGAGAAGATGTACTACACAGTGTTTCATTAGAGCACCATTTCGTCATATAAAGGTTGGAAGTGTACCCAGCACACTCTGTGGCTCAGGGTACCATGCTGACCCTCTGGCTGTTTCAAAAATTGCAAACATACGGAACATGTCAAAGCTGCAGGTATGGTTGCATATACAGTATATTTTTATAAAGAACTGCAAAAATATTGATTGCTGCATTACCTTTAAACTGTAAAATGTGGTGGTCTTGTGGACTCTATATCTTCTTATTTAATTGCATAACTTTGTAAGCCAGGGTGTTTTAGGATTGAAAATAAAGTCCCTTTGAATAGTGCTGTACTTTTTCTGTGGAATGAATACCAAATTGATTATAAATAATTAATCTTGGGGTTTTCAATGTACTACAGTAATTTATAGATTTAGCTTGACATTTATTTTGAGAACACAGTGTTATTTAAATGCACATTTTTAAAGTTGTGAGTCAATGATTGCTACAGGCATTTAATGTTTTGAAATGACAAATACCCAAGTGGTCAGAGAATTATCTTTCTATTCTGGTTAAGTGGAGCTTTTTGATGTGATTGCATAGCTTAATGTTGTGAGCAAAAGAGAATATAAAATTATTATAGATAATAAAGACTTCTAGGCATGTTTAGACCAGCCAGGTCAGTGAAGTGTTAGTTTTCATTTCTTCAAACCAAAGACTTCAGTGATTCCTCTATAATAATTTTTTTTCACTTGCAAAGCCAATTAATGACTGTTAGGAATTTGAAGACCTTGCTGTCCACCATGTCTGACACAACAGCAGAAATGCTTCAAAGATGCCTTTATATTTTCTAAAAGGTACATCTTCAAAAACATTAATATGTCATTCTTGTTTGGCCAGAAAACATGAACTAGAGCTACACAAGACACAAGGCAGTGTCCATTCAGGTTTCTGTGGGGTTAAGACAAGAGAACATGTAACCCCCCTCCCTGGACAGGACACCCATCTATCACAGGGATTACCTAGCAGTGCTCGTCCCCATTCATACAGCTAGGTGGACTGTAGCCACTGAGGTAAAGGACAGTTCTCATGGTACAATAGCAGGTCAGCACTGAGGACTTGAACTCAAATCCATCTGTTATGAGGCAACTATGCTGCAGTGCTCCACACAGATATAAACATGCACAGGTACTGTTTAGGTGGACATTAACATTTCTTTAATATTTTTTTGTATCCTGTCTTCTGATGAAGAGTACTAGTTTATAGCAGCCATGGCTGCATTTTTTTGGAAGGTATCCTCTGGTGAATGTGAGTCTCCATGGGTTCACTGAGGCACACTGGATTCAAACTGCCATTTCAGTCACGCATGCTCGTGGCCACTCTGCAAAGCCCAAAACATTAGTACAGTATCTCCACACATCACTGGTTAGCTCCTTAACATTAGCTAACTCAGAGTATGTGACTTAGCTGCAATAGACACATGTCTATTTATCTCTTGAAACGTTCTATGTTGTCACAAGTGATCACTGAATGTATTTACAGTAAGCAATGGCACAAAGGCACAAGATTTTAGAAGCAATCAATCGGTTCTCATTAGCGCTTTACTGAAGACAGGATCACAGTTACTCCAGAGATTCGGGGGAACAGACAAATGTACAGTACACTGGATTTGTAGAATTGCCTGTTGAAGGCTAGCCTGTAATTTCGCCAGCAATAGAACCTTGCTTACTAAATAAAAAACAGATTATGAAAACCACAAATGTAAAATAAGTAGTCTGACCTTGCAGTGAAACTGGAATACAATCCTCTAAGTGATATGTGGGTCATTGACCTTGTCGTTCATGCCATCATCAAGCCTATCGTCTCTCGCTGAGCATATCTGTCTGGTGCCAGTTTTATGAGTATGTTTACTTTTGAGTGTCCCATTGAACTAATAGTCATCACACCATTATTAATCTGTTTTTGCACACCAACATCCGTTATAAGGTTTTATACAGTTGTCATAAAGTCTTTGTTCCGGTACGAAGTCCAGTGATCACAGTTTTACCTGTTTCATTTCTCAGGAACTCCACTAGTTGTGAATACTGAATGCGTACATGCCTTATTGTCAAAATATTCAACATGGATCTTTCAGAATTCTGCATTTAAAAAAATAATAATTATAAGGCATTTATGTGTCCAGGCACATCCTTGATGTATAGAATAGTTCAGGAGATGCTGTATTTGCAAAAATTACTACAGTATCAGCATCTTTTAGATGTCAGTTATGCAACTATGTCTAAAAATGGCACACATAAGGAAGAAAAGGTCTGACTTCTTTGCAACGACCTGTCTCACTTTAGGGGCTTTTTATTGGCTAAAGCAGTTGTAAATAATCAATAATGAACTGAAATAATAGACTGGTGCACAATGAAAACACCACAGTCTACGTTTTTCATCAAAAGTTTGTTGAACTTACACATAATTTTATTCTGATTCTAAATAGTGAGCAGAAAGGTTTATGTTTCTTGCGATACAACTTATCCTAATCTTGTTTCAGAAAAAGACTGGGTTCTCAGTGCTTGTTAATTGAATCAACATTAAACTTCAAGGAATTCATGGACAACCAATATGTCCATTATAAAATACATTGTTTTATATCATACAATGAGAATAAAGACATGACCTTGGATTGCTTGTTCAATGATGATTGCCTGGTATGATCGAAGGCAGCCAATGCATTGCCCAAAGTCGCCAGGAGAAAGGGATGTTCTGCTTTAATCAGCAAACCCTGTCTAGAGGAAACAGGAAACCAGCTCAAGGAGGAACAGCCGATGTCCTGGAAGGCCCACTACACCTGCCCAGGACCATCACGTCTGTCTGATTCATCTATGCAGTCGTTTCCAGACTGCAGTGGCTATAGCACGAAATTCCAGGAACACATAACCTGTGCATCAGCAGAATGACTCTAGCTGTCTGCATGAAAATGATCTGCCTGCTTGGAGGCAAGACAGCAGTAACACACTGATGGCTGAGAGACATCATCACCACTAACTGTGGGTAAGAAAACATCTGAGCTGGATGCTCTTGGGTAGTTTCGTTCACCTTTTTGCCCTTGCAGGTCTGACAGAAGACATCATACGTGAAGATGGCGTGGTGAAAATTATGCTGACTGTGGCATTGTTAGGGTAATGTACAGTAAGTATGATGATGTAGGAAAATCTCTTTTAAAGAAAAATGCCTTTGGTGCAAACCGAGGACAAATTTACTCTCAGTGATACATTGTGATCCTTGATCACAGAGAGTTTTTCTGTTCTTGCAAGCTGTGTGGATTTTCAAGCAAATCCAAACCATTTAGTGCTGTGATTCTGGGAGTAATGTCAGGAAAACATTTTTATGGAAGTCTTTGGCCAGCTTTTTTTTCTGAGACCAATAGAACATTTGTGGAACCGATCTGACAAAACCATTGAGCTACTGATAGTCATATCTCTACTGAAAATATATCTTAATTCTTCAAGTCATATTTTCAGATTCAGATCTTCTGTGATTTTGTTAAATATCTAACATCGCACATGAGTATTTCTTTGTACAGCAGTGTATTAATGTCATGCACTGAGTTGGATTAATTTACTATCACTAACCATTAATAGTGTATAAAATAACAAACACACTGGGAGTTCAAAAGTTCCTGTGTTTTGTGTTCATCGTGTAGTAAATGAATTATGAAATAGTAATAATTAAAAATAAAAGCTCACTGGGGGCAAATTCTTAAAGCTCGTTATTCCTCAGTGGCATTATTGGAAAATATCTTCTTGGACTATATGCCTGAGACAGATTGATTTAGAGCTTGATTTTGTCACATACAAAATAGATACCAGGCCACATGTTGTAAAACACTCTGCCCTATCCTGTTCCAAATATGCATAATAGAAAAGCAAATGTCTTTGGATGTTCCTCTATTCTCACTGTACTTTGAGATTTAATATGTATTAGCTAACAGACAACTCTGTTTAAATAAAAACATTATAGGTAACAGTTGCATGAAAAGAGATCAAAGGATTTGGACTGCAAAAAAAGATTAAATAACAGAAATAAAATTGCAAATTATTTTAAAGTGTAAAACAGCCTTGTGGGGGACTGTGTTTGCCAAAGCATGCCTCACCATTCTGACAAATTGCAATCCTTTTTTAGCTGAGGTGTTAAGATAAGCACTGCTCCACAGAAGGCTGGCCCACTCAGAGACAAAAGCAAGTTACACTGTGAAGCCCTCCCTCTCTTCTCCTTGTTTCGGCTTCCGTGTGGGCCTGTCCTTGCTCCTGGACCTTGCTAATATTTGCCAGCTCACATGGGCCTCAGAGCATTAGATAACAAAGCAGTTGGAAAAAGTGATACCTCCTGTGATTAGTGTTATTTATCTTGTTGATTTTTGTTTACATTATTAATGTTCTGCCTCAGATTTGCATTGCAAACATCTGCCTCTTTTCTTAGTGAAATGCTTTCTCTCATCCAAGATAAAGAAACTAAGCAGGCTGACACCTACACTGAGAACCTGCAATTCTCAACCCAGACGCAGTTGGGATGACCAGTGCCAACACACATTTTCACCAACTAATTGCTCTGCTTATTCACTTGCATTGGACCTTTTCCGCTGAATCCCCTTTAGTCACGAAACGAGGATGGTTAATATTAGCATTTTGGAACAGTTTCACAAGAGCTTTGTCAACATCATGGAACCTGGAATCGTACGCATCCAGTTCTATGAATCAGCTTAGGGACGTGGTCCTAGAAAAGAGAGTAGGCTTATACTTAATGATTTCTTGTGACTTAAGAAGTGTAAATGCCAGGGAGCAAGACAACTTCACGACTTAAAAATATAAGTAAGACTACAGAATATATATATTGTAAAAATAAAAGCTAACTTTATTTTAACATGACTGAAACAATCTCTTTGAACTGAAATACTAGTGAATTGTGGGAAGGCAAAACTGTGGTGACCCTACCATTTGGCATGAGTGACCTGTGACCTTTCTGGACCATCCCAGTTTGTCCTCAGTGCATTTACATTAGTGAATGTCCCTGCTGTGCTGGAATACCACCTGAACATTTGGGAGGACATCCTCCTTCTGGAACTCATTGAGAAGATTTTACACCACACACATACCCTGGAATATACTGTTTTATCTGTTCCTTCCACAATACCCATGCAAGGAGCAACAGCCATTTAAAGATCCCTACAAATCTGTGACAGGACTGGGTTGATTGCTGAAGCACAGAAACAAGTATCATTAACAAATGGGATTGTATTGAGAGTCATTTAAAAATATAAAAGCAAAGAGTAACTTTTTCATCATATGAACAGTATCAGCTGCCCTGTTGGGATGCTCTTAAGGACTCCAGAATTTAGTCAAAATGTAAAGGGCTGCAGTAATCCTACAGTCACTTTTTTCCGTAGTCTAGAAATTGTTTAAGTCTGTTAATAAGTGTTTTTTCCCTTCTGCTGAACAGTGTAAAGCCTTCATAGAATTTATCTCAAGAAAGTACACAAAATTAATAATCAGCAGCTGGCCTCATGCTGTCACATTCTCTCCTGCTCTGACAGATTTGAGTTTCCCTCATTCTACTGCAGCTGATATTATTCATGTGACAGAGATGGTAGCTAGAATGAGCCCTTCTACCTGTGCTTGGGACCCTTTTCCTACTCTCTACTCAAACATACTGTAATTCTTTTGCTCTTTGTCCATTTGTTACTTACATAAATAAGACTTGAGTTAAATCCTGCTACCATCACACTTGTGGTAAAAAAACAATAAACTTTTCTAGGTGCTTAAGTGCCTTATAGATACTATTCTTATTCTAATTTGCTTTTCCTCACCAAAATGAAATAAGTGGTTGCAGCTTAGTTGCAATTTTGTCATCTAATGAGTTCTTTTGTACCTTTCATTACCTTAGGGTTTAAACCGAGACGCAGTTCTGTAATAGCCCTTGTTTAAGGTAATGATTTGCCAATTATTTCTAACTAGGACCTTTTAAGATTTGTCTTCCTTAGTGCAAAGGTAAGCTTTTGGTATATATCGACTGTATAAATGTAGCTTTTAATACACTCAGTCATTCCATTTTACTGGATAGTATGGGAAGGTACTTATGAATGTACTGGAACTTGGCTGTATTGCTCAGTTACTCGGAGTTCCACAGAGTTCCGCACTGGGATCTGTCTTGTTAACCATATACTGTACATGTTCCCTCATGGTCACAGTTTCCTCTAGAATGATTTTGGGTTTCACTGCTGTGCTAATGACATTCAGAGTTATCTGCAGACTTAGGCAGATGCGAGCAAATTATATTTAATTGTACTTTATAGTAGCCAGTCTGATATTAAGATAATAATGTAACAGAACATTTGTAAACTAAACTATGAGGAGACTGGCTCCCAAAAACAACTATGTAACGATGGTCATTACCATGCCATTGTTCACAACCTTGGTGTCGTTTGATGATCATGGTATGTCTTTCCATCTGCATACCAATTAATGTGCACATTCATCTATCTGGGCTGAAAAAGAGCCTGGTTTGGTCCAGCACTGTGAATCTGCCAATGTTTTTAAAACTCATTTAATTCATATACTAATTTACAGCAATCTGGGATTTCTGAAGAACACTTACAAAGAACGTACTGTTATTATAAATCATTGTGTATACAATATTTCAAAATACAAACAGAGCTGGGTGGGCAGAGAATCTTCAGTGGTGCCGATTCTGACACAAAGGCGTAGGGCACTGCGCAGCAATGGTTAAGGAACTGGCATTTATTTTTGTGGATTTCAGCGCAAAGTGAATAACCTTTGTGAATTATTTAGTTTATTGACCTCTGCAGGGATTTAATATGAAGGTCGTTTCCTGCCTGAGGAGCAAGAACAGGCAGGTCCTCAGGTGACACACGCAAGGTCACACGTCTCACTGAAGTCAATAATATATTTGTCACACACTGTGTAGTAGGTGGTGACTCCGCTCAGCTCTTCCACTTGATTAGCAGGACCAATAAGAGCTGCCAAAGATGATAAAGTAGATATTGGCTTAAGGAGATGTGTCAAATGTCTCCTGCATCTCATTCCTCTGCTCTTGTTTTATTGCTCTGTGAAGGAGGCTGAAGCTGCAACTACACAAACAGAGCGCTTATTCTTCAGCTACATTGCACTGAGCTCCGGCTGCAGCTCCTCCAGCACAATTAATTGCAGTGTGAGCTGATTGTTCCCTAGCAGGGGGTGTGAGAGCCCGGTGGGGAGATTGAAACAGGGGTAAATTTTACACCTACCTGTCACCAATAAGAATCTTGAAAAGCAATTGAGGATGATTATCTGCACATTTTAACAAAGGAAAAAACAAAAGTGCAATTTGCAGGAGTACGGTAAACATTTTACTATAGAATAATTAATTTATCTTAAGTGTGGGATTACTATATGTTAATTAAGGTGTGAAAATTAGCAGTCTGATTAGTGTAAATCCTTATTAAAAATAATGCTTTACATAAATCACTGGGAATATTGCAAACCATTTTAATGTGCTAAAAATATTAAAGGTCTCCTGTCATCTTTTAAGAGGAACACTAAATGAACACAGAAATCCTTGATAGATAATAATACTATGCCCCATTAATCATATTGGAGGTATCAAGATTATTCTTTAACCCTAGTTTTAAAAAAACACTCTAATTGAATTATACCCGGAAGAGATAAGCTAAACACAAACCAGAAACTAAGCTAACAAACAGCACTTGTTTGATCAGGGCTGTGGTTCCTCACCTGTTGGGAATTTGCCTGATTTCCGTGGCAGGTAAAGGCTGGAAGATGCTTTGATGAGCAACAGGGATGTCTCTACAAATGAAGGAAGATCTGGTCAGAAGAAGGGTCTAACAATAGAAATCTTTTAAAAACACAAGAAAATGTTATTAATATTTTTCAAAAATTCCATTCATTCCAAATAATTTTAATACTATTTTTAGTTTATGAGCCCTTAAAAGCACATGGTAAAATTGAAGGTGTGCTGAACTGTCACTTATTGTCATCTGCTTCTGATTTCAGTGTTTGAATGTGCTGAATGCCTGAACGAATAAAGACTTTTAAAGAGGAACTATATCTCTATGTATTTTAAGGCGATATGCTTATGAGTTAAATGAGACAGAAGACAAAAAACAAGAACATTAAGAGAGGTTCAGGTGCTATAGAGAACCTGTGAATGTGGGCGTGACACTGAGAAGCTGGGTAATGGAGAGGATGAACAGCATTGTAGGAGGAGTGCTAATGAAACAGGCTACAGGGCTGAGGGTGACGACCTCATGCACCCCACAGGTCTGACCTTTTATAGCACCAGAACTATTGACATGCAAACTGAAGCTTAGTAATAAGTGTCCTTAATGTTTGATAGGACCACAGGGAATAGATGTTTCAATATCATATTATTAAGTTATTTGCCTGACACCTTTATCCCAGGTATATGCAGTTGCACCCATTTATATAGCTTTTACTGGAGCAGTCTGACTGAAGTACTGTACCTTGCTCAAGGGTACAGCAGCAGGGGGCTCCCTAAGATCTGGGCCCACAACTGCCCAGTTTGCTCCTTCCAGACAGCCGCAAGGTATCCTTGTGCAGATGACAGTATTTTTGGAAATGCCAGAATAAATCTTCCATGCCTGCTCTCACAGTCTTGTGTCTTTTACCATTCTTATACCAATTATTCACAGACGGCTTGTCTGAGGGGCTTGACAAGGAAATGATTTTTTTCCACTGTTCCTGGAGGAACACAAGTGCCAGCAGCCTTGTGGCCTGAGACATGTGTACACTGCATGGATCACTGAGCGTCATCTAAAAGCACATGCATGGACCTGCTGCCAGCTGAGCAAGCGACAGAATACCAGAGTTTACCTGGCAGACGTGATCTTGACACGCCTTTGAATTTACTAATCCAGTGAGCACAACTTGATATGAGAGGTGACTGGAGTCCCATGCAGAGTGAATCCCACTTTGAGCCTTGATCTTCCAGAACAGGTTGCATTGTTGCGACTGTCACCAGGAATAAGATTCATGCTGATAAAAGGTGGATGAGAGGTCAGTAAGATATGAATCTGTCATATCTCTGTCTGGCTTCTGTTTCCTTTTTTTCTTTATGTATAGGAAAGTTGATGAGTTGATGAGTCTTTATTTACAGCAGACAGAGGTATTCATCAGTAAAAGTATTGCATACTTTGTAAAGATGTGTTCTGATGCTATTCTAGCTAATGAAACTTAAGCATGTGCACTAAATCCATCATTTTTAATATCACTGCTAAAGTCCAAAGACGTGAGGAAATGAAAGGCACTAAGATGCTGTTATAAATGGCTAAACGAAACTGAGGATCTGCTTTGATGACATCTGCTCATCCTTACAAATCTTCCTTGTTTGAAGTTCGTTTACTAAAGGAAAAGGATCTTGCAGTGCTGACATCCTGCTATGACCTCAGAACCTTCTGATTTTAAGAGACAGATTCATCCAGTTGTGCAAGAGACAGTATTGCATGTGCCAAGCCAACGCATGGCGCTGTCTGTGTTGTGGTTTCTCTTGTCTAATTAGTGTACTTCAACGCATTCATCTCTCAGCTGCGACATCCAGAAATTGGAACATCTTCAGTCTTTCAGTTCTCCCTAAGACCGAGATTAAAGCTAATAATATCAGTGAGATAAAGACATTTACATACAGAAGGAACCCATGGAAAATTAAACACACAAATCAAAATGGTGGAACATTCTCTTTCAATTTCTGCCCAATTACTGAAGTCACATCCTACCTGTCACTGGTTCTGTATCAGTCATTTTCTGTTGATTCCAGATTTTTTTTTGTTCCAGAATTGCTAGAGTGCTTCCATCACACTTCCTCAGGTTTACTAAAGGGACAAAATCTTAATGTCAGCAACAGTCTGGAACTGAAGTTAAGTGTGTCAATGCGAAAGATAAGGGCAGCTTGTACAGTTTGGGAAAAACTGTCTGTTAAAATATTTGTGTCGATTGTAATACATTAAAATACACTGAGTTTATGAATGCTTCATTCCAGATTTTGAATTAGGGTTCATTGTTCATTGCTTGAAGGAAACCACTGGCTGTCAGGACATTGAGATATTTCTGTGACATGAGTGAGGTGAAAGTGAGAGTACAGGTTTCACAAAGCCTGATGCAGAACATGATTGCGGCTCCAGTGTAGGGTTGTTACAGAGAATGTTCTTTAGAGCATAACAATAACTAAAGCATTCTTCTTTGTACTTCCTTCTTTCGCTCGGTTTCTAAACTGATTAACTACTGTCAAATAGGAAGAATTAACAATATGCATTTCTATTCATAATGCATATTTGTGTCCTGCCCCAGTTTAAGGCACTGAAGCTATATATATATATTAGCATATAGGTGCACCTTTTCCAAGCCACCAGGGAATTAGCAGTAAGCTAATTGACCCCTTGATGAAAACAGAAGCCGGATTCTCTGGCTACAGCTTCAGCTTCCAAGCAACTTTGTTATGACCCTCATTTACAACAAGACAGCTGATAGTAATGGCAAATGAAACAATATTGATTTTGCGACTAACAGTAGCATGCCTCGTATTGATCAGGATTAACCATTTATCATTTGCAAACCCGTGAACTTTCTAATGTTAGGTATGTATTTAAATCCAGTGATTGTGCGGAGCTCTGTGGAATCACTCTAAAGGCTGCATCTAAAACTTATATAAGATTCTTTATTTGGTTGCTAAATTATTTACATGTAGGACCTAAAACTGATTTTTTCTTTGCTCTATTATCAACATTTAAATACACATCCAATTGCTTTATTTACACCAAATCACCTGCAAAGGAGTACAATTACAATAATAAACAAACGCTTTGTAAAAAAGTCCATAATGCAAAAAATAGTTTTTGATTTGCCTTCCTTAACATTTTGTGATCTTATCTTCACATTTAAAAGCCATTGCCCTCATTATATTAAATGCAAAGCATATATAATGAGATTTATTTAACTTTTTAAGATAAAATGAATAACTCAATACAATTCAGAAATAATCGTGCAAACCTTAAAAAGCATGCAGCAGATAATTTAGCTCTTCAGAATGACACAAAAGAACATTTTCTGCGAATGACTTTGGATGAAAAAGTCTTACCAGGCTGCAGCCTCAAGGTTATAATAAACTCTGATTACAAGCTGAGGCAGGGAGGATCAGCCCTAATCAAAACCCATTCATTAGGATCCACTGAGGTCATGGTGTAAGTGCACGGCGAACTTCTCTTCAAGTAAATACCTTCTGTTTTGTAAATGTTCAAGCACTGAGGTACAACACGACATTTTGTTCTCTGAATTAATTAACGAATGAATTAGATTATTGTTGATTTAGAAAATAGGAATCCATAAAATTGGTAACCTCATGCTTTTATTAAATTAAATTAATGGTCATTTGAATTACAAGGGTGTTCTCTTAGACCGTGCTGTATGTATGGACTAGAGAAGTCTCTCTTCATAGGCCTCAATTGACTGTGATTAATAGAAAAATCAGTGTGCATAAGCAGTTTGTAAAATGTTTTTTTGCTACTCCTTTATTCCTATTTTGTTTTACTGTATAAGAAATTGCTTTAGTGCACTATAATTCTTTTCACTTTCTTTTTTTATTTTTGTAAAAATAAAATAAAATCACTAACAACAGTGGATGGTTCTTAAACAGAATTTTAATTTCTGTCTCTTTAGACTTCAGGTGTAGTTGGGCTCCATGGATTACAGGTTTCCTGAAGCCACTTCAGGTTGGCTGGCTGCCTATAGAGTTTCCTAAATCGTTCCCCTCTGTCTCTGGAATTCCGCTTACAGCTGGTGAATGATAAGTAAGGCCCAGGCATTTTCAAAAATCATAAAGATGCTAATTCCTTGTGCTCATTACAGCACCCTGGAGAGCCTGTACTGGGGCTCTAGGCTACAAGTCATGACAACATAGAACTGTAGTATAGGTCACCCATACAGTTCCGAAACACCAATTAATAGCATATCTTTGGATGGTGGGAGGAAACAGGTGCAACAAGAAAACACCCACAGAAAATTGGAGAAACCATGTGAAAGCCACACAGAAGGCACCACAGGCTGGAATCAAGCTCAGAACTAAGAGCTATGAGGCAGCAGTGCTGGTCTCCATGCTACCCTCCTAGAAGAAATAAAAACGATTGAGCTTGCAAACCAAGAATACCTCATGGTAGTTAATTTTTACATTTGTTTTTTTTTTCGTGCAGGGGGTGTGCCTTTTATAAAAAGGTGTTTTGTGAATCCAGAAGCTTCTGCATCAATTGCATGACTGTCAGTAGCCCCATTGGTTCAGCATGTGTTTGTAAGTCAAGGATCTGCCATTGACTTTCAAACACGGACATTAGGTCAAACTAATACAAGTGGATCGGCTCGTTTCTTTTAACTTTCTCAAGCAAAATCAATGGCGTAATGCAGTGGCAGAATGGAAGAGAAGGAAAGGCTCACGCAGGGCTGCTTGTCTGAGTTCTATTTCATGCATCAGCAGCTGTAGCACAAACACCATGTGCTCAGTGTCCTAACGGCTCTAACACAGCCTGCTATCCCCACCGTGGGACCAGCCCATCCCTGGAGGGAACTCCTGGAGCTCATAGGAACACACATGAACTGCTCTCTCATTGATTTGCACTGATATCCTATCTTTACAGTGAAAGCTTTTTCTACAGTGGCTTAAATCTGTAATACACCCACTTTTTTAGTTGTGAAGATCTAATTGGTATGTGTGATTTTTTGTAAGGATCTTCAGGAGCAGGGGGTTTAATTTGCACTCAGGGATACCAGATTTCCTTGGATGTGAATCATTAACTCTTTAAAGGACTTCTTAAGGGACACTGCCTTGACTAACACAACAACTGCATAATTTTGTCAGGAAAGGATCTTACAGTACTAAGCAAGTCTCTTCTAAAGAAGAGGTGCTATTTATGTGTGGATGGAAACTTCCTTCTTGTGTTGATTTTAAGATAACACAGGAATATTGTCAGCATTTACTTGACTTACTGTTTACCTGTTTACTGTGTAACAATCTAACTTGGAATCTCTTGTCCAAATGAGTATTACAATAGGAAAAAGATATGCAGGGTCCAGTAAAAATAATAGCAGTTTATAAATGCTTTGTGTTTGATCAGAAACCCACTCAGAAAACAAACACCCAACAAAGAACAATACACAGGAAATTAACACAAAAAAAAATAAAATAAAACACTCTTTAACATCTAGTGTACTGAGCAACGGATAACACCTATGAATCTGGGAGTTTCATTTGACGGTAGGAAAAGAGGAGGTAAGCACTCATTACCTGGCCAGGTTAGCAGGTGTGCTTATTGTGCTGAATCTTGTCACAGCTGGATACCTGCCAAGCAGTTGTTCTTCTTTCCTTGGCTCCTGGGTCATCTACACCCATGACAAGCAATTAACTCCAGCCAGGACAAAGCCGCAACGGTGCAGAAGCACAGCCATCCAACACTTTATGAGAAACGACAACTTGGTAGGAAGGAGAGGCACTTGGGACTTCTGCAAGGTGGCAATATTTATGTTGAAATCCAAGCAGACAAACAAGCTTCTCTCCTGTCCTTGTTTGTCTGCCTCCACTGGGTACATCTCTGCAATGGCTTGGAGATCTCTGATGAGACAGGTGGTTGCTGACTGGTGACAGAAATACACTCTGACATGGTCAATAAGGATCACACCTAGGCCCTCAGGAATAATTCACCTACTTCTTCTTTGGCAGATGTCACAGCCCTTTCTCCCTGAGAGGAGGAGGAGAGGCTGCCAGTTCCCAGTGAAAGAATCCTCAGTAGACCTTCTGCTCCCAGAAGAGTCTCATCGTTCATGCCCATAAACCACTACAGGATTAGTATTTTCGGAATACAACTGACACTGGACTCCTTTTCCAATGTGAAACAACTAATTAAGTATCACAAGGAAACAGGTTTTTAAATTATTTTTTAAAGGACAGGTTGTTTAGGCAAGAGAAACCACAACACAGACAGTGCCATGAGTTGGCTTGGCAAATGCAATACTATCTCTTGCACAACTGGAGGAATCTCTCTTAGAATCAGAAGGTTCTGAGGTCACAGCAACATGTCAATACTGCAAGATCCTTTTCCATCAGCAAACTTGAACTTCAATGGTTTAAATATCATTTAATGTAATTATTTTTAAGCATAGGTCATAAGCAGAACCAAGTTATCTTCTAATTAAAAAACTGAGGAGTAGCAATACATTTTCATTTACCTCTCATTTGTGTTGGGAATTTGTTTGGATTATAACCAGTCTATTTTAAAATGTCACTTTGATTTGTTAGTGTTCCAAATATATGTAACAAACATTAAGATAAACAACTTATGAAACTTCACCAAAAAGCAAAACAAAGGGGATCTACAAAGAGTATCATATTTTCACACTCTGTGAATCTTCATTCTTTCCTTTTGTAATCTGATGAGTCATCTTCCTCTTGCACCTGCCAAACAGCATGACAGTTATTCCTCTGGCCTCCTCCCATGACCTTTGCTCTCTAGGCTTCCTGTTCTTGCCTGACAATTGGCTGCTGTCCCTGGAAGGAGACTGGAGCACTTTCACGCAGACAGGCCACTGCCTTGCTCAGTATGCTGGGAAGCGAAGCATATTTCTAGTTTCATAATTCAAGCACTAGCCTCTCACAATCATTCACTTTTCTTATTGGTATTTGATTCAATATTTTTTTTTGTTTTGTTAATGGGCTTTGTTGCTGTTATAGTGAAATATCACATCACACCTTTTACATACCTTTATTATTTTGCTAAATTATTAGCTGCTCTTTATGCATTATTACAATGTTCTGCGTATTGTATGTGCTGCCTTTTGTGTTGAATTTTACTGAACTCTTTATGAATATTTGACTGTAGCTTTGAGAAACCCACTCTTCTTAAGTACATAAGCCTTGGTATTTTCAGAGAGGTCTGTAGTGTGCGTGAGTAAAAATCTCCAGTCAGCTGTAAGATTAAACAAAGCTGCTCTTTGGCTTTTCTTCTGCCTCTGCCGAGAATCTCTGTGGTTCCTTAGGTCACCCTGATCTCTGCAGATCTTAAACATGCCTCTTCTCTTCTGCTACATTGTCTAACTGACTTTATCCCACTCTTTCCTGTTCCTTGTAACATGATAAACTAATCCTATGAAAGGCCATAGCTCAAACCTACAGCACTTCATCTCTCTGTATCCAAGTCCACATCTCTATCCACTCATTGAGTTAAACACCTGCTAACCTCATTTACTTCAAAATGTACTGTAATGTAATACAAAACACAAAAACAAGCAAAAACTAAAATTTATGCACAATACCCAAGCAGCGCTTAATTAGATCCAAAAAAGGTAAGGGATAATTTTGCAACTCTTAAACTAGGTTGTTGGTCTTTATTTGTTCTGAGGGAGTTCATTTACAATTTATGCCTTATTATATGCCTATAATGATGCTCATTTGGTTCTTGTCCTCATTACTGTCAAATAAATCCCAGCAACCTCAAGTCCTGAGTTCTCTAGCAATAGGAGGCCTTACCTCTGCGTGGTGTTGGGATAGGAGTTTCCTGGCAGAGAATCAGAGTGAAGAAATACTGAATTCTTCATGTATGCATGGCACTACTGTGCATGGCACAGAAATGTATAATTCTCATAAAAGCAGCATTTGATTGGGATATGAAATATTCATTCATTGGGAATCATATCTTTGCTCATCCCAGTGGTGGTGCTCAGTGTGCACAGCTGTAGGACTTCAAACTTCACTCACCATCTGGCTTTTACCATAAAGTTTCAACTGCGTTCTGTAGTTTTAGGATAGCAACATAAACCAGGAAGATTCTTTCAAGTCCAGTTTATTATAAATTGTCATTGTTTTGGTAAATTTCCCCTTCCTTTGGTTCTTAGTTCATTTGGTTTGTCTAAAGAGAGAGAAACTGAAGAGCAGAAGGCAGCAGTGTTGTTTTAGTTTTGACTTGGACTTTAAACTATGACAGCAGAGAATGATACTGTGTTTTGTAAGTTGCCCTCGATAAGAGCATCAGGCTCAATAAATAAGTACTGCTTTAATGGTCTTTTATGGTGGACTATTGTGGGTACAAATGTTTACATGTAACATTAAGATGGTTAATTCAGTATTATTGCAGTGAAACTACAGCTGACACTACAGCTTGCGTATTGCATTGGGCTATAACAATTTATCACCTGGTGCACTTTTGATCCAGTAACTGAAGCATAATCCATGGAGCTGTACTGGACAAGAGGTCAGAGGTGTTTGATGCTCCCATGGACAGTGGGCAGCCAAGCATGGAGGCAGCTGTTCATTTGATAATACACTTTGCGACTTCAGTGTCAAGGCTAAGTAAACTGCCTGCCTGGTCTGCCACACATATATCACTACACCGGAGATGAACAGAGGTATGTCCTATAACACCCCCGAGGAAATTACTTTAGCTCCATGGAATCACAGCAACCTACTGCAATGCAAAGAACAGGCCTCAGGAAATTCATGTTTCCTTGGCTGTGCTGCTTCACTTATTACTTCAGAATGTACTTTCTAAATGTGTAAATTGTGTGATCCAATTTATGATTAATACTGTGATAATATAATTATCACTAATACTACTCATATTAATAAGTAATATTCACTTAAGTAAGTTACAATAAATTATGATTAATGACTGTAAATTTTAATAATATACTATAATAGTAATAATTATATCTACTTCACCCTCAAGGTTGACATTTATTTTTGGCAGGGGGGAATTAAATAAAGAGTTTTGCTTCATTATCTATTTAAAAGAAGGGATAACTGATTAACACCTCCAATCTCTGCTGCAGGTCATGCTGTCAGACTTGCACTGTGTCTCAGTTCATGGAAGTTTACTTTTAGTCTGCCATCATATCAAAACTCATCTGATATCCTGGTGCCCATTCTGTATGGGTGTGCATACATCTGCAACATACTCCCCAGTCAGGAGAGCTACTGTAAAAGGCACTGTAGTGCCCAATAAAGGAAGAGAAAGCTTTGTTAAAAACTAGAGAAGAAATATATCTGAAGCACTGATGAGCAAGCTGACCTATCACTCTCTTGTTAAAAGAGGGTTTTGCATTTGACCTCTTAGAGATGTATAAGGTCGCAGAACAGGCTGTTTTTTTAAAGCATACACATGTTTCCCTATCTGTGTCTAATTACAGCCATGACCCTTTCTGGAGTCTGTCAGGTGTGAAAAGAAGGTTTTGCAGGTGGCCTATAGGGAAAGGCCAGAAGGACAGGTCAAAGGTTGTAAATGGAGGATAAAGCCATTTATTCAGCTGTGGGCTGTGATAACTTCTATGGTTCAATTCCCATGTGACGATTCATTGAACTGAAGGTGTAAAGGACATATGTCCACATTTGTTTAAAACCAGTCCTGGTATAACTTTGAAAACAGCTGCGTTCTCCTCATGTTGTCTGATGTCGTCAGATCTGAGAAGATAAGCACGGCTGAGTGTGGTCAGTACTGGGAGGGGATAGAGCGACTGTCAGGGGTGTTGGTGGAGCAGTAGGAGGAACGATTTTCCTCTGACCTCTTGACTTGGCACTGTTGATCAGATTACAGGTGTTAACCCTGGTGTCCTTGGTAAATTCCACTCTGTGGATGTACTGTCTAGACTGCCTAAAGTTCACATTAATTCTTGTTGTGAGGCTATTATTTACATTTTGTGTGTTGCGGCTGCTCGGCTACTGGCATACAATGGCTAGCATGCTTCACCCAGGTGAATACTCCACTTTAGTGGTAAATGAATTGGGTCAGCCCCCTTGTTTGTAAACTACCTTTTATTCTCCCAAATGGAAAGTGTTTTATAAATACAATATATGTGAAATATGTATGTATGAACAAAAGAATTAAAAAATGATTTTAGTCAGAAAATCCAAATAATGAAGCACAGGCTTCACAGCAAGCCTCTGAAATCATTCTAGTGATTTCATTAAAATGAATTGGGTGTCAGCAATTATTTTAGCTAAAACAAAGAATTCTAGGAATATAACTCATGACTATGAATTATGTTCATTTCCCTGAAATGTCATACAGTACCAAAAGGACACCTTTAGACATAGAGCACAAAACAATACAAGTCTGCACATACAGAACACACAGAAGTGTTCAGAAAATATTTTACTGAAGCTACAACATGGAAGACAAAAGGGCTTTTTATCACTGTTTGACACAGATGACATATACACTCCATTTCTGTACCTAGAAATGTCTTATTGTGGATAACTTTACACTCTTCATTTATATTCATTATATCACACACAGGTAGGTTATTTTTATATGTATTCATTTATATTTAGATATATTTCTTATACTTATTCCAGGTTTCATCTGAAACCCACCGGTATATAAAGTAGCACAGTTTCCTCTACAGTAAATTGCTCAGGGAAGGCTCTTATTTGTAATCTGCATGATAGTAACACTACTACAGTGAGTGCAAGATAAATTTCCCTTTGTGTGGGGAAAGTGTTACTTATTTATAGCCACCACTGTAGACAAATAACCTGGTAAAAGAAATTAAGACTCCATCCATACACTCTGCTATGCCACAAGATCTCTCTGACTAGACCATCAAATTTGACAATCCAATTTTCTCTGAATTTCTTGAAAAAAAGTGGAATCAAAGCCATTCCATTATGGCTGCTTGTCAACAAGCTGCCCTTTCTGCATTCTGCAGCTGGCACTGGGTTGGGACACCTGTGTGAGTAATTAGAATTAAACAGGCATTGTTAATAAACCATCGCCGGGAAATTATGTCGTTGCACATGAATATCATTGCAGATAGTCTGTTTGGAAATACATTTAAGATTGAAAAGGAAAAGGGACCTAAATCCATGACACATATTTTTAGGTTTGAGGAAGATTTTGAAATCTGATGACTGCAGGTCTTCAGAGACAGATTGCACGATTGCTCTTTTGAAGCCCCAGCTAGGGTTAGGGCTAGGATTCCAACACTGCATAGGCATTTATGCTCAGTGCTGGATTTCATTCAGTGAAATATTATACGAAATCTGAATCTATTGTTATAGAATTTTTTAATCAAACATTAATCATCCCCGACAGGGAGAAAAGCTGATATGGGCACTGCGTGGTTTTGAAGGAATGCGTGTTTAATAGATCTCATATTCATCTGTAAAGAGAGGGTTTCCTTCTCAGCATGTGCATGTCGTGTGTCCCCAGGAAATGGCTCACAACTGGATGAGTCAGTCAGGGCTGACTGTCTCTGCCTTTAGGCCAACAGGGTCCAGTGACTTGCTGCATACCTGCAGAGGCACAGGAGTCTCTGGCCAAGCACTGTGGGCCTCACAGAATATCACATCGCGAAGGGCTCAATAGGTCAATATATCCAAACCTAATGCCTGTCCAGAGTGATGTCACATCATTAATCATGGCATCACAAATTGAGGTCCAGAAGGGTTAGATGTTCAATGCTTCAGAGTTTACCACTTCATTCAATAGGATGTTGGCATACAATCATGAATGTACTGGGCAGCACTTATCCTGGACTGCCCCAGTGAAAAGCATAGGCATACCAAGTGAGCTCCAGAAACATTTTCCATATTATTCCTCACAGTACTGGAAACCAGAAACTCTCCAGAAGACCAGGGAAAGTCATAACCCCTCAGGAGCTAAACAGAATAAGAGAAAAGCATGGCAGTGCTCTTGGGAGCCCTAAACATTGATATGCCCTTTTGCCATACTGAGAATGACCTCAAAGTAAGAAATCCATACTGCAAAATAACACCTGCTTCAGCGTAGATTTTGTGCAGAGCTTCATTCGTCCAATACCGATCAATCGCATTCAAACAGTTATAAATATTTAAATGCAAGAGAGAGGATTTTATGTGAAAATGTACCACATAAGTCATTTGCACATATTTAATTAAAAAAGCCACTTACGGAATTTACTGGGAATAGGTCTCCCATAATGCTTAAAATACTCAATTAACACTTGGAAGGAACAGACTGAGAAGTACTTGGGGAAATCTAATTCCTTTCAAAGTATTTCTCTCAGGAAAGGAAGCAATAAGACCCTTTATCTAATAAACGCATGGAATAATTAGGTTATTTCAGCCATGCCTGTTGTTACTCAATAATTAGTAAGGTCTCTGATGTATTCACATTAGGGTGTATTGACCTTGAAGAGGCACATGCACATTTGACAACTCAACTAAAGACTGCTACGCTCTTCAGAATCACAAGGTGCACTTGGATCAAGTATCTTTTAAGGCAACTCATGCAGAAAACCAATGTGAGTTCAGGACACACTGATGAAATGGGGATGTGATGAACTGCTATCGGCTCTACAAGGAGAAGGTGTCAGCCCCCTTCCCTCCACCTCACTCCCCCAGCTCAGCTTTCCATTCCATTGCCTAATAACGTAGCAGCATGAGTAATTTGTCCAGCGACACCAAATGCCGACCTTTCATTAGACCTTAAGGAAAAACTGATTTTTCACTTCAAAACTGTCACTTCTCATCCAGCTCGACAGCACGCACCAGTGCCGCAGCAAGACCGCTGGAAATATTTCCCACCCCCAGACTCTTTGTGGGCTCCTCGCCATTTCCATAATTGCACCAGAGTAAGGATTGTGAGGGTCTGAGTGTGTTTGTCGCTACCAGATTCAGTATAATAAGAGACTCATTGTGCAATAAGGTCTGTACGGCACATGCAAGCTGTACTGGTCATTGACATGTTTGTCCCTAACCGTGGCTCGGAAACACATGCACACTATGTATTGTTGTAATGAAGGGGTGCTGCTTTTTGTAGTTGTTGTAAACTGTTGGGTCAGCAATTATTTTACCCCTTCGTAAATAGTTTTAGAAAGTCATTAGGACACAGTCAGTCTGTGACACATCCTTGGTTTAAATGTTTAAGAGAAACAGAGAATCTGCTTATGGAAAAACATTTTTTTAATTACATTGAAGCTTTCTCACCATGATGTTTCTGTAATACACATATTATACTATTTGCCAGTTTAAAATAATTTCTCATTCTCCCTCCATGCTTAAATACATTTTGACTGTGCTCAACCATGCTTTAGCTCTGTCTGGGTTTGTAATGATTTGACAGGAGGCTGGTGAGGCTGGTGTAGGCCTTTCACTGGGAGAGAGGTCCGTTTGGCCAGGTGTTGTCAAAGAGATGCAGCAGGTCTACTGGACAGGAATCTTGTGCACACTCTAAACATCTCACTGCTCCCAAAGCACTGTGCTGTTATTGACTCAGTCTCAGGTCTCACTCCAGACTTTTATGACTTATAGACACAAAACAAAAAAGCAACTTGTCCACAAATGTTTTAAGGACTCGTGCTTCATAGTGTATCAAATTCTATTCTCTTCCTAAACATTTTTTTCCATATATATTCATCTAATATATTTAAAATAAATTGTGGTTATTATTTAAACTGCTTCAAATCAGGGATCAAGATTATATTTTCAAATCAATTTCCTTGCAACTGGAGTAACATACATTGTTTTCTCTTGATATAGATACCTAATGCTATCAAGATGTACAATAACAATAACTGAACATCCATTTACATTAGATCCATGATAGTATTTGTGACCTGGGCTAAAAAGTAAACACCTTCAGTTTTTAATATCCATAACTTTGAATGAGCAGTAGATTGATGGAAAAAGCTAAATCCATACTGTAGTTATGGCTCTCAGCCTTCAATATTGGATCCTGGGGATTTGACAATTAAGTAGCAAGGCTATATATGTTTAGAAATAAAAGGAAACACAAACATAATTTCAGCGTTCTGTGCAATCCCCCTCTTAACTCCAAATAGCTTCACTAAGCTTCTTTTATGCAGCTTTCAATAATTCACCCAGTGCAGAGATAAAGGGTAATTGATGACCAGAAAACAGGTTTATTTCAATATCCTATTAAAAACATGGTAGAAATTACACTTTTCTGTCTGTAATTTACTGGAAACTTTTCACAGATACCACATGGTTTTAACATTTGAGTACATAGCCAGCGTGGGAATTTCAAATTGAGTACTTGTAAAATATTTGGGAAATGTTAATGAGTACCTCTGCTCAGTTCTCTTTTAGGGATGTTCTGTCTTTTACTCCCTCAGCACAAAAGTCATAATTTCCTTTATTCCCAATGTAACAAAACCTTTTTAGGTGATGGAGGGTTTTGAAATGCTTAAGTACCAGGGGAAATTGAGCTGGTTCTAAACAAAAGAACACTGACAGTGACTGAAATGGGTCACAAAAGGATTATTTTTTAGCACCACTGTCGTGCTACATTCTGATCACACCCCAGAGTTCTAAAAGCGTGATGGTTTGTTATAATCACTTTCCGACAGTCCTCTTTTTATACCCACGTTTCACAGCAGATAGGAAATCACTACAGCAAGCAAATCTTATTAGTTGTAGTATCAGCAGCAGCTGTAGAAGTAGACGAAAAAAGTAGCTGTATGTTTTTGGAAAATCTGACCAAATACATTTTTATGTTATGGACCTTAATGAATTGGGATTATTTCCAATTCACATGCCTTCTAGATTCCTTCAGTCTTAATTTATTCTCAGTGTTGTGTAATTTGATCAGAGATGACCATTTACCAACAGCAGGTATGTAAGAGAGTCCTTGGAGTATCTGGGATTGTGCTGTTAACCAATGTAGAAGACATTGTGGTCTCTATTACAAACTGTTCTACAGACACAATTAGACACCATCTAGTGAAAGGACCACTGTGACCGCATTGCTGTTTCTATGCCTCTCAAGCAAAAGCTGGAGAACATTGTCAAAGAGCTTCTGAGCCCCATTCAATGAGTTTAATTTTTGCTGCTGTACTCACCCTCTGGTCATTTTAACATCTATCTAATAAGGTAATCTGAGGACTAAGGAATGCTAATGAATAACATAGTGAAGGGAATCTACACAAGGTTTAATTCTTTCTTTTTCTGTCTTTCACAGTTCCTTAACATGGTTAAATGTTGTTGATGTGGCTTGGGAATTTGCTCCACACACTTTTTGCTGTTTGTGTAACTATACACATTCTGTCTCTACCCCATTCATTCCTAGTCTCTGTTTCTGTAGAGAAACCTGTATTTTGAAATAAGGCAGCTTAGAACTGACTCTTCAGCATACACTGAGTATATAGAAATTACAGTGATGAATCCTATTAGAAGGAATGTTTATTTATTTAGCTGCTGCGCAATCCCAGTCAAACTAATTGTGGTGTCCATAAGAGAGAGGCCAAGCATGGGTCATCAAAGGCCACTGTTTTCACACACCTTGAGTCACTTGCCAGCAGGCCATCAGCGTGATGATGAAAGGCCTTGCATCCTTTATGAAGGTCACAAAGGGGTACTGAGGATCTGTGGAGCATGCACTGTGGAGGATCAAAGGGCCTGCGAGCTAGCTACAGCCTCTACACATTAAAAAAAATTAAAAATCAATTGAAGATCTAAAGGGGGAGAGTACTTGGCCTTGGTGCCCTTTAATGTAACTATACCAATAAAGAATGCCGTGGTACAGTCCAAAAGCACAAGATGATATCATTCAAACCACCTCACACTAATACTATTTTTGGATCATACTTTGTATTGCATTTAATGGGTGCATGTGGTTAGTCCAAATATTTGTCCTAACAAACATGGACTCTATTCAATGACTGAAGCTCAAAAGAAAACAAAAGCGTAACATCTGAAAGATTTTGAATAATTGATGTACTACACTGGGTTGTGTGCATTTAAACCCAAAATATTCAGATCCACTCCCAGACCATTCTTTCAGCTGCACTGCTTTCCGCTGAGCTTGTAATCAAAAATGCATTTTGGATCATAACTGTGTTTTGCTTCTTTTACTGGTTTCATTGGTTTTCAGTGGGATTGAAATCTTAGTGCTGTTCTTGTCATCAAGCAAACCATGCATTGCCTGCCACAGAGAGAATCTATTCACCTGACTGAGAATTCCTAATATTTCAGCCAGTGAATATAACTGCATGCAAGCTACTTTGTAAAGATGCATAGTGCCTGCGGTCACTGATGGCTAGTCACAGGGTGTCTCCAGTTTACGTTTGTCACAAAGGATGTCCATTAACATAAGAAGATGAAGAGATTAGGATGAAAGGAAGCAGCAACATGATGACAGATTTTCTAAGAGCACAAATAATCACATGAAACATGAGAGCACTGACTGTGCTTTGGGGGTTCTACTTACTGTTCATTTCCTCCTGTTTTCTTTTAACAGATGGATAGAGTAACAAATATGGGAACTGAATTTTTTCGACAAGAAATATATATCTATCATAACTTATAGGAATGTGAATATTAATTATCATTTTTCTTGGCTACTGAATTTGAATCTACATATGCAAAGCAGAATTAAAAGTCTTTTGAGAAAGTTCTGCTTTCTAGAGCTGTGAAATAGCTAATGAATATTTCCATTCCTGTAGTTCATAGCAACTATTTGTCTTGGTGTTCCTTATAAGATATATATAAAGAAAATATATAATTCACATGTAAATTAGCTTATTTTTCTGTGAAAATGTATATTAAAAAAAGCCACATCAAATAGCTGCAGAGCAACACGATGCAGTATTCATGGCCACCAGTTTAAAATTAACTGACATGGTGGAAATATAATGAGCCTGGCAATAAATACCCTCAAAGCTGTCGCTTAAAATTCAGAATCAATCAAAATTCTATTAGTGGAAGTGGCAAGTTCAGCCACGTGGAAGGGGCAGCATGCCTGAAGGATGGTATAACAACCTAAAGCTGCTCGAGACACTTCATTCCCCAGCTCTCTATAAAAAGCAGAGCAGCAACTCCCTGTAGCTCCACACTGAGCATCTACAGCAGCCCTTGTCATTCCCTGTGAACCCTTTTGATTTGTTGTGCCAGTGAACTAACTGAAATCCTCATCACTTTTCACAAACATCTTTCTTATGCAAAACAGGAATACTTAAAAACCTGGAGCTGGCAGATGTAATAGTTATTGAAAAGGACTTCACACTAATATTTTAATAGCCCCGTTCTCCAATCACTTAAACTTTTAACTTTATTTAACAAATAGGTTCAAGAACAGAACATAACTGGGTAACAGAGATACCTGTAACATTTTGTGAAAATTTTAAAGATTAAAAAACTTTGTACACAATTACTGCAATTTACAAAAAGGACATTAGGTATTGCTAACTAACAAATTATCATGTTCTAAGCAAAAAATCAGGTTGAAAAGTTTAAGTAAATTGTAAATCCAGAAGTCCAGGGAGTCAGAAAGATGAGACTGCAGACATGCTGTGGTACAGTGGCACTGTGGTGTGGGCAGCTGGCATGTCTGAGCTCCACACTTCGTCAGGAGGCTGGCCCCTGTTCAGGGAGACCCCACACAATGCAAACACACCGAAGACAGGATGCAGCTGGGTAGGTCATGTGTTTCCTAACGATAGAGAATAGGCATAATGACCCTCTTTGAACTCAGAGTCTGGAGTAAAACAATATTTGGAGTATTGTGAAGTATCACAGCAAGGTAAAGTGTGGAGAAAGAAGGGAAATGCAGATTCTCCACAGAACACCACCTCATCAGGGAAGCATGGTAGAGATAATGTAATTGCCTGGGAATGTATGATCAGCCCTGGAACCGCTGGAACCTTTAATGATGATGCAGCCAACAACTGCAGCAGCAGAATGAAGTTTACAGAAGCATTTTGTCAGCTTATATAGAAGAACAATGCTTCTGTGTTTGTTTGGTGGATTGTCTATGTCCAGCATGGCAATGGCATAGAAAACACAGTCAATACAACCAAAGAGCTCATTAGGAGAAAAAAAGTGTAAAATCATAAAATGGCTTGTCAATCTCCATAACTTCCAGTACTCCACAATCTCCATTGCTTCTTATTGGATTGATTTAAATGCAAAACAATGACAATTACTTGGATGAGCTTAAAAAAAATGCAGTCTTAAAGCAGTTATTATCTCAAATGGATATACAACCAAATACTGATTTTTACCATAGTCTGAAATGTATTGAAAGTGAATGACTCCCAGTACTTGAAATCTCTAAAAACTGTCACTTGTAATTTCTGAGTTGCATACAAAATATGTTTTTGTACTAATATAATAAAGTTTAGCATAGAATTACCCAAAAAGTAGATACATTATATCATACTTATTATTCATATGAATTGCATTATTACAAAAACAAATTGCTTGCCAGTAAAGCAAAAATAACAGTTTTGACTTTGCCGTCCCAGTAGCATTGTAGGGCACTGTACTGTAAGCGTGAATGAATGAATACTGTTAATGTGCATACACTACCTTCGAAGTTAATATGCTTGAATTCCAGACAAATGTTCAGGGGACTCATTTCACTTGAAATGTTAGGTTTCTCTGTTACAAGAAAGGCCTATTTCCTGTAGTTTTTTAAAATCATTGACTTCTGTAGCCATTCTTTCTCAGCGGGAGCTGCCATAGTAGCAGGGAAATCTTGTACATGCCTTTGAAACATCAGGAAGTGAAACTGAGGAAGTGCACGTGGATAAGGGACTGTGCTTTCGGGCTTTACTGACGAGGCAGACTGAAAAGCCAGAGAGGAGGCTCTCTGTCTGCTCTCGCGGCTGCAGCCAGCTCTGATGTTGCTGAGCAGGCAGCTGGGAGGAAATCACACCATAAAAGGAGCACTAATGAAAGGTTACTGAAGGTCACCACTCTCACATACCTTTGAAGAATAAGAGCACAGGAGGTCATCCTCTCTAGGGCAAAATGCTCCGCTGTTTGACTAAAGGGCATGTAAGTTCACAGGTCAGAGGAGAGGGTGTAGGGCATTAGGTCAAAGGTCACCGAAGGTATGCAGCGTCACAAGGAGTACCCTGTTATAATAAGGTGGCTTCACTCCTCCATCTCTGGATGTTTTTGGTTTTTTTTTTAAGATAAATTCCTAAGAGAAAGCTAATTCTTTTGAAACTAATTTGACTCCAATAGTACTGTTATGTCTAATTCTGCTGTTTCTCCTGCTGCTGCCCCTGAAAACAAAAACATTACTTATGTGGTCAACTGTTCTTTTTCTATAGACCAGACCAAAACCTTGAAACAAAAATGAAAGAATACAATTAGAAACTATAGGAAAGGGCAGAACAGGAGGCATTTCATTATACAAAAGGCTGTGAGAGTCTGGAACAAGCTGCCAAAACCATTGCTTCTTTCAGGAAGCTACTGGATGAGATCGTCACATCAATTATCTTCTAAAAAGTAAACAAACAAGATGGTCAGAATGCCCCACCTCTCATGTTTTTTTATGTTTTATTAAGAGAAGTATTAATTGACAAAAACATTTTATGTTTCCCATTAACAGAAAATGTATATATCCAAATGAATCATCTGCTTGGAAGAAAGGTCCAGCATCCAATGTTGGGCAGCATTAAAACATTACATGATGATACTTTCTCTTCAGTTCAAGAAAATGAATAGCTGAAACTGTATTTAATTTAATACCCTGGTAAATACTAGACTAACAAAGAGTGTCCCTGAATTTTAAGGGACAGTGTGTTTTTGGAATTTGGTACAGCTGGTTGGTTGTAAAATGACATGTCTATTTCAGCATGGAATTAGCAAAGTGATCTTTCCAAACAGGCAAACATATTCCTGAGAACATCTTAGTCTTCCCAGAACTGTACAAAGACACACCAGTAATTCGCAAGATGCCCTGAAGAGTGCTCACACGCATTGCAGGGGTAATACATTTCCCTGACATAACACGAGGAAAATTACACACAGATTTAGAACAGAATAAACCTTTTCTTTGAAACTGGGCTCAATTACGAAACACTGTGTCCTGTTTAGTCTTTAGACATTCACAGACATCTGAATTAAAACACAATGAGTATGCTTTTTATGCCCCACTGATCACTTTATTAGATTTACTGAGGGCTCATGCTGGTCTGACTATCGTAATCAGTGATAGCCAGTTACCATGTCATATTATTCAAGGCAACAGGACAAAGAGAAAGCAAGTGCAGGCCTATGGAAATGTACAGATGCACTGAATACAAATCCTGTAGCATGAATGATTTAATTGAAAATGTACTACTGTAAACATAAAGATTTTTCTTTTTATACTGGCATAAATCCTCAAAAATTCCCAATGCAGCTTTAACAGTTTTGTGCAGTCCTTGCTGTAGTTATAAATGACATTAAAGCTACTGTAATGAAACATGCTTAACATTCTGGCAGACTTTCAAACTTCTGTATAATGGGGTTGGCCACAAGAACACTATAGAGTCAACACTCACATTACAAATACATTTTTAATATACACATCATACTAGTAACTGAAATTAAAGTAGAGACATTAAAATCCAAAGACTAAAATTCAGTTAGGAGTTTAGGAAGTAGGAGGAGGTAAGAACATTTCTGCAATGTGTTGTGCAGTTTCAGTTTACATCTTTGGAATCTTTATTGAAAGTGCTTTTGGTGCTGCGTTCATGATGTTTGACAGTCAGAGGAACAACAATGAACAGAAATTTGAGTCTCTGTGGGAGAATCACTTAGCGTGTCTGATTATGGTTCAAATCCACACATGCATAAAATGTATTATCAAGACCAGGCAGCTCCTGTGACAACACCTGCTCCACCTGCCAGAGAAGGTGTGGAGCCCATACTCCACTTACCACCATCCTTTGGGTTTCTGGAAATTAATCATCCTCGACGACAAGGAGTCAATGAACAGGACCATAAAAAGTAAATGGAAGTAATTCAGTGCACTGTAGCTATTACTGATAATCATGTTTGGAAAAGCAAACTTTTCCCTCCAAACGTTTAAAATAGTTTTGTTGTGAAAACTGCATGAAAAACCTTCAGCTGCCCTTTGTATTATAGCCCTCTACATGAGGACAGGGGGTGTCATGTGACTGACCTGCTGCCTGAGTGTTAAGCGGCACTGTTGAAGCCCATGTGCAAGCAGTTCAGAGGAGAAATAAAACACACCATGTGGCATTCATGTCACCCAGCCTGGTTTACGTGATTCACTGCACATTGGCACTAGGCTGTCAGTTTTCCTGCCTCTTTAACCCTTTTCTGCATGCAATTTTTAATCTGCTGCCTAGATGAAGATCTGAAGACAGGAACACTGTGTTATTTCCTTCTATCACCTCAATATCCGTCATAAAAGGTTAATTCTCACATTAATAGAATTAGGAATGGATCCGAGATAATCGATACACATGGATTAAAAACCAGTTAAACAGGAATCAGGATATCATGTTAAAGGGCATAATCTGTTGGAGGGATTTGTGGTGTACCACAGGGTTCCATCTTAGGCTCGTTAAACTTGCTGATCTATATCAACAATTAAATTCTGGTACCATTTGCAAGCTACTAAAGTTTTAGCCAAATGGTGCATTTGTAAACTTCTTTACAACACATGGTAGCTTACTTTTCCAATCTAGCAACTCTGGATATTGTGTGCAGGTATGTTTTACTACAGCCTTCAGAAGGATCATTTTAGTTTATTAACAGGCATCACATTTGAAAAAAAATTATAATGCTTCCTACTAACAACTTAATGATGATTAGCTTTAGTCAAATATTAGGCAAATATATATTTAGGAAAATATTTTTTTAGGAATCACACAATTGTGTATAAATACAGATTTGAAGATATGAGGGAAAATATCAGATTCCTTAGTCACATGAATGCATTCGCTCTAGCAGTGCTCCTGTGGAGACTGGGGAGGAAATGATGCAGCACAGGGTGATGAAGAGTTCACCACTCCAGTGCTCTCCAGCAGCTGCATGGCCAGTGAACTGGAGTCCAAAGATGCTTATCCAACTGATAGAAGACATCCTGCTGAAAACATAACAGATGGACAAGTAAAGCGGTGTATCGTATCAAAGGGTCTACAAAGGCATTGTAAACTTTGTGGAGTTCCAGATGACTGAGTGGGCTACTTTATTTTTATCATGGCATGGGGTGGGGAGGCATAAAAATATTTGCTCCAGGGCCCATGATCCTGTGCTGTGTGTTCTCATCAAGGCATTGTGAGAAAGCAACAATGCAAACAGAATGCTTGGGTGTATGGTTTAACAAAAAATAACAAAATATAATAGACGGAGGATGTGCTCATGGTTTACAATGCAAAAGTAAGACTCATTGGAAGATTGTGTTCAGGTTTTGATTACCGTACAATAAAAAGGATTTTATATCCTTAGGAGGAGCTCAAAGAGGAACCAGAATGATTCCCAGTAATCAGTGGAAATGAACAGGTTAAAGGAGCTAGATCTTTTCAGTCTAGAACAAAGGACAGTGAGATGAGAAGAGCTTTGATCCAAGTGCATTAAGATCCTAAACAGTATAGATACAGTCAAGCCAATCCAGGGAACTGACTGTTGTCCAGGAGAGAAACAAGGTCATGGCTCACATCTGAAAGCTAAAATGGAATTTGTTTAGAACAGATAATAGAAAATGTTTATTTACATATTGATTTGAGGGGTCTCAGCCATTTGGTTGAAGTCCATATGATGTGTTCCTTAAAGAAACATTCAGGCAAAGTTTTAGATTGGCTTAGCTACCAAAGGAGAGACTCTCATTTGCACCCTTGATGGTCTTAAATAAATATATCACTGACGTTGCAAAATGTCTATTTGGACAATCCGCAGATCTCCAGTAAAGGGAAAGAGAATGAGTGACTTTGTTGCTGGATGGGCTGAACGACCTCCTCTCATGGTAACCTTTCTTATAACCTGACCGAGTCAACATGGGGTTACAACTTGACAGAGAAATGATGCATTTTTAACTGTGGCATTTTAATTGGTGACCTCTTGACTTCCTTGAAGCCCCCCAGCAGTAGACAAGTGTAAGTTATAGCAAAAGGATACAGATTTCAGTTACTGGAGCCCTCCCCTCGCTGGCAGCTTCACACAACCCATTTGAACTTCAATTCATAGGCTGTTCTGTTACTCTCAAAGCAGCCCGTTCTGAGCCTGAAAAATGGAAAATAAACCCTATTTTAATGGAGTGAGATAAAAAAACAAACTGCAAGTCCTTGCATCGATGAAGTGAACTCACAGACAAAGCCTGTGTCAGACGTGCTGAAAGATAAAAGTGACCAGATAAGAATCTTGGTCGGGAAGGAAAATAGTCACATAGCAACCAATTCAGCAGATTGGAATATCGGCACTCAGACAGTACTTAGTGCATTCTGCAGCAGAGGTTAATTGTTAAGTCAAAGTCAAAAAGGTGTTTTTGTGCCTTGACTGAAACCCAAAGAAGAGGAACTTGCAATAAAGAAATACCTTCCTGAATAGTATGTGAGACATGTGTACCGATTCCAGCTGTATTTCCCCATTTCAGTTTGTTTTGTCTAACATTTAGGTTAAAAATAAAGTGAACTGTCTAAAAACCAACCCATGTGGGTGTTTTCTATAGTACAGCGGGAGATGAACAGCATTATGATTTATGGTCTTCCAAATTTACTGTAACTCAATAGAAATAAGTACTTACCAGATCTGTAATTGCAAAAGACTTAAGGAAATAGAATATAGCTTGCACTGGATATAAGTTACCCTGGACATAGTAAATGCAATTTTGTTTCACTATGTACCTGTTATGAGACGCACAATACTGGGCTTTTACAATTTGTAGTCAATAATAAATTAAATTATAAACTATTCTGGGTTTGCATATACAGTGAGTTTTAAATGACCTGATTTGATTTATTAGGAGTGTGCTGTGTTCTCAAACATTTAATTTTGACACAACACTGTCACCCTCAGGCCAGAAAGGGAATATATTCATTAGTTCTTGCTGAGGGCTACAGAAAAATGCTTATTGCCAGTCTTCCACAAAGGGATTCCACACATCTTGATTGGCTCATGACTCCAAACAAATGCTTTCAATAAGGCTGGCTTAAAAGACAAGATTTAGAGGTATTAATCATAGGATCATTAAATGCACACAAGGTCATGTGTCTCAGCACAAAGAATATAAAAATGTTCCATTTTGTGTTTTTTTAATCTTATAAGATGAGCAAGCTGGAAACTGGGATGTGCTTTATTGTATTTATATAAAAGCACTATTAATTAATGGTGCGTTAGCGGTGGCTAAGGATCTGCGCCTGTGACTGGAAGGTTGCCGGTTCAAATCCTGCAACCGCCAGAGGAATCCTACTCCCTTGGGCCCTTGAGAAAGGCCCTTAACCCCAATTGCTCCAGGGTTGCTGTACAATTGCTGACCCTGTGCTCTGACCCCAAGCTTCTCTCCCTGTCTGTGTACCTTGTGGAGAGCAAGCTGGAGTATGTGAAAAGACAAATTCCTAATGCAAGACAGGGTATTGTATAAAGTGATGTTATGTTATTTTACCTGTTTTTCCTTCAAAGAGTTGTTGAGCAAATATGAGTATCCCCTGCAAGTCCTCTAGAGGGCTCTGCTGTTCCAGAAATTAGTATCAGAGCATGTTAGTCTCTGATTCCTCATAAACTGACCATTTTAATGCCTCTACAGCTGTCGAGCCAGCGGAGCCCTAGTCTTCATCATGGTGTTCTAGAGCTGGGCAAAAATCTCAGACACACACAGAAAATTTAATCCCCAAATGCTGCTTTAAGGGCAAACAACAGTGTGGCACTGCTGGTTATCACCTTTAACCAAAGTTAGTATTTGTCATTAGACAGACCTGTACATCATTCCTACCTACCTGCACACCTGGTCCTACAACTAAGCATGTCCTGGGTTATAGGAACTAACTGCGAACATTTTCCTCTGTGTGGGACCTACATATAACAAAAGTCCCAAGGGTAAAATAAGTAAAAAGCTAATTCCATGGCCTGATGTTCAACACATGTATGAGATGGCAATATTACCACATATTAGCGTAATCTGGTCAGATCTCAGGAGATTAGCGAGGCCTGGTCAGTACTGAAATGGGAGATCTGTAAGGGAAACCTGTTTGCTGCTGTAAGTAGTGTTGGAGGTGCTCTTCCTTTCTAATCATAACTTCAAAATTAATGGACCAACAGGGTGACTGGAGTCACCTGTACCATGATCTAATTATATTAGATGACTACTTGGCATTTAAACCCATGGTTGTTGAGAGGAATAGGGGTTTTAATCCTAGAGTCCTAGCTAAATTCCACTCCAAATTTGTACAATCAGGCCATGCTAAATTTGTCCCTTATTTCAATTAGTGAAGCAATTTCACCACCTGATCTCCTGTGTAGACGGGCTGCTGTATGTCTCCCAGATGGAGCTTCACTGCAGTGATTAATAAAGCAGGCCCCCTCCTGATGGACATGCAAAAGCAAGAGATAGCTCGTGATGCAGACGTCATGATTCATGAAATAATACTGATCTTGCACCGGTGGGTAAGGATTGAGGATTCTTTACAGATCTCTTCTTAAAATGGCTTTGTTCCCATCTCCCATTTACTTACATCAAGGCTTGTCCGGATTCCTGCAAAGTCTCAATATTTTAGATCCTGAATCTAACTGCAATCTACCTGTAGCTGGAGCTGTAAAGGTTTTAAAAAACCTGGGAAAATCTATAGCATTCTACCACTGTGTGGACCAGCCTTGTGAATTTACTGTGGAATAGTTCACACCCTGCTGCCCTGTCAGAAAACAATGGGGAGCACTATTCATACATTTCCAGGTACTGACCTGAAGATCAGGGGAGGCTGGCTGTAAACATAGGCAAAGAACAACAAGAAGAATGAGGAACATAAAAGTGTGAAAGAAATTCTCAAGCCTAATGAACAACTGTTGAAAAACCACCCAGCCAAAGAATGAAGAAATGACATTAATTAGCTGTATCAGATGATAAAGGAAAAGTGCTCGGTTTGCTCAGTGCTCAGTGCACATACCTAAGCTCACTGAAGGCCAGTCATACTGTATTTGTATTATGTGTCTGTGATTGGTCCTCCCCCTTCTGGGGAACCAGTTTGCACAGCGTCCAGCTTTTGAACCTCCTGCATAAGCAGTGCCTTCTCTGTCCAGTGGCTCTCGGGGTTAACACAGTGGGCAGGATGGATACAGTAACACTGACACTGCACATATACAGCCTTTATTACAAAGGAAAGATATGAATGCAATCCTTTGTTTTTGTTTTAGAGGATTTCTTACCTCAAAATGTAAGCAGAACATAATGAGCCAAACAGAACCACAGAATAAGGTTACCTGTGTCACAGGTAAAATGCACATTCTGCTGTATCTATCTGACCCACACTGCATGTAAAGTAGTTTCCCATATTTCTTTGGTTCTCAGGATGTGTCTGTTTCTCGTCTTGCTTTTGGTAGTGTGCATGTGTATTTAAGCTTGGTGATTCTCTCCAGCAGGATGACCTCCCTGGGGAACAGAGAAGAAGAGAAGGAGCAGGGAGGGACACCAGAAATCTTTTGTCTTAGATAAGATGTAGACTGGATAGTTAACAATCTGCTTTGTTACTGATGCCCTCCCTTCCCTTGTACCTGTCCAGACATCTGATTGGCTGCATTGATTGTGAATATTTGTCTTCCAACAAGTGTGTTTCTTTATTTGCAATTCCATTCCTTATTGTATCAGACTCTGCTTTTTAAACAGTAAACTTTACACCCTCTGCAGACATCTGAAAGTCTGAAGGTGTGCCTGTACCTGTAAAGCAAAGGTGTTTCAATGACTTTATCGGCAGGGTACTCAGATAAGCTTTCCTTTTTCAGGGTTTCATCAAAATCAAGATCACCACTATTCCCCAAGTACGGAACATGTCCAAGGAATTTACTGTGGTGTATCAGAATTCGTTGATAGGCACCATAGTGTTTCATAGTATTGGTGCCAAAAATATCTTTCCTGCTGTGTTTTCTTTGTGATACTTGTGATATTCATGTGCCATTTTAAGGAGATTAGAGATCAGAATTCCCAAAAACCTAAAGGACACCACCATACTCACAGCCATATCATTGATTACCAGGGAGAGGGGTTTTGGAGAGTGTTTCTGAAAATCAACCACCATTTCCACTGTTTTAAGATTATTGAGCTCCAGGTGGTTGCTAGCACACATTATCATTAGAGATAAGACCTTAAAGGCTGATTCCACCCACAAAATGTCGCTTGAGGTGCAGCTGTTGGTATACAAGGAACAGAGTAATGTAATAGAACAGAGTAACATTTCTAACTACAACCACAGCATTTTGTTTGCAGTTACCACCCCCATGACTGACCATGGTGTAAGTTCAATTGTGTTCAAATTGAAATAGGAAAAAACTTGGTCTGCTGCATTCTAGAAGAGGTGCCAGAACTGAAAGTAATGTCCTCACGTCAACAGCATTCTTTCTGTAGTGGATGTAAAATCTCAACGCATTTCAAGCAGGTGGTCTCAGGGGTGAGGAATCTGTCTGCCGGCGCTTAAGGAGAGCAGTCAGGTGGGAGGGAAGGGCCTCAGAACCACTCCTCGGCTGGTCTGCTTGTGTCTGCCAAACATGTAACACTCATGAAAAAACACAGAACTGTCCCTGTGTGGATACTGTCTACTGTGTCAAGAGCGAATGTCAGCTCCAGAACAGGGCCTGTGGACTGGAAGGTTCCTGACACCAAGATTGAAGGCAGAGGTTCCCCACACACACTAGTTTTCATGGCTGCTGAGCCTTTTACTTAACTGAATCCTTAACTGAACTAACATGTTGTTTGTTTGTTTGTTTGTTTGTTTGTTTGTTTGTTTGTTTGTTTGTTTGTTTGTTTGTTTCCCACTGTAAGGTTGGAACTTCTAAGCTACTTTAAGAAATGTAATAGTTAATAGGCAACCTCCAACATGTTTAGAAAATGAAAACAATTGCAGAGTTGCAGTTAACCTTATAATTCGGTCTATTGAGCGTCCAAGTATTTAAGTGTTCAGGTGGAGCCCAGCAGGTGTGGAGCTACCCAGGACCAGGACTGAGAACCCCTGCTTTAAGGTGCTCTCTGCTTACTTACGAGAAAGAAGTGTGTGAATGAACAATGAACAATAGAGACTGGGTGAAATTAAAGTAGCCTGTCAGACCGGTATTTCTGTGTATCAGAGGTTAATAGCAACAACAATTATTGCATAGAGAATTTGTACAAAGCACTTCAGCAGCAGTAACAAAAAATTAATTGAAAAATAAAAACCATGAATGTGGTAGGTTTTTAATATGACAATGAAATGGCAAAGTGTAACGAATATGCCTCTGCTTAAAACAGGGATCTCAGCCGCCCAGGCTGGGGGTGGTCTCCTTTAGCTCAGTTGGCAAGTTCCCTGTTGCGTGACACTGGAGACCAGGGTTTGCGCCCAGGCAGTGAAGGACGAACTGGCAGGATCGGCAACAGTGGAAATACAAGAACCGTTACAAAAAGCATAAAATGTAAGTAATTCACAATGTACTAAAGATCCTCAGGCTGGGTTTTATTTTTAGTGTATTAAATGGACTGGGAGTAGGCAGCTCCTGGACAGGCAGTACAACACAGGATTCCCCAGCAGCTTGGCTAAGGGCACAGCAGAAGAGCTACCACTGGGCATCTGAATCCACAGCCCTCCTCTCAGAATCCCAGAACCCAAAGCACTCCACAACGCTTCAGTAAATGCAGTATCGTGAATACTGTAGCCCTTGCGTGTGTTCTCAGTGATTCAATCAGGATAAATAACCATGCAGATCTGAAAAACTGTGATGATCTTCAAAGATGTCTGCTAACAGATGCATTACTCGTTTCCCTTTTCTAATGCCTGGTGTGAGTCATTTAGAAAGAAAAAGCATCATTCCTGGGATGCAAAGGGGTGATTTTAAATAAGAGCCATACCCTTTACAGTAACCTGCCCGTGTGCATGCCGTTTATCAACACGCCTTGCTTTGCACACCTAGATTGACCGCCAGAGCATTCCAGCCATTATCAGAAAGTCATAGGAGAGGGCTGCTGCAATCCAGAACTGTCCCAGAGGCAAAGGACAGGACATCATCCATTACAGGACACACAGGCACGCAGGGACAACTGACAGCAATTGACTCTGTTAATGTGGGAGAGACTCAAAGCACCTGGGGTCCCACGCAGAGACACTCAAGTCCAAATCCAGCCCAGGACAAGCAAAGTAGCATTCCAGCCATATTATGAATAACTTATTCTTTGTATTCAAAATAAAAATATTTACAGTAAAGAAACAAAGGCTGATTGAAAAGGTTTTAGTTCCACCACAGAGCTCTCCTTGTATCAGTGGTTTACGGAAGAGGCCTCTGTTATTTACACTGCATATTTGAGTTTTTACAGCTCAGGGTTTCCGATGCAGCATTTCAATGGCGTCAGTCCTACAAATAAAAAAAAACATTTACAGTAGATGTTCTTTTTTAGTTGAAAGCCTCATGTTTGATTTGCAGATGGATTTCTTAATCTTATGAAGCTCAAAACAAAAAAAAAACAGGTTTTATGGAGAAATGAAGGCTGAAGCAAAGATGCTTGGTCAGCAGGCAGAGCCCATCACAGTGACACCAGTGTCTCAGAAAGAAGGGATCTCGACCAGGAGACTCATTCTGTTCCAGTCTGGAGGTGCATAAGGTTAACCTGAGAAAAACTCAAGTATGCTTGTCTTGCCCAACCAGTTCTGCAACTCATTACAAGCCAAAACAAACCTTGACAGTGATTTAATCCTGAATTTCTGTAGCCTTATAAAATGTATTTATTTCTCTGTATTTTTGTCTCTGTGCCGGTGTGTGTAATGTCACGCAGCTGAAACCCGATGAGCACAGGGCTCAGAGTCACGTGGGAGGCGTGACAGTTAAAAAGGTGCTCCTCTCGCTTGCCCCCTCAGTCAGGCGCCGTCTCTCCACAGCCAGCGGAACCATGAGGATGCTCCTGTGCGCCGCGCTGCTTCTGCTGCTCTGCAGCTCGCAAGGTCAGGACTCTTCTACTGCTTTTCTCATCTGACTTTTATTCCAAAAGACAAAATAGCACAATACTTTACCATTCAACATGAAATGGTGCCACATTTCTGGCCTTGCACGCTGTGGAGCAGGGAGTTTGAGAGAAAATGCTCCATGAAGCCCCAGAAAAACGACCCGTGTTTTTCTATTCAAAGTCTGCTGTGGAGTACCCACTCTACCGGTGCACGTCTGTATCTGTACAGGAAAGCATTCTGTACTAAAGCCCAGTCAAACCTGAACAAGTTTCAGGAAAAAGGTTTTCATTGCAGTTCCAAGTTACTTGCATAACGGATTGCAATGCCTTCTTATGTCTTCCTTAGATTTCAAATCATTTGTGTTGAGGTATTTGTTTACCCTCATTATAAATTACAATTAGTCATTTTTCAAGGATTAATTAAGATGTTGTGATGACTGCAGGTCTTTAGTGAAGAATAGTTCGATACCGTGATATTATTAATTCAGCAGGAATGTTTCCAGTTCGGTGAAATTTCCGTACGAGTAAGTGCACGTGTCACAGCCTCAGGAGCTGGAAGAATCAAAGGAATAAATCCTTCAGATGCCAAAAGACCAAAATACAGCTTCTTGATTCACAACTGCTCTTGCAGCCTGTGCAATAATAAGATTACTTGAAGACCAAAGGCCAACTCCAAAACCAGAATCTGAAGGATAGCATGCTAAATGAGAGCTCCAGAGGGACTGATGCGCTGCAGGTGCTGGTGTCATCTTTTGTTTTCACTGAACTCTCAGTATACTGTGCAGTGGAGCAGCACACATTTCAATGCATGTAAGGTGGATTATAAAAAAGCATATAATATGTAAGTACTTGAATTGAATAATTCTGCTTATGCGCTGAATCCTGACAATAAAAATTTGGCCCATTTTTTACCCTACAGTTCAATCTCTCAAGTGCTACACCTGTGAGAATGATCCAAAATGCAAAACAGAGACCGAATGTCCACCCTCAAGTCAGTTCTGTAGGACTGAGGCCACAGGTGAGGATGCTGACTATGTTAATGTACTTGAAATATATTGTTCATTCTTCTTTTAGGTTTGCTTCTTTTTTTCAAATAACTCCTTTAAGGCTGGGTATTACTGAAAATATCGTTCTATTTTGAGAGTAGATTCCAACGATGAATAAGTACAGTATACTGTATATACAACTTTCATCACAGATGATGCCACATCACTCTGAATCAGGCAAAATCCTGCATATTCCAGACTGTGTAGTAAAATACCATCTTTCAATCTAATTACCTTTCTGGTTTTCTGACAGAATGCTATTGTGTAAAGAAATTCTGTGGTCCAAGTACTCAAAACATGCTTTGTTTTCTAAACCCTTCTGTGGTACTTTTTACTATAGTGAAGTGGAATTAAATCTACAGTTTTATGGTCTCTGCTTTAAAGCCTTGACAGAGCTGTAACATCCTTGTATCGAGAGAACCAGCCCTGTAGTTTAACAACAGTGCCAGGGCCATGTTTGTGAGCAATAATGGAAGTGATAGCAGTGAACTAAAAATGCTTCCACTATATACAGTACAAATTTGAAAAGTGCTGTACAAAAACCTGAAATAACATCTGTGTTAGCACATACAGCAACTGACAACTAATGTTTTGGTGTATTGTCCCTTACCAAACTGTTTTAAACTATTTTGCCTTTTTTAGGTTACAGAGATTCATTAGAACATTAGCTAACCATAATTAACTCTTTTCTGTTTCAGCTACTGCATTCTCTAGGAGCTGTGAGGAAATCTGTGTTCCCTCAGTCACGGTGACCTGCTGTACTGAAGACCTGTGTCCCCTGTGAAGACAGCATCTCTGCAGTCTCCTCTTCTCTCTGGGACTTCTTGGAGCACAGATTAACTCTGTCTTCTGCATGTATCTAGCACTAGAAAAATTGTCAAGATGTTTGAAAAAATCAAGTAAATAAATGCCCATTAATTCATCAGATATTTTCCTCTCTGTATTAGTCAAATAACAAAATAAAAGATGATTCTATCTAGTTGATCCACAGTAACCACCCCTTCAGTGTTTGTGTCTGTGAATTTAGACAAGATGTATTTAAATTATGTTTCAACATACTGAAGTCTTTCTTATTCTGTTTTGTTACAGGCATTCTAAAATGTTTTACCAGTTTCAGAATATAATTGAAATTGCATGGCATTTCCAAATTTTGAGAATTTTAATGCAAGTACATATTCTTCACATTCTTATCTTCTCTCTTTGTATGAAAGACAAGTTTTACTTACTAAAAATGCCCGATGTCACCTAAAAACTTAGGAAAAATCAAGAAGTGTGGTTTATTTACTGCTACATCTTTCTTTAGCGATGATTTTCCATCATCTAACATGTAACCATTGTGCTACCTCTCTTGGTTGCCACGACAGCTCTTTCCAATTCTTCGCACACACTGTAGGTTACATCCAGGAGCTTCAGTTTCAGATGAAACTGTCCTGAGATGTGTATTGTTTGGCAAAAAATGCTTCTATGTGCACATATATTTCAACTTTCTTTCTTGTAAAATCACAACAATAAACTTAATAAATAAATCATTATTAGTGCAGATTTATCAATAGCAATTTGGTTGTTTTTTTCTGTTCTGCAGCATGCTTTTGTAGAGGTATGGTGTCTTGTCTAGGATGCAGGGTGTAAAAATTTGTGGATGTAGTTCCAGAAAGACCTGAACTGCTGTGATCCTTCCGAGGAGTGTGTGGATATATGTTGTTCCAATACATTTTTTTTCTTGCAATTTAGCCTTTTCTTTCCTAACACCGTGGTTCTCAAACTGTCCCCAGGTGGTACGGCAGATGACCCTGGAAATGTGTTGCGTGCACTGAAAAATTGGGGCGGCTTTTCATATTTTCTATTTAATAAAATTGTGTCAAATACGCAGCCTACATACTGTTCTAATGCAGCGAGCTAATACTTGTATTTTAAAAAAACGTTACCTTCAGCAAATGGGGAGGTAATAGAATCTGCATGGTTTTGGATCACTGGCAATCTTGTGAGCACAGGAAAGCGTGATAGATAACAGAAAAATATTTTAGGACTGTTCTAGGTTAATTTGAGAAAAGTACAGTGAGTGTCTCTGTGTTTTAATCCCATGCGCATGAACTTCTTTTAACTTCTTTTAACTTCTGAGACGTTCTCCTGAAACGGAAACGGGGAAAATGCAAGCATGCGGATTACTAAAGCAGGTAAACCCCACACTATTTGCGAAGAACTTTGTTTACCTTTTGCAAAAGAGCTGACACGTATTGTGTGTGGAGAACAAGCTGCAAAACACCTCGACCTGCTGCCCGTTTGACAGCAGTCACTCGCAGAATTATTGGCATGGCAGATGATGTCAAAAGTACGCCGATAGAGCACGTTAAGATGAGCAGGTGCTTTTCACTGCAATTAGATGAGTCTGTAGATGTCGTTGATTTGGCTAATTTGCTCGTTTACGTTAGATACGAATTTGAGGGTACGTCCCATGAGGACTTTCTGTTCTGTAAGCCGCTACCAACAAGAACTACAGGAGAGCACATATTTCAGCTTCTGAAGAGAATGGCATCGACTGGATAAAGTGCGTCGGAGTTTATACAGACGAGCGATGATAAGACGACACAGAGGTGTAGTTGCACGAATTAGAGAGGTTGCTCCAGATATGAACTGCAGCATCCACCGCGAGGCCCTGGCCGTCAAGAAAATGCCTGAGGATTTAAAATTTGTTAGACTATGTTGTCAAAGTTGTGAATTGTATCAAGGCTCGACCAATGAATTCCCATCAGCATTGCTCAACTAAACAGGCTTATCCCTCTCACTGAATTGGTAAGTGCTTTTTTATTGTTTATTTTTAATTGTGGTTGTTCCTCTTGTCATTCTGTAAAGCACTTTGAGAAGCTGCCTTTAAAGGTGCAATATAAAATAGTTTATTATCATTATATTTATTATATATGTGTGTGTGCATGCTTGTGTTGGTCATTGAGATTTTCTGTGGTTCCTATGAGAAGAGGACTTGTAGGTGGTAGGTGGTCCAAAACGTTTGAGAACCACTGGTCTAACACATTCATAAAACATGCCATAAAAAAGTGATTGTGTGCTTTACAAAAACCTGAAAATATTCAGGTTTTCCCTCACATCATTCTTTGGAAACCTACCTGTTCTAGTTAATCCAGGGACACAGAGCCTTCAAGAACCGTAAGGCATTGTTTTCTCACAACTCAAACTGGTCATTTTTGAAGGGCAGGGCACACACACACCCAGTTCTGCCAGAAGCCAATTCATTTACCAGATTGTTTTTAGAAACCAGAGAACCCAGAGGAAAACTGTGTGAACAAAGGGAGAACTCCACACAATGGAAACTGCTTCCATTCAAAATGGGTTACTGTCACATTGCTTAACTGTAGAATTTTGTTGCGATAGGATTTCTTTTGAGGTCTTCAAAATTCTTGCAGTTTCCTAGTTATATTTGGTGACTAGATTTAATAGATTCTTACTCTTGAAATGCTTCATGATGGATGTCATCTGTTCAAATATAATTTGGAGAGAAAGATTACCGCTGGCTTAAACCTATCTTCTTGGTATCATTTTCATGCTTAAAAGCTTTGGTGCAATTAGGACTCAGTTTCATGATGAAAATTACACACAGTTCCGAGGATGGGAAAGAATCAAAAAAATTATTTGGGATGAACTGTGCTTTATGTTCTACTTGGACCAGAAGAATTTGGATCATCAAAGCCAGCATGTGATGCGAATGAACTGCAGCCTTCACAGCAGCTGCGGTTAAGATATGGGTCAATAATGAAATCCTTTATTTGTTTTCATGGTTATTAGACTGCAAAACCGTGTCCCCAGGATAAGAGAGCTTTATTTGGGTGTCAGTTTAAAAAACTACCTAGATGGAGAATGGCTCTTTCTCGAAAAGAAGAAGAAAACTAGAACTGAAACGGAACAGGCTTGTTGTCTATAACAGTCCTGCCAGTAATGACACAAATCTCCTGCTCAGGACACCTGCACTCATCAAGGACAGCATTGCTGCTGGCCTCTAGGTGTGTCTCTCTGAGACCAGTGGCAGACCCAACTCTAACCCTAACTGCCATGACTAGACCAAAACATTGAATGGAGAAGCTCCAGCTGACCGTGGCAAATTTCTGATGGAACTTTTACCATAGTTGTGTTTTTAATGTGTCTTTCAATTGTGGACTTGGAGAACAACATGCAAAAAGATGTTTATGAAGAGTTGTTTTCTTCAGTTCAGGTGGATATCCTGCAACAGGTCCCCCTTACCTGGCAGTGTGGTGTGGACCTACCGTCCACACCCCCAGGTTACTACAGGAAAGTGTGGAACTGGGGCTGAGGCTGGACCAAACTTGTTAATTGTTTTTCCAACTTTCCCAACCTTAGGCTGTTCCTTTAATCTACTGACCTTTCCAGCCCCCCTTGTAAACTGTAACTCTGTCCTGTTCCTCTCTCCTCTTCTACCCGCTGAGACTGTTTGATCAAGAACACTTTTGAAACAAGCAATACTTGCACCCCTGACACAGCAAATGACAGTGTTGTCTTCTTCCTCTTCTTTTTAATATTTTTTCATTTTCATTTTGCAAATCTGAGCCTTTAACTGCCAATATGATCAACTCTGCAAGACTTTACCAGTTTATCCCAAAACCAGGAAAGACAACTTCTGTAGAGGTGAAAGCTTTTTATAGAGAAATCAGCTTGTAGACAACTGAAGCCCATGACTCTAATAACCTGAGAAATGTGAAACCTGATTTAGCTCGATCTCCGTCTCTGCAGTGTCCATATGTCGCCCTCTAGTGGCCTAAATAAGTATTAACACTCCAGATCTGTAGTAAAGCAACAGGACCATAACAAACCACGGAAAAGAGTACACTAAAACCATGCAAAGCGTTTGGCTAAAGATGATTTCTGTTGAGTTTAAGGTCAGTGGAATTACCTCAGAGTTATGTTCATTTTCTTTTTGTTCTTTCTGTAAACAAAGAAGCATGTTAAGGTCAGTAGATAATGAAATCCCTCACATCTCTTCTGGTTAATTCTTTTCAGTCCATGAAACGCAATGTTTCTTTTCTAATGTTTCACCACAAGAGATGCAATCCCCCACTGCCCACAAGCTCCAATCCCCTCAGTTTGCACTGAACTGCTATAGGCATCAGACAGTAGTTAGAAGCTTTATACTCCAATGAAACTCCAGGGTGTCATTCTGATCCGTTGCCAAGGCAAAGACAATAATACCATGATCGAATAGTGCTTTTTTTACAACACAAAATAGTCAGCTTAATTATCAGAGCTGGTGAAGTCACATCATGTAAGTTTCTGTGAAAATTGTCATGATGTAATACAGAACATTTACTGTCAGTTTTAAAATCAACTTGGCTCTATTTTTAACTGTGGAATTCATTTTGTTCATAATACATGGAGGCACGTCATTAGACATAACTGAATGCAAATACTGCCTCGTTTTTCTTTGTCAGAAGTGGATGGTTATTAGTGTTGATATTAGTATTGATCTTTCGCATGAGCTCCATCTTGGGTGTCATGGTGACTGCAATGTAGAGCTTCTGCCTCACAGTTCTTGGATCCTGAATTTGATTCCAGTCTGTGGCACCTTCTGTGAAGAGTTTACTTGTTCTTCCAGTGTTGCTGGCCTGGACAGATTGGCTGTGGTCCTGCCCTGCGCCCTCCAAGATACTGTACATACATTTAGGACTCTGAGGAAGCTTTCCTACACAAAATGTTCAAATGCATTTTCACATTGTTTTATAACCTCCAAGCATAATTCATCATCTTAATCGAATGTGGGAATGTGGGTCAGATATGTATTAATCTGCTCGCATATATTTTCTGTTTTCTGTTTGTGATTATGGTGAAATATATTAAAGAGATTTGGGATTACCAGAAGCTAAAAATAAGCTTTGCATCCAGACTGGTTAACGTAGGAAAATGTCAGCATCTGACACAACGTCATTCGCATTCAGTAAGTCATATCACACCTGGAATGTACCAAATCCATCTATCCATCTTTCACATAAATATAATTTGTTATTATACATTTTTTAAATAATTCTCACTGAGTTCTATTCAAATGTTTTGTTATAATTATTATCAGGGTATCTAGTTATCTCAAAAACCCCCGCAGAACAGCACTCTCATCTGAAACAAGTGTAGAATGTGCTCATTTTCTGAGCAGAGAAACAAGCAAAGTACAAAGGAACAAAAAACGTTTATTTCCCCCAAGTCAACAGAATTCGCATTGCTCACTGGGGCAGTGGAACAGCTTCCTCAGACGTGTGCAGTGCTGGAGGTGTCTGTACACTGTGCGATCAGGGTCATATGATAACAACACAGATATGAGACTCTAGGCTTCCTGAAGAAGAGCACAGTGATTGGAAATTCCTGGGGCCTGGAGACATCAACACTCTGGCAGATTGGAATCAAGGCTCCAGAGCTCCCATCAAGGCTTGTTTTCCTGTCACAAGTCATGCACGACCACAATTGATATGAAATTCAGATTACCTTCAAAACAAGGATTAGTACATGAATACTTTCCTGATGAAGTCTGTATGAAACGCTGTGATACCTTCTGAGCCTTGGTGACCAGACATTTCTGAGATTTTCAGAAACCCTTAAGTGACATGATGTGCTTGAACACTACAACTGTGAGTTTCTAGCAAGAAGTGTCAGCATGGAGTCCGAAAGGGCTGAGCCTGAGCTCAGCTGCTCCATTCCGACCCCAGTGCATCCTGCTTTTTTCACTTCATGGATGTGAGGTGACAGACATGGTGGGGCATGGTGATGCGCACAAAACAGCCACTGCCATTGAAAAAAGTTAAATGAAGATTTAGTCCGTAAATAAGGAGATGTCAATGTTTTATGTGGTCTGATGTGGACTGATACTGACTTGCAAAAACATGGTTCCAATACTCAGTTCAGGAGTTTGGTCAAACCCTGATGACTGTGAAGGTGAGGCTGAGTTGAGCAGTGAGCTGGACTGGAGCCCCTCACCTGGCTGAGGAGATCAGCACACGCAGCACCCCCACCCCAGCGGGGGGAGAGGAGCCAGGCAGCTGCTGCAGTGGTGAGGGAGGGGCCAGGGAGGGTGAGGACGTGGTGGGGGAGGGGCCAGGGAGGGGAGAGGAGCCAGCCAGCTGCTGCAGGGAAGAGGGAGGAGAGAAGATGGAGTGAGGGAGGGGTGAGGATGGAATGAGGTAGGGGCCAGGGAGGAGAGAGGGAGGAGTGAGGACAAGGTGAGGGAGGGGCGAGGATGGGATGAGGACGGAATGGGGGAGGGGCCAGGGAGGGGAGGTGGAGCCAGGTTGCTGCCGCAGGGGTGAGGGAGCGGCCAGGGAGCTGCTGCAGGGGTGAGGATTGGGTGAGGGAGGGGCCAGGGAGGGGAGAGGGAGGGGTGAGGACAAGGTGAGGGAGGGGCGAGGATGGGGAGAGGGAGGGGCCAGGCAGCTGCTCCAGGGGCAAGAGGAGGGATGTTGATATGTAGGCAGGTGGACAAGGGCGAGATTGGGGTTTGACCTCTTCCCAAGCTGTTGTTTAAAAATTAATTTGTTACACTTTTACTAGCTCAGTATACGGAACACACATTTCTTCATTTTTTATTTTTTACAGCTGAACAATGGGTCTATGAAAAACACTTCAAGGGTTTTGTTTAAAATGTTTGAAAACAAATTTCTAAAACTTCTTGATGACAGAATACATTTGCTTTCTGCCTCCTCATCTTGTATGTGTTTAATATACATTTTCCAGTATAAATACTGGAAAATCACTTTTAGTTTTATTTACAGCCAGTATTTGCCCATATATACAGTGCCTTGAAAATATATTCAGACCCCTCCGATGGTGTCCCATTTTGTGAAATTACAAAGAAACACATTCCCAGTTACCAAGGGAACCATGGAAAGGGGCACCTACTTATATGGAGGAGGCACCTCATGGCGGGGCTACGTATAGCACTTATAGCACAAAGAATTCAGACCCCTGCCTTGGTGTCTCATACAAAGTCATGCATAAGCACTTTTATTCAAAACGTAAGCACTCACACCGAAGACTTGGAAGAAAAAGATATGGTACAGTCTGAAAGATGTCTGAAAGTCGGTTTTCACCAAAGTCAGATTTAGCCTCCCAAGGGCAGTAGTCCCTATGTCACCAAGATCAGCAGAGGGGAGAATGCCAGTTCGCAGTCGGTGTGCTGGATGTGAATGAATAAACTTCTCTGGTTTTCATTCTCTGCAAGACATGGCACATGTGATTCAGAAAAGGACTGTGTGGAAATCTGCCCTGTGTAGCAACGGCCCTCTGTATCTATTGGATTACTGGGGGGATTTTGTCTTCTATTAATCTGCACCCAGCAGACAGCAGGGAGGACTGAGGTTGCTTTCTGAGTCTGGGGTTCCAGCGCAGTTCTGCTGTGTGTGGCGTCAGGAGAGTTTCTTCAAAATGAACCTCTTCTGCTTCTCCCTGGTGAGCAGGAATTTTCTTGTGGTTCTCTTGAGTGTCTTTAGTTTTTATTCAACTGCAGTTTGTGTGTTAGTGTTTTTCATGTAGGTGCTGCTTACTGCAGCAAAACAAAGCTGCTGACAAAGGGGTTGGAAGCCTTTGACAGAGTAAAGTAAATGTTTGCTGCTGTTTCACTTTTCTAGAGATACTTAGTTCTACACTTTCTAGCAATGCTTTCTTGTTCAATTCTCGTCATTCTAATGGTTTGAAAAATAGGGTTGAATACTACAAAACCAAAGAGTAAAATGTAATGTTCTGCATATTCATTGGCTTGCTTTATATTGCTAACTGTATTGTTTAACTTGATGTAGTGTTCTTTGTTTATTCTCACTGAAATATGTTAGGCTGTGTAGTAGCGTTATGAAAAGTTGACTAATTTTAGAAACTATGCTGTAGTTCCATGGAACGTTAGGATTATGGGTTTGTTGTGATTTAAAATAATTTACTGGTATTTTTTTAGTAATTCCAGGGAATATATAAAGAGATGCTGGAAATGTTTTGCTTTACACGGTAGAGGATTACTTACGAACACAGCCAGGCATTCCTTATATAAGATCCTGGACCTCAAACCCACAGGGTTATAGACATATCTGAAACAAAGACACAACTCCTTACTGAAAAGAGGGGCTGATGTTCAGTCCCTGTCCCTGCCCACAGATCATGAATCACCTTTGATTGCAGTATAATATTTAACAAATGACTTCAACCCATATCAGTGTTGGGTTCATAAACCCCACACTGTTTAATCAAGTTAATAGTCATCTTTACATTTCACATGTACTTCCATCATGTTATCAACTTAAAACCTTTAAAATGCCTTGTGGGTGAATGACTTCACCTACAGACAAAGACAAATTGTTCAGTCAAGTACATTTCGGATTTAAATAGCTTTTTTGTGGATATTAGTGACACAGATGTATTTTTCTGTCAAGCTCTCAGTGATACTCATACCTGGATGTAATGTGACCGTTCACACGTCTGTGCATCATTGTTGCCTGTTCCTGGAATAAGAAGCCTTGCCTTTGGACACACAGTAAATTCACTTACACGTCTAGTGTAATGCCATTGGGACACATCCAACACCAGGATTTGACTGCTAGAAGTAATTCTTAAAAGTATTAATTAATTCATTGGCAGAGATTGCTTTTGTATCCTTTTGGCAATTACTGTGAAATTACTATAAAAACTTTAGTACAAAATGTGGACAAAAACTGTAAAAGTTACAGTATAGTGTTCAACTTGAGTCAATGCATTCTTTGAAAATACTAATCTTTTAATGGTTTCTCCCTTGTATGACAAACCAATGCAGCCCTGGTCAGTAAGCAGGATGACTGTCGCGGGTTAGTGACTAGAGCAGTGGGAAGGATTCGATTTGCTTTGGTTTTTCATTGTGCAAAAAGAGTTTTGCTGATGGATTTGCTATAATGGAAATTTGAAATTAAAGTCTTCCACTTTCAATTTGAATGCACTGTATATAAGATGGACTTCCAGGCTTTTTCCCTACTTGAACTGTGTTGCCCTTGCACTGATCGGTGTCTTTTCCCTTGGTGTGCTTGCAGGAGGGCTCTATGGACAGCCTGTATGAGCCCGTCCAGGATCCCCATGACACCCAGGAGTGCTCCATTCCCAGCAGGCCCTGCAGCCCAGCGATGGTCTCTCAGCCTGCATGGCACAGCTCAGAGAGATCCATCCCAGCCGTGAGTGAGTTTGTACATCTTCAAGCAAAACGGCTCACCTGTATCACACGGTGTTGCACTTTTGACGTTCATGCTTGGAGATGTCCGTGTCTCTGCATTGTTAGAAGCTGACAGCTTTCTTGTCCAAGTCAGGCTTGGAATAAAGAGCTTGGCAAAATGGGACATATGTGGGAGAGTGTGACAGAGCGTATGCAGCCATATCACCCTGCGACTCGCAACTGGCAACCCATTGAAGCTAAGCAGGTGTGAGCCTGGTCAGTACCTGGATGGGAGACCTCCTGGGAAAAACTAAGGTTGCTGCTGGAAGAGGTGTTAGTGGGGCCAGCAGGGGGCGCTCACCCTGCAGTCCATGTGTGGGTCCTAATGCCCCAGTATAGTGACGGGGACACTATACTGTAAACAGGCGCCGTCCTTCGGATGAGACGTAAAACCGAGTTCCTGACTCTCTGTGGTTATTAAAAATCCCAGGGCACTTCTCGAAAAGAGTAGGGGTGTAACCCCGGTGTCCTGGCCAAATTTCCCATTGGCCCTTACCAATCATGGCCTCCTAATAATCCCCATCTCTGAATTGGCTACATTACTCTCCTCCCTGCTGATGTGTGGTGAGCGTTCTGGTGCACTATGGCTGCCGTCGCATCATCCAGGTGGATGCTGCACAGTGGTGGTGGTGGAGGGGAGTCCCTATTACCTGTAAAGCGCTTTGAGTGGAGTTTCTAGAAAAATGCTATATAAGTGTAAGCAATTATTATTATTAATAATAATATAATAATAATAATATTATATGTAGCTTTTTGAGTTGTTTTTTTTTCAACAAAAGTTTCAGTGCCAAGAAATATGACTACTCAAACTATTAATAAATTAGTTGGTCAGGGCAACCTACTAGGGGATAGAGGCATGACTGTGACCTTGCCAAGGGATGAGCATGGACACAGAGTGAAGCCCCTGATAAGTGCTGTGAACTGATTAGTCTTATGACAGGAATCTTGGAGGCTCCTACAGCTTCCCTGTGGTAAGAGGTAATGATTGGAAGATGAGGAATTCACATCGTTACATAAACCCTGTGCTGAACAGTGTTCCCCAGAGGAATTGTAGTATATACTGCACACTGCTTTAAAAACTGGCCTCTCTCAATTTTTGTTCAATGCACATTTCAACTACTCAAGTCAGAAAAGTGTTTTTTTTAATAACAACGTATATTAGAAATATGTATAAATTATTTGGTAAAATTTTAACATGCAAGCTTGAAATGAAAGGTGTTAGCAAATTTTAAAAAATGTGTGTGGAGAATTATCCTACGGGCATTGATTTCCGACACATCTTCAAGGATTAATACTGTAAATCTCCCCTGTATCTACCACATTAAATCGAACATGCTCATAGATTTTTGAAGTTACAAATAATTCTTTTTATATTTCAGGAGCTTTCGCAATCCCATTCTCATGATTTTAAAAAGAAGAAAAGAAAGTAAGTTACTGATATTGTGCTTTTTAAACAGATGTTGCTTTATTCTCATGCAGATATCTTAAATATAACTATTTGTCTTTGCAAAGGGAGTACAGTAAACCAGTTAACCAGCGAGAAAGTGTAAATGAACCTCTATGATACGGATGCTAAGGCACACTAACCTCTAACGAGAGATAATGCCTTAAGCAGAAGCTCTTAAAATGCTTGCATTAGTGCTTCCCAGTGTGACTTTCACCTTCTAAGCCTTCAACCAGCTGTCTATATATACCAGCCCCTCATTGCCAAGGTAATTTTGAAAACATCAGCTATACACTTTCTTAACTGACAACAGTGAGCGGACATCTCTAATAGCTTGCTGTTTACCACCGGTGTCTGCTGCACTCCAAGGATGAAGTCAAATACACAAAAATAATGTTTTCTTTCCAGTCAGTCAAACAGGCCGACTGCATTTCCCATCTCCCTTGTGTTTCTGTGAACAGTATACACTCTGGTTACTATTTGATTATTTTTTTACGTCGTCTGGGGTTTAGGGTTATTTCCAACTCGTCTTTAGTTTGAATAGTCAGAAGACAAAGAAACCAGTAAACATATAAAGTCTCACTTTCTCCCGAGACCCTCATGCGTGCAAAAGTGTTCTTCAAGTGGAAGGGATGAGTCACAGTGAAACAGCTGATGCTGGTACACGCGCTGAGCACTGCAGCTGAGAGTGACCCTTGGCCCAGAATCTGGACACACTGAACATTCACCTATGATAAATATGTTATTCTAACTTAATCATATACCTTTGACTCTGCCCTATCTATGACCACTTAGATTCCCCAGGAGAAAAAGCAGCAGACAACTGAAATTCACAAGGAAAATAGACAAAACCCTTTTCAGAGTTCTGGATCAGCAAATGTTTTGGCTCATATGTGTTCTTATGGTTATGACCCTCAGTCTCTAGCCATTCCTTGTGCACCAGATACGACTTCTTCAGTTCCTCATGCAAATTAATCTGCATCCCGAAACTCCCATGGGTGCTGAGAGAGCATGTTGCACCTGCAGAGTTGAGCAGTCCTTGTGACCTCGTGACCTTTAATGTCACAAGGCAGGCTGGAGTCCCTGCTGAATCACAGAGCGGTGTTGTTGCAGCTGTAATTCCAATGAAACAATACAAAGTATTGGCAAACTGTGGTGACAATATTACATAACACCATTGTAACATGGTGAAATTAAGTATTGCCGATAAATCATTTACCTCCCACAGCATCAGAACAACTAAAGCTATAGCTAAGGATACAAAAGTTACCGTGTTATCCCAATATTTCAGACCAAGGAAATTGTCACTGTTGTGGATCTACAGTGGTGGAGACTACAGTGTATATGCCATCAAGGGTCTGAAGATTCAAAACATTAGAAAAATCAATGAGTGAAAGTATGAAATGTCCTTGAGATTTTTATAAATGTGGTGCTGAAATTGTCTAAGCACAGTCCTATAACACCAAGAATGAATCGTCACATGGTCTTTCGAACACACGGAGGAGTAAAATAAGTGCTGCAAGTGGCCAGTTTAAACCAGAATGGCTGTTACAAGTAATCCTCTTATCAGAAACCCGTTAAGACACTCCCACCATGACTGTTTTTAACACTCTTATCCACAATGGCAGAAGCCATGCTCAGTTCACGCGAGAACGTTGCCCTGCTTCACGGCCGGATTAGGTCTACTTTGTGAACTTGCAGGATTCACGTAAGGCACATGAAGAGGTAAAGGGGTTGACAGGGTACACAAGGGTGGAGAGCAACCATTTTGCAAGTTTGTTGAGTTACTTTGATGTGTCGATACTCCAATCATATCAATAATAATAGTAGAGCAAATACGTACCATCGTATTTAACAAAACCTTGCTGATCCACTTTGATCCTTCCAGGAATATCCCAGAGGGGTGGTCTCACTACTGTCGTGTAGAGGCAGAAACTCTCCACTCTTTCTGAGAAGACATTCTTACAGATCCCAAAAAAGCAGTTTAAGCCGCATCAGATGTTGGCTTCACACCTAAGGTTAAAGTGCAATAATTTTTTCTCTTAAATATCCAGTCTGAAATGTCACTCCTTTAATCCTCTACAGATCAGACCTGAAAGAAATGTGTCTAAATGCTGTGTGTGCAGTACACTTTGTCAAAATGTGAAATGCAATGCCTGGTTTTCAGCTGGTTAAATATTGTTTTATTCACTAATGGATATTTATTTTATCGACTGTGTGTTTGCATAACCACAAGTGTGATCTTGAGATGATTTGTATATCTCTTTTTGTTGCAGAACACCGATACGAAGATCAGAATCTGACAATGAAATACTAGGTTGGCATTTTATTTAATTTTTTATAGAATATAATTATACTATATAACATACGTCAATCATTTTGTTTTAATATATGAATATGTTGAAAAGAGAAAAAAGGAAGAACAGCGTTTCAGCTGTAGAGTCTTTTTCGGGTGTGAGCCTGAGCTCCACAGCCGAAACGTTGTTTCCAATTTTTTTTCAGCAGGAATTAACCTTTACTTTTTCCTTTCCAGCCTACACATGCTGATGCAGCTACCTACTAAATAAATGTTATTTATGACAGTGTCCATTTAGAAAGGATGAGAAATTAATGCATTTTACTCTTCTATTCACTCAAAAAAAAAGTTTACTGAAAAAGTGTGATTCTAACTTTGTTCTTACTATTTCTTAAATATTTGGAAAAAAATCGCACCAGCACATGGTATCATTCCATGTCCCAAACCCATGATTTTTCTATTTACTTTGTATATAAGCACAGAACGATACATTCTCTTCATAATAAAGGTGTTATCTCAGCTGCTTCAAGCTTCTGAGATAGATTTAATGAAGAAGTAAATTAACTTGTTAAAGAGGCATTTCCCCAGCCTGGGGATCTCAGGGCCCAATCCCAATCCTAAGGTAATGGTGATGGTGCTGCTCTACAGCGCCCCCTGTGCTGAACACTTTAATGAAATGATTGTTCATTTACAATGATGACCACTACAGCACCAGGACAGGGTAAGGAAAAAAAGGTCAGGGATATTGGATTGGATCTGTTTTTTTGTTTTTAATCCTCGCATAGTGCTCACCAAAAAATTACAGACATGATATAAAAAGTAAAAAGAAAATAAAAACTCAAAGCATCTTACAAAACAATAAGAAAACCATGTGTTGCTGAGCTATCAGGATGCCATATCTACTGCCTTTATTTTCATTCTTGATTTAAAAACCACGTGTTTTTGGTTTCCCTTGTGCAGATAACACGGACTGCTATAATGTGCTCAGGCAATCCTCCAGGAAGAAAGAAGATGTTTCCAATGTGAAAACCTACCAACCTGAAGGTAAATGTAAAGTACTCTCCCAGTTCAGATATCCTCCTCTCTGCTGCGTGTAGGATAGAGTATCCCTGAATTAAGAAGGTCTCCCCTTTGGAAATATCCCTGGCAATGAGACTAGAAGCTTAAAGTCCTGAAAGTTAGAGAAACCCAATATCTGATTATTGATTACAATAAAACAAGCTCAGGAGAAAATGAGAAGCATAATAACTCATGCCTTTATGTGAAATAATTGGTAAAAAAAAGTCTATGATCCCTCTGCTGTTTACAGCACAGTTTGAAACCAATTTTATTTGTAAAAGAGGATTTTTAGTATCTGTCAGATTAAGGGACAGCTGTGTAATTAATCACAGTGAACGGCACTGACCTGTAGCAAGGCACTCTGGTGTTCTGACGCACAGAGACAGACAAGCTGGCGATAAGGCCTGGCATCAGAGAGCTGCACAAAACCAGCCACCTGAGGCTATTTCACTGAGGAGGACTTTTCTACTAGTTTCCAAGTATTTTAAACTAAAGAATTAAGAAAAACTGAATATTTTTGTAGATTTGATGTAAACTGATGGGCACTCTAATAATTGATACAACAATGATCAAAGTTCAAAGACTAAATGTGGGTTCAAATTAAAAACATTTCCCTTCCGGACCTGAAAGAATGACCTACTCTACCTGAGGTACGGACATCAGAGTGCTGCTTACGCCACCAGTCTGTGCCTGAGCAATCGGGGAAGTGGAGTCTCTACAGGAAGTGAAGGGGTGTGTTTGAGTTTCCTTCCACAGTTGTATTTCTCAGTATCGAAGACATTCTTCAGTTACAGCTCTCCTTATGAAAATGTTTCCTATGTACCTTGTTGACTAATATTTAATAAGAAAATGACACTGCTATATGGAAATAGAATCAAGGGCATGTGCTAGTACATGCACTTTGTGGTAAAGGAGTACAATGCAAATAAACATTAAAAAGCTAAGACACAGCTCATACAGTTCCTTACAAAGATGTTGTGATGCAGGTAGAGTACTTCTTTAGTGTTATTACTGCCTGTAAATAATGTTAACACCCAATTTTTGAAAGAACAGTTGGGGTATACAAACCATATAGCACTATAGCATTATTAATACTGTAAAAATGGGATAATACGCATGTACATAAATTGCATAAATGCACACAGAAAAATGCTATGGCTTCAGAGAGTTGTTAAAGCAAAATCTACACTGCATTTGCCTTTCCAGAAAGAATATTTAGTTGCTTGATTTGAATCATTTTTCAGAAATGGTGGAAGACTTCCTACTGGGAGATTTCCTGAGTGCTGGAGACAGAGTACACCTGCTGAGAGACCAGTGGACCAAGGATTCGTCTCCCCAGGTACGGGTCCCCACAGGGTCAAAATACACATCTGAAAACTCTAATGTTCATGTTCAGCAAGAGCTGCAATTAAAAAAACACACTTTTTAATCAAATGTGAAAATAACAAAACAAACAGGGTAACACATGTATTGTCAGTATCTGCCCATAGCCATTAACAATGTGTTTATTTTTCCTAGTAGCATTGCCTGCTCTGTTGTTTCCATCCCATAGCTTCTTCTAAGTTAGTTAGAGGTGAAAAGGAAGCTATTTTAATCTGTGAGCCATAAGGACTCCCACAAACAAGTGTCAGCATTAGAAAGCTGCGAATGTTGTTGTCTAACAAAGACAGACAATATTATCAAGATTAATCTGTGTATCTCACTATATAATCCCAGGCTCTTTCTCACATCTGCTTTAGAGAGAAGTACAACAAATTGAAAAGGGAAAACTGCAGTGCTGCTCTGAACAGAATACTGCCTTATACTTAAAATTAAATTTATGATAAAATAAAAAATATTTCTATTCTAGTAAGATATGCAGTTTTTAACTGTACAACCAGGCACCCCATTAATATGGAAATAACAGGGTCATTAACAAATACTCTTTGAGGACTGTTTTACAAACAACTAATGTGTAATTGAATGGTTCCCCATTAAAGAGCATTATGATAACACGGTAATCACAGTGGAAAATAATCATTGAAAGCTTCTTATGTTTGCAACAATGGCACTTATAGTAGTATTGTATTATTATTATAGTGTTCATTCTTTATGGTGAAAGGTTATTAAAAAAAACATTTTATGTGTCTTTTTTCTTCTGCGTGGATTTTGCTGTTATACAATGTTTCTTGGTTGTCATGTAATCTTAGATAGTGACTTATGAAGCCTGGATTCCAAGCTGGGAACAGTCAGATATTGGACATCTACAACAGGACATGGTGAGTGAATGTCTCTCACATTCTAACCAACAGGCAACACAGTCCTTTTTAAATCATTGTGGATTGGAGTCATGTGCATTAAATTGTTTTAAAATAATGACTTAGATGGTTCTTTTAAAGAGCTATCCTTTAATCCCATTCAATACCACCCAGTATATGCCATTAATATCTAGAGAAAAATTCATACTCACTCAAATCAGCAAGAAGCAACTGCAGAGATTGCTGGGAGTAATCTGCCTATATAAATCCTATGGAAGCTACTCTATAGTGTTGAACGCCCAGGTGAATCAAGGGTAGAAAATTCAGAAGGTATTTCTGACAAGCTAGACCAAGCTCCGCAAAAAAGGTGACTACTGCCAATTCTTGGTTATTTGCTGAAGCATTTTACTCTCACAGGACAACAGGTTTATGACGGCTGCTCGAAAGAAAAAAAAATCTTATCAAGCATCCAATTTAGAGCAATCACTTAACAAATTATGTGCAGTAATGCATTGCAGATGGTGAGGTGTGGCCCGGCAGTCTGTTCATAATCCCCTGATCACATGGTCCCTAAATCCGGGGTCGGGGCAGGGGGGCAGACTGCTGCAGCCGCATCCTTTCACCTTTGCAAAGAGGATAAGCTGGAGCATGTCTCACCATCTGCCCAGCCAGTCCAGAAGCAGCCCTGACACGCAGCACTGGCGCTGCCCAGGGGAGGAGAAGTAGCTCGATCTGTCGGCACTGGGGTGAGGGCTCAGGGAGACCTGACCGGAGCTGCAGGGCTCTGAACGCTCTTTAGCACCTATGCAAAATGGCACAGTGATGCTATTTGACACCTGAATACCATTGACGTCTGTCAAAAAAAACAGTACAAAAATAATTTCTAAGCCTCCTCTTCCAGTAATAGGTTGTCTTTTAAAACTCTTCAGCTCTGTAAAAAACAGATTTTTGTCCTGTTAAAAAATGTATGGTCTTGGCGTGTGAAGGATACCCATCTGGAATCCACTGTAGAGTGAAACCAGGGGAACAGGCGCACGGTTTCCTCATTTCTGTCTGTAACCAGAGACTAACCGGCCCTTTCGCTCTCCAGCTGGGAGAGACGGAGGACGAGGGCGCCGAGTCCAAGGGAACCCTGCGGAGGCTCCAGAGGCTTGTCGGGGTGAAGAAGGGCTGCCGGAGCGGCGCAGAGGAGGGCAGGAGCGTGGACACGGCCGGGGGTACGATGCTGCGCCGTGCTCTCTGCTGACAGACGGGGCCAATCGCACAAGCCCGCTGTCCCGCAGAAAACCGAAATCTACATCCAGTAACTTTCGATTGCAATGTTCCAGACCAATGTTCATGGATAAGAGACAATGACTTCATTTTTCCTTTTTTTTGCTTAATTACTTTAAAATGTTTTTTAAAATATTGGTATAACACTTACACTTATATATCGGTGGAACACTTCATTGTTTTTTTCCTAACTTTTTATCCTTTAATTTTATCTGATGCTCTATTGATGAAATATTAATGATTAAAAAACAGGAACACAACTTTATGAACAGGCAGTTCATAAAAAGTTGAACGCAAATAACAGTTTCCAGACTTGGTTCCCTCTCCATTCTGAATTTTGTGAAAGAGAGCGAGGGACAGACCTGCTTCGCCTTTCTCCTTCACCAGCTCCTGTTCAGGACATGGTGCTTTTAGATGACAGCCCAGTCATATCCTGCATCAAACTTCCCCGAAACCCAGAGAGGAAGCCCAGCAAGGAGGTCCAGCAGCCAGTCCAGCAGAGTGGCTCCAGCACGGACCAGTCCTGGGGCTCCGCACAGTGGCCTGGCCGCTCCCACTGGGGCGGCCCGGGTGAGCGCCCCCCTCCCTGGGACCGCGCCTACCACACCTGCCACAGGCCCCTGCCGGATCACCGGCTGTACGGGCTGGACTTCACGCTGCCCCGGGCCAAGGACTGGGACAGGCTGGAGTACTGCGGACACGGCCGCTCGCCGCCTCGCTTCGCCCGCTCGGCCACCGACGTGGACCTCCGCGATGCCCAGGTGAGCGAGGCGGGGTGGGGGCTCGGTGGGGCCGCGATTGGCGGCTGCGCCCTGCAGCGAGCGGCTGGCCACTTCCATGGGTCTTTGCAAGACCCCGTCTGTCGGCCAATTAAATCGCAAAGCTAGCCGGCGCCCAGGGCTTGAGCGATCGGGCGACCTTCAGGAAGCACGGGTACTGCTGCAAACATTTTGTCACAAGAAGGTAACGCCTCCATGCTGCAAATATTTTATCATATTATCATATTCTATCAATAATATCATATTATTCCTTAAGAGGCCATTCCATCAAACTTTAAAATACTACCTGGAATCGATGGGCAGTAGAAGACAACATTAACCAGCACTGGACTCCGAGTTACAGAAGGAAAAAATGCCACTTTCTCCTCAGAGAGGAATGGCCCAGTCTCATGCTCACCTCAGCCTCTGCCAAAGATGTGGGTCACTGTCACAGCCTCTCAGACCTGAGCCTTTCAAGAGTGGCTCTTAGAAGGCTGTAAAGTAGCCGTTCATGTAAAAATCTTGGACAGGATGGACGCTATCCCAAATGAGAAAAATAATCCAGAGTTTTTCATTTTCCAGCTGGCAGTCTCCGAGTGTGACGGCTGCTTGTTTTCCAAGGCTTAGGGTTTACAGAAATGGATTATAAACCGTAATCCTGGATTCAGATTTTGGCCTGCCTGATTAAACACAGCTGGATTAGGCTAAATAATTTTGTGTAGTGTTTACTCTGGGATGTTTTTCTCCAGCATATTCAACAGATCTGACCCCCAACCTCATGGAGGCCATTGGTAGAAACCCAGCCTCTTCCCTGAGAACCAGGAGACTATTCCTGTAGGTGGATTTCAAAACAGAGAGAAGCTAGTTGGAACAAAAAAATTTTCAAAAAATAACTAAATTGAAGATGTGTCATCCTTGTTTATACAATTTTTCAGAATTACTAGAAGTACCACACTCTTAAATGCAGATATTTCATCCAAATCATGATTTAATCAAAGTAAAATCAATTTAAATCATATATATATTATAGATAAATGATATATTACTATATAAACTTTCTTCTCAATGTTCTGTTCAAATACAATAGAAACTACATTCAAACAAATAGGGCAGAACAAAACATTTCTGGAGTATGTCTGACAAATTGTAAATTCCAACTGTTCAAACAGAAACCACATTAGTCTTGAACACAGAATCGATTCCATAACAAGTTAATTGTTGAAACTACAAAATGTTTGACCATCTCATTAATCTCTAGGATTTTTGCCTGGCTCCACAATCTGCCTGTTACCATGCTGAATGTAGCTGTACAGTATGTTCTCTAAATTCACCTTGACTTAATGATGTACCTGTAGCATGTAAGTAATGCAACTGCCTACTATGGTTTCCCAAAATAGGCCATTTTCACAGAGTTATTTAAAGAGTAAGTCACTGCTTTAGTGAATTATTTACCAAGCAACCGCTCTGTAATAGCTTGACAAACTGTCTGTGTGTCAGTTATATATTTGCATGGCTGACATCAATCACACATTTACAGCTTATGATAGGAATCCCCCAAGCCTGTTCACTACTTGCTGCTTCCTGTTGAAACATTTAAGGTAATTCAGCCTATTTGAGATTTTAAATCAGATAATAGTCTGATAATTGGAAATGATTTGGAAACAACTTTTACAACAATCTATATACATGATTATCTATCTATAATTAATAATGTTTCATATTAATTGCTAATAACTGTATGAATGCAAGGTGTTCTAGTGGCATTCAGCATGGTTTTGATATGTTTATTTACAGAATGCTTTCGGAAGAGATGTGCAGAAAAACACCATAGTTCACTCAGAGATCAAGTGTAAATCACAGGGCATTTCTACATGCTTTTATCCCCTTAGACACTGCATCAACAGTCTCTTGTTCTTACCATAAATAGGGACACACTTAGCATGAACATATTTACAAACAGAAGGTAAGAGAATGTACATGGTGCATGAATATTTTTAACACCAACACAGAATGTATATTCTCATGTCTGACTGTTTTAGAATACCACAGACCCTTTCTAGTCAGCAAGAAATACCACACAACATGTGCCTGTCCTCTTTCTTTAACTTGAAGAGAGAGAAGTTTAGATGAAACCCACAATCTCTACAAAATCTTATCGCTGTCTTCTGCAAATAAATATAAGGTTAGCAGTATGATTCAGACTATGATCAAGTTTTGGGTTCTGTTTCTCCGTGTAATTCATTTAAACTAGAGGATGGTTATTATTACATATATTTCTCTGTTAACATTAATTAATGTTTTTCCTTAATTAATTAATGTTCATTCTGCCCCCTCAGCAAAGCTCCATTCATCCTGTTACATCTTGGCCTTAGAAAGAGCTACTGTGAGGGCTTGGCAGTCCTGCAGGCAGACCGGCTACCCGGCTCTGTTATCCTGAATGGGGTTGCCAAGGCAATCGCACTTCGCCATACAAGCAATAGTTGGCTCATCTTTAGTGCCAACTGTGAACAAGTTATATGAGCCAGCAGACAAAGTCTGAATAAGAGGAAATTCAGCTGAAGAGGAACTTGAAAATGTTAAATAACTTTCTAGGTTCAAACCTAGACCTAGCGGCTTTCACTGAATACATTATTACAACTAATACATGATTGAGATTTTGATGATTTATTGCTTTTATAATGATGCATTTTTATAAAAATATAATTATTCACACCACAAAGGCAAAGTTTTCATTAGACACCCGCGAGTCCGGACATAAACACAATAAAGTTATCCCTCTACACAGAAGAAGTTCATTATCTAAGAATTGTCTGTTGATGCAACTAAAGTGAAACTGAAAAGAGAAATGGGGAATAAACATTTTGTGAGTGATAGTAAAGAAAAAGCTGAGAAAACAGTATTTGCAGCCTTCAGAGAGTTACCCAACACCATTTACTGTAAAGAGAGGAGAACATTACGGTTTCACCACATGCAGTTCCTCCTCTGTACATTTTTAGGAGACAGGACTTCCTGAAAGCACTCAATGCATAGAGGTAACAAAGGAAAAAAATAAAAAGCACTGGGACAGACCATTCTCCTCCTCTTACATCACAGCTGACGATCTTTTTCAGTAACATCAGCTTTGGAAATTTTCTCTAACCATTTTCACAATGAATGACTATGTCTTGAGAAATTCATGATGCAGTTTTCTTTATGTTCTGTTAACAAAAGTTTAGCATAGTCATTGACACGACAATTTTATCCCCATATTCCCCTGCTGATATTTTACTAAGATTCTTACAAACAACAAAAAAGTCTGTCCATTCAGGAGCTACAGGGTTACGACAAGGTTACACAGCATCTGAGTAAAGTAATCTGTTTTGTCTTGACAGTAGTGCTACTTTTTCTTTGTAAAGAGACATTACTCTACTGAGACTTTACAAACAAAAGACTATGGAATTTCCCTATTAGTAATACATTTTGTATAATAATATTTAACTGGCTGACATTTCTCAATGACAGTTGACCTGTATCAGGCACACTCTTACCCCCTCCAGCCCCACAGCTGGAACTGTTGGCTCTGTTCATTTGAGCTGAAATTCAGCTGCACTTGTGAAAACACAACTTTTTTGACATCCACAGGATTGTGGCAAAATATAACATTTAAGTTAAATTACACACGTTCACAATGTTCTCTTATAAAAACAGAATGAAAAAAACTTGTATTTGGGTGCTGTGAATTGAAGGGGTTTAAGTTGGGGGGGATGAGCAAAGAATTTTAAAGGTTCAAAAGAAGCTTTACTGTAGCTGTAAATAATAACCTGTTGCTGTGGCCTCGGTAGTTATGGCCATGCTATTCCCCGGTCTTTTCCTGTGAGATTGACACACTCAGTGCTTTTCATCAGAAGCCGATATACTGCCAATGTGCTCATATCCTGCTTGCTTGCAATGAGGAAGTGATGTGCTGAACTACTGAGCTGTGTTGCTCACTCCCCACACAGATGAGCAGATCTGGCCCAGATGCTTACAAGTTTTTCTCCTTTTTGAGGACTATTCGAATATAAATAGATAAAGAAAGACAGGACAATGCTGCAAAGGAAGTCTTCTAATGTTTCAGACAAACCAAAAGTACAAAAACCAAAGGTAAGAGTCTAAAATATAATTTTAACATATAATATGTGATCTGAATGTCAGAATATATATGTAGTAATCTGTAACTGTCCGTTATTTTTGTATGCACACAAATATTCTTTTCTGAAAACGGACTCTGGAAGGCTTTATAATTTGCAAGTGTTTGTAATGCATGTTGAGTTTAAAACTGTCTCTTAGTTTAACACAAAAGAGTCACGCAGAAGAGGTATTTCATCAATAAAAACTGCTTGTGCAAGATTGTTAGGTCATCTGAGCTTTCGACATTGAGGAGTCATGATACTTATTCATTTAGGCTATGATCAGTTTAAAAAAAAATTCTACAGTGTGAAAATTTATAATTGTGGTCTTCAACAGATTCATTTAAAATGTATAAATGTTGTGCATTTATGTATTGATTGACTTTGATTTGAAAAGTTAAAGGAAGGTTATTTTCATTTTCAAATATCCATGCCCTGTTAACAGCTAATTTACTAAAACACAGTGAAACTAATTTTTTTTTGTTCCATGAAGTTTCCATTTCACATTCAAAATCTAAGAAATAAAATCAAACAGGCTCTGAAAGAATTAGTATTATTGGATTTTATCAAATTTCCTTACATTTAAAAAAGTGTTACCAATTGGCGTAGTTGAATATATTAAAATCGTACAGAAATGTTTCGTCTGTAAATTAAAAACAGCTTCTGGCATGTGTCATACAGCTGTAATCAAACTGTTACTACGGCAGCAATAATTTGAGAAGTCGAAACAAATGACAGAAGGCAGTGTAACTCCTGTGTGTCAGCCATGTGCCCATGAAGCCCCTCACATGACCACTCCATAGAAATGATGGATGTAGAGTCACAGAGAAAATGGGAGGAAAGAAAGGCTAGATTGTGCTCTGCTGGCTTTTACTACTGTTGCGCCCCAGTACTCCTTCTGCACCCCCACGCCGAACTAAGGGCTTGTTCAGAACTGTTTTCTTGATCAAGGACACGAAATCTCACTGGAATATAACAAGGTGAAAATTTAGGTGTTCTGCTTTTTAAATGGAATCAACAAGGTCTGTCTAAATAGCAAGTTAAGTACAGCAAGCAGAATGGAAAGGCCTCACTTTTGTGTTACAACCCAGTTTTTCCCCAACAATGGAGTATGATATTTGAAACCGGATTATCAGTGCATGCAATGAGAAGTGTATGTCATACTGGATGGGCTGTTAACACTGCCGCCTTATGGCCTTTGAGTCCCGGGCCTGATTGTGGACAGGGTCTCTCTCTGTATGCATCGTCTTGAGTTTGCATGGATTGTCCCTGGGCGCTCAGCTTTACTCCCACCTTTGCAAAGTCATTCTGTCCTTGGTTTATACTAATTAATTTAGAGGCAATGTGTCAGTCTCTGGATATACTGTATTATTTTTTCACTACTGAAACTGCATACATTCTGCTATGAGTAAACTTTTAAGGCCAGGAGAGCTTCTTTACTACCTTCCAGTCTGCCTTGGCAGTATACAATTGAAAAAAAATATTATTTCAGTTGCTGCATGAACAGCTGTAATTTAGTCAGTTTAATTATTTTTCAAAGTACAAACTGCTTTGCATGTATAAATGTCAATTTTTCATTTCTTTAACTTCATCAATTAACCAATGTACAGTATTAACATTTTTGGCAAATAATTTATCCACTCATCCCTTAAGGTTCTTGGCTACTTAGAGCTCATTCCAGAATGACAGAGTTCAAAATGAGACTTTTCTCCGGAAAGATTATCTGTCGAGTACAGCAGTGCTTCCTAACTCTCGTCTTGATGACTTTGTTCACCTGCTTGCTCAATCTGTTTACACTTTCATTTAGCTTGTTTATTCAGTCCTTCTTGAGTATCAAAAATACCCAACTTCCATGGTAATGTTTGCAAAAACTTCAGCACACAGAACACACTCTCCACAGCTTGCTGATTTTTATTTCTAACTAAACATCTCCTAACTAGTTGATCAGTTTCTGATGCAAAGACAGAAATGGGAATGACAATGTATCACATACAATGAGTTTTTTTCCTTCTAAAGAGATCCAGCTGGTTACATTCCAGGCAACACAAAGGAATGGAGGCAGTTCTGAAACTCAGAAACTGATACAGTGGTTGCGAATCCAACTTTCACCTTTTAAGAGCTGAAAGCAAATTGACAAATATGCCCCCAGACAGAAAACTGAAATCAATCAGCCTGTGATTAAGAGCTCATTTGGAGTAAAAAAACAGAGTGTTCCTCCACGACCATGGTCGTGTGTTAAAGGCCAGGAATCATTCCCAGAACCAAGAGCTGTGATGCCACAGCACTGACCACTACACTGCCTAAAGCAGGACATAAACAGAAGAAAAACGTAGGCACCATCCTGTCCTTAGCAGAGACTCCAGAAGAACAAAATGGGTGTTTGTTGAGATATTTTAGGAAAATGTGTTAAAACGGTTGTTGAATGCACATATGATGTAACAGTCACTACAACATGTGTGCTCATTTTAACATGACAGACATTTATTTCCTATTGATCGTAATGATCTGTCTGTCGCTGTGAAAAACTCGCTGCCTAATCTGCACCTCTCTTCTCTGCACAGCGATCAAGCAGCTTTGGCAGATTCGATGCCTTCAGACACCAGTCGTCCCCTGTCAAGCCAGAGGAGAATGCAGAGACTGAAGTAAGTCAAGGAATTGCTATTTTTTGCATATGGTCCTCCCTCCCTCCCTCCCTACACAGGCGCTCGTCCGGTCATTATGAAGCAGGCGTCACGGGCTTGAACCTGGTCATGTCACTATGTGACTGTGATCCCCCTAACCCAGAGGTTCCCAGTCCTGGTGACCCACACAGCTGCTGGTTTGGTTTTTGTTCCAGTTAAGCCCTCAGTTACACAATCAAAGCCTTCATTGACTTAATAATAGCAAGATTGATTTGAACTGTGTGTTCCCAGCTCTTAAACATGTTGGAGCTTTAACCACTGTATTTTGTGAAAGTGAAAAAAAAATCCCAAACTTGTCATCTGAAACAAATTGCTAATATTCAGTTGAAGCAACTTCTTAGATCATGTAAGGCTTATCTAATGAAGATTGGATTAAGTGAAAGCCAGCAGGTGCGTGGGCCACCAGGACAAAGGTTGGGACAAAGGTTGTGCCCCAAACTGAGGGTAGGCTGGGATTAGTGGGCTAGTGCTCTCAGTGGTACAGTGACCCTGCCTGTGAGTGACACACTTCTCCTCCAATCAGCACTGGAGCTCTGGTATGGGACGGTGCTACTGGGACGCCTTGAAAGACGAATGGCTTAAAGGTGGGCATGTCAAAGGACTCTGCCTGAGCTTCCTCTTTCTCGGCTCTGTGAGATCACAGGGATCGTAACCACATCCGAGATGAGAAAAAAAACACCACTGGTGATTGGAGACCAGATAAATATAACAGAAAGTGGTTCTTCTGGTTTTTTTTAAAGATAATTCCTCAATTAAACACATTTACTGTTATTTATTAAATGCATTTTATTTAAAGCACCATGTCAGGAACAAAATTGTCAAATACAGTTCTGGGACTTAAATAAAAGATCTATTGTTTCAGTAAAATCCACACATACAGAGGCACCTTGAGTTAGGTCAAGGTAAATTGACATTTCAGAGGTCTGACCACTTCTCCTCTGAGACTATAAGTAACTGTATTCATTGAATTTAAAAGACATACATTAGCATTATATGCTCTGCACATGTTTAAGCACAGTTTCCACCATTCTGTGGGCAGGACTATTCTCGGCTCTGTAAAATTCAGTGTCAAAGGGGCACGAAGTCATGTGAGGAGCTTACCAACCATTACCTTAAGCTGTTTCCTCCAGTGGGCCGCCACATGATCCAGACTGATCTTTTTTTAGTATCATTGATAGTAGAAATAGAACAGACAATGGGGTAGAGGGCACTGTCACGTGAGAAAAAAATCTAGAAGTTGCAAAAGGTCAATATAAGAGTAAAATGGGTATTTTCAGGCACCTCCATTGTGCACCTGGTTACTGTGCTGGTTAATGGAGCGATCAACCTTGAGAAAATAATCTAGAAATGACCTGTATTTTTCTATAAAAATGTTACTCTTCTCTATAGCACCCTTAAGGTTATTGTAGTATGGCCTCGGTGGTGAAGGACCACTTCATTAAACACCAGATGTGGGCGTAAAGGGTCCCACACAGTAGAGTAGAGCAGCTGAGCGACTGACCACGCTGTGTGTGTGTGTGTGCGTGCAGCCTACAGAGGGAGAAGCGGCAGCGGAGAGCTGTGACCAGAATCAGAACAAGACGGGAAGCCTGGGAAAGAAGATGAGGGCCATTTCGATGACCATGCGCAAGAAGATGGGGAAGAAGTATGTCAAAGCCCTCTCAGAGGAGATGGTAAGTCATCCAAGCAAGTGACAGCCTTCCAGGCCTCTCGCATGGGCCAGGCCCTTCAGACTCCAAAGCAAGGGAGAAAAGCCAAGCTGGTCTATGAAAAGATGCGTGGTTGCTGCTTTAATGCCTTTAGGAGCTAAACCAATAGGAAAATTGGGGTCCAGACAACCATGAGAAATAATTTCAATCTCTCTTCATCGTAAAAGATTGTTTCGAACCCTAGTGAAAAAAAAGAGCATCACAACTTATGAATGTACCATCTTTGTTCATTTCATGCAGTGATTTGCGATGTCTTCACAACCTAACGGCAGTGTCAGTTAAGCACAGATCGCATGTTCTAGATGTTCAGATGTAAACGGCTGTTCTTCTTGCAAAGGAACACACACAATTAGGTGGCCATTCAGAGCACTTGAGAATGTGGTGGTTAAGGTTCTTTCATCTAGTTCCACATCCTGTGTTGAAAGTAAATAGCTTGGTTTTTCTATTTTTTTTATAGAAAGTACCTGCGATTAACAGAATCAAAAAGTAAATACAGACAGAAAGAAAACCCCTTCTTTGCATCTGTTTCAAAACTCTTAAGGATTAAAGACTTTGTTGCCCAGACATTCCATGTCCTGGTTGAACTGAGATAAAAACATGGTTCAGCACACAGTAAACACTGCCATTGCATATGCTTTAAATTCTGCTTCCCTGTAATTTCTGTTAGGAAATGTTTTAATTGCAGCTCATAAAATGAACTTGAATTAAGCTTATAGTACAAGCCCATTGTCTGCAAATTCCTCTTTTCAATAGTATTGTGGCCTTATTCAATTTCTTTTCCCAGTACTGAACCTGTAACATCATTTCACTATCATCATATAGACTTCAGGATGGTTGAATTAAAGACAGAGTGCTGTCCCTTGTAAAACAAATTTGGAGGCCATAACGTTTTTCTAGGCATTTAATTAATTTCAAAGCAGGCTCATTTCTCAGCAGGTAATGTTAAAAAGAGCTGTAAATAACCTGCCTGTTGAAAAAACAAATGCACTGTGGTTTAATTTAGAAAAAAACAATATAATTAAAATATATTTACTACTGTACTTTACCAACTGCCAGCTAATGTTTAAATAATTTTAGAAAACTTGCATTGTAATATCAAGATATTTTAGAAAACTCTTGAAATGTATTTGAGTTGTGTGGTGTGGTCTGCAGGTCTGCAGATGGCTGGCTGGAGAATGACAATGGCTCTGTGCTTTCAGGGTGACGGAGCAGACAGAGAGCATGAAGGCAATGCTGAGACGAGTCATCCCATGGAGAAAGGCCCAGGGACCACCAATGGCTCTGCAGAGAGCCTCTATAGTCTCAAGAGTGGGCAGAGCTCCTCCAGTGAGTGATCCTCTTATTCCACCCACTGGCCAGCAGCTCCCCTGGCTTGAAACCAGCCAGGGGCTGGGACTGCAGTCTGACAGCTGAAGTTTTAGTTTACTTTAAATGGACAGATTCATTTGTGATTGTGGATTGTGTTGTACATTATTTGGTTTTATGTAATCCTTTAGCCAAACAATAAAACAAAACAAAGCAGTTTCAACTAACTTTTAAGAAGAGCCTGGAGTGTCCACTTCAGATATTTTACTCAATATTTAAAGTACTCAATGCCATAGGAATGACGCTGAAACAAGCTGCTGAAAACCTTGCCCGAGGAAGGGTAGGGTGCGAGTCCATGTTTGAAAGTGCATTGCTGTCATGCAGGCGGAGTCACCAGTGGTTCAGATGGGTCAAGTAACAGAGACAGTTTAAGACTGGAAGAAGAAATCCCATACACAGGGCCCTTCTGTGGGAGAGCCAGAGTGCACACAGACTTCATCCCCAGCCCATATGACACAGACTCCCTCAAACTTAAGGTAATAGGGCTCGGACATACCGCACCATTTTTTTTTAATTCTTCGCAATTCCATCCCAGACTTGTGTGTATTTAACATGTTTCTTTGAGTCCTGTAATTTACTGGTAAACACAATTCCCTGTTCCTGGGACTAAACAAGATCTCCCTTTTCTTGGAAGACTACAAAATTGTGTATATATGCTTATCTATGTTTGTAAATTTAAGATTTGTTCTCAGATTCTAACAACTAAGGAAAACTGAAGCCCCAAAAGATACCAAAGGCCTTTCAATTTAAACCCTCTAATTGAAAACCAACTTTGCCAGCTTTGCCACCACTCTCATATCCCTACAGACTCCCAGCTGACCTCTCTGTCTCGCTCCTCACAGGCAGGAGACATTATTGACGTTATCAGCAAGCCACCCATGGGAATATGGACAGGCATGTTGAACAACAAAGTGGGCAACTTCAAATTCATCTATGTTGACGTCCTGATTGACGTAGAGGTGGAGCCCCGAAAGATAAGACCTCACCGCAGAAGCAAGCGCCCCAGACCCAGAACCCTGCAGGAACTTCTGGAGCGCATCAACTTGGAGGTGAGCAATGTCTTCTCGGCACAGACCCCCTGCTGTCTCTACACGAACTAAAAACACCAGGCGTTCCGGTTCAGTGAGACACACGCGTGGTACTTTCCTAGCTTGGTGGAGATGAAGTCAGATTCTGATTGCTCAAACACATGGCAGACTGTGATAAAAGTGAAAAGACCATGTTACCGAGTGATGTCAATATTTCATCACAATGTGCGTACTTGGCTCTGTGCAAGAAGCATTCTCCCTGTCCTTACACTTTCTCCACATTCATAATACGTTAACGTTCGCAGAGCATTTGAAAAGCGTTTGAACTGAAGTTTCTCAGTCTCCACTGATGGATCCCCATTAACTTAAAGTCAGGCACTTTTTTTGTTCCTAACTTTACTGTACAGTTCAACATACCCAAGTAGGTTCTTAAACATAAACCTTTTTCAAATTAGTTAAGTGAAATGTATCTTTTCCTTTGCAAAAAGGATGTTCGGACTGTAAGACTGTATTTCTTAACAGGAGTATGCTTCGTCTTTGCTGCTCAATGGCTATGAGACAGTGGAAGACCTCAAAGATTTAAAGGAAAATCACCTGGTAGAGCTGAATGTGTCTGACCCAGAGCACAGGGCCAGGCTGCTGGCTGCCACTGAGTTTCTCCTTGACCTGGAAAGTGAGTAAAAAGATTTCCAGTAAAGTCAGTTTGGTTAGTTAGAGCAGAACATCTGCCAGGAACTCTGATTTTTGGTTAATGATGAGCAAAGCAAGCAACTACAGCAACTACAGTAATTATGGTGTGTATTAACTTTCTATTGATTATTATATTTATTGTTAGGGAAGAACAGCACAAAGTAAAATTCAACATTCTTGGTCCAACATTAAAAAAAATCAGAGTAAAGGATGTGTCCTCTACAAATCTAACTTCATTTGTTGAATAAAATAATCTGAAAGAAAATCTGAGACTGCACCTCTTGCTGATGAAAGAGGAAATGTTTGTTTCTTCTTCAGTACATTGTGGTTTTAACATGAGGTGATAATAACCTGGTAGAGTAAGGGATAACAGATCTAAATATCATATTCTGTCCTTCGCACAGGAAACATTTGGTATCTGAATTTCAAATGATACATCAAATGAGGTCATTTCCAGGATAGAAGGTATATATAGACATACAGTAGATATGTATCTTGCATTTTTTATTCTGTAACACAGTATGAAAATTACATTCTAATTAGTATGAGCAGCACTATTTTTTTAACTACTGTGAGGTTTACTGGTATAGCTCTCACCGCTTATTAGTTGTGAATTCAACGTCATCAAAAAGTTAAAATGACCATTTACGTGCTTATACTGTAATACCATTGACTGAATAAGACAAGAACAGAAAGTAAATAATGACGTGAAAACACACCAGTTTATCCAAGACAAGATATGTCTTGTATATTGGTTGCCATATTGCTATGCAGAATAGATTTACAAGAGAAAAGTGAAACACAAATCACTAAGCAGGAATCGTTTCTTTCTTTCTACGATCTACAGTATTTCTGATTCTCTTTTCAGTTTTATTTGTGGATGTAGTGTGCTTTTCTAGTACTATTATTCTCCAATTAGGCAACTTCCTCAAGTCAATTAAATTTCTGAGAATATTTTTTGCTTTTTTGTGTCACTGTAATGTCACCCAATTCTCACATTTCAACTAGTTCTAGATATTTTTGTAGAACTTCCATGGATGTAAAGTGTTTTATATTAGGCTACAGTCATCTGATCAATTTGTTATCGAATAATAAGCCTTAGCTGGGCTGTATACTGTACATCTAAAGAAGCTCTTTGTTGAGTGTTTCCTCTGGGCAAATGGGGCAACTTAAGTGACTTGAATTACCAGCATCAGAAAGAGATAACCACCTCTTCTAGGCAAAAGCCATCAACCAAATCTACTTTGTGAAATTGAGAAAACTAAGTTAAAGTTACTCAATAACAAAGAGAAAAAAACAAACTTTCAATTTCCAGAATGAAAAACTGAATGAATGAAATATTGATGCATTTAGTTATTGTCAGTTTAAAAAATTGCTTTCATCGAACATGGAACTATTACTGTAACTGAACTGTTAGAATGCACTGTATATAAAAATCATCATGTTTAATAATATGAGAACCACTGGTGAAGAGTGGAGTCGGGCACATTACTGTAGTTCTAGCCTCGGCAGTGTCAGCTTCTGTGCACGACTGATTGATTCTTATTTTGTAGGTGAAAATGAGCAGGAGAGCAGAGATCTCCAGGCCTCTCACTCCCAGTCCAATTGTCTCAAGGTGGATCAGGATCATCCGAACGAATGTCCCAGAGATTCTGGTTGCTACATAACTTCAGAAAGCTCGGACAATAGCAAAGATGATGTGGGAAGTGAAAGTCATCCAGAAACAGTAGAGATCCCTCCCTCTGTGTCCTAACTGTCTCCAGAACAGATTCTTCCTACTGTATATTGTTATACTTAAAGAATGTAAATATCCTCAAAGACCTGCTTCATCTCTTATCTTGTTATTTCCAACACCTATTTTTTTTCCCACTTGTCTGCTTTATGTTGCCATCTGAATCCCTTCTCTGATTGCACGGAACCGTTTTCTGTGACAAAACGGAATCTCTCCTTTCTGTGCCCCATACTGTGGACAAACAAACCTGGGGCATCAAGAATGCTCTTGATGTGTGCTGCTCATGGCTTTGCCTAATCACCTCAATTGAAGTGTTGCTTCAATTTAACTTGTCAAGTAGGACACTGAAGAAGTTACATTTTGTGTTAGTGTACCCAACGGAGAATACTGTACACATTTCTTCCCAGTCCCTGGGCAATGCTGTAAATATGTTGTGTAAAACAAGTGTATGATGTAAGAAAGTACTCAGTGAAAATTAAATGTAGATTATTTATGTTAACATTTAAAACATTTACCCTTCTTTATAGCTACTATTTGTATGATTTTATTAAGTATTGTTAAATAAAATATTTGTAAAAATAAATGCTGTTTTGATTAATACATAATGTAGTACTTTGCTATACTAGTGTGAAACAGAAAAAATATACATGTATCTGCTGTGACTGACAAAAACTGCTGCAGACTGTAAAGTACCTTATACCAAATTACTCATTAATTTGCTAACATTTAACAATGTTTTAACGGATCACTGAACTTAAACGCATTTGGTTAGCGATATCATGCCTAAATATGATATTCTCATCTAATGTTAATGATGCAAGAGACAGGAATTTCTGATATCATCACTTACATTCTGTTCCCTTTTCTAACAATAGAACCATTTTTATTCCAAATTCCATGACCGCTACCCATTCAAAACGCAACATTTTCCTTCAGACCCATGAAAAATATATATTAAAATATTTGAGAGCCCTTTATGGGAAATGCACTTAAAATTCATTCTCAGGAAATATACAATTCATTTCCATACATACAGTAAAACCAAAGAAGTATGATTTTACAATGAGTTGTTTTCCTTCTAACTGTTTACTTTTTGTAAATGATGGTTAAAAGGAAAAAAGAAAGACACTGACGTCAAACTGAAATACAGTTTTAAAGGTTCAGTTACCAAGGCCTCACTAGAGCTTCAGTGTCTGAAGTGTTTTGGAAAATATTCTGTGAAAAAATGATTACGTGGGCAGTCAAGACAACCACTTCCTGAGATGCTCAAATTATTGTGACATTTAATACTTTAACACTTCCTCTCCTTCCTATAGACGTTCTGTGGTAGAACTTACTTGAGGTGAGTAGTTGCCCGTGAGGGAGCAGTGTGGAGTGAGTAGATGCCCGTGAGGGAGCAGTGTGGAGTGAGTAGATGCCCTTGAGGGAGCAGTGTGGAGTGAGTAGATGCCCTTGAGGGAGCAGTGTGGAGTGAGTAGATGCCCTTGAGGGAGCAGTGTGGAATGAGAGTAGATGCCCTTGAGGGAGCAGTGTGGAGTGAGTAGATGCCCGTGAGGGAGCAGTGTGGAGTGAGAGTAGATGCCCTTGAGGGAGCAGTGTGGAGTGAGAGTAGATGCCCTTGAGGGAGCAGTGTGGAGTGAGTAGATGCCCTTGAGGGAGCAGTGTGGAGTGAGTAGATGCCCTTGAGGGAGCAGTGTGGAGTGAGAGTAGATGCCCTTGAGGGAGCAGTGTGGGGTGTGAGTAGATGCCCTTGAGGGAGCAGTGTGGAGTGTGAGTAGATGCCCTTGAGGGAGCAGTGTGGAGTGAGTAGATGCCCTTGAGGGAGCAGTGTGGAGTGAGTAGATGCCTGTGAGGGAGCAGTGTGGAGTGAGAGTAGATGCCCTTGAGGGAGCAGTGTGGAGTGAGAGTAGATGCCCTTGAGGGAGCAGTGTGGAGTGAGTAGATGCCCGTGAGGGAGCAGTGTGGAGTGAGTAGATGCCCTTGAGGGAGCAGTGTGGAGTGAGTAGATGCCCGTGAGGGAGCAGTGTGGAGTGAGTAGATGCCCTTGAGGGAGCAGTGTGGAGTGAGTAGATGCCCGTGAGGGAGCAGTGTGGAGTGTGAGTAGATGCCCTTGAGGGAGCAGTGTGGAGTGAGTAGATGCCCTTGAGGGAGCAGTGTGGAGTGAGAGTAGATGCCCTTGAGGGAGCAGTGTGGAGTGAGAGATGCCCTTGAGGGAGCAGTGTGGAGTGAGTAGATGCCCTTGAGGGAGCAGTGTGGAGTGAGTAGATGCCCTTGAGGGAGCAGTGTGGAGTGAGAGTAGATGCCCTTGAGGGAGCAGTGTGGAGTGAGAGTAGATGCCCTTGAGGGAGCAGTGTGGAGTGAGAGTAGATGCCCTTGAGGGAGCAGTGTGGAGTGAGTAGATGCCCTTGAGGGAGCAGTGTGGAGTGAGTAGATGCCCTTGAGGGAGCAGTGTGGAGTGAGAGATGCCCTTGAGGGAGCAGTGTGGAGTGAGAGATGCCCTTGAGGGAGCAGTGTGGAGTGAGAGTAGATGCCCGTGAGGGAGCAGTGTGGAGTGTGAGTAGATGCCCTTGAGGGAGCAGTGTGGAGTGTGAGTAGATGCCCTTGAGGGAGCAGTGTGGAGTGAGAGTAGATGCCCTTGAGGGAGCAGTGTGGAGTGAGAGATGCCCTTGAGGGAGCAGTGTGGAGTGAGTAGATGCCCTTGAGGGAGCAGTGTGGAGTGAGAGTAGATGCCCTTGAGGGAGCAGTGTGGAGTGAGTAGATGCCCTTGAGGGAGCAGTGTGGAGTGAGAGTAGATGCCCTTGAGGGAGCAGTGTGGAGTGAGTAGATGCCCTTGAGGGAGCAGTGTGGAGTGTGAGTAGATGCCCTTGAGGGAGCAGTGTGGAGTGTGAGTAGATGCCCTTGAGGGAGCAGTGTGGAGTGAGTAGATGCCCTTGAGGGAGCAGTGTGGAGTGAGAGTAGATGCCCTTGAGGGAGCAGTGTGGAGTGAGAGTAGATGCCCTTGAGGGAGCAGTGTGGAGTGAGTAGATGCCCGTGAGGGAGCAGTGTGGAGTGAGTAGATGCCCTTGAGGGAGCAGTGTGGAGTGTGAGTAGATGCCCTTGAGGGAGCAGTGTGGAGTGAGTAGATGCCCTTGAGGGAGCAGTGTGGAGTGAGTAGATGCCCGTGAGGGAGCAGTGTGGAGTGAGTAGATGCCCGTGAGGGAGCAGTCTCGCAATTTCTCCCTTATTGTTATATCCTGTTTTTAGGTCAGTTCATGGTTGAACTATGCAACTGAGAATTCAGCTGGTGTTGTGGTTCCAGGCTATGGATTGATAACCCCTGATACTGAGCAGACAACATGCGTCTCTTTCAAATCCGTTGCCTTGTAATATGGATCTTTTCTGACAATCAGTTAAACAACTGGTGTGCCAAATGGTTTCAAACTCCAAAGCCGATTTGTAAGGGTCACAGTAACACAGCAGGTGAACAGCAATGCACGATACAATAACATACCTGCGAAATGGCTCCTGGATCTCTTAGATCTGCAGTATACAGGGTTACACAACCAAGAATCCCCCTACCGTTAACAAAAAGATTGTGGACTGCAGCCCCCTGTAGGAAAATGTATGCAACAAGGACCAAATATTTATATCACAAGACTAGCCCTTGCATTGCAAAAGCTCAATCAGCTTTAAAACAATCCAGAATAATTTTAATAACTATGCACTTCAAACATAAATGTAAAGTATGAATTCCCTATAATTTGACACTTCTCTGTAATTGAAATGTGAACGTTTTTTGTATGGACAAAACACAATGTCCCGCATTACGTGTAGAATCTGATGTTCTGGAGAAGGGTTCTGTAAACGTGTGAAAAGGCCCTAAAATGGCTAGCGTGATGTGACTGTGACATGAGATTATTAATATATTGTAAAAACAGAGAAATGATTTCGTCCTATGTGAGAAATAAAGGGGACTCGGGCCATCACAGGCTATTGCAAATTCTGAATGCTGCCAAGTTGTGTCTGAAATAAGTATAAATTCTATAGGACTTTCTGGCCAACCTTTGATACGAACACAGAAAACGGTCACTGTTGTACTTATTGTCTCTTCTAAAACCGCTCACATTACTTTCATATTTTATAAAACGTATTTCTGTTTGTTTTGTACAATTCCCGAAAACTTGTGTGTAAAACTTTATTTGGGCATTGTTAACCTTTTATGAGAATGATGCAATGATCCTTACCGTTCATAACAACACTATGCAATACAATGCATTAAATGCAAGACAAAAACTACATAAACCACAAGAACAAAATAAACACAGCGCCGAAACCCTGCACAAAAGGCATGCGCAAGTCCTCCTCAAGCGCATGCGTATTTGATTTATCAAGTGCGTCTCGCCTTTTGACTTCCTGGTTGTCGCAGGGAGTTTTGGGAATTGTCGTTTGCAAACGGTATTATCCAACTAATTCTTACGCGAATCCACGGCCTGTGGAACTACAATACCCAGCGACAAAAGCGAGAACACTGTTTTGATTTGATAAGGTACAGTCATCATTAAGAAGGGAAAGCCGGTAGATCATGTGTACTGAGGTGTTCCTAACCAGTTACATGAGTCCGAAGAGTATAGTTTGTTAAGAGGATGGCGGGGGAAATGTCAATACTAGGTAAGAATCATCTGCTGTGAGAATATTACTTTAACACCGCTAGATCTAATGGAAACGCTAAAAGCTTTGACCATTTGAGATGGACTAACTGAATTGTTTTCCTGATATTAATTGACTAAAAGGTACCAGACTCAGTCGAAACCAAAGAGCTACCATTTTGTATCTCCAAAATCTTAAAGCGATGTTCATATATTGTCTTTCTTGGCGACGTTTAGTAGCGGTTGGTTTGCAAAGATTTAGTTATTTGAATCCGCGTGATTGACGTATAAAAAAAACGCAGAGCTGATCAACAGAAGTTGATGGTTCTCGGTCGCTGAAAACACAGCTGATGTGGATGTCGTGTTTATCCAGAGCGATTTGCAATTCATAAGACAAACGCGATATACAGTAAATTAAAAACTGTAGTAGCCGCGAACCAGCTTACAGAGGGCAACACTAAGGAGTGAGTCTTCTCAGAAACTGAGGTACAGTATTGCACTGTCTCTCATCCTGGTCCTCGGTTGCGCCTGTCTGTGCTCGGGTTTGTTTCAGCCGGTCCACTTGGTTGTCTTGTTACACTTTTTTTTAACTGTTGTCTTTAAAATATCCGTTTAAACGCATTATTTCTAACGATTCGAGCGCACACAACTTTAAGTCTCTCGCCGACTTGTTAATTATAAATAAGGAAGCGAGTTAATTAACAAGTTCTTAATAAGAGGCCAGCTGATGATGAACACACACATGGGAATCGGGCTGAATCAGACAACTTGCACGCTAAATCGAGATTATTCCTTCTGCTTTTGTCACGTCGGTGATATTTCAGCTGAACACCACATTTGATTAAAAAAAGCCTTCAAATAGAAAGTTGGCAATTCAGAAGTTGGAACAAAAACGACAATGGAAGGTTGGAGAAACACTGCTGTGGAGCAAAGAAAGATACAGACAAGCTGCCAAGTATTGTTTTAAAGCATATTTAGGAAACGGTTGTCAGGTGAGGAATCCAGTGGTTTGATCCTTCAGTGAGGAATACAAGGTGCAGCATTGACAGGTTAGTTTCTTGTTTAATTCCTGGCACCTGGAGTGAGATACAACACATGTAGTTGCATTCAGACGTTGTATTTTTTTCATGAAATTTCAGTTCTGAAGTTTTGACTGCTTTTGCCCTGTTTTACTGTGAAAAGGGTGAGGTTGCAGGAAGTTGTATGTTTCATCCCTGGTGCACAGGGACAAGAGGAGGAGAAGCAGAGCTCGACTGCTGCCCAGCTGGCCTGGCTGAACTGACCTGAACCTGATAAGCACAGGATCAATAGGCCAGATGTCTCCAGTGATGTTGATATTGGTGTAAAAAGGTCACTTTTTTTGTCCCGTGGTTTGGAATGTCTTCCAGGGTCGGCAGTCCTAGCCCTTTTCCTGGCTGGGTACTTGGGCCAGCAGTATTTGCCACCTCCAAAACCCAGAGTGATTGGGCTGGACCTGGGCACGACGTTCTGCTCCGTGGGGGTGTTCCACCCTGGAGTGGGGGACGTGGAGGTGATCGGGGATGAGGAGGGGCGGAAGAGCATCCCCAGTGTCGTGTCCTTCTCCCCCTCGGGAATCCATGCTGGATACGAGGCGCAGGAGCTGGCTGACGCCAACCCTTACAACACCATCTACGATGCCAAGAGGTTCATTGGCAAGCTTTTTAAACCCGAGGAGCTGGAACGAGAGGGCGCTCAATACCAGTTTAAGGTAGATCTCACAACGTCACTTCTTGTGTGCTGTGTGTGATGTGGCTTCGCATGAATGAGCAGGGAGGACACCGTTTCACCTCCTGATTGTTACAGCAGTGATGCACGAGAATTATTGTCAATAACGCATGACACATGCGATTGGAGCCGTAATCAGAATATTAAAATTGAAAAATGTAACAAAATACAGAAATCTTTGCATTTTTAATATTTTAATACAAATTGGCTCATATTGTCAGGTCTTCACATTTCATCCTTTTCCTAAGAACCGGCAGATAATGTTGCACAAGTGATGCCAGAGCAGCATGAGCTTGTCGGATGACAGTGATTAGCTCTAGAAGATGACAAGAAAGCTCTTATTATGTGCCTTTTCAAAAGCTGGTGGTGTCTTCTAGGTGGTATACAACAACAGGAGTGCAGAGTTCTCAATATCAACCAATCGCACGTTCACAGTCACTCCGGAGTTCATCGGCTCTCGCCTCCTGCTGAAAATGAGGAAGATGGCGGAGAAGCAGCTGGGAGTTCCCATCACTAAGGCCGTCATCTCCGTGCCTGCAGAGTTTGACGAGAGACAGAGGAACTATACCATCAGGGCAGCCAACCTTGCAGGTAGCTCTTCAGATCTCCTTCTTTCCTTTCCTGACGAACGCATCTCATAAAAGACCTTGCAAATGCAAAATATTGCCTTAAAATATGGCGCTCCCTGGTGTGAATCTGAGAATAGCTGAGAAGAATAATTGCTTACACTTCTGTAGCACTTTTCTGGACACTCCAATCAAAGCACTTTACAGGTAATGGGGTCTCCCCTCCACCACCACCAGCGTGCAGCCCCACCTGGATGATGCGATGGCAGCCATAGTGCGCCAGAACGCCCACCACACATCAGCTATTAGTGGGGAGGAGAGCAGAGTGATGAAGCCAGTTCAGAGGTGGGGATTATTAGGAGGCCATGATTGGTAAGGGCAAAAGGGGTAACAACTGTTCTCTTTTTGAGAAACACCCTGGGGTTTTTAATGACTACGGAGAGTCAGGACCTCGGTTTTACGTCTCACACGAAGGATGGTGCCTTTTTACAGTATAGTGTCCCCGTCGCTATACTGGGGTATTAGGACCCAGACAGAGGGGTGAGTGCCCCTACTGGCCCCTCTAATACCTGTTCCAGCACCAGCTTTAGTTTTTCCCGGGACGCCTGCTATGTAGTTACTGACCAGGCTCACCCCTGCTGAGCTTCAGTGAGTTGCAGAGTGATATAGCTTTTCCTGAAGTTAAAGAAGAAGATAAGGAATGGTTTAGACATAAGTGTTTATTAAACTGTAGTGAATCACAACTTCAGCTTGGTCTGTGTGCATAACCTGCCTCGTGTCTGGCTTTGTTAGGTCTGGGCGTCCTGCGGGTGATCAACGAGCCCACTGCTGCCGCCATGGCGTATGGGCTCCACAAGGCCGATGTCTGCAGTGTGCTGGTGGTGGACCTGGGCGGAGGGACCCTCGATGTGTCCTTGCTGAACAAGCAGGGGGGCATGTTCCTCACAAGGGCCATGGCAGGTAGGATGATTGTGGAGGATTTGCAGAAAGCTTAAAGAAAGCTGTGGCGCGTGCCCTGGTGGCTTTCCTCTTGTCCGGTTGTGTCGTAGCTCTGCCTGTGACTTACTGGTTTTGCAAACTCGGGAACGGCAGTGTGCTTCCTCTGTTCCATGTGGTGTTAGTCGCTCACTGACCCGCGGTCTTGTTCTGACACTGCGCAGGGAATAACAAGCTGGGGGGCCAGGACTTCAACCAGCGGCTGCTGCAGTACGTGGAGCAGCGAGTCCGCCAGCGGCACGGGGCCCTTCCGTCGCGCAAGCAGGACAGGCACCAGCTCCGGCAGGCCGTGGAGCGGGCCAAGCTCAGCCTGACCCTCCAGCCCAGCGCCGTGCTGCGGGCCCGGCTCGGGCACGAGGCCGGGGGCGTCCTGTTCGAGGAGCTGATCACCAGGGAGCTCTTCGAGCAGCTGAACGTAGACCTCTTCCAGAAGATCCTCACCCCCATCGAGGAGGTGCTGAGGGAGGGCCAGCTGGACAAAAGGGAAGTAGACGAGATCGTCCTGGTTGGGGGCTCAACCAGAATTCCCCGGATTCGCCAGCTCATCCGCGAGTTTTTCGGGAAGGAGCCCAACACCTCTGTGGACCCAGACCTGGCGGTGGTGACTGGTGTGGCGATTCAGGCGGGGATAATGGGCGGCTCCTGGCCACTGCAGGTCAGCGCTATCGAAATACCCAACAGGCACTTACGCAAGACGAACTTCAACTGATGTCCTTATTTATTTTTATTGTTCCCGGACGCCATCTCGGCTTTCCCCAGGATCACCGTGCATGTTCCTACAGGCCGAGCTGTTCCTGATAAGTAGTGTTTGCTTTGTACGGCATTTGAATTAAAAGAAAACATGAACCAGCTTACCAGCTCACTTCAGAACCATGTCATTCCAGATAGTTATGAGTTTGTTTTAAAAATGGTCAGTCCGTGCTGAGGAATAAACTCACAGGTTTTATTAAAAAATGCAAAAAGATTTGTAAGTACAGCTTGAGTCCCCGAGCGTCACGGAGACGTATCGAAATGATTTTAACTTTTAAAATGCTCCCTCGTCGTACCTGCTGAACTTCCAGAGCAAGGCCTGGGGTGAAAGCCTTGTGTTATATTTCTGTAATAATGTTCTGGCCAGAGGGAGAGGACAGATCCCCCTGCCCAGGGGACATCTGCACCCGAGGGACAGATCTGCGATGTTGTGGGTATTTGGGTGCATGAAGGATCTTTCGTGGGATCAAATTCTGTGTTAATGAAAACAGAATTCTGCCAGACAGTTTTTTGATGATCGATATGTACTTACAGTAACTCTGCCACTGAGTTTCCGTAATTGTGCTTTTCCTGAGGGAGTAAAGTGACTGCATTTCTCACTAAAACTGGTGAGGAAGAGGAAACAAATAGTAAACTGTTAAGCGGTTTTGAAGCTTTCAGACATATGCTAAAGGACCCCTGGACCGAGGTACTCCTACCCCACCCTGGTGTTTTGCTGTGGGGCTTTTATAAGGTGCAGCAATTTGCTACTTTTCACTTAAAAACTCACTGGGAAGATATTTGGTTGTTGCTTGCAGGTCTATGGTTTAAAATCCAAAAAGAGCTTTTATTTATAACTGTGTGGACATCTCATTCCATCCTCTGCTCTCACTGTCCCATCTTTGGTGTCTTCTTGAAAAAGAAGCTTTAGCTCCCCCTGCTGGCGACCTAACTCCTGTGAACTCAGAGCTGCAGAAGACTGAGACTGAGTGCATTTCATCAAACCTAAGAAAGTGTTTTAATTTGCTTTATGCTTTTGTTGCACAATTGTATAAAAGGAAAGCCTAAACGTATGCAGCAGTCAAACTGGTGATTTTGTGTAAGCGACAATGTGCACTCCGACCTTATTTGCAAGCAAATTCAGAGAACTGCAGTAAACGTGGAATACATTGTTAAACTGCCCGAGTGCAGGTCAGTTACTTAATGGGGTAGGATGCCGCTGTCTCTTAAAGAGCAAACTTCACCCTGAACATGAAAACAAGACAGAATATCCCTCACTAAATGGACAGCTAAGCTGCGGCTCTTAAGGAATCATTTAACCTGTTCATGCCATAAAGTAAACTGGTGTCCTTACTGTACAGGGAATAACTACAAAAAGAGTGCCTTTTTTTAGTCTTTTCAAGAATAGTAGGGTTAATACTTCAACCTTCAATCTAGGTTGGGGTAAACAGTGTAACCTTACCACACAGAGTGACGGAGGTTTCACCATGGAACTTTTTTCCAGCATACTTGACAGGAGAAATGGGACCAGTCTTGTCATTCTCCTTTGTTTTGTGGACCCACTGAATGAGGGTTAAAGTAGGTTGGTGTTTAATTCTGTAGCAGGTAATGGAAGTTTAAAACAGCAGCTGGACACTGTCTGTCTGAATTCAGAAAATGTGAATATATTTGTGGACCTGGTTACTCATTCCAATGAAGACTAAGGTTTTCTGCTGTATGTAAAGGAGCTATTTTAGTAATTATTTTCAGTTTACAGCTGTAATGTCTATATATATATAGGGGAAAAAATAAATCTGGAAATGTATCTGGTCTGTATTCAATATCTCTATTAGTGTGACAAAACTTTAGCCTGTTTCTTTCTGTATTTTGCACATACATCTAAACAGGATTATGGTGTTCAAAAGTGAATCTTCTAGATTCTCCTCGCTGAAGGACAACTGTTTTACTCATGTGAAAGATGGGACTGCTTATTAATATATTCATTTACTGAAGGGGAAAAGTACCATATGCAACCTATTGCATAGCAGGCAGAAATTAGACTATAAAATGTACCAAACTCCTCCGCGTTGGGCCTGTTGTGTACACACTCAATGTCGGACTCGAGGAATGTGGAATCAGGAAGGTCTGTAGAGGTCATGACTGACTGACACCTCCACGGCCGGCAGTCCTGTGGGGCACGTGCTCGGCTGCGCCTAAGCCTTGGCACAGCTTTGAGCAAAGATGGTGCTGCTATTCTTTACAAACATCTTGGACGTGTCAAGATTTGGGTTCTCAAGAGCACAGTACCTGTAGATTTCTATTTATGTTTGGAGAAAACATTTTAATAACCTGCATAAGAAATAAATCAGTATGTGGATGCTCGTTTTGAAGCGGGACAAAGACGTTTTGGGACTATTCTGGATGCAGGACTCCCATCCCACTTACTGCACACTACAGATCATATTGTCGAGCTATTTCAGGGCAGCAAAGCAAGACGATTCTGGAACTTATCACAAGAATCATTTTGCTTGATGTAGCTACCCTTTTATTCCACTTCAGTTTTACTTTGAAGAGGACCACTATGTGAGGTATTCCTTGTACAGATGTAGATTTGAGTTTAAGGGTCTGCAAAACACCAGTCTCGAATCTGGTCCATGCAAGCAAACGGGGTATCCAGACATTTATCAGAAGATGCTATTCCCTTGCTTAGGGTCCCTCTCAGTGGATACTGCACTGCTGGAGCCCTGACTGGTGGAGTTACTGCAGGCTGCCTGCTGGGAAGTGACTGGTGGGCAGCTGCAGCAGGGTAATGCTGTCACAGTGCCCTTGGCAAGACAACGCGGGACTAACAGCTGCTGCCGCACAGGAAGGTCACAGAGGTCAAACTGGAAAATAATTTATTGCACCCATTGGTATCACGAAAAAAGCATTCACATACAACAATAAAAAAAACTGAAAAAAGTTCTGAGACTGATACAAACAGCACCTATTAGAGATAAATTGTATTAAAATTTGTATTCCACCCACTCAGCTAAATGCAGCACTCTTTTTCTAGTCTAACGAGAGTTTTCAGAGGCTCCTGGACTGATGCACACAGATGGCCAGGCTGTAGCTGCAGTTACACTGAATAAGACCTGCTCATTGATGGGAATTGAAGCCTGCAAGACAAAACCTGCATGGACACAGCTGAACTAATAAACCCACTCCAAAATGGAGATAAAACAATTTGTCAATGTTTATAAGGGAGGGAGGAGTCCATTGATCAAGTAGATAAGGTAAATCACTACTGCATGTGAAAGACCAGACTCGACAACAGCTGTGCCTCACAGCTTAAAAATGACTTGTTCTTCTGTTCCTTAGTCCCTTCATATAATTCCAGCAAACATTGGAACAAAAATGTCTAAAATGTTTTGTCCCATTTTAAATATTTCACTGACATCTTCAGCCGGAGTTGTGAAAAGATAACTGTGAGTAGGCAACTTGATTTCTACTACTTCAATCAACAGTGATGTATAGAATAGGGGTTACCAATCTTGTCCTGTAGATCAGCACCTGCTGATCTTTGTTGCAGCTGAACCTGTTAATTACATGCTTAAATTGACCTAACAAATTAGGATTGTTCTGCTTAGAAGTTTCAGTTGCCTATGAAACAGTAGTTAAAAAGTAACTCTGGACATGTTGAGGATCAACTAAATTACAAATTAATGGTTCAGTTGCATAACAGAACTCAGCTGGTACAAAAACCTGCAGATGTGGACGTCTAGGCTGGGAATTTTTATATCTGCAAACCCTGAAATAAAATAACTGATCTGCATTTCCCTTTAAGATTACATTTTTCCAGCTTTACCTGGAATGACTTATTGACCTTTCAAATAGGAACCAACCTCAGAAGTTAAAGTTAATACTGCAGTGCAAGCACAATAAATGAGAGCCCATCCCAATAGAGGGATGCATTTACTGTAAATGTTTAAACTGATTAAAAGGGAAATTGAAGAGCTTTGTTTTTAATTGCAATCCAGCCTTTTTTGTCAGCACAACAGTGAAATACTATTTCTTATACATTTAAAGTTCTTAAAAGAAATCAAAATGTAAGAACTACTAAAGTGATTATCTCCATTGGAGTTCTCTTAAAAATCGCTATCAGAAGACTGGGAAGCCAAACTGACAGTCAAAAGAAGATTAAAAACTATTACAATAATTTTACAAAATGAAATAAAAAATTAAAAAGCCAAATTGATTAGTGATGTTCCCAGCACATCTTTGACCAGCTTTTTGTGAATCTCAAAATACAAACCACATGTATACTAATTACTATAGCAGTGGAAGAACTGAAAATAAATTTTACTCCCAGACACCCTCTGGAATACAGCAATTTGCATGACAAGTGCAACGGGAGATCTCAACTCAAACTGTAATTAAATAAATAGGAAGGTCAAATTATCACAGCAGCTTCAGCTGTTCAGCTATAACTTCATATGTAAATTCTACAGACTAGACGGTGAGAGTACCGATGAACACTGAAATTATCACTTGGCAGTTTTATCATCACAGCCTTTCAGATCGTTTTGGCGAGTGCTCTTGAAACCTTAGAACAACAGAGATGGAGATGAAACTAAAGAAGCTGTAAAGTACAGCAAGTAAAGAAAACACACATCTGCTTCCTAATAGAAACAAGCAGGTGCAGTAAGCAGAGAGAGACCAGGCTTTGTGAAACAGCAGCGCAAACGATGCCACTGTAAAGGGCTGTAACTGGTGTGGAAGTGTCCCCTGGGACACACTGGGGTTTTTTACTGGCTACCAGCAATCACGCACTACAATGCTGGTGGTGAGGCAAAAGCCCCTTCCTCCTAATCTGCACAACACATTACAAGCATCACTGTGATAGTGTTCTTCAGAAACAGATTTAACAAAATGCAAAGTATATTGATTTCTGTATAGCTTTTCCACATTATTTAAAAATACTTTTCATTATTAGATGTTTTAAATCAAAATTTGGCCAGATTAAATATTTTATACTGTAATTTCTGTTTTGTACATTGTCTAATACATATTAATTTTCCAAACATCACTGGAGGAGTTAAAAAATAAAGTTCCATTATTAATATTTAATGCCCACCTCATTAATATTCTTAATCTGTGTACTTTCATTCTATGTTATAGTCACAGCTACTGTGCTTTGAATGGAACATGCCAAGAAACGGTCTTGTCTGGTTTCACAGCAAAATCTCACAATGACATTGTCAGGGACTTATCAAATGGAATTACATCACTTTGTCTACAGAAAGATTGAAACACCCAATTACTGGGGCACCTCTGTCTTGTGGCCTACTGTATGAAACCTCTGAACTCTCAGTCCAAGGAGAACAGCATACAAAAATGTTTTACACATCAACTATCCATATTAACAAAAGAATTCAAAGAAGGTTTCCTGAAGTCGCTGCGACAATTTCTACTCTTTATTTCTCCACTTTCTGTGGAGGTAAAGGTAAATCTATCAACTTGTGAACTAGTAACACTGAACCTTAGAAACCTTTTGAAGTTTGAAAAAACGTTCCAGTAGTTTCCAGTGACAAAACATTTCAATACTCACATGGGGTAAACTGCACATTGACAAAAAAATCCCATAAATCACAGTAAACAATCGAATGCCTGGCTGCGATTATATTCAAGTCACCCAGTGTGCAGGAGTCCAGCCTTGCACGACAGTGCAGAGTAAATCAACTGAAAAGGGAACATCAACTGGTCAAAAAGTCCCACCACAGGGGAGTCTCAGAGATGACATTCAGAGTCTAATAACAAGGGAGAGGAAGCCACAGATTTCATCAGTCTTCTCTGTGAGAAGTGCTCATAGTTCTCCAGCTCAACTCCACTTGAGGCTTCAACAATAAAAACAGGACTGTATTTACAGGTGTACGAAGCGGTGGGGTGGACCAGACTTTCCCACTGTCACAGCAGGCAGGCAGACAGTAGCTCGATGAAAAAGACAGGAGTCGGAAGTCTTGTCACTCTGAGGAAGTAAAGCGTTTCGTCGTCAGTGAACGTGCATCTTCAGTGAGGGCTGGTCGAAGGGGGTGATGGCCTCGTTGGCGTAGCCGTCGTAGCCATGGTCACCACACAGCGAGAGCTCCTCCGCGCTGCCAACGCCATTGTTGATTTCTGGAATCACCCGAGAGAGAGAAAGGGATCAGCCTACAGTGCGGCTAGGTGTGTGGCATTTCAGTTTCAAACTGTTCTTAAAAATCACAAAACCCATCCCGGGAAGTCATGCCTGAGAAAAGCTTTTATGCCAACAAGACGCACAAAAAAATGTATTTTCTCGGGAGCAGACAAAAGAGCCTGATTATCAGGCCTTCGAAAGAGCATCGGCGCTGTCCTGTTAAGAGCCCAGCACTGACATGACCAGGATTCACTCACCTTCTGAGCCTACATTACCAAAGCGCAACCCCAGAGTAAGGGGTGTGCTGCTCTCGGCTCCCAGTAAAGGCATGTGAAGGCGTCTCATGGGTGTGGTAGGGGGCGTGGTAGGAGATAAAATGGCAGGGAGCTGTGGGATGGAAGTTGTGGAGGAGGAGGAGGCCAGTCTGGCCGTGCCTCTCTTGTGGAACCGCTACGGTCGTTTACCTTTAGGAAATCCACAAGCACTCAGAAAGCATGCATGGTCAAGCATTTCGCACAAAAAACAGCAGCACATAAAAAGCAAACCTCCTCCAGGGGCTCAAGATAAACATTCACGGCAGAGAGCACATAGAGGCTCCCAGTAGTGTCATCACCTGAAAAGATGAGCTTCTCCTTCATGATATTCACATCCCGGCTGGACCTCCTCACTGCTGCACTCAGCATGATCTGCTCAGGGTTATAACTGCGGATGCTGCCCAGCCGCCACCTGCAACACGGCGCCAGATCAGTAAGCCGCTGCCACTTGTGCCTGTTCTGCACCCCCACAGGCGTTACAGGACATTATCTGGCTCTACGAAGTCTCTCATGCTTTCTCTGGGAGGATGATTTTATAAAACACCAGTCACGAGTGGCAGAGAGCTGCCGAGCCCCTCATGAATAAGCGGACGTAAATGACTGGATTAGCTACAGTGTTTCTTCTCTCTTGTGGTTCAGCTGAGTAGGAAACCATCATGCTCTGGTCTACTGATGACTGATAGTATGTTGTTAAGAACAGATAGTGTTTTTTTTTAGGCATGTCAACACTTCATAGAAGCAGTGGCTGAGCCAGAGGGATGAAACACTTTTTCATAACAAAAAAGCAAATAGTTTTATCCTTGGTAAAACAAATGTAGTTTACATAAATCACATTTTTGTATTACCCTTTATATTAAAAATGATTTTATTTCAAAGGGTTCAATATGGACATACAGTAAATGTTTAAAACTCATTAAATTGTTCTAATTGCTCTGTTGATAGGCTTTATAGACCAATCCACTAGAACAACAATGATTTCAAACATTTGTTTGAATGAACAAAAATGTACAGCAAAATGAAAAGCAATACAACATACGAACAATTTAAATCTACACCACAGAAAATAAGTTTTCAAACATGGAGAAAACTCTTGGTGAATGTTGAGCTGGAGTAACTCGAGGCAAAATAATATGTAAAGGAGAAAATAGAACACCTTAAATTATCATGTACAGTATAGAATAGGTACAGTAATGAACAGCCCGGGCAGGCAAACTGGAAAGACTCCCTTGTTTCGAATGAGGAGCATGCCTGGGCCAGCTCGTCTACTCTCATCACTGGGGTCCTCCTCTGTATCCACACTCCAAACAAGCATGCACAGAATGATTACAGATAAAGCTTTATCCGTTCCGACTTCAGCTTCAATAATATTGGACAAACTGGGCGTTTCCACTTTCACTTCTCTTGGAACCTGAAGTGAGGTCAACACATTTAACTTCATGTTTGTCTGGAGCGTGGCTTAACCCTGAAGACCTGCTTGAAAATACCAAAATCTCTGCCCCTGTTCTAATTCAATGCACTTTTTTCTTTTGGTACAACAGTCCTCATCTAACTGTGCCTCTAGAAGGTTTCAGTGCCTGTGTAGTGCAATCCACACCTGAAACTAACACTGATTCTGCACAGAACAAATACAAAAAAGCTTATAATTCATTATGTTAATCTCCCCCTCTCCCATGAAGTGGCATTCATACTGCTCTTTCTCAATTTTCATAACTTGCTTTCAAAACTCATCCTAATACATGGCTTGCTCTGAAAGGTGAGTGTGTTGCCCAATACAGAATATATTACAATAAGTAAAAGCCCAGTAAAGCAGTCCCCATATTTTGGTTGCTCTGAAAAGCATTAAAAGGTCTCAGTACAATGAACTGACTGACAAATTCTTCAAAGCAAGTAACATTCTAACATCTTTCTCATCTGGAACAGTACAGTTAATAGAGCTTCTGATGAGAAAGAGGCATTTCTGACTGGCCACTTGCGTGAGATGTCAAACTCTACATAGAAAAACCTCCTACACCCATAGGCAGCACAGCATTTGGAAGAAAGGCTAGAAGAGATAGCAAAAAGGAGCAAAGGATCAAGAAGCAGATAGAAAAGAAGAGCCGAGAAGGCTGGGAGAGGGAGGAAGAGGGTTGGTGAAGAAATTTGAGAGAGAGAAGAAAGGAGAGTGTCATGGGTCTGGAGAGGCGTGCCAGTTACCTGATCATGTGATAGCTGTGAGATGCCAGAATGCAGCACAGAAGAGGAGCATGCACACCAGTCAGAGCGGAAAGGAAAAGAACAAAACCAGGCAGAGAAAGAACAGAGTCAGTTTCTTCAACCACGACTGGCAGGCACAAGACACTTTGCCCAGATAGCCACCGCGGGCAAACGCCACAGCCCATCCCTGCTGCCTGGACTGGACAGGGCCCCCCACTTAGAAACACTACAGACAAGTGTGGGTTTTAATGGCCTGTGAACCCAGAAAAGTCTCACTCTTGTACAAACCAGCACCATTTATTACACCCACTGGGGTCCATCTCTATCAGGGGGGCATCATGTATTTCAGAAATTTTAAAAGTAAGGTGGGATTTTAATGACAAATTTAATTAAGAAGTGTTATGTACAGTAAATTATAACTGCATCACAGGCAGGATGACTGCCAGAAGGTCATGGACTAGTTCAACTAGTGCAATGTTGCTGCAGAACCCATCCATAATTCTTCTGGTTTCCATGATGTCCAGGAGCAAAATAGAACATGAGAACAATTAGGACAGGAGATCCCAGAGGAGACTAGTGTAGTGTGAGTCATGCTGTTCTAGGGTAGTGCAGCTTTTTCAATAACAGACCCGAGTGGCTGAAGATCGAGTGCTACTACCCCAACAGTAAGGACTTGTCCTCTACAGTGTAGTACTTATCCATTACGGTTCATGTGCCTCAGGTTTGTGACTGTACTTTGTTTCCAGTTGAGGGCTGAATGGATAGGATCACCTAGAGACTCAGACTCAGAGTTCAGAACTGAGCAAACTGAGCTTCTCCCAGAATTTCTACCATCCGTGTGCAGCTGGGAGGAGACCTCACTCATGAACTGCCTTCATAGAAAAAAATTGTTTGTCGGCTTAAAGGCTCAATGAGTTATATGATAAATTCTAAACAATACAAATACTTAATTTATCTATCTATGAAATAATCCAAGCTACCAGAAATAATGCTTTCCGATTTACATCATAAGGAAATGTTCTCGATGTTTTGCTTTTTCTGGTCACGTATTGGACCAAACTGCACTCCTGCAGCACTCTGAGGCTTTGCAGTAGATGAAATGAAGTCATTAAGGGTTTGCAGGACAACCATCTACGTATTTTATTCAGGAACAGAACTCATGTCAAGAGGCAAAACAAAGAAAAAGAAAGGGTCAAGGTTAAGAATTATTTACATTTCTGCTGATGCACACCTGGTGAGCAGCTCTTATCAGCATTTTATCTCAGACATCAACATCAGAGGAAATTTACCAATTTGGGGGGAATTTCATGTAATCTAGACAGCAGCATTTTCATGAAAAACTGGATGAACAGCAATGGATGTTACTTAAATTCCAGCTACGTATACCATGGAACATTTCAGGAAATCCCTCACCACTCCTCATCCAGCTACAGTGCTTGTTCCAGTGATATTCATGCCTCTTTCTCTGCCTGTCTCTCCAATTTCAGCAACTAAGGGGATGAAGCTGACAAGTGATGCTCTGTGCTGAGACTACAGAATATCTCATTTTAGGGTTAAACAACAAACATACTTTGGAATTTTACCCACAGAGTTTTTTAGCCATAAAACAATTTTAGTCATTCTGGCACATAAATGGTTAATATAGACTTCTAATTCCTCTAACTAAAATACTTATTCAGATTTGAAAAGTAGTACTTTTATAGGGTGATAAGGTTGTTCGATACTGGAGTCACACATTATTGAGTAATCAAGATCCACTGTACTGGCTGGTCTTTGTGCTCCTCTGCTTTCCGTCCTGCTCAGAAATCTGAGCCTTCAAGATACTTGTTCATGAAACCTGTCTTTTGGAGTTAACTTTTCCCTTCAGATTATGAGACCTTAAAAACACTGAACAATCTGAAATGAGAGTCTTACAGCCAGTCCACTGTTTGCTTGTTTAATTACTTTGTTACCAGTAAGTGAAGTGACTAAATAGTCAAAACTTCATTTTTATTTTATTTTGCTGTTTGAGGAGTTGAAGAAATACAAATCACAGACTGGCAGAGTGTGTTGTCAAAGCTACTGTGGGGAAACCCAGGAACACCAAGGCTCCTGCATGGACCAATGTCTTTCCCCAAGGAAGGGTCTCATAGGAAATCAGATAAGAGTTCAGGATGAAGTTTCTCCCCCCTTTGTTTGGAGAGCTGAAAACAATTAGATAGGGACAGCATAGGCACCATATTGAGATATGAAAATATACATCACTGAAGGAGGCCCCATCTCACAGTGGTTAAAATGCACATTTTTAGCAAGAAGCACAGCTTGCTCTGCTGTCTGCAAGTCCACAGGCACTTATTAAACAAAGATGGCACACTCCACTGCTTTAGTGAGCATCAGCCGAAGACAGGAGGATGGGGTGCGTTTTATTGCACTAGTGCATTCAGGACTGCTCCGGTTGGCATGTCAGAGCCAGCGCAGATATAAGGTGATGTGACTTTCGGCTGTTACGAGATCTATTTTGGGCAGAGAGCAAACACTTCACCCTGCATTGGAGGCCAATTATAATCGAGCTCAGTATCGCCAGAGGATGAATTGCAGCTCACAGTGGTTAACTCTGTGAGAGAACGAGACCCTGCACTAAGGCTGCTGCAGATGTCAAGACCAACAGAACTCTCCTGGAGATCCCACTAATTCTGCCCTGCCTTTGAAATGGACTTCGGTGCTTTCTGAGGCGTGTCCCCTGTAGGTCTCATTTTCTGAGACTCGTCTCTTCTCATCAGCAAAAATTTTGTACTGGAGAAACAGAACAGCAATAAGGTAAAAAAGCTGATGAGAAGTGGAGCCTTGGATTTATCGCAAAATTAGGGAGTTGTCATGCACATCCTCATATCTAGTATATCAGCTATCAAGCACAAAGAAAAGGTGGTACTTACTTCTGGAGTACAAAAATTCCTATTATTAAAGAAAACGAAACAAGATCCGATGTTATCCAGACCAGGCAGTATTCATCTGGAGTCTGCAAAAAGAAATAGAGCTGTTATCCTAAGATAAAGGACACTAGGTGTCAGTCTAACTTAAATAATATATAAATATCCTATATTGTAAGTACCTATAATATATATGCAACAGCGAGGGCTAAGCAAGCATCTAATGGTCTAGATCATAAAGACCGCTGAAACTAACAACCTATACAACGGCACTCGACATGAGTCAGCCTTTACCAGACCAAAATTATCTGCTGATGACCAGAAAAAAAATGTTTTGAGCACTGAGCCTTTCTTCTTCAATTTTCCAAAACCTAGAGGAGAATGAAGACTCTTTTAAGCACTTGCTATTTTCTAAATGATCAGAAAGTTGGACTCATACAAAGAATACAGACAGAGCACAAGAGGAAGTGAACAGTGCTCTAGCTACACATTGCCTGATTAAACCCCTGCAGGTCCTTGTGTTTGAACAGGAGTGCTCTGTTTCCTTACCATGAGCCAGATGGGATAAGGCACCTTTTTAAGAATGTGTGGGGCATCGGAAGAGACAGATGGCACACCACTGCACCACAGCACAGAGAACAGCCAGGGCTCGTTCACAGTGAAGAGATTCAGGCTGATGTTGGAAGCCGAGAACGCCCTGTTCAGGAACACAGAAACACCTTTTCATCCTGTTTTCATAAAGCCTAATTTTCTCCAGAAATCCATGAAAAGGTACCATACTTCGTTTATTTTTCCCCAATTCAATACCTTTGAGTAAATTTACTCCTACATTGGATGAACCACTTATAGTATAGCGTTGCTTTTAATTTATATGAATAATCAGGCGATTACATTTTTATGGATTCAGATGACACCAACTTGAAAAAACTTTTATAGTAAAACAAAATAGAAATGAATACTACATTTACAAGAAAGACAAAAAATAAAGCTATATAAAGAAATAAAAGCTGGAGTAACTTTGCAATTCAAATAGGCTTTACTTTTTAAATCCTTACAGAAACTTTTTAAAAGCAACAGTCTCACCAGTATAATTTTGTTCTTTTGATTTTAGCAATATCTTTAAAGTTCTAATGGCCAATTTCCCATTGTTTCTGTTTGAAATATTGTCATACAATTTTGGAGCTATAAGATAGCAGGAGCTCACTACCATGAGCACAGTCTTCCATTACCTGCCAAAGGCAGTGCTGCTGTCCACTGTGGTAGTGTGCACAGCGCGAGCAGAGAAGCAAATTACGTGACTCGGAAGCCTTCTCCCTTTTTTGCTTCAAGTCAATTTTTAAAATTGTAAACATGCATATTAATTTCATGTCATGAACACTTGCCAGAGCTTATGTCCAGCAAGATCTGGCACAAACGACTGTCCCTTGAGCTAGATGGGCAAATGGCCTCCTGTCGTTTGTAACATTTTGGTTTTTATGTCTGATAGTGCTTCTCTTCTGTATTGAGGTCATATGGTTACAGCACGCTGCTTGAAAACAAATCCACAAATGTTTTATATCGGCAAATGTGTTTCAGTTGCACATTCAGGGTTGTCAGCTGATGAGTCAAGTTCTGCACCGTGCAGTTCGGCTGAAACTTGCATAACAGACAGCTGAAAGTTGAATTACATAACATCTGAGGCTTCCCACTGATTCACAGCTCAAGTGTATTTCTAAGAGAGCTTGGTAAGCCATATGCAAAGCAAACAAGGCTTTCATAATTTATAGAGTAGCAATGTTTTGCAGAATCAAATGCATCAAAATGGAAGATTGGGTCCAGATAAGACCTAATGCATCAGAAGCCTGCTGAGTTTTCTTAGTCTTGATTTAAGGATTAAAACTCCCATGTTGCTGCAAAACAGGAGACCTGCAGCCACAAGGTAAGTGGTGGGAGGTGAAGATTAACTTGGGGCTAAAGCCTGTGATTTTCTATGCCGCAACCCGTCACCTTCACAGAGGTGGGGGGGGTTTAGTTTCCTTAGTTTGTCTAAAGGTCCCTGAAGCAGTCCATCATTCCTTTCACATCTCTGCTTTGCTGGCTGGGCACATCTTTCCAGGCCCTGGGGAAGCCAGGAGCGTGAGCTCACCTGATTTCCCGAGGGCTGGCCTGGTTGTAACGCAGGCTGAGCTTGACGATGCCTTCCTGCCGCAGTGCCTCCACAGACGCCTTCACTGCCGAGGTCTGCTGGAGTCCTGGCGCCATCCGCCGCACCAGCTGTCTGTCCGTGTGCGGTGTCCACATGACCTGGAGAGGAGCACACCTGCAGTTTACCACCCAGATCCATTAGCTGCTCACTTCCAAGCCAGGCTGGACGTGCTCAGCAGCCTCAGCGGCCTCCTCTCGCTTGTTACCTTCCTTACATTCACTGTCCAGTGTCAGCAGACCTACCACTGCGCAGGGCACACGATAATGTGCGGACGAGGAGGCGAACGCTCACGGGCGGCTGGTCGCCGGAGGTGCCTCACCAGCTCCTGCTGTATTCCGGACTGCAGCACCGTGTCCAGGGTGGCGTTGATCCAGCCGTCGTGGAAGGGGTGCTCCTCGGGGGGCCGGCGCAGGGTGAGGAGCACCGATCTGTTGTTCCTCGCTGCCAGCTGCAGCAGTTCCCTTAGGGAGCAAACGGACTGGTTGTCGGCCTGAGCCAAGTCCTTCTGGGAGAGCTGGTGCGCCGTCCAGAAGGGGTCGTCCTGGCAGACGGAGGCGGAGGACAGACAGACAGGAAGAAAGAACAACCGGAGTCTTAAATTCGTGCTTTTATGTCCACTGACCACTAGAGGTCTCTAGCGTACAGTTTTTTTTTTCCAGTAGTTCTTAACGGTCCTCTATTAATTGCTGCTCATCTCCATTATGAACGTGAGAAGGAACAAATAAAAGAACAATATTTGCTAAACATTTCTATACTTTTGTATTTGTGATGTTTGTGTTTAGCTTGAAAAAACAATCCTGCTGTGTTGTGATCTCGGGCGTCCCGAGGGCAAATTCCGCAGTAACAGGCTGCCGCTGAGAAGAGTCCTGCCAAGACTCACCCAGCTGTTACAAAAACTACTCGATACAGTCAAGAGCACTCATGCAAAGATAAACCATTGCCAAAATGAACATGAAAACTCTGTAAATATCATGTGATTTATGTGTACAATTTTAACAACCCTCTACTGGTAATTTTCTATAACTTCATTACACCACGTTGCAAACCAAGAGCTCTGCAGTATTCCGAAAATGAAAACTATGGAAGAAGTCCGGCACAAAGGGAGGCCGCAGGTGGTACCTTCAGAAACCACTGTCCAGCGTTAAGAGCCTTCAGGTCAGTCCAGTTGAACATGGCGGCGTCCTCGAACTGCCTCTCGGGGAAGACCCACTCCACGTTGGTGGTCCTCCTCAGAGTGCGGTCCCGCATGAGGAAGGGCACGCCGTCCAGGCTGCGAGACAGGACACGCGAGACTGCGGCTTCCACTGCCGAACTCGACCATGCTCCACTCCGCCCCGACCCGCCCACCACACCACCCCGGACAGAAACCTGAGCCTATTCTCCATACATCTGAGTGAAATAAAGGAAGGAACCCATTTTATTACAAAGCTATTAGAAAATACTGGGCAAAGCTCTTTTTAGCTTCTTGGCTGGTTTCAACAGCTGATGAAGTCTGAAGAACTAGGCTGTCCTTAATGTTAAGGAGCGATGTACTAAACACATAGAAACAACTGTGCATGAACAGCACTTCAGTCATGGGAACATCTGGACACACTTCCTGGAGAGCTCCCGGGACCCCAACATGCCTGTGTTTTGCTCATTTTTTATGTCATCTACCACTAGCGCAAGGACGAGAAGCCACTGTTAGTTGAATATGCACTCGATGAACTTTCACATCTTACACCACCCACGTGCGGCACACACTGCCCATTAGACACCAGTATGTCCTGTCAAACACGCTCAGTCGAAACCAGCTCTAGAACATCCTTGAATAAGGCAAGTGCAGCTTCATATAATGCAACGCAAATGTGAAAGGAGATCAGAGATTAAAGTTACGGTGACAATTACTTGACACAGAGTCGACCTGAAGACGGATGGGTCTCTGAAGAGCCCATCGTCGCCAGAGCAGACAAGCTCTTCAGCTCATCTTATCTAGCCCCCTCTGTGCATGTCATTGTAGTCTTTTGGCCAGGGAGCCCTTGTCAGACGGTAGCTTGTGCATTCCTTTGTGAAAACACAGAAACACAGGCTGAGAGGCACCTGACGGTGCCTGACCTGCCTCTGACCTCCCACTCGACTGGCAAGCGTCCTCGCACGCTGCCCATCCCCCTATCGTTTTCCTTCCCACTTGCAAGTCGGTCCCCGGAGGGAGGCGGAACAGCCCCCTGCCGAGGCGCAGCTCATTACCTGATGGTCACGTCCACCTCCCATCCCCTGACCTTCTGCTGCAGGGCCTTACGGAAGGACATCAGCGTGTTTTCTGGAGCAAGCTGAGTCAGAAAAGAGAGACAGTAAGGTCACCCACAGAGTTCTGCGCTTCATGACCCCACAAGTACTTTGCTGCGATAAGGTGGAATCCTTACCCTTTAGTTGAAATGTCATTTTTTCCCCACATTATTTTATTAGCTGAACGTCAGAACCATCCAAGATCTTGCAGTGTAAATTCGAACATCAGTCCAAAATGAAGTTAAAGTACTCGTTACCATAAACCAAGAAGAAATCCAAGTACAGAGGTGGTATAAATCATGAATTGATTCATGAAGAATATAGGCCTTTGGTTTCTGAGACTCCAAGATACCACAGATTTATGCAAGCACAAGAACTGCATAATATGAAAGATGACAATGAATACACAAACATGAATAAAGTAGAATGTCATACATATACAAAGCACAATTAAGCATCATATTCTTAATTTTTTCTTGACAGACACGGAATCTATGTGAAAAGTTTTAATGATTAAGAAGTGAGCATTCTAGCTCACTCCGCTATTCTATACCCACTTCGAAGTGATAGATGATTCAGGGACTGCAAGGACAAATCACGGCAAGAGATTGATCCACTTGTTTGACATGGAAATACCTCGATCAACAAGCCCTTCCCAGGTAGGATGGAGCTCAGATGGAAATATTGCAAATCGGCAGCTTGGTTATAAAATTCCATGGTTACAAAGACAGCCGATGCATCAGAAACTCCTGCAGGTGACATTAAGCTATAAACGTGTGCGAATGTTATTTACTGTAGGTGTGATTGCACTCTAATTCTGTCTATCATTTCACCCATGGCAACTGGAGAAAAGGCACAAAGCAGCAGTATTGCAGATGAAACAGGAATAAACCAACTTAATGAGTGATGTCTGTCTTTGCTCCTTGCCTGTTGAGGGGCTTTTAGACGTTATTCATTTTCCTTCTGGCTAACCCCTTTCAACACAGATTAGTTAAAACAAACACTGAAGAGCAGATGTAAGTTTAGGATTCTGAATTCCCTGAACCCCCACCAGGCCAGAATGCCTTGAGAAATCCTCTGAATTTTTCACACTTAAAACAGTAAAGATGTTTTTTTCATCATCACTTAGACCCTAAAAGTATTGTTACATCCAAAACTAAAGACAAGTATTGCATTACAGTAAGTACAGCCTGTCTCACACACTTCTACCTCTCTGCTATCTGTAGCCTCTGCTTCCTAAAGAGTCATGATGGTCTCAGATTGTGTAATTGGACTCTCGGTCCAGCAGAAGAGCACGGAGCCCAGGACAAGGGGGAACACAGAGGCTTCACAGGGAGGCAGGGAGGACCATCCGACAAAACCACTGGTCCCCACTTTTTAACATTTGGAAAAACAACAACTCCCCATGATCAAGGCATTCCCCCGCTGAATTGCTGTGCCAGGTTACCCACCATTGGAGCTCCTCGACGGCCAATGACCTCAGGCCGAGGAGACAGGCTGCTTCTCTCCATCAGGCAGGGAGAGGTGATGGCAAGGGGCACCAGGTAGAGAGCCAGCAGGGCACACGCATAGACAAGTAAAAGAACCGCCTGGAAACCTGTGGAGCGAACACAGCATCTGTCCCATCACTCCTTCCTGGGACAGCCACACCCACCCCAAGTGACAAAATCAGATTTTAACAAAGCCTGCTGAAAAACATTTGGCAACTTCAGACCCTCAGGAACCAGGGCTCACCAAACTGTAATGTGCAATGGCTACTTAAAAAAGGCAAATCAATTTAGATTAATACATTACATGCTATGCACTATGTCTTCATTTTAAAACAGCACCCAGGTAAGAGAACTGTTTCCCTGACTCATTGTGTCCTGACCCAGGACAATGACAGCAGCATCTGGACTGTGGGAGAGAAAGTTTCCCAAGGTCGTTATCTAAGGTTAGATTACGTGTTACAGATAGAGTAGCGGAAAACATCCACCTCTGCCCTCTGGGAGTGCACTGGAATTCTTCACGGCTTTTCAGCAAAGTGACAGACATTAACAAAGGACTAGGGCAGACTAGCTCATCATTTCCAACCCCCTACAATTTAATTATACCATAAAAATTCCTTAAGACCTTAAGTCTCTAATTGGAAGGATAACATGTTTGGAATGGTTCTCTTTTTTGAAACATGCAATAATAGCTCTTCAAAGAAAGACACTTAGATTGTATACTGCAACTTGCCATGAAGTGCAACAACTTGACACACTTGCCAATGTTTTATAATAACAATTTCCACTTGGTTTTACATAGCGATATTTGATCACTGTGGTCAAGAGGTACTTACCTGTCTTCTCTGACCGGGCAAACTGCCCCGCCACCAGCCATGCCAGCACTGTCATCACGGCCAGGGCCCCTATATGCAGGAAAGGGCCTTTTGCCTGCAGACATTGAAATAATGAGGATGAGTACTTTTTTTACACCCTCTGCATTATCCGAGCATTGAAGATAAAAGTCATGAAGATAAGTCAGAAAGATTGGAGGAATTTTCAAGCTGATATTGCACTGCATAGTGATCTGTGCCGTAATCTAATTACGGAGAGGAGAAAACATCTACTTCTGCTCATCGCAGCAAAGTTGACACCATATGGCATCTCCACTCTTGTTTTCGGACTTCAGAGCCAAGAAGGACTGCATACCATCTGTTGTCTATAGATATCTCCCTCACACACAGCAACTGTCATCATCGCCAAACCACAGACTCTGCTGGCAGTTCTTCCACGATCCAGCCACGCTTGGAGAACTGGCAGGGTCTGAACTTGTTCCCCTGGGTAACAGTGCAGAGCATCACCCCCTCAGTCCCAGAGAGCCACAGGGGCTGCTGGCTTTCCTCATGTTTCAGATCAATTTCACTCTTGACTGATTTGGTCTGAATGACAGCTTAAGTCGCCTACAAGCTCGAGTCCCCCATGAGACCTGCAGGACCTGGAGCGAGAAGAGTTGCTGTAGGTGAAGCTGGAAATCTCATGGTTAAATGGAAAATGGTTCAGGGATAAGATCTGGAGTTCCTTCTGTACATGGCTGGGTGGGGGAAATTACATAGCTGTATCTAGAAACTAGCTGAGAAAAAACTTTCTTTTACCGCACTGAATAAATGTGGAGAGATTGTAGCTCACATCTGTCCAATACAGAACAAAGTGGAACAGAACTACCTTTTGCTCACCTGCAAAGAGATGAGGACAATATCCCACTCCTCCCTCCACAGCTGCTCCACAGACATCACCGCTATCACAGTGGTCACCAGCACAGCTGTCACTCCAATCTGAAGCGCAAGAAGACCGTGACATGTTTTCCATGTTTGACAGTTTTGCAAGTACAGACAAGAAAACAATCACAACTAGTTTACACCTGTCATTTTTTCTCAGTAGAAAGCAAATTTATAAAGCTTATATTTCTTGTGAAGACTAAGAGTGTTTGGGGTTTGACGGGAAATACTACTCTTTTACCATAGTGTAATTGAGACAATTATCAGATATGGGATAACAGTGTGGTTTGGTAATTTATCAGTTCCATTGAGATCGCAAGCTACCCATCTAATCCAAACAGCTTTGAAGGTCACGGGAGTGAAACAGCACCCCTCCCTGCAGACAATCTTTGAAAAATCCATAATCAAACAGGCAGGAAAAATTATATCAGATCCTTCCCACATTCTCAACTCTGAATACAAACTTCTTCCTTCTGGCAAACGTTTTAGGGTTCACAAATGCAAGTCAAACGGATACAAACATTCCTTTGTTCTACTAGCCCTTAAAGCTGTCGATGCAAATGGCAAGGATAAACACAATTTTTTACTTTCACAATCCACTTGTGTGCAATGTTTTGTAATGTGTTATAGATGTGCAGTAGAGTGATGTGTAATGTTTTGTGTGCATTATATTTAAATGTACAGAAGTGCTGTGTCTCCACAAAAAACATCCCTCAGGGGACAATAAATCTTATCTTAAATTTGTTGCACAGAAAAATACTTCAAGTATTTCAGCTGGCACTTTTTATTGAATGTGACAGTTAATTATAGAGTTATTACATAACTAATGTATAAACTTTATTTGTGGCATTTTATTTCAAGGGTAATCAAGCTGACCCAATATACAGTATTGCACTGGGACAGCTGTCAGGGGAAGCAGAAAGACTCAGAGCTGGAAGAGACGCATGGAGGCTGAAGCTCAGCAAACCGCTCGAAATTACCTTGTGGAGCCAGTGCAGGTTCAGCTGCTGTCCCACCGCCACATGGCACAGCGCTAAAACCTGAAATACAGTTGAACAGAATTTGTCGGGATTCATAAAAACAAATCTGTCCAAGAGACCACATGTACTGCAGAGCCTACTAATACTGGGCCTGTGAGTTCCACTTCTGTCTCTGCGATGCCACTCGATTAAAAACATTTTTACTGTGCTTTTGTGCACTTGCAGATGGGAATTTGGTGCCTAGCATGCTAATGCTTTATTGCTCTCATAAAACCTGGTGCCTAGTCAGTGACAGGAAAAAACATCTGTAAACCTGTTACTGTAAATGTTTGATTAGCAGGCTTACCATTAGAAAGACAATGTACATGAAGCCAGCAGCTGTTGCGGCAAGTATTGGGACTGATCCATCGCTCCAGTCCCCTGATCTGTTATATAAAAACCTGCAAGAAGGATCAGAGGGATGCAAGGAGTCACACAAGACTGTCTTTTCTTCACGTGCCAGCTTGTCTATGACGAGAACACAGAAATATCTGCTTGACAAGTTCACAAACTCATCAAGTTTATGATAGAAATGCAGGACTAAAACAGGAACAAAGTAATCTTCTTCTGTGAATGCTGAGGAGATCACAGAACATCAATGTATTTTAACGATGAAGATGATCGTGATGGAAGAAAAATGATTCTGGCTCACACAGGCTTTTAGTGGAGCATGAGCAGCCACTGCAGCCCAGTGTCTGAAAAGCACTGCTAGTGTCTCTAATTGCATAACTGTCCTGATTAGCGACTCAGAGCTGTGACATCTGAAGGCCTTGCTGTGAGGGCAGAGTGCTACTCAATGAAACACAGGGCTTTGTATCTTGTTGGAAGGACGTGGCTGAGATCCCTCCTGTTCCCACAGTGGAGGTGGTCCACTGAGGAATTCAGAAGACAGGAGCTCCGCACAGTAAGACTGACCTTGAGCAAAAATTGCAAGGGGCTTTCACGACACCTGCATCTGAGAGCAGCTGGAAAAGCTGAAAGGTTCAGAACTTATTTGAAACTTAATTTTAAGAAGAAAAAAATAAAACAGATCTCGGAAATCCCTTTGAGATTAATCACATCCAAAGCAAAACTACAGTATCATTACTACTAACATGTTTATAGAATAACATATGTTTATAGAATAATCTTGGCCTTGAGTCACTATAACTCAATTTTGGAAAAACAAGAAAAAAATAAAGTGACTTTCCCCCCCTCTTCACTCAAGGGAGGTAGATATTAAACTTTCTTTCAGCTTTGTTTTTACATCAGCAATCTAAAATTATGTAATGAGCAGAAAATTCACAGGTTTGGGGAAAAATAGCATTATGCTTGTTTGTAGTATCAAATATTAAAATAATTCTGATAAGGAAGGAAAAGCAGTACATTTTTGTTGGAAGTACACGCTTCACTATTATTCTGAGACTCTATTAATCTCACTGACACAGCCACCTGCACCCTGTGACTTGTGGGCACAACATTTCAATGAAAGGAAAGCGGAGACCTGATATTGGTGCATCAGTCTAAAGTCTGCAAGCCAGTAATCTATCCTGGTCCGTTTCCTCTGTGTCCAATAATTTCTGTGTCTCGGTATTGGTTCTGTGAGGGAATGTTATGGTCCCTACACAAATAACAGTCAGATTCTCCTGGGTTTTCTCGGAGTGCTCTGGTTTCCTTCCAGAGACAGGCTGCCTGGGGTGGACAGGCCACAGTCTGTGGTCTTACTGGCCTGCGGTCCTGTCTAGGGTGTGAGTGGATAAGCACTCTCCGTGAAGCCTTGTGCCCGAAGAATATTTGCTTCCCATCTCACTTACATTTACTGAAAATTCAAAACCAAAACACAGACATGAGAGGACTCACTGCCACCATTTAAAAAAAAAACAGACATCTTGAAATCCAGCTCACCGGACTAAAGCACAAAAGCAATGAGAAACAGAACTGGGGGGTGTTGCCTCGATCACTTGACAGCCCTGCAGAGTGGGGCTTGCGAGAGGCTGCACAGCACAGTCAGCGCACAGGACAGGAAGACCTGGCGCCGTGGGGCCTGCGGGGGCTGCACTTGCATAGAGCTCAGCTCAGCTCCCTCTTCCTGTGGGGGCATCAATATTTTATTTTCTGAAGAGCCGAGACAGTGGTCCTCCTGTTATTATACTGTACTTTGTTCATTGTTCAGTGTGAAAGAGGTGCAGACTGAGTGTGTTTCCTTTCTTAGGCTGGACTGGACTCCCTCTTTGCCTGCAGCCCTGTTATAGAGGTTAGGAATCACAACAGTTTTCTTTTACAAGTGTTCAAGACTTCCAGCATAATTCTCCATCCCCAAAGAGCTCGGCGAAGAAAGGCACACCGCCGCATGCAAGACAAGCGTTCCAGCTCAATAGTACACGCATAGCTGGCTGGAGTGTTTCGATGAGCTGCGCGTAGTTTTAGTAGTACTTATGGAGATCATTCTGCTTTAGAGTGCATTCAAACTACGGGGAGGCAGCCAACTCCACCTCCGGTGCAATATTTACCAAGCGGCTCTGCTGTGCCTCTTTTCGTTCAAACAAAACTCACCGCCAGCCATTAACAGGACTGAAATAATATCAAGACTGCCTCAACAGAGTTCAAGAAAGGACCAGTTTTTCAAGATTCAACCAAACTGGCTTCAGTTAAACAGACTCCATAAGCAGAGTGTCCGTCCTGTGTTTCAATACTTATTGACAAATTGTCTTCATGTATGCTCCTGGACACCAAATCAACTTCCACTGCCTGCAATAGGAATGCTTGGGGATGTGAAATGAACCCACTTCAATCTCGGGGCAACAGATTTTGTCTGATCAAAATTTTTTTGTGCGTGTCTTTTGACTTACAGATTATTTATCTGTTATTAAACAAACACTCTTCCTGGATATTTTGCTGTACATAAGTGGGGACAAATGCCTGAAAGATCAGCTTTCCGGGCAGCAGATCCACATGCAACCACAGTAATGAGGCAGAATGTGCACTTTCTGCTTCACAGGGAGGGATGACCTTAGCAGCCCCTGCCACGACGGGCCAACATGAAAGCTGGTGGTTGAGATAATGGATCATGTTTTCACACAAAACAGACCAAACAACCCTGCCCATGTCAACATGCCCGCAGAACTGTACAGTTTATTTCCCTTGTACCAACTCCAAAACCCACTACTGCCCTCCTGCCACCATATACTCCTTCAAACAGTCTCTTTTCAAGCAGGGGCAGAAGAGCTCTCAGGAACCCTTTCCAGTACTCACCAGTTGAACTCATTGTAGTCGTTGTGGGCCTCCCACCAGAAATAAAACCAGACCAGCAGCAGGAAGAAGGTGCAGGAGAGAATGAGGAACCACATGCGCTCCCACTGAAAGACAGCAGGCAGAGACACTGCAGTTAGCAATCCGGAAACACGAGGAGGAGAACAGCAAAAATAAGCATGAGGAATTAAATGCATTGAAGGATGACAAGTACAAGGAATAATACCTATATAAATCAGACTTAACACATTCAATGTGTTGTGCACGATTACATAACCTTTAGGTCAGGACTGAAGTCTGCAGATTCAACAAAGCTTTAACATAATTTTTGGGAGGTTATATTAATATCTTCATGCTAATTACATCTCTGGTACTCCCAGAAAGGCCCTGTCCTTTTCACTGTCCTGCTCTCAATCTCACTGCTGAACACCAGGTCATGCATGTTAAGAAAAGGAAACGTCCAGTTCGGTGGCATTTTGTTTCTCAGAAGGACTCATGTCACACTCTTGATGATGATGTGGATAAAATAAAGATCCGTTCTCATAGTGAATTTGGACAAGGCTGCAGCATAAATAAAAAATAGATAATGTGATTACATAAAAACTCCTGTGTCTGGTGGTTTTTGTTCCAGGTGGGCCCTTTATCAACAGTGCTAATTGCTGCCATTGTTGATCTGCTGGTTTAGGCTTTTTAAAATCTGCTTTCAGATGAGATTTGTAACTGGCATGAGCCGTGTGCTAATGAGTGAATTTCAGGACTGCTCTCATTCAGGCATGCAGCTGATATATTCGACTGGAGTGGAGGAGAAAGACCAAAACTGTCTCAGTGGCGGAGGTGCCATTCCCACCTGCCCGTTCATCAACAACTGGTCACTTCTTAGGAGCTGTTTAGTCAGAAATAAGGGAGAAAATTCCTGATTAGTAAATTCCCATTCTGAATGCTGAAGTTGTTGGAAATAATGTGCTCTAACTGGGGCATTGTTTTCAAACCAAGGGCCAAGTGCAGAAAAGGTCTAAACCAGAGCAGCAGATGACTTACAGCCACAATCAGCATTGGGGATTAATGGCACATCTGGAATAAAAAAGCTCCAAGACCAGTATTGAGAACTACTGATCTAAAGGGTTAATGATTTGCTCCACTCCACACACAGCCTGGAGGACAGTGATGAATACATATAATGCCACAACTTTATATACTGTACACACATAGCACTCCAGAGCATAGATCTCTCACAATCTTATCTCAAACACAAATGTTTCATAACTCATAGGTCATGTACAGGTTACATGGAAGTTCTTAAGAACAGAATCTTTTTATGACAACTGTACAGCCCCCATAACTCAATAGACTGGTTCCTGGAAATTGCCACTTGTGTAAAATATTTTAAATCTAACCCTAGGACTAAACTGTTCCTGTCCACAAATTAAAAAAATATTCGTAAAAATTATGGACTGTTTAGTATTCTATGCTTTTAAAACATTTTTGAATGGACTGTATTATTCTATTAATTCAGCCCTTAAAAGCCCCATGGGAGCACACTATCGCTACAGTAGGTATGGGCCCTAGCAACTTGCTTTTACAGCAACTGCAAGGTTCAAATAACTGGAATCACTGAAAAGTAAATTCTAAAAATTAATTTGCCATTTCCCTTATTGTCATGTATGTGTGCGCCAAAGAGAATATGATATTTAGATGTTCTGCATACCACACCCATAATAAAGAAACAAACTGACAAGATTGTCTTTGCAGGCTTTTGCTAGAAGCTTTGAGCCTTGAGGACACCTTCCACAGCCCAGTTCCAGACTTCATCATGTCAGTCCTGCTTAGCATGATATTGCAACAACTGCTGAAGCTCTTGCTTCAAGGTCTGAGATCATAAAAGCAACTTTAACTCCTGCAGCTTGAATGTATCCTGCATATGGACATAGTGCTATATGAACTGGTTCAATTTTTCTATTCCCTTCATCTGAAAGGAGCACCAATACATACAGAACGCAATAGAAAGGACAGCATTTGAAGCATTACTGTACAGTATCATATGTACCCCCTCCTGTCACGAACACAACAAAGTTCAAATTCAGTACTTTACACTTGTTCGGTAGACTACCTAGAAAACAAAAACTCCACCACATGACTTTGTGTTATTTTCAGATATAAAAGGTCATGTTATCATCTAGAAAATTACTATTGACAGGCTGAAGGTGTCTGAGCCAGAGGTTTGCCATCTCTCATAGTACTCATTCAGACATTGATCCTACATACCTTTAGACTCACTGCCTCATACTGGAGCAAACTGCACCTTATTCTGCAAGACCCGTTTGAATAAGGAAAGCCATCTGCATAGGGAACCAGAAGCTGAGGTTTGCAAGGACAACTCAAGACAAGCCTTGACAACATGACAACACTTGATTTGATCAGAAAACAAAATCCACCAAATTTAGCACATATCAAAACCGTTCCAAACACAATATGCCACTTTCTTAATACAGCCTGAGTAATGTGTAGATGAAAAAGCAGAAGACGGATCATAATGCTCATAAGGACATGGAACAAGCCAGGTGTTTCCCAGCATAAACAAAAAGCAAAAAACTTTTACTTTTTATGTGGATTCCATGTGACTGAGTGTAAAGATACCTGTACTTATGCCCGAAAGGTACCTGGGCTTTGACTGGGCAAACAAAAATACTGGAGAGTCTGCATCACCTAAATAAACTCAGGGGAAGGGTCCTGGCAATGCTGCATCCACAGTGTGCTGTTTTATTGACTGTCTTATGCGTCTTTGGAGACGAGGGCAGGATTTGAATCATTTCATCCTGACAACTGAGTAAGAGTCAAAGGCACCACAAGAAACTGACACTGCATTCACTACTGCATGGAACCAGTGAGCCCTTTACTGACTAGCAGTTCATTTCCTTTGCAGTCATCGAGTGTTGCAAATCTGGATATTGAGACAAACTATTTAAGGAAAATAACAGAATGGCTGAGTGATTGGCAACCACATTCATCAACCCCTGGACTCGCTGCCTTCAGTTTCACTGCAGCGAAAAAATGCTCATGTTGCATTAAATCCAAGATATCTGGTGTCCTCAAGCTACAGATACCCTGCCATCCCTTACCCAGCACACTTACAGCATATAACCATGGATTTATTTCAGCTATTAAAACAAAACAGTTCACCTGATCTGCAACTGTTCTTTTACTCTCAGACTTGAGCTGTATCTGTTAAAGATGCATTTAAATGTCTTTGCAAAACATTCATTTTAATAGTGTTTTGGCAGATTAATGGCCATCAGGATCTGCCGAGACCAGCTGTTCTTCCCAGCAATGCGAGCTTGTGCGAGGGTTACTAAACAGGCTCAATCAGTTAATTAGTAGTGATTAAAGAAGACATTTGAACCCTCCAATGGTTTCAAAATATTACTTAATACAGTGTACGAATTCAGATGATAATTAAAAATAATGGATTAAGCATACGCTTTGAAATTTGTTTTAATTAGATCTGGAAACATCAACTCCTGACAGGATTATCACTGAACTTCACAGAAATTAGGGTCTGTCTGCAGTCATTGATGTCCAATTCATCTTCCAGAAGGTAATTGCTTTTTAGTAAAGGCACTTATTTAATTAGCTCATGGGACTTATTTCGTGATCTTCCATACATTTCAAACATTAGGCAATGGTATCATGAACTAAAGCACTTTTGTTATATTTCCAGGATGTGAGAAACACTAGGGAGTTAGACTTCACTGGCCAGTCATGTTAAAAAAAACAAGTTCCAAAAACAGCTTAATGATCGGTATTTTATTGCCTATGAACTAAAAAAAAAAACACCAAATCAGGGAGCCACAATAACATCATGGTAAAAACAAATCCACTGAGATGTTATATTATTTAGTGATAAGTTACATTTATGGACCACTCTAGACCAGGACTGTGCAAATTAGTTGCCAAAGAGTTTCCAAAAAAGGTGCAAATAGATTATCCAGATGAGTAACTAATAGCAAAACCATTAGTCTGTGTAACCATAACCCAGACTGAAGCAGGTTAAAGCAGAATGTGCAGAAGTAGGCAGAACACGGACAGCACACTAAACATTTTATCCACAAAGCTTTTATTTCAATATCTGCCAGGTAAGAGGTAAGCCTGCAGGAACAACTGTAGACGCCTGGCTTTGAATCTGCTGGTGTTCCCAGCAACAGAGAAGGTCAGTTTATGGTAAGTGCATGGAGCAATGAGATGTCGATAAAACAGTTACCTTCCACTTCACGACCAGATGACCTAGTGGGTGATCAGGACTTAGAAAGCTGATGGATCATGGAGCAAAGGGCCTGGAGCTGACCGCAGCAGCTGCATCCATTCACAGCTGCAGAAACGAATTAATCTGCTGTAACAGGAGGGCCTGGTCTGTTGAGGAGACTGAGGAATTGGCTCCATAATGAACACATGGCCTGGAGACAACGTCAAGCACACTCCTCAATGACTAGTGGCAATTTTGACTAAGTCTGCACCTGATTCAATCAAGTGATACAAATACATACAAATAGGCCAGGAGCGTTCTTCTGCCTCACAGCCAGTGTAAATGTGGGAATGCAGTTGCCCACAGGCAGACTGGGGCACTAGTGGCCCAGACTGTACCACAGACAGCAGCTAATTCTCTCAAGATCCACAGCTGCCTCGGCCTCACCCTCTGACTGCTTTCATTTGAGTGAGATTGTATCAGACTCTTTTCACTTCATACAGATAGTGCCCTGCCAACACTAGCAAGTCAAGTGTGGCCAAGTTTACACTTTATCTACAGTATACTCCAAACTGACTGCCATCTCCACTTGATTACAGTTTTATCAGAAATCTATAGCACATCCTGCACAGAGCTAAGCTATTACAGCTTTCCTCCTTCTACGAGTTGTGCTGAAAGATTGTCAGTCTTCCTTACTGTAAATATGAAAAACGTAAATTCTGTAATTGAGCCTTGTGACTCACCCAGCCAGAGTTTATCCCAATTTTTGTTTAGAAGCGTGGCATAAGATTGTGTCCCCTCCTGGGATTTGACACTGGGCCTACACAGGGTTAACTCCCAAACTGCTGGCACTCATTTAGACAGGTACAGTAGGTAAAGCACCCGACTGAAGAAAACAACCATGTGACTGATCTGAAGCCACAGCCCTTCAGTCTGGGGTGCAGAGTCCTAATCGCTAGTCTCTGCAGGCGATTTCCAAGCATCCTTGTGTTAAGGTAAAAAAGAATGCACTTCCATGGGTTATTTCAAGTAGGCATCTTTCTAGATTAGGATGTATAATTGATGCAATATGAATATTGTTACAGGGAACTTCAGCACAACAGGTTTATCACCTGCCACCTGGATGAATATTCAATAAGAATCAAATCATTGAAACTGCCACACTGGAATGTGTGGAGTTATAAAAGTAAGGGGACTTTATTATGCCCTTTCTTCACAATTGTTATTCATGACAAGCTCACAGAAGGCACTCTGTAGATGGAAAGAGCTTCAGACTTCCAGCCTTTTTGTTGCCTTGTCTGGTGCTGCCGGCAGAGAGGGCTGCACTTGAAGAGCTCCTGTCTTTGATCAGTTCTTTCCTCTGTCCCGTAAGGCAGTGCTTACTGGATCATCTCTCCCTGGAGCAGTCCTGGTACAACACAAGGCCTGCCAGGTTCAGATGGTTCAGTTATGACACCACGCAGACTGCCCCGAGACGGACCACTGGGCAACAACTGTCCATCTGTCTGAGAGACTGGCTTTATCCAGCACACGGTTAATGAATAACTTGCAGAGAACAACAAACATTGCGGCAGGAAACCGAAACATGCTGGAAAACACCCGAGCTGCAGAGGTGAAACAGCATTGCTTTCTGGAAATAAGACGAACACCACCAAGCTGAAAATCTTTTTAAAATACTGTTTGGCACAAGCCTATTTTTCAGGAAGAAGGTATGTGGTATAAAAAAAGACAGTAAAATTAAAAACGCCTCTTTAATCCTCCAGGTCATTGAACTCAATTACTCAAACTTTAGAGATGTTTCTAAACGCTACTCAATAGCCACTCACATTCCTCTAATGGCTGTAGCTGGGCTGTGAAAATTACTTTTTTTCCATGGAGGTGGAAATTAATTCCTTTTCAAAAGCTGCACAATTCCAATGCTGACTGCTGACAGTGAGACAGCAGGCTAGGTGCCGTGATTTAAACTCCAAGTGCTGTTCAGCACAGGAGCACTATAAATAGAGGGATGAAAAGGGATCAGGGGGTAATTCTCCTAAGTAGTACTGTAAACATCCCCTAGCCACTAAACACTGTTTCCAAAACCAGACAGGGAGGTCCAGGTTACAAAAGCTGGAGAAAAGAGAATGTTTCATGTGAATCTCTATCAGTCTGTACTTGTTTCAAGAAACAAACTCTTGAAGCTTTCAACCCTATCTGTATGTCTGTAATGTGGCCGTTTTAATAATGTAATTCTTATTGTTATTTCTATCACTTCTGTTGCCAATGTTTTTTTTAGCAGCTGCTGCAGTAAGTCACAAACACCAAATGTTTGCTGAAGTTGGGCTATTGCCGAGTCACTTGAGACCTGAATGGTAAGGTCTATATACCTAATGCTTACCTGGGAACAGGTAACTGTTGCACCAGACAGAAGACACTCTGTTTCACTGCAGAACAAGATGAAAGGTTAGAAGAAGTGTTGATTCAGGTGTTTTTAATTGTTTACTTTATGCATTTTTAAAACCCACTGAAATTTTACACCTGTTATTCTCAGAATTTAAAAAAAAAATTTGACAACAAGCAGTTTGAAGGTCAGTTTCTAATGGTGAAGTGTTTTTGCCACCATCATATCGTGTGCTTACCCCCAGCCCAGTTCTCTGCACACCCTCACAGAGGGGCAGCTTTCATCGTTCAGCTCCCTCTTGCAGCACGTCGCACCATACTTCCTAGAATAAACTAGGCTAAAACATACTCGTGAGAGTCTCCCTGTTGCTTTGTGTGCCTACTTCTGCAATTCTTCGCTGTGGAGCTGCAGACTCTGAAAGGAGTGAACTGCTGTTACTCCAGCATTTGAAGACAGCCACGCTGCTTAAACTCTCCTCCTTTGTTACGAGCCTACTATAAGGTATATCCTAAATTACAATAATTTAAAATGCCAGATAAATTCTGGGTACATTTTGTGGTTTGAAGACCATAAACTTTAGAGCTTCTCTAAAGCATCACTGAAGTAAAACTGGAATGAAGCATTCCCCATATTGTGCCTTGTCAGACTCTAGGAAGATTGTGAAACCCTTTTTAAAGGCAAAACCATATTAATAATTCAATTTTAAAAAATAAAGGATTACATATTCCCCTGACCTACAAGAGACACAAGTGGCCTATGCTGGAGGGACGTGGATTTCTGGAGGCAGGCCAGGGCTCAGGACGGACAACGCTACCAGGATCATGCGGCTGTCTGGCAGTACAAACAGCCCTTTGCACCTGGATTGAAGCAAGAAAGGTGGGCAATAAAGAGCACTGAATCTGTCAAAAGGCAGAAACAATGGATAAGCTACCAGCACAAATCCACACTCACCTACACAACTTCAAGGGAAAATACACCTACTGTTCTACCCAGTTCAAGCTCCTCTCGACCCTTGCTAGGGGCAGCCGCCTTGCAAGAAAGCACCTTGTGGAGTTTGTGCATGGTCTGTCCCCCCCCTCTCTTCACTTCTCAGAGATATAACTGCTCTTTCTGAAACATCTGCATGATGGACAAAGGACAATGTGTGAAACATGAAGAGATTGGATACTTGTGAGGGGAGTGACACATCAGCTACAGGGCAGAAAGTGCTCCAGCACTGCCCTCAGGTCTCAAGGGCAACTGGCACTGGGCATTTTGAAAATCATGAGCCTATATACACAGAAGGCCAAAATAGCCCCTCGGTGAACCGAGTTGATCCCTCACCCTCACAACTCCTGCACTTACATGCTCAGTTTGCTCATTCACTAAAAAGTCTGATAAACATACAGTACATTAACGCAGGGGGCTGGTCATAATCTTCACCAGTGTTTCCTAGGGAGGATAAAGAGAAAAGGTGCCAAATTCATCCAATCTAGATGCTATTTGCTGTGATCCTAAATTGGAAAAATACTTGTTAAATCATATTCACTGCAGGAGTGAACATCTCCACCCATACTGTAGGTCTCTGGGTACAGTGACAAACATTTATACAGACAAAACCTCAGCAGTTTTACAAATGGATTTCTCCAAAGCTTCACAAGGGCAGATTTGTAGTAATTCCCTACACTGGCCCTCTCTCTACCCAGATGAAGATTGAAGCCTCTGGGAAATCTTGACATTTAAATAAAAGTCTTGTTTTTAACAGTTTTCCTTTCTTCAATATACCTCTCAAGAGAAATATTAGGTGTTGATACCACAGAAGACTCAATTAGCAGCTCTTTACCTTTTGGGAATTTAATTTTTACAAAATATTAAGAAGCAGAAACATCTTGTTTCTGGCTTCCTGGCTCAAATCCAATGATGTAATTTTCTGGAAAGCTACAGATCTGTCCACTTTAATATTAAACTTCCTAATGGTCTCCAAACGGCGTGTAATCAGACTCAATAAACAGCTCCCTCAGGCAATAAAATGCATTGACTTCAAGCAGATCAAAGCAGGGCTTGTGGGAGATTAAATTCTACTGAAGCTTGGAAGCATATTTCAGTTAATTGTAAGGGAATTTATTCTCTCAGATTAATCTCTCAAAGCTTCAAAAACAAGCCACATGTCTACACTCTCTTCACTGGGAATTCAGTTTGGATTAGACTAAGTAATATGAACACAACATGGAAGCAGAAGTATTTCTACAACAGTTGCATATGCTGTACATATACAGTGCCCCATCCTGAGTTTGACATCCTTGTTCTGTACACACACTGCAGTTATTCACCCCTCTCACTCAGTATTGGCACATTTACATAGGACCATTGAAGTTGAGATTCTCAAATGATTCATTATTTTAAACCTGATGTGCTACAAAATACTAAACACTTAACAAATGATATATAAATAGAGGACAGTACATCTTGACAACCCAATTATTTTAATCATGTTCCTTGCCTAGCAGTCACAAGAATTTAAGAAAGGCTATAAATGAGAGGAGGACATCCAGTCCTTCCAGCTCTTTTGGTAGTTAGTATTTAATCCAAGGATCTCCATCAATTGCTGAAAGAAACCGGGGTATCAGATTCGATCACTTGGCTGGGTAGCTTGTTCCAGACTCACAGCCCCAGGCACTGAGCTCCTGTCCTTTGCTGAAGAGGCAAGAGGTTCCAACTCAAGTGAATTATTGTCACTCATGGCAGACTGGGAAACGGACAATAATTATTAACACCCATTCTGCTCTTTCAGATGGTGCCCGGAAGACCGTATTGAACAATTAATTTTTTTCTGATTGTAGAAATCTCATCAGGGAATATTAATAAATAATAGCTGGTCTTAATTAATCTTCACATTACATATTTAACACATAGCCGCAAAGAATGTTGCTCAGCAGAAGGCTGGAAAAATACTTTTCTAAGAATTATTAGGTCCATGCCCTGGCAAGGCAGATGGAATAATCTGAGAATTAATCCAGAAATAAGAAGAGAGAAAACAATGTTCAGGTGGGGAGCTGTGTCAGCATGCGTAGGCTGAAAAGAGAAGAGAGAAAACACAATGTTTTGGCTGTGAAGCCACATGAAGAAGGCTATCAATTAAGGGCCACTATCAATTATTGCTCTCCGTTGCTTAGAAGACTGCTCAGATATCGACGTCAATAAAGACAGAAGGACAGAAGCTACAACTGCAGCCTAGGTCCCCCTCCTGATGGGCACAGTGGTCACTAATGTGGTTCCTTGAGTCCCCCTGTCTTCTGGTTTCTGCACCAACCTAGTTCCTAACCACAGGCTAACCAGTTTAAATTTACTATCTGTGGCAGATTCAAGAAGTTTTCAATTCAATTAAACTTAATTGTCATTAAACTTACACAGGTGCATAGTATAATGAAAAGTGTTTCTCATTAGTCACTCAGGAGCAGTATATAAATAAACAGAAGATACGACAATAGACAGTAACACAATAGCAATAACAGTTACATGTTATAACATAACATAAATAACATGTAATCAAGTAATCAAAACTGTGCAAAATTCCACAAACAGAGAAAATATAACAGGACAAAAACAGTGCAAGGTAATTCTTGGAACAGTGCAAAATTAGTATGGTTAAAAATAGTATGGTTAATTAATAAATATAAAATATTATTACGACCGGTACAGTTTTACTGGGCTATCGAGGGGACAGTACAATTTCGGCTTACATGTGTGTGTGGTGGTGTAGGAGTACAGTCGTTGTGGGTACAGGAGGATGTTAGGAGAGCTCATAATATGGTGGGAGGGAGTGGGGGCGTCACCAACTTGACAGCTCTGGGGAAGAAGCTATTTTGGAGTCTAGTTGTGTGCGACTGGAGTGACCGGAACCTTCTGCCAGATGGTAGGGGAACAAACACGTTATGACTGGGGTGAGTGGGGTCAGACAATTTTGGTGGCTTTTTTCAGACTCCTGGTGTTGTATATTTCCTGGATGGATGGTAAGGCTCTGCCGATGATCTGTTGGGCAGTTTTGACCACCCGCCGTAGTGCCTTACGGTCGGATGTGGTACAGTTGCCGTACCAGACTGTGATGCAGCTGGTCAGTATGCTCTTCACCGTACATCTGTAGAAGTTGGTGAGGATCTGTGGATGTAGGTGTATTTTCTTCAGCCTTCTCAGGAAGTACAGCCGCTGTTGTGCCTTCTTGATGAGACTGGAGGTGTTCAGTGTCCATGTAAGGTCCTTAGAGATGTGAACACCTAGGAATTTGAAGTTATTGACCATCTCCACCGCAGACCCTTCTATGTAGATGGGGGATTGAACTTTTCCTTGTCTTCTGAAGTCAATCAGCTCTTTGGTTTTGCTGATGTTGAGACATAGGTTGTTGGTTCGGCACCAGTCTGCGAGTTGTTTTATCTCCTCAGGACAAACTGGATGAAATAAAACTCAGGCTCACTACTCGCCAGGAAATAAAAGACTGCTCCATTCTTGTGTTTACGGAAACGTGGCTTCACAACAACATACCGGACTCCGCCATTGTCTCCTCTCCCGGCGGTCACGGTCAGGTGGCTCCGCGGCTTCCGGGTCTGCGGTGTAGAGGATGGACGAGCTGATGTAATCCAGGTCGAGCGAACTAAAGGAGAAATCCCTGCAGTTGTTTCTGATGTCCAGTAATGTTTTGCGGTCTTAGGAGAAGTAAGCTTCAGTGTTTTGAGTAAATAATGTGACAAAAAAACGTAAGAATAACTCACAAAAAGCACCATTGTTTGAGAGCTAATGAAGCCGCTGCGTCCATGCGCACCGCCATCTTGAATCTTTTTACCTTTCTTTATTTTTACCTTTCTTTCAGCTCTTAAAATGTTGAATGGGACTTGCCCTTGGGTCCAAATCTGTAACACTGATTCAATGAGTTGGAAGGCTCCCCTAATTCAGTTGTGTTGTCCAAAATGTTGTAAAGAGTACAACAGAGTTTGATACATTGTCCTTCTCAGCCGTGATGATTATCAGTTGATCAAGAGTTAAGATTAAGAGATTAATAGTTGTGTAGTCAGACATACAGTAGTAAGTGCAAGGAAGTTGTGGATAAACAGTTCACAGTTTGGATGATGAAGCTGTAGGGAAACTGTAACTTTGAAAATCGGGGTCTTTTTGAAAAGAGCAGTAACAAGTAAACAAGGAATCGGACCAGTTACAATTACATCAATTAGATTTAAATCAGCATCAAGATGAAAACCTGCAGGGGGGCCTCCCCCAAGCCCAGGGTCGGGAAGGACTTCAGAGGAGCGACTCTTGAGTCCCACCTCAGCACCCCTCCACTCGGCATGCACTGAGCTGCGGTATACTTTTCTCTGCCTTTTCAGATGCCCTAAAGAAAACCTTTTTTCTTCGGTAGAAGACAAGGCTTCTGTCTGTGTCTCACAGTCCTGCGGTTTATTTCAGGAAATAATTCTTCTCCGATACTACAGGTCCCAAGTAAAGCACAGAGCAGTACAGTATCTATTCAATCTTGTCAATTACTGTACTGAAATGATGTAGATTTGAGGTACTGAGGAAAGGGAATAACACTCCAAAGCTGTCCAAGGACTATTTATTCCTCTTTTTATTGAAAAGGGAAAACAACTTGATTGTGACACTGATCAGAACAGTGTATCAATCCTTAAGGAGGACATGCAAGAAAATCTGCTTCTTTGCACCACAATCACGTCGGTATTCAGGAGGAATTTCACACGGAGTCGCCGTCTTCACTCAGTTTGACGGCCAACCCTACAGGGAGTTAAACCCAATTTAAAAACATCCTATTCCTGCGGCTAACTTTCCCCTTTCCTTTACACCATTCTGCCTGATGCAATAATAATCTGCAGTAAAGGAATATGTTATTTTTGGCTTGCTTCAAAACTTTTCTTAAACTATTAAGAAATTCTCATCCTTTCTCATCTCTGCCTCATGAAATTATAATGACCTGGGCATCAACTTATCATAAACTGTTAAAAAGTATTACATTTATAAATGTCATCTTTTCTTGCAACTCCTGACCCTACATATATTGAGAGAGACACAAAACCTGCAAAATTGCAAGACCTATAATTAAACATGTTGATTAAAGGAAGATAAAGGGAAACGCTAACAAAACCCAATTACTTTTTTTCAAAGTTCCCAAAATAAACTGCAGAGAAAGAATACTAGTGTTTTAACAATGCTGTTTCTCAACAGACCTAACAAACCATTTCAAACTATTAGAATAAAATCTCACTCTTTGCGTGGCAGTTAATTATTAAAAAGGTTTTATCTGTGAATGAATGGTAATTACACCAATTTTTAAACTACAGTGCATACTGACACTCTGTATAGCATACTACCGATTCAAGCACGAGAAAAGTACAGTAGCTTTATCACTGGAGCTCTATGTATCAAGTAAAGGCAGAGCCAATGGAAAAACTTTCAATTATTACTGAGACATGATCAGGTTTCCATGTACCTTTTACTTAATGTCCTCTCAGGGGGATAGAGAGCAGCATGAGCCCAGCAGCTGGCCAACAGCTTTCGATGCATGACTGGAAGGATAACGGAACAGATTTCAATAGGTATTTGATTCCGATATCTTTCCAAATTGATTTATTCCTCTTAATCACATGAAACTGTTCTTGCCTAGATAATATACTCACAGAAACCTTGCTCGTCTGCACAACATTGGACCACATGAACATGATGGGTTACAGTCCTAGCGCATTCATTTTAACATTTTTTTGAGAGACCTCAAAGTTAACTCTAAAATGATTAAATGAATTGATTCTTATCTACTATCACTTTACACTGCATATCACCACTCCACAAGGGCAAAAACTGAAATCGGCGTCAGGACTGTGGTGTTTTTTGTGGGCATCACTTATAATAATCCACTGTAATAGATTTTTTCTTCATAAAGAACCTTTCTTTGGACTTGAGGAGATGCCACCCATCATGGTGGACCTCCAGATCGGATCCACACCCATTACTACAGCTAGCAGTGCCTTGTCATGACCTGCTAACCCCCCGCCTGATTCACCACTTTCTTCTGGAGTTTCCGATCGGACTCAGGATCTGCACTGGGGATTCCAGGATCTCTGGACAATGACTTCCACGTGTTTAACACGCTGTATATGTGGAAGCACATATCCCACTTAACACTTAACCAGGCTTCCTTCCACTGCTGTGCATTACACTGCCAGTGGAAATCAGTCAGAACATAAAAGGCATCAAAAGTGAGAAGAGAGAAGGCTGAGCCTGTGAGCTCGGGAGAGAGAGTTTTATGGCTCACTACATCGGGGGCTGCTGAAAGTGATGGAGAGGGAACCCCACGCCTTCGCAGGAGCCTTGTGCATGAAACAATCTGACTCCCCGATGTTCCTTCACAAGTCTTCAGACACGGCTTCCGTAACATTTGAGCAGCAATTCTACAGTCGAGCTGGAGCCTTAGGGTCCCTGCTGTACTCCAAACCACCGTGGCTTTCAAAAAGACCCCATCGGACAACAAAAACTTAAAACGGGTTAAATGCAGGACACTTAAGAGTGCGCAGCGTTTCAAATGTGTGGTTTAGACCACCACCACAGAGCTGAAACACAGCAATCCTTGTGCTACACACCTCAAGCCAAAGAGCTGGAAAGGAAGTGCTCAACTTCCATGCCGACTTGGGGGGGGGGGGGGGGGGGGGGATCATCTGAACCAGATTTGTCAGTTTGACCACCTTCGTTAGCACTGACGAGAAATATCCTAACAAGCAGCAGCAAACTAGCACTAAAACAGTGAAGACAAATAGGTTTAAAAGTGGAAATATCACATTTTAAGGCTTAGAAAACACTAGATTTTAAAGAAGATGTAAGTTTTCTCACATAGGAAGCCAACTAGGCAGTTCAATGGGAACACAAAATAGTTAAAACAAGTCATCCTTCCATGACTAAGAAATGCTCATTTTCAAACACTTATAAAAAAATGTGTTCAACATATTAAAGAATTAACAAAAAAAAGGTTCCCATGAAATGTTAGCTACGCTAGCCCATGTAGTATCCGAATAGTTCAACCCAGCTCCTGGTGGTCTTCACATTATCATTTCAATCTCCCACCGTTCAGTGTCAGAACGCATATAAATCCAATATTTTCTTTTCCTACATCCCTCCGGCTCACAGCAGTCTAAGCGCCCCTGGTGCCCACTTATTATTCATTACAGAGGTTAATAAAAGGTTTTCAACATTACATCCTGGTTATGGCACTGAAACATCTAATAATCAAAAGGACACTACAGTCTGGAGCAATGCTACATATATTTTCTTTTGGTAAAAAAGGAAATGACGTCTTGAAATTAGCATATTTATTTTAATTCAATTGCAAAAAAATGACTCATCCGATTGTTCCTTTTGTATAGTAGTTCTGCACAAAATAAAATACATAAACATTATATCAAAATACAAGGGACCCGAACAGCTGATTTTTTAAAATTATTTCATCTTCACAAGAAGAAATAAAGAAATTCTAAATGAGAGATGTTTAAGTTATTTGGCTTCTAGTAGCTGACTGATGAGAGGATCCATTAGGCATCAGCTCCAACACCTTGCTGGGCTTGTTCCAGCTTCTCTTCCTGTAAAGGGCCTCCTGTTTTCCATTTTAAATAAGGCTCCTCGTGTCCCCTTGTTCATGTTTCACTATTGATTCTGAAGAGGTCTGTAGGGTTGCTGTTGAGGCTTTGCAGGTCTCCTTAGTCTTTTCTGTTCTGTACTAAAATGATAGTTCTTTCACACCAACTTTTAATTTGTTTAAAACTGGTGTGCAATATGTGTAAGTGGATTGGGCAATTTATTTATACATCTATACAGGGCAATACATTTTCGTTGTGCACTGTACATTCTGGTTTATTTTGTATGTTTTGTATTGTGTGCAATTCTTTATATTCCATTTTGTACTGACTATTTATTGTACTGTTGTATTATGTTGTACTGTGCTGTGTTGATTGTGCCTCGCTGCTGTTGCACTGCAATTTCCCTTTCGGGATTAATAAAGTATCTAAACCTGGCAGTCATCTCTGGACTAATATACTGTATCTTAATGTTCAGTTTGTTTTTTTGTGAAGCAATCAATGTGTTAAAATGCACTACAATACCTAATAATACCCCCCCCCATCTTTCTATATATGTTCACAGATTTTGTTTTTACTACCAGCATACACTCTACACTTGTCCACATTAAAACATAAGAAAGCTGGAATCATCTGTAACCTATCTGGCCCATCAGATCAGTCAATTCTCTAAAGGTCATCAAATTTCAATATTAGTCCTGATGGATTTTTTTCTTTTCATTTTTATAAATTCTTTGCTACTTCTACAGTGTTTGCTAGTCCTCCAAATTGAGAAGGATCTGCAAACAGTAGTTTGGGTCAGCAGTCAGGATTGTCAAAAAATATCCAAAGGAAAAGGGACATGTGGCACAGGCAACTGCATATGCCAGAATCTCAGTGATATACAATATTAACAGACTATATGATCCCTGCGCTTGAGCATTAAACCTTTTTTTGAACCCTCCATTTTCCTGTTCTATGCCTTTAAACGTGTTCCTCCAATTAAAATTACCTTTACTCCTTACAACATGCAACTTGAGAAGTTTTGTTTATTGAGAAATGACTGACTCAGTCACTCAATATAGTTTTATGGCACATCATACAGTAGCATAGAGAGAATTAATAAAGCACAGAGATTCCATGGAGCAAAGGAGCAAACCTGAATGTAGGAAGGCCAACTTCCCATTTTATTTGTTGGCTGGGCATTCCTACCATCCGGGAACACAGCAACAGAGGACTTGGGAGTAGGCAGATTCAAGCAGGACCTGCGAACCTCTAACAGCTTTGCCATCACACAGCGCCAGAGTTTCCTAGATCCCCAAGAAACCAATCAGGATGGAGTTTCTGACCTAAATACATTGAAGTGGATGTGAATGAATTGTGCCACCCATTGAACCCATGGTGAACCCATGTCCCTGCCCCCCAGCATCAGAGACGTGCAACTCAGTCAGGGTTTGGCACTCATACGGTCTGGATGAATTGCCAAATTCATATTAGTAGTCTGAGCCTCGCAAATGATCTCTTGTCCCCATCTGAGCCAGCTTGTCAGCTAGAAGTGCTGTTCCCACATCTGCACAATCACAGACAATAAGCTGCTGTCCAATTTGGTCCTGCTCCCCAGCTGTTTATCAATTACCCATAACGCACTACAAGTGCATCAATACAATTGTCATGGCAATCATGTCATTTATAAAGGCACTTTATAAATAATCGATGTATGAATGTAACCATGAGTAGAAGAATAAACAAAATGCCTGATGCATCACATTTTAAAGATTTTTTTTTCCAGCAGTTATTTCAACTATTGTTTTTCCACGCAAGCAAAACCCCTTGAGTCTGTGAAGATCCACTCTGTGCTGTTAGCCTTTGGGACGCAGAACAATTCACCTTTTCCTGGAGTTCAGCTTTACAGGAAGCCAGTATTCTTGTGGTTCAAAAGTCCAGGCTGTGTTTAACACAGACAGCAGGAAGAAGGAATATTGTCCACCCTGTGCAGACATTCACAGTCAGCCCTCCAATCCTGTGACTAAGCAGCCAGGCTCAGGAGCTGGAGTAGCAAAGCAGACATTGCATAACTGACATTAGCAGATCCCACTATTTATTTTTCCCCATGCGAAAGGAATATTTTCCCTTATGTGCAACAAAGGCAGTCTTCTATTATGGAGGATATACCGTTTGGACATTTCTTCTTCTTGCAGAGTCATTTAAGGGTTGGTTGGGGGGGAGGGGGCAGTTGAAGAGAACTAAAGCCCTGTTCCTTTCAATATTCACAATAATGATTTCACACAGATGATTCAGCACCTGAATAATTATTCAGATTATTCAGCTATTATTTGAGCTACCTCAAAGCGTTCCCTGTAGCTGCATAATTGTTGAACTGACAACTGCTGTAAATTTTGCAGCCCTTGAAGCAACATACAGTAGCACTTGTTTCAGGACGCGGGGAGACTGCGAGAATGAAGCAGCCCTTTCACCACCTGAGTGCTGGAGCAGAGGTGTGCAGAGCGCAGGCTGCCTGGATTCAACCTGGGGAGCAGTGGTGGAGGCAGATTTGGCTTTTAGCAGAGCAGGAGAACTGGCACAGAACAAGCCTCCCAGGCAAGCCGTTAGCCCCCCAGAGACAACACACCGTCCTCTGTAAGAGGACACGAATATTCTATTAGCTATAGAGCAGCTTTCACGCATTTCAAGGATGTACATAAACAACAGGCAGCTGATGCCATCTTGCCCAGACAGTGCTTCTTGGCCCCGAGCACACAGGTCAGTACCAGCCTCAGCCCTTCCTGAACAGGGAGGTCCACATTACTCAGGAGTAATGCCTGAAAGCACCAAAAGAGGATAAATATTTCAAGAGGTTTTTGCCCTGTCCAGCTCTAAGCTGAACATTTGAGCTGTTCAAATCTGCAGCCCCTTTTGTGAGGACATTCACCTGCCATCAAAGATGTTACTCACCTTAACACCTGGATTATGACATTTACAGAACTGGTGGGTGTTTTAGCTATTATTTTTAAAAGACTCAAGCTGAATTGGCACTGAAATGTGTGCCAGGCTTTTCTGGAGAATCTCTGCCCACCTAAAGCCCAGACACTGGGTGGGATGTGCCATCAGACTCTCAGATCTCTCCCACTGCATTACCAATCAGGCCCATGATCTCAGTGCTGCACAGATGCCGCCTCATCCTAAAGCACAGTTTATCAGTCTGCCTATTCTCAGGCACATCTTCCATTCAACTACACTACACATTACAGCCAAAAGGTTCAATTTGAGTGGTGGCTCTGTGGCTAAGGATCTGCACCTGTGACTGGAAGGTTGCCGGTTCAAATCCCGTGGCTGGTGAGGAATCCTACTCCGTTGGGCCCCTGAGCAAGGCCCTTAACCCCAACTGCTCCAGGGGCGCCGTACAATGGCTGACCCTGCGCTCTGACCCCAAGCTTCTCTCCCTGTCTCTGTGTCTCCATGGAGAAAAGCTGGGGTATGTGAAAAGACGCATTCCTAATGCAAGAAATTGTATAGGGCTAATAAAGAAACATTATATTATATACATTATAAATTCAAATTCACAGTTACAGAAGCCAAGTGAATAATCTTACCCATGAATAGGAATATAATACAGACCAGAAATGCTTAAACCAGGGTTATTGCTTTTTACTGTCATACAATATAAATTCCATTACTGAATCTTTAACAATCTCTAACAAACAAAAGCATGATTTTGGATGACTATATATTAGTAAATTTAAATGAGACTTTGCATCTGCTTTCAATGTTGAATTCCTTAATTCCTATTCCTATCATTAATGTCAGTGTTACTGTCATCATAAATTCAAAGCAAGGGAGATACTAAAGATAGATGGAGCCCCCAGGCTGGACAGCCCACTGAGCAGTTGCAACGCTTGATAAGTCTGGATGTGCAGACGGGCTGTGGAAGAATACTATCAGAGACTGGCTTCCTTTTCCCGTTTCTATTGTTACTGGAAGAGCATTTTCTGTCCAATCAGCAAAAAAGGGGATACATTATTCAGACATCTGTAGAGAAATGTAAAATGTGTGTGTATCCTTCATGGTTCTGTACCAGAGATCCATTTCATTCAGTGTTGAATATAAAAAATAACCTGAGTCACAGCCATCAAAGTCCAGAAAATTAAGCAATTAAATAACTTTCACTTAAAAATCTGTAATTGTTCTACTAGCCCGTCTGTACCAGAAACAGAAGATTTTCAAACTCCACGCACCTTATGAATCAAGTGTATTAAAAAACAAGATCACAGCTATTAAAGACATGGATTCAGCAACCTCAGGTTAAAAAAACGAGTAATGTTGAAACTGACACTGTTCAACAATCCATTTTCCTTTGAAAGCACTGGGGGGAAAAGCTTCTCATCTACTAACAGCAAAATCTTTTGTCACAGGGTGTACCAATATGCCATTTGGATAATATCATTAATCTCACACAGGACTAGCTGATTCAGAAAATTTGCAAACTTGCAAAATGATCAGTATTTGACTTCCAAAAGCCTTCAAAAGTTGTAGTAACAAACGCATTGATTCCGACTTAAGTGTAATTATTGCAAATTTATATTGAATCCAAAGCCTCTTAAAGCTAGGCATGGAATGTGCACTTAATCAAGGATTAACTACAAGGTTAAAAGTAATGTATTCTGATTTATTGAAAATAAAACATTCTTAAAACATTCTCTAGGTGTAACCGGTGCCAGAATGTGCAGGGTTTGACCATGCGTATTTCCAGTGGTTTACGGTTTCTTCCCTTCAGGAGCTAGAGTACCAGTGTGGGTTGAACCGTAAAGTAAAGTATTCGAGGGTTTACTGAGGTGAGAGCAGACTGCTCGACAAAAGGGGGAAAAAAAATCTCTTTGGTAAGAGGGTTCAAGTGCCTGAGGTGTGTAGCTTTTGGCGGATCTGCAACAAACAACCACACCAGCCGTGTGAGCATTTGATATAGAGACGCATATAAGAATGCATTTCCACACGGCTGTCAGAAAGGCCAAGGTTCACTGGTCACCACTAGAGGTATCACAACTATGAAAGTAAATTTTCCTCGCTGTGTCATTGAACAAGTTGCATTTTAGAAGAATGTGCTAAAACAGGTGAAAGGAATCTTATCATCCTGTTTTGCATTTCTATCATTCTTCCATAGGTCTGGAGTCATCCACAAAACCACCCCCCAAACACCCCCTTTAAGTACAGATATGCATTAGCATAAAGATGACATATCATCACAGATATTAATAAAGACTAATGCTGAATATAAGCAGTAGCAAATGATTCCACTGATGGTGAAGTTATTGAGTGCTCCATCAAGCATTCCTTTTGCCACCTGTAAGTCCTGGCCCCGTGCTCACCTTTGTAGTGTCATCATGTGACCGCTGGTACCGCTTCCAGCGACACCCGTAGATCCCCGTCAGGCATGACAAACACAGCTGCCTCTCATACACCTGCAGGGGTTGGTGCTTGACCATGCTCCTTCCGTCACTGCCCACTAGCAGGCCATGAGGAACTGGGAACCCTAGAAGGGACAGAGAACACCAGAGGACCATCAGACACGAGGCCAGAAAGCAGGGTGTCCGCTCACAAGAAAAATAAAACCATCAAAAATGCCTTTGGTGTAAATCTGTTTTTTCAGTGCTCTCCTGCTACATGATCCACATTGCTTTATAAGACAAGAAAAAATAGCATTCATGAAGAAAACTGTTGATGAGACACATTGGTAACAACTTTAATAAAATATTAACCTGTACTTCTGTTCCGTCAGTAGTTCAAGTAGGGAGCTGCATCAGTGTGCGTCGGCTGCAGAGGAACAAGTAAAGGTTTATTCCTGCTGAAGAGAGAAGAAACAACGTGTCGGCTGTGGAGCCTTCTTCAGTTATCAGGCTACACAGCCAAAACGTTCTTTCTTTTGTTCTCTTTTCAGCAGGAATAAACCTTTACTTGTTCCCTTATGTTCCTTAGCAAGATTTGAAAACCGTTACACCATTTTAGAAGTGATTTTGTTTGTGCACACATAAAGAGAACAAATACATTTTCAGTCTATCGATGTGAAATCTCACTTTACGATGAGTTTCTGTGAATAATATGAAAATTGAAAGTATAGTATAGTGCCAGGAAAGATTTAAAACTTCAGAAGCATCTCCCTCAGACTAAAGTAAATATGCACTTAATATTCTACATAACACCAGATTAAACCTGACAGGTTTGGTCTGTTAAACACACCTTTACCAGAGAAGTGAATTAATCTTAAAATTCATTTGTCATGTCAATAAAGATCAAATATAATTTCCTGCTTGAAAAATTCTTAAAATGTTACAGCAACAGCACTGCAAAAGCAAAGTCATAGTTGTAAAGTAGGTTTAAGTCCTGAAGAGATGAGGGCCATATTTATTCACTACTCTGTAATTAATATTTTGCAAATCCTCCCCTCGCAGGGATTACACTGACCAGATGCCTCCTGTATTGCGCTATTAGGTTCTGGCACATCCAAGGGAAAGTTGGCCATGCAGAATTACTCCTTCAGACCTATTGGTTTCCATTAGCAAACTGCCATCTTGAGTTTAGATTTTCAATTGGATTGAGGTCTGCACACTAAAGGTGCCAGTCAAAAACGTTCTGCAGTAAAAACCATTCCTTTTTCCATTTGAACGCAAGATCCAAAGCAGTGTAAAGATGAAAAGCATATTTTCAGCCATGTTTGAGCTGGTGAAAGCAGCGTGAGGGACAAAAACAGACCACAATCATAGATAAGCATGAGAGTAGTCATAATGATACACGTGTATTAAGGAAAGGCTATTTAAATTCACTAGCTGATAGAAAAGAGAACCAGCATCACAGGTTAGGTTTTCTCTTGGTTTAAAGTTAGTCGAAGACAAATCCAGTTTTAGACCATCTGAGGGGGTCTGCACTTGTATAATCAACATAAAAAAGAAGTAATATCATCACTGCAATGTGAAGCGTGTTGATTTTGTGGTTTAAGACCAACATCAGTGGGAAGTGACTGTTAGCCTTGCTGCTTATGTCGATTCAAGAAAGAGTCATTTTTATGAAGACCTTAGGAAAGAATGAGGTAAAACTGTTGGTGATGTTGAATCTATTATGGCAAGTCAAGGGCATCTTAACAGGTTTAAAGCTAACTAGAGAAAAATGTACATAACATTCAAGTATTTACTAGTATTACAACAGTATTGTTTTCTACTACATTTCAGTGTTTCAGCTGCATTATGGGTAAAATAGATATCGGTGGACTAGCCTGGGAAACTAACCACCCTTTATAACATTTCCCATAGAAAACATGTGTTCAAGTCCCAAACGAACATTTGTAAGGCAACCCGTTTAAATAGTGGACTTCCTGGGCTGTCCTTAAAACTGAGAGAGCTTGGAAAAGCAGATGTGAGCACAGGCAGATGAGTAACATTTGCAATTCTACTGGGGCACTGAGGACGATTGCAGAGCACAGCCCAATAAATCACTGAGAGTTCATACTCAGCCTATCCCAGTTCCTACAGCATTCAGTGGAATGGGAATACACAACTCCCCCCTGGAGAAGCTGGCCCCTCCAGTACATTTGGCCTGACTGGAGCAGTCCTGAGCCTTAACCACCGCAAGAAGGAGCCCCCAGAGAGCCCCATAAACATGGTAAAAACTAAGCCTGGAAAGATGTGGGCAATCCAGATAAAATAATTTCATGATGCAAATACCCTCCAACTGTCTAATCTGATAACTGCAAAATACAGAGTAAAGTTACACTAGAAACTTTCCCAAGTGCCACTCACTGAGCAAAGACAGATAAATTCCTAATTTCCCCAGAGCTTGCAAAATGCTGATTGTATCAGTTGAGACTCTGATCTTCACCATGACTGACAAAGATGTTTCCATTTCAAATTATTCCATATATCTCCATGTCCACAGCGTTAGACTGTCTCTCTCCAGAGCACAGCTGCAATATTGCTTCTCCTCCCTGGAGGACAGAAATACAATTTGCAGAAAAGCAATAAATGTGTTAAAGCCTGAAACTGGTAAATAGTGCTTTTTAAAGGTATTTACCCCCTTGCAATGGTGCCCCATGTTGTTGAATACAAAAGTACTTTGTTTTTAAAGTTTGTATGATGAGAGTGAAATGAGAGAGAAGCCATTAGGTTTATAGTGAGTCACACTGCTCACAATTACAGAACTTCAGCTAAGTGAAGATAGGTGGCCCAATATGGGGTGTACAATCCCAAAAATGGCATCCTGGCTCCAGGGTTTCATGCAGGTTTCTCCCGACTACCCAAGCAGAAGCAGGACAAGCCTGGAGAACTACAAATTCTGAAAGTAAACACAGTACACAGTGCTGTGCTGCTCATGAGGTGCTGTAGAACAGGCAGAAATGAGGAGTGCCGACACTATGACAGAAAACCTCCCAAATACTTAACATTCTGAATCGTGCTCGATCCCTAAAAAATTCCAGACCACACACTGCAGAGGGAGAGAGTGCCTTCAGAGCTCCTACCCACTGGCATATTTCACTCCCTCATTAACACCTCGAGGACAGTCTTCACTTCCAGTGTCTTTAATCAGACAAAGCCAACTCTCCCAGGACACCAGTATCATTACTGACCTTCACAATAATCAGCTCCACAGTTTTCTATAGTAGAAAGGATCCATAGAAGTGGAAGATTTTAGGGTTTAGCCTGACAATTGGTTATTAAACAGAAAACAAAAGAGGGCAGATAAGGACTGAATGCTCTTAATGGGGTAATGTAACTAATCGCGTACCACAGGGATCTCTATTAGAACCACTACCCTGCTTAAATTTGAGCTAGATTCCTGTGTAGTTAATAAGCTACTGAAGTTCGCACATTAAACAAAATTATGAGGGCCAGCAAACAATAGAAGTGCTGATTCGTAATGTCGAGTTGAGAGTTAATTATATTATCAAGTCAGTTTTATGGGTATAACCCCAGTGCCCTCTGTCAGAGCCCGGGAGATGATTTGACTGGAGTAATGGCATCTTTCTCCAACAACATCACAAGCTCTTCCGCACTCAGAAGGGTCGAGGAGTCTCTGCCACTCCAAAGGTGGAGGGAGCGCTGGGAGACTGAACCCCAGCTGTACTCAGCCAACTATGCACCGCCACCGGAGAAATTCCAGCCACACTCGAAACAACGAAGGAGCCAAGCTCCAACTGGCAATGTCTGAACCTGTGTTCTGAGAGAGCACCTTCGTGCCACACTACAGTGGCTTTCATAGGTTTGCTGGGCATCTGTTCCAAAGTAGCTCTAGGCTATTCTCAGGAAATCATTATTTGCTTAACTTTACGTAAGAAACGTCTTTTACAGGCATTTAACTGTCAGCCTTGAACTGTTGCCAGGAAATCTCCTCACCAAGTATGCTTGAAGCTTACATAGAGACGAGATGACTCACACTTCCGAAGCAAATATAAAGTGGAATCTGAAATTATAAAGAAAGACAGCATAAAGCTATTTTTCCAACTAACAATGTATGTTTTTTCTCACAGCTAACACAACAAAGAGTCTTCTCCTCCGTTTCTGTATGAGGAGCCAATCGCATGCTGTCCGATGCATCCTTGCAAAGCTTGCTGCTCTGAAAAGGCAGCCTCATCCCCGTCACCCACCTGAGGCCGACGTCAAAGGGGCGATGACTCAGTGGCTCCAGCTCTCTTCAGAGTCACTGGATCACAGATGTCAAGGTCCAGGACAGCATGTGTCCAGGGCCCGTACAAAGCAGTAAAAAACATCACATCACTGCAGTGCTGATCACTAATCAGTGTACTTTGTTCTGCAGTTTGTATTTAACCAATACGGAGAAGTTTTTTTTTTGCATTGCACAGCAAATAAATTATCTGAAATTCAGTCTGAAACTGAAAGGAACATCTACCTCTACATGCATTTAGAATACACTAATGTAAAAACAGTAGCAGTGCTACCAGAGGTTTCCAGATTGCAACTCTGTTCTGGCAAGAAACTAAATAAAACAAATCAATTGCATAAAATAATGGGTGTTATGAAGAAAAGTTATTCTATAAACCACTGCAAAGAGATTTACAGGTACTCAAGGTGCTCACTTTGTTCAACACTTATTTCCTTCTCCAGATATTCTAGGTGGATGCTGCACATTGGTGGTGGTGGAGGAGAGTCCTTATTACCTGTAAAAGCACTTTGAGTGGAGTGTCCAGAAAAGCAAGATAAGTGTAAGCAATTATTACATTAGAGGTGGAAAATAGGTTTCTTGGAGTTGTTTCAGAATGTCCCACCAATTTTCAATTGGGTTTAGATCTGGTGACTAAGAAGCCCATTAAGTTTGGATAACATCAGCGGCATGGTCAACACACCATCATCACCCTGGAAAGCTCCTCTGATGTCAGGAAAGAAATGAAGATGATCACTCGGTACCATTAAGTAGCAATTAGCATTAATGGTGCTAATTTTAATGCCCCACATGTCAAACTGTTGGAGTTCATGTGCTCTCATCCATTTGTTGATAACACGGTGAAGGATGACTAACCTGATCATACCACATTTCTCTACTGACCATGCTCACCATCACTGGACTCAGAAAAGGTACATAAATAGATTCTGCACTGCAACCAGGCTATGGTAATCCACTCTGTGGCATTCTTGGTGGACCATTTTTGATTATCCCGGCTGCTTGGATCTCAAGTAGAAATATGCTGTCAATTGAAATTTACAGCTGCTTGCCGTTTTAGCCTTAGACTTTGAATTAGTGCACAGATATCCTGATCCTTGAATTTTCATGCTGACATCACCCTAGACACCATTGTGCTTGTGAAAAATCAGCAAACTGAGCTGTCTTGATTACTGAAACTGCTGCCAAATGCACCTCAGTCACCACACTTTCAAAGTCAGTGCAATCTCCTCTTGTAGTCATGTTGGCAGAAGCTACAGGCAACCAGGCCAGTCCAGTATTTTTATGCAGGACCCTAAGCATACTGGGGTGCTTTTTGTTTAATTCACACATGGACAACACCCATTTTGCAGTCCTTGCTTTCAACAGACTCGTCATCTCTATTGTACCCATGCTTTTCCATTTTTTGGTCCGCTACTTGTTGTTCACGCGTGTTGCAAAAGAGAGAAGGCATGGAAAGGTTGCAAATAAAAGGAGGTTTAACAGCAAACCTAGCTGTATAGGAGCCTTCAAACTGGAAAAGTGAAGCAGGGGACGCATTGCTAAATAAGAAGTGACTAACACGCACATGATATCACTTCAGAATTCGAAGAACACCTCAGTGACATTACCCACAATCCTGCCTGCATGCGCATCTGTGATCAAGCGGTGCTCTGTGCCACAGGGGACGATCTAAATAGCAGTCCGCCCCTGTGGGTCCAGAGGCCACCAGGGGGGCGTCGAAGAGCCGGCTGCCCGTGATGTCTTGTCTGTGGAGACAGCAGGGCACAGGGCTGTGCTTCCTGTAATTAGTGTCAGTGCTGGGAAGAGGCAGGCTCTGTCCCATCGGGGCTCTCAGAAGCAGTCATTAGTCTCCCAGCGGGAGAGGACTCGTGCCAGCCTTCACAGGGGGCCGCCTTTCAGGACTGATGCGGTGGCAGCTGGGGAGGGGAAGACGGGTGGCATGTGGTTTCGTTGTGAGCATCCAGGAAGGTCATAACTCGCACACACAAAAAAAGACAGCAATTCCTCTAACGCTGCTCAGCGTCATCTGTTCTCTCACCTGGCTTTGACAGTGCACTACACCTTAAAAGGGTTGATGCACATTTTTTGTTTTACGTTTCAAGATTATTTTCCAAAAATTTTGAGAAGTATACCATGGAACAGAAGGTGACCTTCCATTCAGCAGTCAAGAAACAACAAAAAAAAATTACTATGGCACCCTTTGCAACAGTCAGCTGCAGAGCACTTTACAATACTATATATACTGTAGAGATTGTACTGTACAGCCCATCTGGTTCTGCGTGGAGATCAGTGCTCTGTATTTGCTTGTTTCTTTTACTAAGCATGTACATTTTTCTGAAGAGCTGTTTAGTACTGGTTTAGTATGTGCTAGAAGGCACAAGGTCATATTCTGTGATGTGGTTTAGTCTCTTCAGGAAAGGCAGATACGTTTCACCACCGAATTGGCTGGGATACATTTACTTTTGTACACCGATCACAACTACCCTCCAAAATTCAAATCATTGATCAACCATCTAATCAAATTATATTCTGGGCATCCTCACCAAGTACGTAAAGGCATTTAGCATTACAGGGTTCATCTGTGCTAGAGCTACCCGAGCAGCAGTGTGGAATAGTGCTCAGGCTTCTGGACTCCTGGAGACTTCTGGAGCTGTTCCAGGAAAGTACCCAGCTGTGTAAATCGCCTTGGATAAAAGCATAGACCAAGTATATTAACAAGTGTACACAGCCCTTTATAGGAGACGTGCTCCCTTCAGCTATATTAGAAACAGGCTATTACGTTTCACACTCTGTGGGCTTGAGCCCTTTATTTCATAATGCTCAATATATAAAAAAAAAACAACAAGATGCCATTTTAGAGAGGGATCTTTTTCGACAACATCATAAAGCTCCCACAGGGACTTGAAACAGTCATCTGCATCAGCGATAGGAATGGTTTTCCATTAGGTCAATTAAGACCACAATGCTATAGATTTCTGTAGTAATGAAGCAATAGGTTGGTCAAGAATAAGTGGCCTTATGAATATTGTATGGGTTTGGGGACAAGAGCTCAATGACACTGGTAGAAGCCTATCCCTATTGCTCACTGGTCATTTATTACAGTATTTTAACAGTACCAAAGATATCTTGCATTCTCAATGTTGGTTAATTTATACAGCCCTTGAAATACATCTTTAAACATTTTCACATTTTAGATATTTTTTGGTAGTTAAGAAGTCACATGCTAAGCTCTTGTTCATTCAAAGGTAAGGTTAACTTTAATTATGGGGGTATGAGGGGGAAATGATATTCAGATTACATCTGCTCAACACTGAGATGCATTAAACAGAATCAAACAAGATGTACTGTACCTAAACCAGTTATCTTTTAAAAGCTTGCAGTACTTAAGTTTGAACTAATTACAGAATGATTCATGTGCCCATTCAAGGTCAATCTGGTCATTACAACCCTCAAGCTACACCTGCCTCATGGTAGAGTTGCCTCACGTCAAACTTGACTAAGCACTGCGAAGACCTTGCTGACCGCCAGAATCAGACCACATCACTGGTCAGTAAGTGATGACCAGCTACGCCTGCCATCTGAGGGATGGCTCCTTTTAACTATACAGTATAGGCTAGTGAAACAGATCATAAACAACTCAGTCAGACAGGTGGACAGATGGTCAAAGCTAGAAAAAAAGATCTCTAATTTAGACTGCTGGGCATGAATGACGTTCATTTTGTTACATAGTATAGAGCCTTAGCCTTGAACACACAAAACATAAGCCTTTCTTTCCCCACTTGTCACTGTCATTAAATAGCCATCTTGAGATCTGAGAAGTCCGTCACAAATTTAACATTACACAGGTGTTCACAGATTTTCAGAGAACAGAGGATTCCCTTCAAGAGCCCAGCAGGGGGGCTGTAATAAAGAGAGGAAGGGAGACAAAGTCAATTGGCCGTCAGCCAAAACTGCCCTAGGGTCAGGGCACATTTTGGGACGTACGGTTTCCATTCAGCACCACTGACTCATCACCATGTTTCATATTAATGAGCCATTTCAGGGAATGTCAGCAGTCTCAAAAATAACAGGGTACTGAATCAGCTGCCCACCCACCTTTCACATCTACACCCTCACACGATAATTTTCCTCAAAACACACAAAGGCTGCCTGTGCAGAATGAACAATCCTGTCTCCACTCACACTCTCACAAAGCTGATGAAGACAGGACCTCTTGAAATCTAAGCCCTACGAGAAGAGTCAGTTTCAAATTCATCAACCTCATAATAACCTTTATCAGTAGGCAATGTGTGTATGCAAAGTTGGAAAAAGTTTATGCACAATGATCTAGCATTATTGCATTGTTTTCCTCAGGATATCTGAAATTTAAACGCATTAAAAAAACATTTCTGCCACATTCATTCCTGTATTAGTCACACACTGAAACAGGCTCTCCTGATTGCTGAAACCAGAAAAGTTAATTGCAAAACACAGCACTTGTGCCAAACAGAGTCTCAGCCAGAAATACCATCAGATAAGGTGTAAACGCCTTGGCTACGATGACCTCATTTGAAGGTTGTCAGGGAAGACTGAACATGCTAAAACAAGCAGGAGAGTATCTGCTGAACACACCAGCACCTTCCCACACAAGGCCAGGCTTGACACACAAAGCCCTTTTCTATCCTTTCAAAAGGTCCACAAACGCAGAGAGGACACCCCAACCCTTCCCATAGCAGCAGGAGGGATGACCATCACTCATGGCTAGCTCCAGAACAGCAGCTGAGAGCTCCACTCCCTGAAGGACGGGAATAACTCAAGCACTGCTTTTCCAAAAGTGGCTCATTTATACTTTATTTTTTGCTTCAATTAAATTCCACCTTTTACAATCCTGTCTTCAGGCGAAAACCTTCGAGAAACCTTTGTAAATTACCTCTACCACACACACACCTTGAAAAGCAGCTAAAAGTGAAAAGTGTGACTGTTCCTGGTACCATGACTCATGAAGGCCCACCAGAGGCTATTTCACGCCACTGGTGCCATGAAAGTCCCAGTCCAGACCTAATGCAATACAGACCCAGCAGCTCACTGGGCACAAGATGGTTTTTACCTGTAATTGACAACACTTCATTGCTTATGACTCATTTTCAGTTTAAGATTATTGAAGCTATAGTCAAGCCTTCAAGCTCAAAGACCTACAACAACTGCCCCCACTGGGAACAAGACCACAGATCTGTTGCACCTGTTTGAAGAACAGGGAATAACCAATGACTGGAAAAGTACCCATCAATAGAAATGCAACCACAACTGAACAAAAGTAATTCTAGATCTATAGATCTGTTACATGTAACGTTAAATAAAAATTAGAACTAGAGCATCATCAAATTGATAGAATTCTTAGGGATAGTTAGTTTCAGGTGAACCAGATCACGCCAAGTTAAAGTTTGCAAACAAGCCACAGCAATAAAGGACACAAAGATATGGTACAAATAAAGGATGAATGCTCAAACTGGGTGGGTGTAATTAGTGGAATATCACAGGGATTTGGATTAGGACCACTGCTCTATTTTAGATTAGCATTTAGACACTGAAGTAGTAAAGCAGGGATTAGAAGACACTACAGAAGCTACAAAGGAAACTCAAGAAGGCTTACAAAAGACAAGGCTAGGCAAAAATCACAGGCAGCTTTAAGGTAGAGCAGTACATAATGTTACTCAGAGGTAGCAAAAGGCTAGACATGAGAAACGCTTTTTTCATTGCTGGGAAGCAATAAATAGGCTAAAATACAGAACATGTAACCAAAGGCTGATTTACAGATGATTTTAAAAGCCAAAATGTACACATGTACAATGCAAATAATGAAGTAAGGTAATTTTCTTATTGAAACCAATAACACTCTTGAGGTATTTGATTTACTTGAAAACCCAGCCACTTTGTAACTGAATCTAGTTCGATTTCTCAATGCAGGTTATGACGTATACATTCTTCAGTTGCTAGGATAATTAAGAAAGACGGGAAAATGAGTTCCATAATTATTATTAATGTATAGAAAACATGGACAGCATAATGTAAAATCTTATACACAAAATATATATACACACACTAGGAGTGGCTGAGGATATTTGGTCAAACAACTAACAGACGTACTACTCCTTTTTTTTTTTTAAGATTTCACTTGGCACCATTTTCCTTCTCTGAAGGTAAAAACACTTTCTCTGCAATTTTTGGAGTTTGAAATAACTCTCATTCTGCTGTCTCATTTCCTACAGCAAAAAAAGGAAGGATGCAAAAAGAGCCTGCAGCCCTGGGAAGTGAACAGTTTCTCTTTGGGATCAAAGGCCTCAGGACCGATCCCTAGGGAGCCAGTCTGTGCCCATGACCTGCGGCCAGGCCCACAGCGGCTCTGCTCATCTCACAGGATTCGAAATATTCACATTTAAGAAAGCCCTGCAAGCCAGGCTGAAACGGAAATTAACCTTAACCTCATGGAGCACGTCCTTTCCACAGATCAGGTCTGACCAAGCTGTGAAACTGGGGCTGAACTTGAGCCAACTCATCAACCAGGTTTTAGCAGGATGGCTGCCATCACCTCAGGCCACATGCACAACTGACCACAGACCCTCAGACGTTTGTCTCAAATACACAAGTTCATAACAAAAAAAAACAGAATTCTGGATAATTTAATACCACTGGATTTTTTCAAAACGTCATACAAAACACACATTTCTCATATCTTTAAAAAAGAAATCCGGGTGTATGTTTGCGTAGTTTCTCATCGTGCCACATTTAATAACGCGACCCTCCACTATGTCATATAACCTAATGCTGACTTTCCAACACCTCCACACCACACTGGAAATCAAAGTTTATGCTTCACAAGGAATCCTTCCCTTCTCCTTGCAGTTCACAGCAGCTCAGCTAGCACATAGATCAGACCCCATGCCCAAGGCAGGAATGATGGGCTGGCACAGGGGTCTCTTACCATGGAAGCCCACAGGGTTAAGGGGTCGCCCCTTAATCACCAAGTCCTGAACACCTAAAACAGATTGCTTTGCACTGAAGCAGGTCGATTTCTTCACTAAGGATAATCAGAAACAAAAATCTCAAAACCTGAAGGACCATAGCTGATATTCTTCAGAACATTAATAGGATCAATTCAGTGAAGTGGCCAAAACTCCCACATGATCAGCAATTTTCTATGGAACTGGATTTCAGGATGACCTACAAGAACTGTGCAGACCTTTTCAGGCACACACCTCCATAAGGAGCCTCGTTAACACTGCAGGAGGAAGAGCAAATGAGGATTCGAAACCAAGTGGCCGCATGAAAAGGAGTTTGAGAAAGGCTACAGCTCCACGTACATTAAAGCCTTCCAGCACCACAATCGAACACGCAGGTAACACAAGATCAGGTTTGGGTCTAAATACAGGGGAATTGATGAGACACCACATGACCTGTTCAAATAACACTGGATCACATAAAACCTCCTGACAGCAGCAATTTCCTGTGGATGATCCAGGCACCTAATGTAGTTTCTTGACCTTGCAATGTATATTATCTGAAATCAGATTGATTACCTTTCATCACCCTTTGAGAGGCAAAAGGGCAACAGATTACTGCCGCCGCATGCATGAATTAAAACAGCATCTCCCTCTACAGAACGTTAAAGGTGCAGAAGAAAACCATCGGATTTACTTTACGACGTACTAAAGAGGATTTCAGCAGTTGCTGCCGAGCGTCATGTTTCATCTTGCCATCGTGACAAATCGTATACAACTGGTTCACTACTGTCCAAATATAACTCGATACAGAAAATGTACATCCTTGAATGAGTCAGGGGATGTTTGTTTCCATAACACAGAAGACATTTTCAATAAAAATATGCAAGACAATGAAAAATAACAACTTGGCTTTGGAGAGCTTCATTAAATAAAAACGCTTGAGTTTTAAGTGTCCATTCGGTGTCCAGTTAGGGATGCCTGCTATCGTTATTGTCCAAGCACCACAACTCAGAGATGTATATATACAGCACTGATCTAACATTTAAAAAAACTTGCTTCAGCCACCAATGAATACAGACAGACACCAGCAAATGTATTTAGGAACAGGACAAACAAGAAAGGATAATTAAAAGTTACATCATATAATCCTGATTACACTAAAAATAAACTTGCTTTGTTCCTGTACAGCTGGGGAAATAAACTGAACGCCAGAAGTCCAAGTGAAGAAAGACAAAGAAAGCACCTCAGTCACACTGGGGTGTTATTTTCCTAAATGTTTTTGCCTTACTGCCAGACCCGAACAGGAGACTTCCTCTTAAACAAGTCATGAAAGTAAAAAGGTAACTCACATGCAGAGATTGGGATTTTAACAATGTGAACACTAACAAATGAACCAATTCATGCAAATCTCTAAAACAATGTAACAGAGCAATTCTCCGTTACAAGTTATAGCCTTAAATTCCACTTTATTGAATTACTAATTAACTTAATTTCTTTGACATCTAAAGAATTTGATAAAAAAAAGGTTAGGAGTATCAGCAATAAAGCAATAGAAGATAAGCTCACAGCTTTCTCTCAAGAAACAAATACATCTTTCACAAAGGGACCAGCCCAGCACTTGTACAAACATAAAGGCAGGCCAGGAGCAGGCTTTGGCACCTAGGAAAGCTGCACTTCCTTTAGTGCCTTAGGTTAAAGTTTATTTGCCACACTTCGTATTTCTCATTTGAGCTATCCAGTAACTGTCTTCTCCGAATAACATTCTAAAGATAACACATGCGCAAATAGGATGTAGATTCCCAATTCAGTTTCATCTTCAGAAATCTGATACATTAACACAACCATTAACAGCAGACTCGTCAGCACCTTCAGAGCAGTTCACTCTGACAAGAGGCTTCAGAACGTATTCCAAGCAGGACTGCTGAATGCTCAAATAGTCAGAAAAGATCAGAAAGGTGCATAGCGCTAGTACAATTCCTTTTACACCCATTGTAATGACATTAATTTTGTGACAATCTTAACTATTGTGAATTACATCCACAGCAAGAACACTCAAGCTATCAAGGAAACATACAGTACTGGAGGAATGAAAGCTTGCAAAGCATCAAAAAATAAGTGCATTACTTAAGGTTTTTATAACACAAAGCACAGTCTTTACAAGTAGTATACAGTGAACAATTAATCATTTTGTTGACAAAAGAGCCAAAGGATTTTGTTTGTGTCAGTATTTGTCTCTTTAGTTTTGATATTTAAAAAAACCTTTGTGTGAGCCAACACACCGCCTTGAAGAGGTTTTCAATTAACTTTATAATACTGCAGTGGCCACACAACTCGCACAAACATGACAAGACTAACAGACTGTTTTAGTAAAAACAGACTGTCCAGTTTAAGACTTCAGACCATAGAGACCCACACTGTGCAAATGAGGTCAGAGCATGAGCCACTGACCCCATGGACACAGGGACGCCCCCACTAACCACAGTACATTGTGCCGACAAGCTACACGTTCACTCAAACTACACACATTCATGGACGATACCGTTCCCTGTGGGCATTCACATCCATATCACGCAGACTTCAGGAAAACCCCAACATGAAAACCAGCCTTTAAACACAAGGGGTCACATCTCCATCACCAAATCCCTTAGCCAGCAGAGAATGAAGGCAAATGTCTCCCCATTCATGGGCAAAGCACTTAGCTCAGTCTCCAAGAGGCAAGAGAAACATCGCAGTAACTGCACAAAAGGAGCTGGCAGGGCCCTTGCTTCTCCAGAGCACAGCATTTCAGTGCCTGTGTACATCCTACAAGGGGACTGCAGGTGGCCACATAGGTGCCAAGCCACATCAGAAACACCAGCTGTGTTTGTGTGTGCTAGAGAGCTCGTCCGTTTCCAAGACAGCACCTCGACAATTTAGGTCTTCCAATCCAACACCATGCACAGCGAAGGGAAAAAGCTACAGTGACCGAAAACTGCCAGAGTGAAACTCTTATTTTTTGTTGTACAGTCACGGAAGTGGAATGCAAATTGATTTTTATTTACAGGGAAAAAAAATCCCCTGTAGCTCACTCTTGACGAAGAACTGGAATTAGTCCTAAGGAGCCATATCTCCAGGAGGACACTTGGTGGGGGGAGGGGGGGTAGTCAGGGTTCAGATATTCATGTGATAAAGTCATAGCACTATACATCTCAGCAGGATAGGCTGTGAGGAATTAAATCAGACAATATCAGTTCTAGCACTTTGACTTTGTTTCCAAGAGAGTCAGTCTCCAATGAGGTTACAGATTTTCATTTTTATTTAACACTGACTAAACATCAGACAGGAATTGTGACTAGTTAAGTAAACAATTAGCTGTATTAAGGACCTAAGAGCACATGCTTGAAAATTTAATCCGTTTTACAAGTATCAACTGAGCTTTTAAAAGAACCAGCATTTAGATAATGCAGAGAGAGTACGCAAGCTAATTATTTCCCAAATTGGTCTGCAAAAGGACACCAAGTCCACATCCAAAATTGTGACCACAGGAATCAGAGAGCGCCTCCGAAGAGGCAAGCAGAGACGCAGAAGACAGGCTTGTCTAAATCACATGGTCAAAATCACAGGAACTAAAGGAAAACAACCAATCTTAGTGAAGAACATTCACAAGTGTTTATTAGTGTCAACGATATCACCAGATAAGAAATATTTCCTCATTTTGTGTTTTTCCAGGAGACTACAACAGCTTGAAACTACAGTACCATACAAGAGCTTTGTTCTTGATCTGCAGACCCTATTTTGCTTTGCCAAAAATTGTCATACAGTAAGCTTTATGTATTCTAGTCAGATTCAAGTTTTTGGGTCAATTTCCAAACAGAATCCAGCTTCATTTTCACAATTGTTCATCTTCCTGTTGCCTATCAACCTATACACAAGCAAATTCATCTTCAGTTCAACTGCATTATCACATTTAAGAGCGTGATGATGTACAGTAAGGACTCAAAACAATGTGATTTGTGGAGAAGAGAACTTGGTGCACCATCCTGTTGGCTAAACTACAAATACCCCAGACAAGAAAAATGAGCCATGTGGAGGAATGAAGCTAAGGAGAGAGTGGAACAGGTCACAGAATAAAACAAAATCAAGTCAGAAATAAAGGCTGTTGTAGCTTCTAGAAACCATAAACTTTACAGTCTCCATAACTTCAGCCCACAACCTGGTGGGAGCAACTGTTTTCCTGCAACAATGCGTCAGCAGCAGGGAGCTTTCTAATAACAAGCAGAACCTACATGCATGACTACAGAAGGCAGTAATGCCAGTTTCGAAAAGCAGCCAATTTGGTCCTGCAGTAAATATACAAATATACAAGAGTGAAGAGCTTTACAAACAGCAGCCCACAGCCACCAAGAACTCTGCTTGTGGATCACAGAACCCTGCTTGTGAATGGCCTGTGAGCCATTTAATCCTTTTTTTAGCTCAGCAAGGGTGTAATCTCCCAGTAACCCTGTCTTGGATGATCACTGGGTGTGGTAAGATGTTTCCAATACTCCCAACAAGCTGCTAGTTCCTCCTCCATCTACAAGAAACATTTCTGGATCATTTCCCAAATTCATACATTTAAAGGATTCTTTTGGCTGAACTTACTTTAAAACATACATCAGATCTCCTACAGAAGGTTTCCGATAGCAGATAGCTGCACTAGGAGAAAGATATGTCCCATAACAAAGTGTAAAAGAGGTGCATTCTTTGGAATTTAATGATACATGTGTTTTAAGAAGACATTGATTTAATGTACAGATAGGCAATCATTTATTGAACTTTTAGCTTAGTGGTATACATATTCTGTTGCTATGGTGAGTGAACATTCACATTAAGAGCTCTTTTCAGGACAGCAGTTGTAGTCAGCAGGGTGTACATAGCTCAGGCCTGCCATCACAGGGCTGGACAGCTGTGACACTGAGCCCAAAGGCACTTTGGAGGTAAAAACTGGATCACTGACAGACGAACCTCTTTCCCCCTCCCCAGGCTACAAGGGCTACAGACATCTCAGGAAATCCAAGGTGAACTTAAAGGGACAGAGTGCTGCACTATACATGTTAAATATTGACTTAATTTGCCTCCCCCCCCCCACCAAAGCAGAGTCCACATTGGACTCTGTCCACTGTGTAGTTCAGGAGCCCACAACTACCAAAATGCAGGTAGTTCTGAAGCAAACAAAGCCACAGTATGTTACTTGCAACATCAGTAAAGAGCAACACACAGATGCTTTGTAGATTCTGATATTTCAGCAGAGCTGCACAGGCAGATGAAGACATCAAGCCTGGGCTCAACACAGCGTCGGTAATATTTAATCGCAAGAGGGAAAAAACAAAATGTCACTTTTTCAGTGTCATTAGGAGTTTAATTTAACGTAAGGATTTTAAAAATATACATTTTCTAATGCCTGTGGAATTTAAATAAATAAATCTCAGCGACATTACAAATGAACACGGACGTTTGCTCTCCTTTAACAGAACAAAACATGAGGCTTCTAGTGGCACAGGAGCTGTAACAATGGGAAGATGCAGTGTACTAAACTCAGGATAAGTGGGTCAGGTGCCAGAAAAACATTTTCCTCCAATTTCTCATAAACAAGCAGGGTGCAGTCTCTCAGGTAGTGCTCCTACCTGCTCATACTGTATATGGAGATAGAATTCAGAGAAAAATACCCTAGTCAGCAGAGAGCTCTGCGTCTCACGTGCGTATTGGACGGTGGACACATGAGAAAACTGATAGGACTGTATAGTGATAAATTCAGCAGCACTACGGCTCCATTTACTGAAGCTTCATCTAAGAGATTCACAATCCGTGGTGGGTATACACAAGTTAACACTGTCAACCTGCACAGTGTCTGCAGAATACATGAACGTGGCTCCTTCAAGAACGAAAATGCACGTTAATACGCTCATTAATGAGGCAATAAAAAAAATCTTAAGGAGTTCAGTGCTCTGAAAATGGAAATCTCCGCTATCACCAAGAAAAGGTAAAAGAACAGCACATTTACTGAAACAACCTACCACAGTTCACCACATACCTTGCAATCCTTAGTATTTTTATCGTTGAATTAAATGTGATAACCCATTTACAAAGGCATAGAAGCAACAAGGAAAACCTCACTCTTCTCTGAAAGGAGATCAAGTTGGAGCTGTCCACTATAAAAACCAAACTCACATTTCAGTTCTTAGCTGAGCTCTGAGGAACATCTGCAAATGATTTTGCAATCTGATTTTTGCAGTTTAAAAACTTTACATAATGCGTTTTTGTGGTCATAGAGTACTGAAGGGGCTCGAGTCAAACCCAGACTGACAACAAAGCCCACATGACACTGTAGATACATGTGGGGCTGGCAGTGGTGTGAGCAGGCAAGGGCAGAGCAACACACTAAGCTCATTCCCTCTCTCTCTCACCTACAAGCTGTAAACCCCTGCCTCCCCCTCTCTGCTTGGTCTCCAAACTGGGCTGCCTGCGTTTAGCAGGCCAGCACACAGCAGATTAATTTGGATTTGCAAATGATACCTGCATCCAAGCTGACAGCAGTACAACCCAGGAAAGAGCAGGTCCACCATCTGTTGCAAATGGAATCCAGTTTTAATGAAAATATTATGTAAAATAAATCAACAGCTTCAGCAACGAGATATACAAATCCCTTCACAGAGCTTCTATTCGCACATCTGTTTTCTGATGATGATGCATCATACCTGCACCTGAAGTCTCATTTAGGGTTTATTCCCCAAGCATAAAAATCTTTTTGTCTATTAAACCGAGGTTGTATTTGTACTCTGTTGTGTACAGATCACATAAGCAGGAGGTGGCACAGTCAGTCAAACATTGGGAGGACTATGCAGAGCAGCTATTAAGCCTAGGCTGCATGTCTCTGTGAGGAAAACCCAGATGTCCACAGCGTGCTTCACTATAAAGGAGCTGGAGCAGCTCATCCACAGTTGAGGACCAAAGTGAGCAGTTATTGCTATGGGAAAGGTTCACCCAAGGCACTCCAGAGACAAATTTGGCAGTGTCTGAGAACTCCGAAACGGTACAAATCTTTTTTTCGATATTCTTGAGTAGATCACTGGCGCCTCTCCAAAAATCATCTCAACCAGTTTAATTAGTGTGACTCTCCAGCAGCCCACTGCTACTTGAAAAATTGTGGAATGCCAAGCATGACAGAAATTCCCATGACTGCACAACAGCACACAAACATTTCGGACCATTAACACAGACATGATTAAGTCAAAGATAAAGCTCTTTTTCTAATGCTTTAGACAGGTGATTTGCACGATAAAGCCTCTATATATAGTGTATTTTTAGATTATTGGTACCAAAGTCTTTCTTCCAAAAATAGCTGATAGAATAGTATTATTAAATAAGAAGAATGAAGTACACTTCAAGTCAAGTGACAATTATATTCCTTTTGATGTGAGAGGAGCCTAAACTACACTGTTGCATAGGCAACATGCTAGATACCTCAACAGTAAATACAAATAACAACAACTAAAGCACAAGAACAAGCTAAAGAAACCAGACGCCAAAGTTCCCTTCACAGGGAGCTTAAAGAGGTGCAACAAGGGCAGACAGTGGGAGACACTGAATGAAGCGAGAGGTAGCCCCTGTCCGTTACTGTGCTGTGAACACCAACCTCACATTTACTTGCAGATGTTGAGAGACTGATTTACAAAGCCAACACAAAAACAAGTCAGCAAAGCAGACAAAATGGTGCCAAAGGGCTTCTGGAGACATTTGGAAGATTTCTAAGTGATAATTAAAAGCAGCAGGACACTTCTTTGAAAAGGAGGGCCAACAGGAATGCCAAAAGGCACAGAAACCGAAAGCTGCAGGGCCAGCACATGGTTATATGCTGTAGCACCTTTTTGCGCTGAGCTCGCCACGGCACATTAAAAAACAAGCAAGTACAGTTTTAGAGATGTAAAAATTTATTTCCAGCCTTCGACTTCTTAGGGCTGTTAAAACTATTTTAAACTATTTTTGAAGTGAACCATGATGGATAAAAACTACAGGAATGACTCGGTCATCAGTTTCCTGCACGTCTCCACCCATAACGCTGAAGTGATGCAATAGATTGGGAAGATCGCAGGAGTGGTGCAGCTCAGCAGAAGCCCGGAGATCAGAGACCCTGCTGCCTGGAGCGCCACCTCACCCCCGTGATGGTCACCCCTCAAGAAAGACGGAAGAATAGAAAAAGAGACTGATGCATTGCCCAACTCTTTCTCCATCAAGAAGAACTGAAAAAAATCCAAATCCCCAAAACTAGACAAAATTTGGATAGTAGCGGCTTAAACTGCATTCCGACACTGTAAATTCCTTATTGCACAGTCACATTTATAATGTAGGCAAACTGCTACACTTGGAAAGATTTAAAACTAATAAGATAAGGGAACAGATACCGGAGGTGAATGTACAGAGCAGGCTACTGCCACATTAGATCTGCTAATCCACCATTATCCATCCAGGGCTACAGCACACTGGACTGCCTGCAAGGAGCTGTGCAGTCCATGACCTGGACCAAACATGACCATTCTGAGCTCAAATTTTGGCTGAACAGAAAAACTGAAATATTCACTATTATATTCACTATTTCCAGGTGATTGCAGGCAGTGCTGCTGTATCAAGCATCACTTAACAGCATGCGGACCCTCTGTAAAGCAATTTGCTTTTCAAAATTCAGAATGTTCAGGTTTTTGCCCAATGACTTGATGAGCAGTGAAATGGTCTTTTAAGACTTAACATGGACTGCTAGTTCACTTTCCTTTAGTTCATTCCTCGAGCTCTTACTGGAGCTTCTCCGGTGAAGCAGCATTTTGTTTTTTGTGGCATTAGCTGTTTCAATTATCTCATCACAGAAGAGCTTAAAGCCAAGACAAAGGTGTGTCAGGTCTGGCTCTGGCATATGTTGAAAACAAAATTAACACTAGCACTGTCTGCAGCCTCACAGAGACCTGTCTATTGCCCAGTTAAAGTACACTCCCAGCACTTTAAAAACAGATACTCTTGATATAGGAGTGCTTTTCCATACACTGCATACCAGGGAGCAGTCTCCGTCACACTGGTCCGAAGGATCTCCCACAATATTTACCACTATTCCTCACAGGCCAATGGCAGAACTGCTCTATCACTCCACAGAAACTGCTACTACGTGGACTGCTAAAAGCCATAATTGCAGGTTGAGTGAAAATCACATGCGATAATTATAGTGATGTTTGCTTTCAGCAGAGACAGCTGACAAAGGTATCTATGGCGTACAATGCAAAACATCCTCTACTACTTCAAAAGCGTCAAGGGACAGGAGGCTGCATCGATGTTGTGAAATAACAGGCCGTTAGCAGGTGGTACCAATATGACCCAAACCAGACAAGCCAGGGGTCCTGGAATGACAAACTGATAGGTGCAGAGAGAAGTTGTGACTCTTCTGCATCATGATCCAATAGTGCTCTGATCCATCCCACAGGCAAGGGAACAGCATCTCTACTGTCCCCTCCCATCCACACCGATCAGGACGTCAGGTAAGTGTCGTGAATCTTCAGAGCTAATTATAAAATCAACCGACAGAGTCAGCAGCCTTGTGATACAAGCAGGAGGCAGGAGGCTGTGCATTTAGGACAGAAATCAGATGGTACTTTAACTACAATGCTCTGCATTGCTGCAACAAACTGCCCAGTCATGCTGTAGCCGAACCTCTGTGGGCGAGAGCCTCAGACCAAAGAGCTAGGAGAAACTGAGCAAGTAGAGGGCAACGGCGTACAGTTTGCAACCTCTGCTGTTCTTATTACCACACCGCAAGAAATCAGGAGTCTTTCCGTTTCGTAATCAGCTGATCTCCACTAGCATTTCCCCAGAACCAGCTCCCCAATTCTAACTGGTTTATTCAGAAATGATTGCGAAGAGATTTGCTGAACTCAGCACAGGGGATGGGTGGTACCCCTGTTTCAGAGTGGGTATAGGCTCACTGCTGGAAGACAAAAGAGATTCCAGACAAAAACCAAGCCGAACCAAGTAGTCTGGCACCACATTCGAGAAACAGCTGGATGAAACCCTGGCATCTTTTAGCCACAAACATTCCAACGGGCAGGATGGGCCAAATGGCCTACACTCCTTCGGAAGCGTTCTTGTGTTCTTAGCAGAGGCCAAGAAAAAAAAAATGAATAGTGAATACAACAGCAGATGATGAAATCCAACCATATTTCAACAAAGTTTCATGCAATTTTGTCATTTTACATAAGAACACGTCACTTCTTTTCTGAACTGGGAAGCCGGCCTAGGGCTCGTGCAGCTCTGCTTCTTTATTTCCTGTGGCCCCCTACCAGCTTGTGCAGGCTGGCCAGCGGGCTCTTTGTCCACTCATTCTGAATACAACAGAGATCTTGGCATGTTTTCATTGCTCATTACGGTGCTCACAAGGGGAAAAGAAGGAAGCTCCTTATTTCTGGCTGAGGGGGGCAAGATTCCTGTGGGACAGGCATTATTAACGGGCTGCTTCTCCCCCTCACTTGCTCATAGATGCCAATTAAGAAAATACCAAGCTCTGCAACTCCCGCTAAAATAAATCTATACGGTTTCCCTGGCAACACCTCATTGTATGGGATACAAATACACTTAGCCGATCTTACTTGATGTCTGCCAGGAGGAACTTTCCAGCTTAAAAGTGCCACAAATCTATGGAGCAGCATTCTCCTCTGGGGGAAATCACACCTCTAAAAGCCACTCATGAAGAGGAAATGGACTGGAGATGGAAATAAATTACATTTTAAGTCCTAAACTCTTTGGAATCCACATCACCTAAAACAAGTGTCCAATAATGCTGTTCACAATGCCCATCTCAATAACTGTTGAGCTGATAGGATTTTTATCCACTGGGGAAATGAGCACAATTGATACAGACTTACTGAATAAAACTATTAAAGGCCGGCTTGTTGGTATTACAGCGCAATAAGCAAAAACCTATCCGCTTTTCCACTGCACCAGAAGTGTTCGATGCACCGAGTTCCACAAACTGCTTTAGAGCCACATGCATGGTCATGTCAGGCACAGAAGCCAAAGCAAACCCTGTCTGACAGCTTCCACACTGACAACGCCGTTCATGTCCAGCGAGCAGGTGACCCTCCAGCCAGTCTCAAACCCCCTACACAGCTGTCCTTCTGCGTCTCTTCAGCACAGCTCTCTTCTAACCACAAATCAGAAACAAATACTCTTACAGATATGAAAACGGCACAACAAGAGTTGCATTTAGAGAGAATAAGTGTAACAATACAGCAGAGAATCAACACTGAAATTTTTAGAGTTGTGAAAACCTACAGGTCTAAGACTCACTATGAGAGATCAAGAGCATGAAATAATGGAGGCAGTGTTCTACTCACAGAGCAGGTGGACTACAGGCATGGATTCAAATTTCCACCCATCAGTTCTCGAGACAGGCAATTAGAGCCATGTCCTCCTAAGCACAAACTAGAGAATGCAAATGCTGCCCATCACCTGTGACTACACAAAGTGATCAGGACTTCTACCCGTGACACAACACACATACTGAAACCATTGAGACCCATTTTATAAACTGACAGTGCATCCTTTTAAAGATCCAGGAGAATGCCAATTCTGGGATAGAAAGAAAATCCAGCCAAGACTGCTGTCGGACCCAGAGTTTCTATGGGTTTACACCCTCCCAAAGTCTCAACACCATGGCCCCCTGACCTAAAATAGACCTAATCCGCTGCTACCAACGTACATTGTCAACTTCTGACTTCTAGCTGGATGAACTGGCTTTGGCGAGTCTACAAATGAGACAAGACCTGTCAGTGACACAGCAAGAGCAGATGTGAAGCTTGTAATACCTTGTCTAACCTATGGACCACAGGTTTGGCGAGACGGGTCGGGGGAAAAAAAACCCAGAGCCTCCTTATCCAATTCCTACAGTGTCCTATGTATCGCTGTAGAGCACCCTATAGGTTATTGCATTAGGATTCGGAATGATCATGACAAACCACGTGCATTACCGTAAACCAAAGGTCTTAAAGCATAAACAAGGGCGCAACGGGGTGCCGTCATTCCCTGACGTAATCTCCGTAATTCAATATGATTTCAGAAATTGTCAGTAAGCGCAGACGTCTCCGGAAAGTTTGTGTTCTTCTTAATAAGGCAATTTACATAACAGTGACCACAGAAAAGTACATTAAATGTTCACTGATTTCATTCAGTTTTAATTCGACCCAATGGGTTTGCGAAATCGGTTTCATTCCCTAGGTGTGCAGCGTACGGAGGTCAGCTCTCCAGCACACAAACTCGTGTGGCAACAGGGAACGAGTCCTGGGGTTGCCCTTGCCGTGTCCGAGTCCAGGGTGTAGTAAACAAGCGGTTTTAAAGCACTACTTCCCAACAACAACGAAGTACAAAGACATCTGCAAATAATTGATAAGCTCTAAATAAATAACTAATTCAACTGTCCCAATGAAGAGTGATGTCAGAGCTCTTTATTCTAAGCCTTCCTGAGCTGCCAGGGCGCAGCAGCAGGATTTGTGAGGAGACTGTGTGAAAGGCAAATACAGAGACATGAATTTAACAGAAACACTTACCTTCGGTATCAAACGGGTATCAATCAATTTCTCCCACAGGTGCAGAAGCCTTGGAGTTTCTTAATATCCCAACAAAGCCTGACCATTCGCTTCAGTCGATAAAGCCGAAGTCATTCAAGTTCTCAGGCAAAAAAATGTAATTAAGGATGGCTTTTACTGCCAAAATAATGTCGGCTTTGTTCCCGACATTCAGAGCATTATGATGATTGTAAAAAAAATAAAATAAACAAGGACACGAAGCCACAACGATCTCGCTTGCACAGAATTCTCACATTGCCCCCGTTTGCAGTGAAAACAGCGCTTTCATCAGGGCTGAACTACACGCACAGCCCGCAGAGAGCCGATCGCGTAAATCTGCCTGCTGGCTGTCTTGGGGGCGGAACGCTGCCCTCAGCTCCCCGCCTTCTATTATTAAACCGGCCGGGATTTTAAAGTGAGAGCGCAACTGTTTCTCCCACTGGGAAAGTTGCCTTTTTATTTTCCTAAAAGCAAACTGTAAGTAAAAACCGTATTCTATGAACCCCCCCAAAAAAAAAAATGTTTGTGCAGTATCTGTGTAGTGACTTTTATTTACGCGGATATGTTGGCATTATTGTTAGTAAAAAATTGAATGCTGCGTAATTATAAAGCCGGCGGTCACTTGCACAAGAAAATATAAACCTAGTTCTGGAGAGCCACAATCCCGTAACAGCTCACGCCCAATCACCCATTTCAGAAGACTGGGGACACTTGTAAGTGATCAATTAAGAAGGTGATGTGCTCAATTATCGGAACTAGAAGGTTAGATGTCTGTTCCAAATCACATTTACTTGACGAATCATTATAATTGAGTTAAAGTCCTGCGATAGCATGTAATCCATGAGCCAAGGTTGGCTAACCGTGCGATAAGATTTGAGATTTGAGGTTTGAGATAAGATCTCATTCTCACCTGCTTCATGCCTAATTTCCTCTCTGCTACCCTACCACTGCATAGCCAGAAGACTTGCGCCCATTAGCGTCACTCACTATCAGGAGCACACCTTGCAACACGCTGAATTTGGGCCAATTAACACAATTTGTAGGCAACACAATTACAATACGAGTGGCCAGCGCCGGTCTTCTCATAGGTTGGTGTCGTAGTCGACCTTTAACCTTTAACAATCGGTGAGCAAACGTGTCAGTTATAGAAAAGGGTGGTTTGATTCACTGCGCTGTCTAGAGACTTTCTGGATCGAGGAGCAGTGCGATCTGAAATCCTGAAGCCTGTGTTTCGGTGAGCAGGTCTTCGGGCTGAGCTCCGCTGGCCGCACACGGTCACGCTTGTACTCGTGCGTTACTCTGGGGTCTTCCACGGATCCCTTCTGTTGGAAGTTGCGCTCGAAGTCAAGGTGGTGCAGGAATAAATACGCTTGACATGTTCAGGTTTAAATGAAGAGGCTATATTGTTTCTAAAAATAGAATTTGACATTGTGGGGCTATCTACACCTTCTTGGTTTCCACTAACACACACTCACCCGTGGGAATAACACGCAAGAGATAATACACACACCTTCTCTGAACCCCGCGAGTTCAGCCTCTTGAGAACAAACTTCTGGTTTCGCTCGGCACTCTCTTAATAAAAAGACTGGAGCTGCTCTATTAATTATTGGCTCACTCAAAAACGCAGCGCTGTATCAGGTATAGCAGAACTCTATTAATAAAGCAGGACTTTGTCATTCATACGGGAAAGCTGAAGGCTAATTCATTTTTCTTGTATATTAATAATTTACGCTGACTTCCTTTTTAGTCACGTTTCTATGAGCGTCACTGATCTCAGCGCTACTAGGACATTAATGAATATACTGAATATAGTTTAATTTGAACAGAATATATTAAAACGGTGGTCAGTTCATATGGTAAATTCGCATTCACATTTAATTGCTTAGTATAAAACTGGCTTGGTTGGAAATATATAACAGTACAATTGAAACATAACAGTTCATATGTATGTTTGTAGCTGTGATTCTAGTCCATATTTTCAATGTTCTTAAATACCAGAAGAAGTGTACCATTTACATTTGTTAAAAAGGACAGCTGCAAAACATTGAATTAAAATGCTATATATGGAAACAAGTACATTTGAATTTCCACCTAATTAGCAGCTATAGTATTCCAGACATGACATTAGCATCAGATTAAAAGTGCAATTATGTGAGCAGAGGGCAGTCAGAAGTCTGAAAGAGGTGAGGGCATCAATCCAGAGAAAAGCATGTTGCAATTTTGAGCTACACACACAACAAATGAACATGATTCATTTTGCTGTAGTTACGTTAATATGAAGATGTGATTTCAGGCCAAATACATGTCTTATATAAAGGAAGAGCCAACGGCACTGAGGACAGTGTCATTAAGACTGGACTGAGTGAAGCAAACACTAATATTGTCCGATTGTGCAGTGCTCAAATCAGCAGTGGGATAGGACGACTTACTACCATCCCGTCAGAAGCAGGAGTGAGACCTTTCCTTCATTCATACATCCTGTCTGGAGCACCCCACAGCGTGTCCAGGATCAGGTCCAGATGAAGAAGAGAAATGATCACATTGCTCTTTCTGATACACGGGTGTGAACAGTAACATCAGCCATTTCTTTAATCTGGGTCCAGTTATTTGACTTTTCAATCAGTTGGTAGAAATGAATCACGGTTCACAAATTCAAATCACTTTTACATACACTGTTCATAATGAAATAAAACAGTTTTCAGTTTACAAATTGTCTGGCTTTATTGGTGGACAAGCAACAGTATCTGTTACTTGAGACAATAAAGAATTTCGAAAGCGTGACTGACAAAGATATTGAAAAGGGAATAAATAGTATGCAAAAACCTCTTTGTTCACAGTGAGCCTTAATAATTTAAAGGACCAGTACAAGCAATTACTCTCCCCAAGCTGAGCAGAACCAGCCCTTCTGCTCCACTCTGTGAGCCACGATGTCACAGCGGAAAGAGCAGCACTCAATGAGCAGGCACGCCTAGCACTCCATCTAGTGGCAAACATTTGATTTGTACAGAAAGCTTTTTTCCTTTTTTCTTTTTGAAATAATATTCTAGTTATTTTTGGTTTTAAAAAGTTGCTACTCTTTTTAAAATGACAGTGTTATGGTTCACATCTTTAATCCATGTGGAGTTTACATTTCTGGCGGGGCAGGGTGACACTCCCAGACTGAAAAGAATTTATTACACTGGCAGTTTCAAATATCTGTATCTGAGCAGACACCAGATTGTGTTTGGTTTTTAATGGAAGAAAATCAGAGTTCAGTATGTAGAAAGTGTGTTTTCAAACTTTTGAATTTTTACAGTTTTTTATTGACAGGCACGCGGCTTAGTAAAGACTGCAAATTTGGGCTAAATTTCTTTTTTGAGGAAATCACAAAACTACACTTTCCCTGTGTTTCAAATACATCTTAAAGCACAGCAAATGCATCGCAAGATGTCTAGGTGTTGTCCAAACCCTAACCCTAACCCTGACCCAGCAGGTGTGTGCCCCCAGGACCAGGACTGGAAACCCTGCCACAGGGCAGGTGAGATCGGTTGCTTGGTAAGGACCACAGGCGCTGAGCGGACCGAACTACAGAACCTATGAGTAAAGAACACAAGAAAAATGTGTTACGTGTTGCTTTACACTTTCCTGATATCACTAATCAGTCTGTTCTGAGCTCCCTGCCTCCTGGTTAAAAAACTCTTTGTTTATAAACTCCTCAGCCTCTCTGTGAAAGCACTTTCCCAATACTGTATATCACTGCCCCTCGGGTTCAAGGGCAGCCCACTGTGTTTGTACAGGACCCCTTTGTGCCAGAAAGACTCCCATTTCCCCCCTCTGGTCCCCACGTGTCCTCTCGTGTCCCGGGTCAGTCGGCTGTACACTGGGCATGACCAGGATCTGCAGCTGACAAGACAGATCCTTTCCGAATCGTCTAACTAGTTTTCACATTACTGAGACCAAAGGCACCAACTTCAAAATCTTCCATTTCTCTCATTTGTACACACTGAAAGAGAAAGCTAAAAAAGCACATGTTGGCTTTGTTAGCTTTTAGGAAGACAATCTTATCAGTGGGAAAAGTTAAATGTTTATTTATTCCATTCCATTCAGTGTTAACTGAAAGGTTAAGTTAAGGTTTAATTTACTGTTTATATGTGTTGTGTCAGTAAAGTTTTCCTTTTAAATGACTCCCTGTGTCTCCAGCAAACTATAGGCAGCTGGTAGGATGTTCCTCCACAGTGATATCAGTGTTTTGCAGTGACATGTTACAGTTGTTTTTATTTATTGATTGCTATAATCATTGTAAATCTTCCCCAAATAGGTAACTAATCATTGCTAAATCAGAGTCTGTGACACCATACGGTATATACTGTATAGTGCAGCAAGGAGATCTGACATCCCATCAGGGTACAAAGTGCATTCCAGCATGTTATCCAAACCTGAGCTTTAGAATGTGAAGGAGAAGAAAATAACATATGATCTTAAATGCAAAATGATGTGAACTGGTCTAAATAATTTTGTAACATCTATAATTGGCAGTTTTGTATATTTAATGGAGTTATGATATGAAGTTCACTTTTAAAAGGTTTTATGTGTTCTCCACTAGGGGACATAATCTGTCAGTTTTTAGATGTATGCTGAGGTTTGCAAGGTACAACTATACTGTCAATGCAAGTTATTTGAGCTGGCTGGACATACTATAATTAAGGAAACATTAATACAAATAAATGCAAGTAAATATTAGAAAATGCATTGTTTTAAAATGTGTACATCTAATGGACACATTTCAATATCAATAAAACATGGATATTTTACATTATATATTAATATATATAATATATATATACAATAGAATAGCAGGTCATGTTATCTTTGCAATAATGTCTGGATGACATTGCATGCATGCTGTCCATTTATCTAAATAACTTTGGTAAATTGTATTTACCAAAAAATGATTTATATCTTGAAAGAACATCATCTAAAGAACATTTTGGCCCTGCTAAAATATTAAAAACAGCCCTGGCAGCAGTGATGCCACACTGTAGCTCTTGTCAACTCTCAGAACCGATGCAAGGCTGTGTGAGATACTGTATGCCCTGGGAAGAGAAACCTTCAGGGAAATCCAGGAAGCTGCTGTCAATGGTGTTGATAAACCAGTTGGTGGCGCTCTTCCTCTTGACAAGAATTTCCACACCTGTTCCCTGTTGTGGAGACTGGGGACACTGTTATTTAAATGGTGGCATCCTTCAAATGTAACATTAAACTGGCATCCTGAATAATAAGAATCCAGGCTCTGTTGTTAAGAGTAGGGGTGTCATGTAAGTGCTTAATGACATTATTTCTGGGCAGATACTGTACATTCCAGTCTGCCTGAACTTCAGCCCTAATTAAACTGATGAAGCAATGACTCACTTCCCCACCTGCGCTGATGTGCAGTGGGGCCGCTGTGTGTCTCCCAGGTGGGAAGATAATAACAACAATAATAATAATCACTATACGTTTGGATGCTAAAGTGACACATGGTCAGTAATGTTCATCAAAATATTTTTTTTCGAGTTTATTCAGTGTAAGATGATTATTAGATGGTATTCAATTTAAGATGATTTTGCAGAATTTAGGAATTTAAATTAATTCAAAGAAAAAAAGTGAGTCCCCAAGAATAAATATTCAGTTTCTAACCAAACCCTTTCAAAACCTTGAATCCTGCCACAGATCGACCACGGAATAAATATGGATTTTTTAAATAACTCGAATGCTTACTGTGAGAAAAATAAAGACAAAATTAAGCGCTTTGGATTTTCTGAAAATACTAACATAAGAAAGTTACAGAAGGGAGGAGTCATTTGGCCTGCCTAGCCCCTCTGATAGTTGGTACCTTATTGATCCCAGGATCTTATCCCCCTGCATCTTGAAAGACGCCAAAGCACTGGCTTCAACCACATGGTTGGGTTGGGTGGCTTTTTCCTGACTCTCACAAACCTTTTCCGGAACCATTTTTTCACTTTGGAAAGTTTGTTTGGAATTACAAGAGCAAGTGCTTGAAATCTGTGAATTAATGATTTATATGTTAAATACATTATGTCATTCCAGTATGAAATCTGTAAAGCAGAAATGTTATTCTTTTGGTAAATTTAACTGACAAATGTCTGACCTCAACGCCTCTTTAGCTTGGGTAATCTTATATGTCTCATTATGTTAAAACGAAATTGTACATCACAGTTTTAATTTGTAAAATACCAGTGATGACAAAGAACACTGGCTTTTAGATTTGCAGGGAATTGTAACTTTACTGAAATGTTACATCATGTTGAGGTCAGTCAGCAGCTGAAAGGGATTGATTCCAGATTCCCTCCTTCTCTCTCTCTCTCCCTCCTCCCTTCACTCTGTTTCCACTCCTCCTTATGTCCCTCCATCCATCCCTCCTCTCTCTCTTTCTTGTTCTTTCTCCCTCTCCAGTTAGAGATTAAGATACGAAACAGAGGGCAGGAGTTGAAGTCACACTTTTGACAAAATATTTTTGTATTATTCCCTTTGCTGTCTTCTTAATTGTAAATCCTACTGTACTTTCACACCTCAATTAGTTTTATCATTCCTATTGCTATTGTACCTACTACTGCAACAAAACATTTTTTTTTAATTTTAAACATATTCAATATTTCACATCTTAAAAGGTGATCACATATGATTACACCATAGTCTGAGTGTCCATGCAATGTTACTATAATTCAAGCAGCAAAATGTGCCAAAATGCCAAATCCTCAAACACATTTATACATGTTCTATTCTTGAGTTTTCCTTACTACTAATGCAATTTTAGCATTTAATCGAAACTATATGAATAGAAATAGAATAGAATAGAAAAAAGCAATACAGCAAACGAGTGTTTTAAGCAGCTGAGAAGGCCTTCCCTGCAGGGGAGCCACAAGCACAAGCTCTGTTCATGGTGCGAAGACAGTGCTGCACAGAGACTTCCACTCGACGCCCCTGTGTCTGGGAGAGGCTCCACAGGACCGTGCTCAGAACACACAGCTCACTGGGACTACTGCACGGCAGGAATGTACACGCACTGCCTGACTGCTCTGGAGAGGAATAGAGACAGAGGAGCACACAGGGGGCTGTCTCCAACAGAAAGAATCTAAATTCTTAAAAAGTTTGTTTGTTTTTGTCCCCCGAATGCGTCATCAGCTGCATTCCACTGCCTCTGTGTTAGACACAACATCGGTGTGGTGCTCAGATGGGAGGGAAGATCTCTTCAAAGTTTGTGTCGCCCTGAGAAGAGCAGCCCCACGGACACAGGGACGGATTAGGCAAGCGCTCACTCGCATGCGCAGAGGCCTCGAAGGCCATGCCCAGACCTGCCTGTCTTCTTTGAAATTCTGTTTAATCACAAATGCTATGCAAGCACACAATCGCTCTACTTTACACAGCTGCTCCAGTGTGTTCATTTCATCATGATTTTAGCAATCCAGTGTTTGCATTTTCCAGCTTAAAGTTCTCTTCTTATTAGAAAAGATTAAAATTAAAATTACCGATAAATTTCTAAGTTAGAGTTTAAAAGCGATTTGTGCAAAATGTCCCCATCTGCCTTCATTCATAATTTCAGACACTAGTATATTTATTTTGATGTATCAATTAAAAGACAGATGCCGTGCATGAGATTGCAGTATTGACAGGTCAGTCTGACACCGAGCACAAGAAGGTGATTTAGATGTTGCTGACAAGTCTTTTCACGCCCATCGCAGGAGCTGCGGACTCCGAGTGGTCAGCATCACTTGTCAGCTCCCCTCTCTTCCCAGCCTGAGCCCCCAGCTAGACTCCACCCTCCGCAACATGTCATTATCGGCTCCAGAGGTCTGTGAAAGGCTATGAGAGCCATCCCACAGGAAGAGTGTTCGTCCCAGCATGTCTTTATAGTTTTACAGTCTCAGAACCTTAGAAGATACACTCATTAAAAATTTGCAAAAACATAGTTGCATTCTGCTGTACTTGCATCTAATTAACAAGACCTTTACTAATCTAATTCTAAAGAGAGCTACAGATGGAATTTAAATTTCCCATTATAATTTGATAGTCAAATTACAAAACTCGTGAAATACAGTATGTATGGTTTAGGCTGGAGCTTGTTGCAGAATGGACAGGATATGTAGTGTGATTACCGGTGCAGCACTATGCTGATGGAGTTCAGGCTGGGCAGTTTTCTACATGTTAAAAACAAAGGGGTGATTCATAAGAACATACCAAAGGCTGAAAAGGAGAAAAGGTCATTCAGCCCATCAAGCTCACTTGGGTTTTAATAATTAAGTGCTCCAAGATCTCATCCAGCCATTTAGAAGGAAACCAGGGTATCAGCATTGACAGTGTGACTGGGCAGCTTGTTCCAGACTCACACTTCCCTGCCTTCAAAGACCCTACTCCTGTTGTCAGTCTTAACTGCATCCCTCTTCAGTTTTTCATGACTGAGGTGATTATTCACATACCTTTGATTTTCACAGTATTGGTTAAACCGATGTGAATGTTTTAGACCATTCCTCATTACTGATCTGCACGCACAATGTTTTTAGTGCAAAATATCTCAATTTGTATCTGGTATACAGTACCTGTTGCCAAATCAGGACACTCATTCACCACATTCCAACAGATTTTCTGAACAAATCTCTTGGAATCATCTCTTTATGGACAGGGAACCAAAATCACAAAGGTAAGCAAGAATTTCCTAATACAGTAAATTGTGTTTTTGTTGCAATGTAAAGTCCCAGTGAGGAGTAGCTGGAACCTGCAGGCTGAAAAGCTAGGTGTCCTTCACCACACTGGGCTCTGCTGGGCAGCAGCTGGGTGGGAGATCCTCAGGGTGCAGATGAGGAGTTCCGTTATTCAAATGGCATCAGCACCTGTAGCCATGAGGTTCACACTGAGGCGACAGAGCCCTCTTTAACTCTCGTGACCTTTCACTGGGTTTTCCCAAGCCTGCGCAACACAAGGTGCTTGTAGTCACTGCACAGAGGCTACCAGGACAGAAAGGCGAAATTCTAACAAGCTTTTTAACCAGTGCAGAGCATGGAAACGCTGTGGTGCTTAGCTAATATTGCACTCATAAATCAAGTACAAACCTTTACAAAATTATTTCCCAAAGGAGGTTTGTCTATGTCTGAAATTACTCCAGATTTAGTTAGTGCTTCACCTCCATTTTAAAGAGAAAATTTAAGAGTTTAAAAAGCAGGAGTTCTGATAAGAACAAATGACACATGAAAAATACAAAATGATCCAGTCTCCTATGTGCTTTGTTAGTTTTACCATGAGTTTAACAAATGTGACAGGACTGCAAAATAAGCTACTTCATTCAGCACAAAACAACACATATACAACTGCTTTCACCAGTTAGGAATATTGTAAGGTATTTCACTCAGCATTCTGGAGTAAAAGCCTGCAGCAGCCACATCACAACATGCCCGGGAGATCAGCAGGAATCAGGGAGCACAGAAAACCTTTGCCTTGTCTGAACAGGCTCTCCACAGACAGAGTCTGGGCTGCTTTGTTACTGGAGTGCAGTGGGCTTTTCTAATATGCTTTGCCACATTCCCAGTGATGATTATGATTCCTAGGAGTCCTTCTACACACAAAGCCTGGGAAGACTGTGACCTTTGTACAGTACAGGCACAAAGCATATTTTCTGTATTCTGGATCCCAAGCTGAAAAGAAGGGAATTCCTACATATTGTAACAAGAGTTATTATTAATGATCATTGATTTGCTTAGCAGACTCCCTTATCCAAGATTATTTACAATGTGATTTAATGTTAATAATGTCACCAAAGCATGTCATTTTAACTCTTGTCTTCTGTTTAAGCTCACAGGTGATGGAGAGAACATACGAGCTCCTCCAGTGTAATGAGCATTCTTGTGAAATTTTTTTTTACATTTTTATTTTGTGGAAAAAAAAGTCTCGACATAATGTAAAGTAAAATTTACATTGGTGCAATGCTGTACGATGAAATAAGTGACATTTCTGTTCTGATTTCCACATGATATCACTTGCTTTTACAGCATTTGTTGTTTTTTTCCATTTTCAAAAATCTTGAGTAACATTTACCAGTGAAGAGTGGAGCTGGTGTGGTGTCCAGCTGAATGAATCCCTCAGTGTGTGTTGCAACAGCAGTTCTCCGTCTCCTTGTGCGGAGCAGGCTTGCTGAAGGCCTCACATTCACTCTGCGTGCAGCGCGGAGGAAGCTGCCTTCACACAAGCCCCAAAGCCGGGCCCAGACTACGACGTGGCACATCGAGGGGGAGGGGAGAAGAGCACAAGTCTTGTCCATTTTTTTCAAACTAAAAAACACTCTCTCTGCCTTTTTCTAGAACAAACTCTTGCAGCATGCTCCAAGTAAAATGTGTTCCAACCAGTGAAAAAGTAAATTCCAGATGTCAGGCAGCGAAAGTTATCTGTTTTTTTGCTTTCTCCTCCCCCACTAAGATCTGCTTTTAAATTGAAGTTTGTGCATTTATCCCTATATCCCTTCTATTGAAACATAAAAAGTATTAACCTGCACTGCAATCGAGAATCTTATAAAAACTGTTCACTTTCACATGAAATGCAGGATCTGAATTTTAGAAATACCTGTCACATCTTGAGATGAATGTGATCACAATATTCAGTTAATTTCCCAGCTTTTCATTCTTTATCAAAGAGACTCTTATTCCTGGCAGGCGCCACAGCCACCCAGGCCCATCCCAGAGGAATAGGGCCCTATATGGGGCTACACCCTGGATGGGACACAGGTCTATTGCAGAATTTCAAGACACTGATGAGCTCAGCCAGCATGATATGGGTAAGGGGATGAAACTGGGAGCAGAGGGAAAGTATGCATGCTCTATTGAACTCGAGAACTGAACGCTAACCATCAAGCCACTGTGCCGTATTGTTACATCATAGAAAGAAAGAGTTTCTGACATCCCTTAATTCTTAGTCATTTACAACATTTCCACTTTCTTAGTTAAAATTAATAATAGAAAAATCTCACTGAGTCAACATACAGTAGATGTGTACAATAGAAGAAAATGTTTAAAAATGATCCATGTGCACCACACTATTGTATGTTATTTAGAACTCTGTATGAATCTAAATGTTAGAACATACTGATTCATGTTTGGATATCAGTAGTTCAGAATGAATAAATCCTATGAATGTTTCAAAAGACTTCTGTGTGTTTTTACTGACAGTTTCCTTCAGTAGAAGATCATTTCCTTGCTGTCTTAGGCATTAGGACCCTGCGGGGGGACCGTTTGCTCAGCTGTAGCAACTGGATCCTGTGGGAGGTCTTATCCCTGCTTTGTGAGAAGTTCAGAGTTCCTCATTTAAATATTCCTTTCCCCAGTTCCAGAAATTTCTTTTGTGGAGTATATAGGCCTGGAGCAGGGTCCATCTTTGGAAGCCAACAGGACAGGACGCTCGGGAAGAAGGGGAGAGACCTGTGAAGAGCTGCAGGACAGCAGGTAGGAGCTCGCCAGGCTGGGAAGATCAGCTGGCGGTTGTGCAAGGATCTCTGCTGCTAAAGAGGACAGGATCTTCCTTCAATCACTTTGTAGAAATCTAAAAATAGCAATGATTTTCCTTAGAGCACCGAGTATTTGGGAAAAAAAACTGTGATTGGATTAGTGAGGTATTAGATTTGAGATAAGATAAGGGTTTGCTAGACAGTCTAACCCAGTCTTTGGTATTTCGATGTAAATATGTCAATATAGTAAATCTGTTTTCTTCTCAAAATGATGATGCCTATACCGATTCTTTCAAGCATTTCCAATATTCAAGTCCTGAAGCTAATATTGAAACCAAACTTGTAGTCTTTACATGGAATATATTTGTGCTGCAGAAAATCTAAATTTGTTCCGAGTTCTGCTGTAAAGACAGTTAAAGGAAACACCCATCTACAGCATCTTTTCTCCAATATGTTGCTGCAACGTGTTGCCTAACTTGTGGGACTTTGGTTCCGAGTAAACGTTTTCACAGTGTTTATTTCTCATTTTTGAAAATGGTACATTTCAGATCCACTCTATATTACTGTCCCATTTGCTGAATGTAACACTTATAATTTCTGTAAGGAGATGGCGGCTATCATCTCTGTAAAGGGGTGGGGGCTTGTCAGTGTAACAAGATCTCCTTCTAGAAATAGGCATCTGACTTTCCACTCTGGCACTACTGATTGGAGAGGTTCATAACTGAGGTCCTTTTCTGCCAATAAGAATATTTTGTGCATACATGTATAGGGATATTGGCTCAGTGAGGTAATACTAAACATTAAAAATACTTTTCCCTCTTATTTTGGGTGAAAAATAAAAAAAAAAACCAAGTAATGTTTACTGTAAGTCAGTTTCTCAGTTAGCATTTCCCCCTTTGCTGTATGAAGATTACTGTATACAACTCTTGTCTTTCAGAATGAAAAGGGCAAACGTTGGCTACAATATGAAAACATTTCAAGGTATCCCATGATGTAAAGGTTAAACAAACATGGAAACAGAATCTGTAAACTGACTAGCTAAGCAATTTGCTGCTTTTTTTTGGTCTCAGAAATTTAAAGTGTCGGAGGAAAAGGAAAGAGACTGAACGTGGTCTGTGAAAAAGCGTGACTCGGAAGTGCCTCAGGCTAGGTATTCTGTTCCCTTTGTTTAGATGGCTGGTATGCAGACTGTGCATAACAAAGGGTGCAGAAAGTTTGCCTCAGGCACTAACTGTACTGTTGATTAAAGCACAGAGCCTCTTTTCAACAACACCCTGGTCTGAGCTCTTGCTGATCTCAGTTTATCTTCCTTTTGACATTGTAATCAATTTCATCTCAGAGTCAGAGATCAGAGTCAAACAGCAGGGGTATCTTTAAGAACAGGGAAAATACATGTACAAAGGCAATGGAGGTTTTGTATCCGAAAGTAAAAAATTCTTATATCTTGCATTAACTTTGTACTTCTCCTAATTTTGTTTTATTCCATTGCTTTCAAACAGTAATACATCATAGGTGCCATTTTGTAGTAATGAATCTAGGCATCTGCCTCACAGCTACAGGGTGCCAAGATATGCCTCTTATGACTGTGAGGTGTTATCTCATATCTTGTTGAAAATCTTCCAAGAATGAAGTTAGTCCTGCCAGTATCTCTCATGGCAGAAAGCCTTTCTTTTTTCTTAATACATCTAATTTAAAGAAGCTGATCATAATCAGTAAAGCCAGGGGAATTCTGTGTGTGGGAGCCCTGCAGACAACATACAGGAAAGGCTACACAGGACAATAGGACATTTAAGAATTAACATCACTAATAGTAAGAGAATAAATACATAATAAAGACGTTGTTTGTTTATTTTGATTGTTTTCCAGGATTGCACAGCTGCCTTCAATCACAGAAAGCATGTGGGTGACCAAGCTCGTAGCTCTGAGCCTCCTGGCTGCTCTGGCCACAGCGGAGGAGAAGAAGCTCAGCAGCCATGCCAGCATGTTAGCAGACACCAGCGCTAGTCTGGCCTTCAACCTCTATCACAACATGGCCAAAGATAAGAACGCGGAGAACATCCTCTTCTCCCCAGTAGTGGTAGCCTCCTCTCTGGGTCTGGTCCACCTGGGGGGCAAATCCTCCACGGCATCGCAGGCCAAGACAGTCCTCAGCGCCGACAAAGTGAAGGACGACCAGCTCCACACGGGCCTGTCGGAGCTCCTCACTGAGGTCAGCAACTCCACCGCTCGAAACGTCACCTGGAAGATCGGCAGCCGCCTCTACGGGCCCAGCTCCGTCAACTTCGCGGACGAGTTTGTCAAGAGCAGCAAGAAGCACTACAACTACGAGCACTCCAAGATCAACTTCCGGGACAAGCGGAGCGCTGTGAAGTCCATCAACGAGTGGGCGGCCCAGACCACGGACGGGAAGCTGCCCGAGGTCACCAAGGATGTGGAGAAGACTGATGGAGCTATGATCGTCAACGCCATGTTCTTCAAGCGTGAGTAGAATTATAATTTGGGGTTTTCAACTCTATGAGGTGAAATGGGGACTCTTAACTAATTACTCATGACTCATAAAGCTTCACAGTTGGCATGTTCAGTGTTATATCGAATAGTCAGCCTCTAAACACCATCCATTTATATGTTGGCAGGTAAGAGGGAGCTGAGAAGCAAACACTATTTCTGAATTTGAGCTAGTCCCTGCTTTACTATGTGGCTTAATACCCGTTCCTTTGTCTTCCGTTACAGCCCACTGGGATGAGAAATTCCACCACAAGATGGTGGACAACCGTGGATTCCTGGTGTCACGCTCTTACACTGTTTCCGTTCCCATGATGCACCGCACAGGTGAGTTTGATAGACTTCAGAGGCTGATTGATTTTTGAAGACCATGTTCACTAAGAGAATGGCTGAAAACAGAGCAAAGGTGAGGTTCATTTTGAATGGATTGTATTTGCTTCCCTTTCAGGACTCTACATGTTCCATGAAGATTCTGAGAAGAGGCTGTACGTGCTGAGCATGCCTTTGGCTCACAAGATGTCCAGCATGATCATCATCATGCCCTACCATGTGGAGCCATTGGAAAGACTGGAGAAGCTGTTGACCCGCAAGCAGTTGGACACCTGGATCAGCAAGATGGAGGAAAGAGCTGTAGCCGTTTCCCTGCCCAAAGTCTGCATGGAAGTCAGTCACAACCTCCAGGTACCTGACTGAGCTTTACTACATTGACACAGCAGTAATAGGATACAGGATGACTTCAATACAACATTGGAATCACTGAGGCATGAATATCAAGGTCACGTCTCAAGAACACAAAAAGAAAAAAGAACACATGATAACTATGTGAGAATTGTTTTTCTGTGAGAGCTGTATTTACAAAATTATATTCTAATGAACAAAACCATTGTTTCTTGCAGAAACATCTTGGGGAGCTGGGCCTGACAGAGGCTGTGGACAAAGCCAAGGCCGACCTCTCCAACATCTCTGGAAAGAAGGACTTGTACCTGTCCAATGTCTTCCATGCCTCCGCAATGGAGCTGGACACTGAAGGCAACCCCTTCGACACCAACATTTACGGGAGCGAGAAGCTGAGGAACCCCAAACTATTCTACGCAGACCATCCATTCATCTTCGTCATTAAAGACAATAAAACCAACTCCATCCTCTACATCGGCAGGCTTGTAAGGCCCAAAGGAGATAAAATGCGAGATGAGTTATAGTTTTGTCTGGCTGTAGTTTGTGTGTGAGATTGAAGTATGACTATGAGAAGCAAAATGTCAGTCACCTCATGATCACATTCCATTAGAAAACCAAAACCTGTGGTACATCCAGTCCTTACACTTTTCAGAAAAAGCAAACATGTCTAGGAGCCGCTCTGAAGAGATTTTTGACTTAACAACTGTCTTCCCCAGAGCTGGCCACCAGAAATGTTTGCTTTATTCTGGAATATTTTGAACAATTGTGTTTTGAAAAGCATTCCTATTGCAGACCAAAAAACATACATTGCCACCTAACTCTACCAATGAGATCAGGCAATCAAGTCACAGGAGACCTGTGGTTAATTATTTTTTGAATATTTATTGTAGATCACAGATGAGGCCAGTCAGCTTATATTAAGCGTGGTTGTTTCAGGTAATTGCCTCCAGAACAACATTCCTCTCAGGGGTTCTTGAAAGGTTTGGCCACCTTTCCATGACATTCCCCTCGGCTCCTCTTGTGCTGTGTTGGTGAAGTATTCGGGTGTTTCAATATCTTTAACATTTAAAGTGAACAGGGACAAGAGTTCAGGATTTATTTTGCACAAGTATATTGTGAGGTCTCTGGAGTATTTGGTGCTATAATTGACTCTGCGGAAAAACAATCTTTTATAGTTGGATTTTGTTCATGGAGAGTACGCTTCTTCCACCTGCACTGACATCCCTGGTCTTGTGCTCCAGCCAGCCTGCAAACACGAGGCAGTAGCTGTGGCAGCCGTTTGACTGGACTGTTCTCTTCCTGTGCTCCTGTGCTGTCTCAGGACACCTCCCTGGTGCTTCTGGCACACTCCCTTCTTTGGAATGATGTGATAATGTGTGACTGTTAAACCTTAAGTTTTGTTTTCATATTTTTTTCAATAAAATATATTTAAAAATATGTTTGTGTTACGTATCGGTCTTTGATGTTTTTCCCCATTAGAGGCTTTTGCAGGTCTAGAATCCAGAAGATCACACTTGATGCTTGGCACACAGCAACACAGTTGTTTAAGAAGGAGCTTACAAGGTTTCTAGTCATTATAGGTAATTTCACAGGAAGCGCCAACAACTGAAAAGTTGTGTCTCATTTTGATCATTGTTGTAGTGCCTCATAGTAAAATGAACACCCAGTTACAGTCTCAGGACACATACAATGACAGTGACAGGACACACATAGAATAGCCAACTGTCTGTGCTGCTGTGGGGCACAATATTCTGCTCCAGTAATGCAGTTATTTCACATTTAACTCATGTACCACACAATACAGCATTTCGACTGGCATTCTGGCCAGAACAAAACTCACAGAAAGAACCACAACAGCATCCCACCCAGGTAAAATGAATGATCCACAAACAAATTCCACAGCTTGAATATATGTTCTTCATGGTGAAATTGAAAGGGAAGTCCAGTGTGAGTACACACCACCCCCTGACAGTCTGGTAGCTTGTGTAAACCAAGAGCGGAGCCTGAAAAGATGTTCCCATCAAAACCTCCAGGCTGAGAAGCTACACACTGGTTTAATCGAGAAGGGACACACTGCTGATGCCAAACTTGCCTCACTGCCTGCCATTTCCTCTTCAGGAAAAAAGAAAAAAAAACTGTGCCTAATTTTTCCATCTCAAAACACAGGGAAGCCTAAAACAAATGTCTCACGGATGAAATAGACACTGAAGACTTCTGCACATTTGAGAGCAGGCTATGATGGGAGTGGAGATGAGGTCAGGCTGGGGAGCCTGAGCCCGAGGGTCTCAGCCTCACTTCTCACGCAGAGGCTGCTGGGGTGTTCAGCAAAGCTGAGTGTTTGCCCCTGTTCAGCCAGCTGTGTAAACATGCAGCTGTCAGGATTTCCTGGGGGTGGGGGGCAATCTGTTGAATGGGTTCCCACTGGTGGGAGAAGGGCGGGGTCACGTCCCCTCTGTCCACTCAGTGACGAGCTCTGGAGCCGTGAGCTGAGCAGTTTTCACTCTGAAGACACAGTCTTAAGCTCGTGTAGAGGACCAGTCACCACTTCCCGGTCTAACACCGTGCAAACCACAAATCAGGCACTAATCAGGTTCAGGTTTGTTTTTCAGTGGTAGTACACAAAATCAGACTACAAAGTCAGGTGGCAGGTCTTTCCAAAACACAGATGCTTTATTTCCAACTGTAAATTATCTTTGAAAAAGAGAGGCCTGAGCCCTTTACATGCTAAACTCTGAACATATATGTAAATTACATATATGTGATCGTTTCACATAACATTCATTCAACAGCACTAGAAACATCTTTTTAACACGTTTTTTTTTTTAAATCTGTGTCAAGAACTGTCGGTGGCCTTCACAAAAGAAACGGCAGCTCTCTGACCGTCTGCAGTAGCAGCAGCAGCAGCGCAGGAAGTGGAGCTGTAGGATCTGGCCCTGCTGTTCGGAGGAACAGGAGGAGCTCAAGGTTAACATGGTTACCGACAGCGTTTCCACACGGAAAAGCTCCCCACGCTTTAGAGCTCCAAAAAGCCTTTCTCAGCGTGAAGAATGTGACTATTTATCAACATATTGTAGAGCAAAAATGCTAGGTGTTAAATTAAGACAACATTTTCTCCAGCATACGATCATGTTACATTCGAACATAAAACATGAGAAGCGATTGTTCATACCTTCTGGCTGTCCCTAGCAATATTCGTATTTTCTGTTGTGTTTAAATTCCAAAATAAATAAAATTTATTTTTTCTTCTTCCTCAACTGAGCAAGATTTTCTCTCTCCCTCCTCCTCCAGATGAGCTCCTGTGCATTTCAGGTGTCTCTGGGATAGAGCTCGGTCTTCAGCAGCCCGTCGGCTCCCAGCCCCTGGTGGAGCAGAGGCTAGGATTCCTGGCGTCCAGCTGGAAACGCTGGGCTGCTGTGATCACAGTGCTGAGCAGGCAGCTACTCAACCTGCTAGGTTTGTCGGTGTCTCGAATTTTTTTTTAACAGGTCTCTCTGTTGAAAGATCAAGGTTAATCCTGCCAGCAGAAATTCATGGGTCCTAGTGCTGGAAGCATCTCTGAACAGCTGGACCCTTTGACACACGTTTGCCCCCTGTAGGACTGCACCTCTCTCCATGCATTTCAAAACGGTTTAGAGCCAACCCTATCTCTAACCCTAACCCAGACAAATGAAAAAACAATTGCAATTAAGGTTTTTTTTTTATTATAGTCTTTTAAAAATACAGGGAATATACTAATGCGACAGATGTTTCAGGACTATTTCTGCATTAATGATAGTGTTGAGTCCACACTCTCTATACTATGTGAAACGAGTTCTGTCTTTATAGAGCTCAATTTCTTCATACTTGTACTATACCGTTCAGAGTTGTTTTAAAACAGTTTAATGTGTTTGTCTGTATGAGGTTTGGATGTAATTGCAAGCAATTTGAAAGAATGACAACATTAATTCAAAATGTGTGTCCATTATTGCATTGGACTATTGGGCAGGTTTACATTCGCTGACAGAGCTCTTTCCCCTGAGTCGTTGGGGTTTGTTCCTAATCTCACCTCAAAGGAGATTTAAAAATATGACAGAACATTGAAGCTGCTCAGGAGAATCCTGGTCTCAAAGGCAGAGCTGTCGTGTACTAATGTACAGTATTATTTAGCTTTACTACCATCTATTGGTGAAAGTGTAGTCCTACAAGTACTTCCAAAGAAACTGAATAGGAAATAAATGTATTTCAGTCTGAACAGAATAATTGCTTTGATTTATACAGGATTCCAATCCACTTTATATCTAAAAGGTTAATACGTTATGTGCAGAAATGAGAAATCGATTCACCTAAATTACTGTTCTTGTTACTACTGTCTTTTTCAGGAAAAATAAATAAATGTTAAAGGAACTGCTTATTTGCATGTCTGGATTTGCATTACATGAACATTTTTACATTATTTTCACTAATGTTAATATCATATTAATATCTCATGATGATCATTTCCATTAAAGTCTAAGGGAAGAGGCTGTTCTTACGCAAAGGCAAGCTGTTCCAACTGCAACAAGGATGTAAAAGTTCAACAGCATTGCAAACCTTTCCTTCCTCTCTAAAGTGTCCTTCAATCAAAGACAACAAGTTAAAAATTATCAGGTTTGTTTATTTACATTTCAATTTTGTGTTACACAAAGATCTAAGAAAATACACCATAAAATATAATTGTACCTTTCAAAAGTATAAAGTACACTCTAAAAATAATCCTCTAGTTATCAATATGTCTTGTATAATTACATTTTGTACAATAAAATCTAACAATTTTAACAGCATATAATTTAAGCCAGTTTTTCCTAAGAATACCCCACTGCAAATTCAGATTTATATTTGGATTTTATTTCCCAGGACCACAAGTGAGTGAGCCTGGAAGATTGCTAAATCATTTTTGAAACCTTCAAATTAGTTTACATCACTGATATATGGCTGTTTAATTCTTGTTAAGTTTGACATTGTGTATAGTTCAGAAAATAAGAGTTGTTTAACTCTTACTGTTGACATGTAGTTTAGGATTTGTTTGCATGTTTGTCTTACAAACCTAAGGATGTTTAAAAGCCCATGGTACATCCGCATAGCTGCACTATCATTATAAATATGAATTATTTTAATATGTTATTAAATATGAATTATTAAATATGAATTATGAATATAATTACTTAGGATACTTTTGTGCTTCGTATTGAGCTATCTAACAAAAACATTCATAAGATCTTTACCATTATGCCCTAAAATAGGACAGACTTAGTTTTCAAAGTGCATTAAACAAATGCAGTATCTCAGTCTGCAATATGTTCACTTGATTACATATTGCAGCTTACATGTTAACAGTGCATGCAGCAATATATTTATCTTTTTAAAAATATTGCAGACTAATTGCAGACTACAATTGCTGAAAGTACAATATGCAGGCTGTATTAAACATTTTGCAGATCTACTTAAGGTTGAACAGTTCAAAGTGATGTGTGTTCTGTAGCTGGTTTCCAATTCAGTGATAAAAATCAACACAAGGTGTTCATTTTACTTCCACTTAGATATTATGTAAAAACGACTAGTGTGAAATGAAATTCATCTCATTACCTACACTCACTAGGAGAGATAAATGTTTAATATATTTGAATTTGGAGAAAATAGAAAAAGACACTCATCAGCCTTCAGTTATTAAAAAATGTTAACACTTTTTAGTTAGTTAATAATTTTTCTATTTTACTGTCAGATTTTGCAGAAATATCTGACACATGTAAGTCAAAGGTTGTGATAAGAACTGTCCCACTTGGAACACTCATCCAGAGTGATAATCATACCACTGAGAGTTACAGAGCTTTGTATTGAAAAGATAGGTCACTGATACCCAGATGTTTGTCCAAGATTATATTTCTTTCACAAATATTTACAAAGCGACATGAATAATGATTACTTCCTGTTCGTGTTTTTGGGAGTCCAGTAAATTCCTTGTGCCGTGCCAAACATTGACCAGCTTTCTCTGAAAAACATGAAAGATTTTTAAGGGTGTTCAAGCAAAGCAATTAAGATGTTATCTTGTTCAAGATTCATAAAGGAAAAATGTTTTTAAGTTATTCAAGTATCTCTTATTATGTCCTGGGTTACAAGCCAGTTCACTGCAACTCTTGTGGATCATTTCTGATTCCTGATTTATGAGAATAAGGTGTCTTCTTACATCCTCCTGTTTCCCTGTGTCTTTTCTATGTCACAGAAAAATATCCCCTTTTTCCATGTGGGGTTAATTCCATCTCCAATTTGTCTGTTATTTCTGCCAAAGGTTTTCTTTTTTCTGCCTGTGGTCTTTTCAGGAAACATCTCCTCTTTAATTCATATTTTTAATTCTGATGAGATTTTAACTTCTCATTTGACTTTTGCTCCTCTTGCTTTCTCACAGTTTTCCAAAGCACTGTAGGAATAAACCTTTTGATACCCGTGTTTTCTTTTCAACACGTCTGCAAGCAAAGATACTTAATATGACTTTGCACTCTTTTTTATTTGGATCTTTGGAAATCATTCTTTACCAGGTCGACCCTAGAATGCACTCAGTCCCTTTCTGTTCTCTCCCTGAGAAGGATCTTTTACTCAAATAAAGTATCATAATAAACACATACCTCTAAAGAATAAATAAATAAAAACATTTCCCTGAGAGACGACTTTCTCCAACAGTTGCTGAATGACTTCCACTGATGACTTTAACAGAAAAACAAAATATTATATTAGCAATACACAGCTGAATTAACGGAGGGGCAACTTCAGTGCTTGAGAGTTGAAGTCCTATGATTTTTATAGATATTTTAAAATTAGTAACTGATTAAGATCTATAAACAGCTGACCTGAGTTCTTAACTAAAGAATCAGTTCAGTGAAGACAATAAGAGGATGTTGTATTTAGGATGATGTAGATTGTATTCCCAAGAAGAGTGGGCTGTGGAACATTGAGGGACTGGTGTTCTGGTGGTTTCATTCTTGGGCAACCTGGGAAAATCTCATGAGATTAGTAAGGTGCCAGAGTTCAGTCTCGCTGCCTGTTTCTGTTCCACTGAAACTCAGAGATGAGAGGGAAGAGAGAGCACATTTTTCTACCAGTAAAGACAATATTCCCCCTCTGTGATGTAGAATACCAACAACACTGAACATTTACATGAACTGCCACTGTTACAGTATTAAATTAAAACATTAACAAAAAAGTTGCAGTATATTTTAGTTTAAAAATGATATTCACAATAGGATTCACAAGCAGCTCTTTTGACATCCGTCTCCAGTATACAATCAAAAACACAATTGACATTACAATGATGATGAAAATGAAGTGGCTGAAGTGTTCTCACTCTTGAACGTTTTAACTTAACTCTTACTAAGAGCCACTTGGTGGCCAAAATTAAGAAAGGGAGCAGCTGCATGTTTCAAAATCCCTTTCAAAGGGGAATAATGTATCAGACTTGATTACATACTCCTATCTCCTACTCTGCAAAGCCCTTTAATTTTGTTACCGGTCTGTGTTTTTCTGCTGTGCTGGGCAGAATGGGATTAAACAGGCTGTGATCAATCCTATTAAAGTGCTCTCTGTAAGCTGCAGCAAATGGCCTCTGTCCCTTCATCACGCAGCTCCCTGGCTGGACTTCACACTCCACGTCGGTCCCCTTCTCTCAGATTTTGGGTTTGTCCACCTTCCTGTTGGCCTTTCGGAAGATTGTTTTGATCTCGTCAGTCACCATTTCCTGCCAGTTGTCCCTGAAAGAGTGAGATGCAGATTTCTGTCAGCCACCTTCACAGTGAGACAGGTACTGGTCAGAACCAACCCCAGGTGAGAATACTTTGCAAAACAGTACAAATTCAGTGCATTAAAGTCAATGGTCAAGCAGGGTCCAAATTTCCGGCCATGTTTATTGTGGGGCTTTTGGCTCAGAGCATATTTAGACCCTGTGCAAAATGTGTACACAATCAACACCACCAGACACAAACACACAATAACAACAACCTTCACAACACTGTTTTTCACATGACACCACATGCAGAGCACTACCTCCTCCTCTCCCCTTGATATCAAGCTTTTTTCTCAGCTTGCTTCCTTGCGTACTGGGCTATGTCTTCAAGAGCCAGGCCGTGATTAGCACTCCTGCAGCAGGCACAATACACAGAGCTCAGCACAAGCCCCATTTGTTAGCGGTACTAAACCCGCCAGCAAAACAAACATGGCATATCATGCCTGACACAGTCTCTCTTTTGCCTCTAGAATGTTCTTATTGTGGCTGTTAAAAGAAAAATGTTAAAAAATATCTCTTTTATATCACATTTTAGTTAACGTCTCAGTTACACTTGACTACAGCACAAATTTTAGCAGATTACATTAATGTTAATATTTATAAAATATTACATATGGTTCAGGCTGTGTTTAGGATGATGACTTTGTGACTAACATCCTGTTCATACACCTTAGAGGCTGGTGACCACTTGTGTCACCCAATTCTTACATTAAAAATGTATATTTAATTTATAAAACCTTTCAAATTGCAATGTACACAGCCTGATTTGAAGTGCTGCTTCTGTTTTTATCTCTTACACTGTCATACAAAATCCCCAATAGTAGCGTTTACCCTGGTTTGATTTCTGGAGGCTTTGGCAAAGGTTTCAGAAAGTCAGCTTTTCCCACCAGCCAGTACGTTTCTTCAATGCCCTTTCCCTACAGCAAAGGAAAAGTTGAACAGTAGGGGGAAAGGCAGAACGAGCAATGTCACAAAGCCAAGTACACATTAAGATTGATAAATCTTTATACTGAATTATTGAGTGTGTGGCCTCTTGCTGAAATGGTAAATTTATGACTTAACACAGAAATCTGTTGTGCCTGCATCCTGCATTGTTCAACGGACGTGTCTCATAGCAAGGGAAGCTGGGGGAATGGAAATCAGATCTATAACACTGTGATACAAAGGAGCTCTGGGGCTGGTAATAGCAAATGGGATTCTGAACAGTGGGACAGAGGAAGTCAATACCTTTAGCTCTGTTTTCCCTCTGACTTCTATCTGGTACCCCTCATTCAGAGACCGGAGGATCTTCACAGTGCTTTGATTAACATGAATTCTATAAGCTGAAAATAACCACAACAACAGCATAAATAACTAAAAGAAAATTTACACACACTGTATTGCAAGCTAAGATACGTAATGAAAAATAAGGGTGTGCATACTGCACATCAAATATTGAAATTGTTAACTTAGTTCTTTTGAGCTAAAGTACTTCTCAGTCACGGTGAAATTACTCCCTGTGCTGTCCTGTGTCCCTGTGTGACCTACTGTATGTGCAGCAGAGCCCCTGACAGAGAGTGGCATGAGGGGTGCCCACTGGACTGGGCACCACATGAGAGCACACTGGAGTTGCCACATGCCGGCCCAGTCAGGCTCTCGGCAGTGCCCAGTGAGATCTCTGGCGTGCTCTCCAGGGTGTGCGCAGGGCCTCCCTCCCGCTGCTGAGCGCTGTACTCACGCAGGCCGGTGGATTCCATGCGGGAGGCGGTGTTGACCGTGTCTCCGAACAGACAGTACCGGGGCATGGTCAGGCCCACCACGCCCGCCACGCATGACCCTGGGGACACGAGAAACCGGGTGAGGACCAGTAGGAGTCACAGCGACACAATGTAACATTTTCCCTGTTGTCGGTGCCTGAAAAAGTCATGTTGTCGGAAATAGAAGATGACACGCCTGTGAACTTTAAACAACAATGTTTTTATGCATGAGCAATATATAATGTGGAAATGATTTTGTGAAGTATGAAAAATATTTCTCTTTCCTGTAATAAAAATTAATGAATATAGTTGCTTACTATGAAAAAGCAAAACTAAATCAGAAATTAAATTAGCACAATAAAGGTTACAAATTCATAAGATCCCCAATATTCCTTTCATCTTATAAAATACTGACTACTGTACCCAGAGCGGATTTGGACATTCCCCTGCAGTTCCAGTAAAGCCACATTTTACAGACCACAAAAGATTCAGCATCAATTTCCTGTTCAAGATATGGTTGATCTAGACATGCACAACTTAGTTGTAAAGAGTGACACTAAATTCCTAAGCTTTCCAAGATGTTTTTGGGAGCACATCTCTGACTTAATAGCAGTACTCTGTGTGCTCTGAGCAGTGAGAGGGAGCAGAGCTGTGCAGTGAGAGGGAAGCTGTCTTCCTCACCGGAGTGTATTCCTATTCGGATCTTCACAGGCACATCAGGCATGTGCCGCATCTTGAAGGTGCCCACAGAGCTGAGGATGTTGAGAGACATGTTGGCAATCTCTGCCGCGTGCTTGTTGCCATTCCTCTTCGGCAGGCCTGAGGCCACCATGTATGCATCCCCAATAGTTTCCACCTGCAGGGGAAAGGTCAGGGGGTTACTCAAGTTTAACTTATGTTTAATCCATTATCAGTCAAAACACAAATGCTTGTTTGGCACTCTTACTTTTTTAACTTAAAGGTCTCCTAACCAATAGACAATAAAAAAAAAAAAATTGGAGCCTGTTTACCTGCTGTATCATGACTCTGAGAACTCAGAGTATTTATTGAACTTTCATTCATTGGGAAGCAATTGACGTTCAAAAGTAGACATCTACAGAGCTTAGCTTGATCAAAAATAGCAGCTTTCATTTCCTCAATAGGTAGAGGTAAAGGGAAAACTCCTCCTAACTGATGCTATAGGGCAAAGACAGACATAGATACAAGCTAATAAACAAGAAAATGTTTTTTTATTATTATATTATAGCTTTATTGTTTTATTTTCAGTAGGTGTCACAGAGCATATTTGCTTATGTATCCGTATTCACAGGTCTCTTTTGCACTACACTCAGCGGGCTGAGAAATACATGCTGTCTTCCTTCAGCTTACTTTGTAAACATCATGGTTGCACAGCACTGCATCAAAAAGCGTGTAGAGGTCGTTGAGGAGGTCGACCACCTCGATGGGCTCACTGAGGGCGGAGATGGTGGTGAAGCCGACGATGTCGCTGAAGTAGATGGTCACCTGGTCAAAGTACTCTGGCTCCACTGTGGCCCCAGTCTTCAGGGCCTCTGCAACAGAGCTAGAAAGACAGTATCAGGATGTGGAACTGACTGCCTGTATCGACATACTATTATTTACGGGAGGAGAGAGCAATAATTATTCAAATGTGGTTCAGACTGACTCACAAAACTAAGCTGTCCAGCATGGAGCACATTAAAAACTTCAGGTCGGGTGGTGTGTCTCAGACAGGGCTCCTCCAGCTGTCTGCTGTTGGCTTGCAGTGACACTGGGAGACTCACTCACTCTCCTGTAAGGCCACAGCAGGAATGGCTCTGACAGGAGGGCGTGTCAGTGGAACAGTCCTCAGTCCACGAGCTGAACTGAAGCAGTGGCTGCAAATCTGACTCTTACAAACAGTTTGCATTCCAAATGGAGGCTTGATACTGTATATGACAAATGAGTATTGTCTATTTCACACTTTCACACTAAAAACAATCTTTAATTTGACATATTTCCTGTCATGTTCCCTTGGAGACTTGCTTGATGTGTTGGTTACAGCAAGGAAACAACTCGATTTTTCCACTGACACAACAGGAACACGTTGCTAAATAGTGTGAAAAAGGACATTTGGACCTTGAGAAGATGCTCTTTTTAGCATTGTGTCTCTACCCATTTGCAACACTGTGCTGATGCCTTTCATTACAGCACTTAGTCCACCAGGTGCCTCATCTCTCTCTGAGCGCACTGAGCACATCTGCAACCTCAGCTCACTTCACAGCAGCATGGGATTCAGTCCCACGTCCCAGAGACAAACGCAGATCTGAAACTGGCGAGGGCCTGTTTTCCATGGAGCTGGGGATACTTTCTGTTTTCCTTTTGGTGCACCTCTTTCATGCACAGAAAATTAACCTATTAAAGAGTTAGTCAAGAGTAACAATAAATGATAAATTAAATGATTTACAGAAAAGATTGGTCTTTAAGAAAAATGTTAAAAATGTTGACAATCACAGATTCTCTAATGAACCTCAGCTATGTCTAATCATGTGTGTAAAATGTCACTCATTCTGTATGACTGGTTTATTACACATGAAGCAAGTATGTTTGCACCCTGTTAGAGGTTTGTATAATTATCTTCCTGGAAACAGTACATGAAATGCAACAGATCATCCAAAGGAGCACTAGAGAAGGAAATGAATCAATGTGACATTACAGCCTGTTCAATGGCTTCAGCTACTCACGGGGGCAGCATTTCAGAGAGGAGCTTCTCTGTTCTCTGCTTCTCCACCTCCAGCTCCTCGGTCCTCTCTCTGATGAGGTCCTCCAGGTTGCTGGAGTACTGCTCCAGCATGCGCAGCATCGAGTCGATGATGTTGGTCTTCTTGCCCTTGTTAATGGTCTTGAACTAGAAAGCAAAGGCAGTAAGAGAGCCCTTCTTACTCCATCAGCTTTCTCATCGGCTGTCTAACATCGGACTAGACATGCTCCACAGGCAGGGCATGACCTCTCGACGGCAGGTCTTTGCACAGCCTTCTGACATGGGAGTTTTGATGAGCTGAATGAGCAGGAGGAGCAGGAGAAGGGAGGCGTGAGGCGCTCACCTGGTCGAAGATGTCCTCGAAGGCCGGTCGCCGGTCAGGCTGCTCGCTCCAGCACTGCTTCATCAGCTGGATGCACTCCAGGGGGGCCTGGTCGGGGGCGACTGTGGGCCGGCACATCGGTGGCGGCTTCTTCACCTTCCGGATGATTTCTGGGGGAAAGACACAAGAGCCGCATGGGAGGCAGGCCACACACGGCCAGCTCCTGTGTGGGCTTGGGTGGCAGGGTCTGGAATAGGTGCCGTATATGGAAGAAAATATATTTCCCCCTTACACAACAGGTGACAAAGTTGAAAGCATTCTAAAATCTCTTTGTAAGTGTTAGTATATTGTTTAATCTATTTGTAAGTTACTTTGAACATGACCGCAACTACTGGAAACTCCAGCACCTCTACTATTACAGTTGAAGTAGTGTAGGGGTCATTAGTACTATCATAACGAATTATTCAGTCCAATTCGAAGTCATTAGTTGTAAATCGCCTGCCAATACGCTGCTCTGTACTTTGTGCTGTTGACTGACTGGACCTGGGCACAGCGCCTAGTCACTCCTTACCTGCAGGGGGGAGCCCCAGCATGCAGTAAGGGGGGCCACGAACTACCACTTCCTGCAGGATGATGGCAAAGCTGTAGACGTCCCCTTTATACGTGCCCTTCCTAGAGTTGTCCAGGTCCCTGAGCAGCTCAGGGGCTGTCCAGAACAGATCTGAAAAAAGAAAGAGCAGGGTATCAAAAATCAGGAAGATGCAGTAGCTTTCAGCTCCTGTTAAGGTGTTTTCTTTGGGATGGAGATGCCATCACACGTTACCCTGGGGGTGGGAGGTGTAGCTTTGTGTGTTCTTTGCGTGTTCTGGTAGTTTTCTCGTTCAGCTGCCAGGGCGCAGTCCAAGGATCCAACCTGCAAAACCAGCCTAGCGGTCTGAAACAGTACCTTCGGGAGGGGGCTGTGCTCTGGGAGCTTTCTGGGAGTCCAGCAGCTCGTTGTAGCCGTAGTCGGTGATTTTCAGGACAAAGCGGCCGTCCACCACGCAGTTGCGAGACTTCAGCCGCCCGTGGGGAAACTCGCGGTGGTGAAGGTACTTCATGCCCTGAGAAGATAGAACCGAGAGTGACCACCCACGATGCCTCTGACGCTTGGGCCCTGTGTCTGGACGGGGGAGACGCTCGGAGGGGGCACCTTGATGAGGTCCAGGAGGAGGGAGGACTTGAACATCCAGTCCAGCTTGACGTCATCGTTGCGCAGCAGGTCCTGCAGGCTCCCCCGAGAGCAGTGCTCCGTCACGATGGCGAACATGCTGCAGTCCACAAAGAAGCCCAGGAACGGGTTGACGTTCTCGTTGCGGAGGTCCTTCATCTGGACAGGTCAAGCACAGCACAGACCCAATGTTAGAGCTCCCTGGCAGCCCGGCGCACTCCAGCCATCGGTCAGCACTGGGATAAAGGTGCCACCCGCCTCACAGCTGACCTCCATCAGACGATGACACATGCAAGCAGGAGCAGTGTACGGGTGGTGAAAACGAGACACAAGTGTCTGTGAAGTGTCCTTAACAGTGTGAAGTGCTGATAAAAACGTTGTATGTATGCAAGCACACCTTGGTCAAAATCTTGGTCGAGCTTGGCCTGAGTTCCTTGAAGGTGCCATCCTCAAACTTTTTTAACCAGACCCAGTCTCCCTGGAAAAGAAGAAAAACTGGACTATCAGAATAACCTTAGTGATGATAAGACGTTTTTGGAGATTTTAAGAACTTGCTGAAAGTGGAACAGAACTGAACAGTTCATCAATATTCCTGAGGATACACGGATATTTGAAAAAAAGGATACAGCGCATTTTAAACCCAAAACCTAAAAGTATAAAATTACATTGTTTGTACTATTGTACAGAATTATACTCAGTGGCTTTATTTCAAAACTTCACTATTCAATAAAAGAAATCCTACACCTTATAATGAATACAGACCAATTTATGTGGGGTTCTTTAAGCCAATAATATTGAGCATCTTTAAACACTAAAGATTAAAGTTTGAACACTGTTGTACAAAGTATGTGTATCAGTGTTGCTACTGGCCCAAGAGCCACACAGTGTCCCAGTCCTCCCTTGCAGCACTGTGCACTGTGGTGAACAACACCGCCCCCTGTATCACCATCACACCAGCATTGCTCTTCCATCACTGTGGATTTAACAGCCTGATGAAGCTGCGTCATACAAGCCAAACAAGCCCTATTAATCACATCAGACATTGATGTCAATGGACAATTCAAAGTTGGCTCCTGCTTTTTAAAAAGCGGATGCATTGCGTTCCGTTGTCCACACACCTCATAAACAGCGACATTCGAGGACTCGTGTGTCGCGGCTGTGATGCTGTTGACAGACTGAGACTGTGCCATGGACTTCACACTCTTTCCCTCGATCGTGCTCTTGGAATCACTCAGGTCATCCAACGTGAGTTTCTGGAAGACACAATTAGAAGAACAGAGAGAAGTGTTGCCAGCTCCTCCTTTCGCCTTTGGCTCCCCGATCAATGAAATCCAGGTTCTAAAAAAGTTCATTTCACTGTAAACTTCCTTTATGAGATCTTCATGATCTTTATTAAAATCACTGAAGTTGTTAACAATGTATAATTGTTTTATGAAACAACTTTTACAGCTGTTTCAGTATATGAAAAACAGCTTGACTGTTAATCAATTGCACTATAAAGGCAGCAGGGAGCAGTAGTGCTTTGTGCTTTAGGCTTGTAACTGGAAGGTTGTGGGTTCAAATCCCAGGAGAGACACTACTGTTGTACCCATGAGCCAGGAACCTCACTCCGATTGCTCTAGCGAAATGCACTGCTGTATAAAAAGGAGCCAATGCAAGCTGCTTTGAATAAAATGAATTATAATACGTAAAATACTATGCATAACAGCAATAATGAATTCCCTCTTAATATGTATCCCCCTTCAACATTGCTCGCTGAAGCTTCTTGTAGCTACAGGAAAGGAAACAGGTTTGTGAGAGAGGCTGGGGACTTGACAACTCCTGAATGATTTCCTGGTTTAGGAAAGACTGTGTTCGAGTTATATTTGCTTCTTTACTCTACTACTGTGGACTGAACAAGTGCCACTGGGCTTACCCTCTTGCTCAGCTGTGGGTTGATGAAGGTGAGATCCTCCAGAGACAGGAGGATCCTGTTGGGTCCCTTCACAAGCTGGATCTGCTGGATCCTCCTCCTGGAAAACCAACGTCATGTCAGAGTGATCACCTGCCACCCGACACTCACACCCCCTCCTTTCTTTCTTAAGGAACAAAATCGTTAAGTTTCAATGCCAGCGTTAAAATGCAGCAGTTCAAACCTCCTGGACTAATTAACGTTTAATGGCGGAGGAATGTCAGAGGGGACACACAGTCACCTAATGAGGAAGGCGAGGCCCAGACCACCCACAGCCAGGAGGAAGATGAACACGAACACCAGGATCACAAAGGTCAGCTCCACCCCTGCAAGAAGAGAAGACTCCTTCAGTCCTCAATATTATCCTTTTGCTCGGTGTGCCATTCAATCCAAGCCAGTGAACAGAGAGACAAAAAGCCTTAACATGAAATAGAAACAAAAACAGAGCTCTTTCAAAATCTACACAAAGTTCATGTTTTGGTTTTTATTCTTCCCCAGATCTGAGGAAGGTTGTTTAGTAACTGTTGTGTTTTTACTGAGGGTTAATTGCTGATTAAATAACAGCTTTAATCCTCTCGTACACAAAAAAAGAACATGCAGAGTGTGCATGTTAATAGGATTTAATTTGTTTTCATTATCTATGTTCTTTTCTAATCAAATATTAGTAGAAGGACAGCAGGCACTCAGTGAGGATTATAAACAAATTGTTAAGAAATGAGAAAAAAAGACTTCAGGGTATTTAACAACAAGAACAAAATATAAAGATGTTTTATCTCACAAACAAATTGCAGCACTGAAATTGTTATTTTTGTGTGAATATCTTTAATTGAGGAAAATTGCTGATGCACCTGTCTTCTTCACTGTCAACTGGTGTGCATATGCTCTGTATACTGGGTATACAGGTACAGGGTGATTTATCAGGGACAGGAAAACACACAGGAGTGAAGCTGATACACTGGCTTCTTTCAAGAAACAGCTGGATAAGATCCTGAGATCAAATAACTACTAACTACCAAGCAAGCTGGATGGTCTAAAATTAATTCCCTCTGTTTGCTTGGAACCTTTCTTATCTTCTCATGAGTGGAGAGACCAACTGACCTGAACTGACTTACACAGCACTCTGCCCACTCTTGCATATAGCATATGTGCAGGCCCAGCTGAAAGAGGTAAATGAGCTCCATTAGAATTCAGAACCCTGAGGACTCGGACACAGGTTCCTGAAATTTTCCTAAACATGTCTGAGGTCCCCTGAGTTGACATGGGGGTCAGCACCACAGCAGCAAAGCACTCAGTCAGCTCTCTTTCAGCTGAGAGGTGGAGGTAAAGAGAATAATGACACTATAACCATTTCTGTTACATTTTGGGAGTGTAACAGATGGCCATTTTTTCAGAGTAATAACCCCATATTTTCTCTTAAAAATCATTCACAGAGGGATTACAAATTGTCAGGCCCACATCTTTCTCCAGAATGCTCCAAGTGAAGCAGTAACGCGAAATGAAATGTTCCATTTGCCTTCTCATGCTGCTACCACTGTTCAGAGACGACAGCATCTGTATGATCAGGGGGACGTCAGCGTGACCCTTGCTCCCCTGCACTTCCCCTGACTCCCTGCAGGTTTGAGCTGTAACACAGTTACTGTCTCTGCAGAGCCGCTGAGATTATCCTTGACCCACACCAGGGCACTGGTGTTTTACTGTCAAACAGACCTAAACCCTCCCAGGTCTACAAACAGTGTTTTTTCTCTAAAGACATCACTAAAAAAGGAAACTTCTTCTTCTGTTCCTACCCTTGTGTGCCTTGTGAAAGCTGGCTAAAGTGAAGTTCGGGGGCAGTGCTTCTATTGTGTGTTTCACATTTCTAGTGATTTATTGATTGACAGAAAATAATCAAAACAGGACCTTACTCAAAGGTATCGACAAAGTCAGCCCAACAGATTTCTTCGGAATGAACAGTAAAACACCAACCAGGGGACACAAGTGGAAACTGCAGGGAAGTGCATTTAAAACAGAACAGGAGGTACTTCGACAAGGGGCTGTGGCAGTGGGGAACAAGCCATGTTGCTGAAGCCAATATCCTGACTTCTTCCAAGAAAAGATGAGAACCCGGAGTGTATAAACTACTAACTACTAACTACTAACTACCAGGCAGCCCAGAAGACCCTGAAGACCCCTCTTGTTTGTAACCATTCCTCTGGCTGTACAGATGAAGGATGGCGTCAGGAAACACTTCTGCTGCTTCACAGAGAACACATTACCTCCAGTGCAGATGGCGTTGGGTTTAAACCAGCAGCTGGAGTCCGCACTGGGCGGGGAGCCTCCTGGGAAGTGAATGCGCCGGCCTGCATAACGCACGAGGTCAGAGGTCATGTCCACCAGGTAGGTGCGGTACAGCTGGCTCCCCTGCCCGTCCGTGTCCAGTATGACATAGTTCGTCAAACCCTCCCCTCGACTGTCTGTCTGGATCCTCTGGTTGAAACCTTTAAATGTCATGTTCTTGGTGAACGAGGCCAAGTTAGTTCCAGAAATCCACTGGCCAGACCTCCTGGCATTGTGGATGGCATTGGCCATGAGATAAATGCCGTTATAGATGGTTCCGAATAACGGTGAAACCTGGATTAGAAATACAAGACAAACTTGAATCAACTCCTTCTGCCAAGAAGAAAAATTAAATGAAACGTCGTCAAACGTGTCTAGATAAAATATTTTTTACTTGAATGACTTGAACTTTAAATCATAAATCTACTGCACCAATGTGGCCACACTTATAAAGATAAAAATGTTTTGTTTTTGTGCATTATGCCTTAAGTTTTCCAAACTTCCTCAGATCAAAACCCATGGCAGCAGAAAGACCAAGAAGCTCGGGACTGAATCCCTGTGCACACTGCAGGCTTGTGTGCATGTAAGCATGAGAAGGAGGACCTGCTCTTTTGTTCTCTGCATTTTCATTAGACGAAATGAATAAGCCACAGTGGTCAATAATAATAATAATAAATAATTGCTTACATTTATCTAGCGCTTTTCTGGACACTCCACTCAAAGCCCTTTACAGGTAATGGGGACTCCCCTCCACCACCACCAATGTGCAGCATCCACCTGGATGATGCGACGGCAGCCATAGTGCGCCTTATACTCAGAATAAGAGTTTCTACCAAGATCAGTCTGCACATAATTAAAAAATTACAACTAAGACAGTCCCTCTAAGGATTTCAGATTAACACATATATGAGCAGTGGTAAAAATAAAAGCAGTAACAATAATAAAAAAATTAATTGAGACTTCATCCACTGTGCAGTTGAGGCAGAACCAGCATTTGTGTGAAAACTAAAGTCCCCTGTTAATAAAGTGTCAGTACCAAGAGGAGGTCAAGTCCATTTGATAAATGTCTGTCCCCTACGTCAGCGAATGTCATCTTAGAATACAAATGACATGAGTCAGGAGACCAATGGCTTGAGAACGAGCGACTCATGATTCAGACAGGCTGGGCTTTGCAAGACTAAACAGGAGTTCTGATGCAATTGTTTAGTGTTTCTGTGAGGCCCTGATAAATGTGGCTGCCAGAATTGTTTATGTTTGGACAACAGAGGCATAGATCTCCTCTAAGTGCACTTTGTTCAGTTTATATTGCTGTAAATACAGGACTCATCAGGGGTGCTAAAACATTGACTAGCTGTGGCTCATTCATTGAAGCCATCAAAAGGCATGGCTTTCTGGAAGAGGTACACGAAGACTACTTGCACAGGCCAGCTGCAGATACACATCAGACTCAACAGTTTGACAATGCTGTCTGCTTCTCAGGTTCTCTGGCAAAAAGGCCATGAGACTGTGGAGGCTGACCAATGTCAAAAAGCAGAACATACCCGACTTGGGTCTTGAGGTGCTGTTATTTCACCCATAGCTCTGGCCTCGTTGAAGGCTTCATTGAACGACTTCTCGTCGGACTCCACAGTGATGGTGAGGACAGAGTCATAGGCCTCCTGTAGCTTGCTGTCGTTCCTCAGTAGGAAGAAGGAGCTGTTCTGGTATGGAAGGCTGTACAGGAGCGTGTCATAGGGCACGAAGACATATCTGCCACTGGTGAGGCCCATCTCGCTGGCTCTCAGCAGGAAAGCTGCCTGCTCCTGTCCTCCGATCAGTAGGGAGTGCATGCACATGATAATAACTGCAACAGAGAAAGCAGTGGCTTTTACTGGTCTTGTCATCACTTTTCAGCATTCTGGCAAATTGTTGGATTCATTTCATTACTTTTTCACAGGCATTGGTGAGGATCTGCAGCTGCACACAGACCTCTAGGTTCAGCAGATCTAAACAAATCTCAAAGCAGCTTATGGAGTTTTCAACACCCTGACAGAAGGTTTGTGTGGCAGCATTATGGCATCAATTAAAAAATGTTTCTAGTACTAACACAGTTTCTGTTGGTGGGGGGTTGTTAGGGGAGGCTGGATTTAATTTAAGCAGATTTCATTTTTTTGTGCAATGAGACATCTTATCTTAGCAGGTAACACTTACAGCCACACAGAGACTGAAAATGCATTAAGAACCTTTTCCTCAGTTTTCAGTTTAGTTGTTTTAGTACCACTGGTGGGTGAGATAGTCCTGAATCAGGCATTGTGGTCTTCACAGGTCAGATTCAAACAGATTTAAAATGGGGATCCCCTCCATCCTCACCAGTGTGCAGCCCCACCTGGATGATGTGACGGCAGCCACAGTGCGCCAGATCGCTCATCACACATCAGCTATTAGTGGGGAGGAGAACAGAGTAACGAAGCCAGTAAAGAGATGGGGATTATTAGGAGGCCATGATTGTTAAAGGCCAATGGGAAATTTGGCCAGGACGCCAGGGTTACAGCCCTACTCTTTTCAAGAAATGGGATTTTTAATGACCATAGAGAGTCAGGACCTCGGTTTTACGTCTCATCCACAAACCGGTGTCTTTTTACAGTATAGTGTCCCCGTCACTATACTGGGGCACTAGGACCCACATAAACCGCAGGGTGAGCGCCCCCTGCTGGCCCCACTAACACCTCTTCCAGCAGCAACCTTAGTTTTTCCCAGGAGGTCTCCCATCCACATACTGACCAGGTTCACACCTGCAGAGCTTCAGTGAGCTGCCAGTTGAGTGTTGCAGGTTGATACGGCTGCTGGTTAAAAATATATTTCAATAATCCTGTAAGCACTTGTACCAATTAGCACAGTCACGTGTCCTGGGTAGCAGAAACCAATGGTGATTGTCTTCCTTGTGATGCCTTAAGTGTCTGATTGTGAGGAGATGCTTTTCTCCACAGCATGTGTGGCACTGAAACACCCTATTTCCTGGCAGTCTCCTGCAGAACAGAGACCGTAATGCCGTAATGACCATGGTGTGGCCACTTGAGGTCACCAAAGAGACACTGTTCTCTTGCAAGTATATCGTCTACACCTCTTGTGAATTGTTTAAATGAGCTGCTAAAATGAATGACTTAAAAGGTGGAATGTGTTTATATAAAAAAGATAATCTTTTAGAGCAGTTTGAGTAAGGTTGGTAGACCAGCTCTGGAGCTGGGGGCTGGCTTGACATTTTGTAAATGAGTGTCAGGCTTTGCCCAAAGAAACCTTTTGTGTATTTTGCTTCAGCTTTAAATAATAAATCGGGAATGGGCCTGGTGTGCAGACTGTTGTTCTTGCAAAGCCTTCCTAAGTATCTTCCTTTATCGGTGATCGTTTATAATATTATTCGACTACGCCAATAACAGTGCACCACCATCATGGCCCAGCATAGTTTTCACTTTTGAGTTTTGAAAACCAAAAGGCACAACAAAGCTAATAAAATGTACTCTCCAGTTCAGTTCTGTTGGACTTCAGTGCCAGCGAAAATACTGCTATATTCCCCTTGCTTCCAACAGACTGGAGAGTTGACATATCTGGTGCTGCTCTCTGGTGGTTCAGCTCTCATATCTCTCTGGGTGGGTTTAAGTCTGCTGCTTAGCCAGGCTTGTCTGACGCCTGTCTGGGTTCCACACCTGGTCCTGTTCTGTGTGGTTTATTCATGCTTCACTTCTGTGGCATTTTGCAGCCTCATGGTATGAAACTCAGTCTTTAAACTGATCATATTCATATTTATGTTCAAACCACCACTGACACTGAAGTGACTGCATTTGTGCAAGTAAATTGTAAAACTGATATTATACTTCAGATGGAACATAATTTTTGCAGCTGAGGTAAATTTACTAGGTTTTCTGCATCCAATGCAAGAATCAAAAAGTCTTAGTATACAGTAGCTATCAATGATTTTTGAATTGATTAACGTGATAAAGTGAAAGGTTCTGGAAGCATTTATGGCCTTAGTTTGAACTCAAAATGTTTCATTTGCATGTCCAGCACATCACTATTGTCTGTCAATATCTGCTGCAGAGAAAGTAGTTCATGTTTGTGTTTCATCCAGACTTGTTTGCTGTGATGCACTGCATGCCAAGTTGTCATAGAGCACTTTACTACAACCCAGGTGTCCTGAGAACGCAGCATCTCCAGTCTGGAGCTTGGTCTTATTCTAGTGGAAATACAGCGAGACTATGAATCTGTGAGAGAGCCCACATCTGCTGTGCGCCCAACCTGAGGAAGACTCTTCCCTGTAAGATCAGACCTCCCCAGTCCCTGCCTCTTTTCATATCTCACTGCAAATAGAACTTTGGTATAAACTGACATTCACATTGATTTTATTACATCTATTATCTGATATATACTGATACTTTTTGTTGAATTTTTGTTTAGATTTTACATTTTGGTCCTTAAAGAACGATTGTACAATATTATTCATTTTTATGAAAGGCAGATAATCAATAAAGTTTAATTAATTCTAACAATTTCTTTCTTCTCTTGGAGGAACTTGAACTAATTGACCTTGACACTCAGGTGATTGCTCTCCACTTTTCTCAATGAGTTTACCCTTGCTAATTCCTCCCGGGTTCCCAGGCACTGTGGTGTGTCACACACTCCGTGGAGAAGGCTCTGGGCTCTGCAGGGCACAATACTGTGCACAGGGGGTATCTGCACTGCAGTGATGAGTAATTAGTCAGATCACCATGTGCCTGGAGAGAATGTCAGCTTCAGAAATCTTCAACCCATTCTCCGTGTTAGTTCTGAAACAGGCAAGAGCTGTTGCTTGATTTCATATGCATTTGTTATGTCAACTCACCAGACTCACACTGGTCTGCAATAATGTGTTTACAGTATAATCGTGAGCCTGGCATTCAAGGCAATCAGATTGTGTACTTCTTGACACCTGTACTTCTTGACACCTGTTTTGCCTTTGCTGAAGTGTCAGACATTCTGAAAAGGGTATCCTCCTTGATTGAGTCTAAATTGTCTTAGCTGATGTCAAAGCTTTGTTCCTCACTCACAGTAGTGATGCCAAATCACTACTTTGTTCCTCACTCACAGTAGTGATTTCAAGAAAAAAACACAATCTGGGAAAATCACACCTACTCTTTAGCAAGACCACAAAAACTAATTTTCTGTTATTTAACTTCTTGAATGATTAAGTAGGATACCTCTAAGTCATAAAGATGAGGGAAAGCAATATATTGTTATGTCCTACATTTACCTAATTAAGATTAGGATTACCATAGCTATACCATAACTGATGTTAAGGAGAACATGTGGGTTGAGAAAGTAATTAGGAACAAATTGCAAAAATTGTTTGCCTCAAAATCACATTTACTATTTTAAAGAAAGTTTTCTAAACGTATCGTATTGCAACCTTCACTCGCCAAACTCTTTATTCTTAGTTTTATTAACTAATATATTTATATATTTTAAGAACTTTCCAACCTGACAATTGTCTTGTCACAATTTCAATGAGAAATACGGCTCCAGTTTTCAGCAATGGCAACTGGTCCCACAATTTTATTCTTTGCCATCCAACACAAACCACAGTGGTCTGTCAGCATCGTGCTCAGCTGTGCCGTGGAAGTCTTTCTCATCTAATTAATTAAAAGGGGCATGTCCTGGGTGCATGTATTTTCTTTAAAATATTGTTATGTAAATACAACCCTCGCTTGTATTCACACATTAGCAGCAAATGATTTAAAACGTTTAAAGACTTAACGAAAGTCTGCATGAATGAGCACCTCTGCTTAAGCACTCCAGGCTCATCACGACAGTGACACACCTTGCCGGCCAGAGCACACTTACTTTTTAACTCTCCAGCTGCTTGAATTTTCTGCAGCGCCTGTTCGATCCCCTGGGTCCCTTCTCCCACGGACGTTACGATGCCCACAGGAAGCCCGAGGCTCCGGAGCGAGTTGGCCACTTTACTGGCTGTGTCCACCCATATATCCTCGTTGGACGAGACAATGCCGATGTTGGCCCAGCTGAAGTGCCGCATCACATTGAAGAGCACCCGTGTGGGCGAGGGCAGGGTGCGGGCAAAGGTGGGGTAGCTCTGGATCTTGTCCAGCTCGTAGTTGATGCAGGCCCAGGAGAAGATGGCCTTGTCCCAGTTCTTGCCCAGCAGCGTGGCCGCGTCGCAGTATCCAGGATTCAAAGGGCCCACGAAGGCGGAGGTGAGTTTCTCGTACTCCACAAACCCCGTCAGAGCCTTGGAGGTCTCGCACGCCTCCTCCAGGACCACGAAGTCCAACCTGCACCCCAAGTCCAGGGTGACGTCACTGTTGATCCGGCTCACCGCCAGCGCAGCGGCCTCACTGGGAAGAGCTTTCAAGAACAGCGGGTCGCAGCTCCAGGGCCCCAGGACCCCCACTTTGAAGACGAGGCATTGCACGCTGGAGGGGAGCACCAGTACCCCCAAGAGGGCCCAGAGCACACAACTGGAGAATGGCAGGGCTGGGAAGGAAGGGGTGCTTCTCAGGGGGGGCCACCGGGGGTGGTGAGATATCGCCAACAGAAAGCCTCTAGCATGGACCGCGATCTTTCGCATTGTCCCCCGAGCGTGCCCAGATCCAGAAGGAGGGTGATTCAAAGCCTTAGAGAAGGAGACTCCTCTGTAAAAGAGAGCAGGTGGGTTTATCAGCGAGCCTTGCAAGCTCACAGAGACACTGCAGGTCCTGCCTAGTGGAAACGCACACAAGCACACAAGCTCCATGTCTGAGAAACTCCTGCCTGCATCCACACACAGACTTCAATACTTCAGTCCCAATGGTTCTAACTGTTTTCTGCACCTTAGCATTAATTTCTGTTCATTCAAGTTTGTTGAAGATAAATAGCCATCTATTCTGTCACCAGCAGGAGGATTCTATTACAAGAATGTAACTGGCATCAGTAATTTCAAGAATCTGTCAGACTTTCAAAAGGCCAAAACTGTGAAGAAGCAGAAATAAAGTGAAAACTTTATTATTATTATTATTATTATTATTATTATTATTATTATTATTATTATTAGGTCACTTACCATCTTCTGGACTGGTTAGAGGTTTGATTCAGGAAAAATACATCTTAAGTAGCTGTCCTGCACACGTATATTTCGTATCTCCTTCGTCGCTGGCCTTCTTTACAAAGAATTGAGGCGTTTGACTCCCATGTCCTTAACATTCCCCAAACATGCCGACACTACAAAGTTCACCTTCACGCAAAAACACCTCTCAACACAACTCACAACCGGTGCTGGATAAACATGACAGCCGGGAAGGGCTTCTCGGAGCGTGTGAAATGGAAGGAGATGGTTTGTTGCGTCGTCAGAGCCCGAGGTTAGAGGCAACTTCAGCACTTGGGAGACCAACGAACTTCAGACGCATTTTTTGCGGATATGGTACACCACGATGCCTACTGCGACAACTAGCGAGCGACTGCAACATTTTGACAGCTTGTTCAATTTATTTGATAGTATTTTCACATTTTCTCGTCTTCAACAAATGTATTCCTCGGAATTATTGCAGTAGCGGGTCGGGATCACACATATCCTTTCAAGTCCTTACAATGTGACCTGCGGTCGAGCTGCAGGAGGGACACGCAGACCTAATCCATATCTGTCCAGGTAGATTGTAAGAGGATTGCATTTCTACGTTGGAACTTCGGAAACAATTTGCAACCTAGAGAGACTCGAAAGACGACCAGCTAAAACGTGACTTTAGCTGCCCCTGTGGACACAGATCGATAAACATCTTTCTTTGTTGTCTTATTTAAGACTTTACCAATAAAGGAAAAAATCGAAAGTTTTTTTTAATGTGTTGTTGTTCTAACCTTAATTTGTACATAAAAATAACATCACTGTTCCCTACCCGTTATTTACGAAAGAATTAATTACGCTCACACGTCGAACCCGTTGATTCGAAAACTATTATATCCCAATAATGTCTTAAACAGCAAGGAAAGAACGCAAGATCTAGCGAGCTCTGAGGTACAAATTATCTCGTAAAGCAGAATGATTTTTATTTTTTTTAATTAAGAAAAGGTGTTCAAAAGAAGATCGCTACGCTTCCCGCATATTTTTAAGTGCACCAGTTATCTATTTAAATTGAAACGTTATTACAGCCCATATCGGTGCGTTGTGCTCTCCTGCCCTCCTGCTCCCCTGCTGCCCTGTTTCATCTCAATATGTGATAAAGGGAAATGAATCGACAGGAATACTTTTCAGACACATTCAGAGCCGTGAGAATGCTCTGACAGATTTGTCCTGGTGAACACACCTATATCTCCACTGAGTCACCGGCTTGGCCGAGCATCAGATTTGCAGCCAGTGCCAGGTTTCAGCCTCGGCTCTTGAGCAGTGCAGCTCTGGCTCCTCAGTTCACACGCAGCACGTTAACAGCTTGCGGTGCTTTCTTCCAGAGACAGGCTCTCTGTGTCAGCACAGCGCGGGGCTGAGGAGCTCTGGAAACTGGGAAGCTGAGTGTGGGGCTTTGCTATGGAGACACAGCCAGATGCATGAACATGTCTAAGCATGGGGTGCTGTAATTGGACTCATGTATTCAAAACAACAATCTGCTCTGCTGTTCAATTGAATTAGCACGCAGCTCCATATGGAATAATTAAAGTAAACAGAGAGCTCCCTTGTACATCATCCCTCGAGTTCATCTCCATTTTCATGCATCAGTTAATTTGTTTATTTCAAGTATTCCTTAAGGGCTCAACCAGGAGACTAAGAGATCATGGTCACAAAGCTGAGATTGCACATTTGTTTAAAGAAATAGAGGAAGCTCGAATATAGTAGTGACTAATAAATTACTTGCCAAGAGGTGATGCTGAAGAAGATTTATATTAATTTTCTTGTGTTTTCTGCAAACATTGTGCTTCACTTTCTGTAGATACCATGCAATAGGAACCACTTTCTATGTTAATCATTTTTTATTGTTTAACTATGTTAAAAACAGTTTGTAATGTTCCAACCCTGGGAGAATAACTGAAATAAATCTACTTCTAACTGAGTAATGAAAGGGTACAATATCTTATTCTACAAAAACTAAAAGGACTTTTAGAACATTAAACCGTATGGTGTCTACCCATCAGGGGTTTCTGCTGCTTGTATCCAGAGTTTCTAGCTTGTAGCAGACATTCTCACTTCAGCTCGTTAAAGGTTTAATTAGACTGTGGGTTTCCACCGTGTTAATGTTCTGTGCATCTGAGCGAGTTGAAGACCTTCAGGGGCCAGCTGGAAACACTCCCAGAGCCCCTCCTGGACAGGTAAGTGCTCAGGCCCTCAGTCAGCGGCAGTGAGGGATTCCAATTCCCTGCTGACCTACATCCCTTAAGCTGATGAGCCTCTTATGAATTACACCTTGACACCTCTGTCCTGCCTCCAGAAATAGACGGTAAGGAGTTCTGTACGCTCAGCAGAAACAGAGCACAAAGCATCTGAAGAGAGCATTACTGACCGCCACTGTAACCGGCCGAGAGCGGCACGATGCTTTGCGAAGAGCAGCCCCCGTGAGGCGAATGATGAAGATCGAGTTCCACCGCCCGACTGAGACCCAGGGGCTTCACTCTGTTGTCTGTCCTGGCAAGTTTAGTAACAGACAGCTGTTCCTTTTGGGAGACAAATATCCCATATCAGTGACTGGGATTCTCTTCAGACTGCAGTGCAGCAGGTAGACAGCAGTGAAGGGCAATGGCCTTCAGGGTCTTCCAGAAGGTCCCTGTATGAAAGTCTCTCACCTTTGGGTGTCGTGGATTAGGAACAAAAGATACACATGTACAGTATTATGGAACAAATGTTTATATTCATGTTGAATAGAATAGATTGTGAGTTTCTTTTAACAATAAAAAACTTCCGGTGAGCACAGTTTTCTAATGAAGTAACTGGAAAACTACATCAATCTGTCCTACTTGTCTTTCTGCAGCACAGGTGCTCATTTGTATATCCCCCCTGTCATTCTGCTCTTGTCATGTAGAATAGAATTCCTTCTACAAGGCCATTGTTACCCAGTAACACAGTAGCCTCTTGTTCTTGCATTTTATTCCTTATACTGTACGTCTGTCTCGCCTTCGGGTACAAACCTGGTTAAGGATGGAAGTGCTTTTTGTTTTAATTTCTTTCCATGCTGCTTTATACTCTCTGGATTCCACCAGAATTGTAGCTCCCAGTTCCCCGGTTTCTGGTCTATAAACTCCTCAGCCGCTCTGTGAAAGCATGTTCCCAATACTGTATATCGCTGCCCCTGGGGTTCAAGGGCAGCCCACTGTGTTTGTACAGGACCCCTTTGTGCCAGAAAGACTCCCATTTCCCCCCTCTGGTCCCCACGTGTCCTCTCGTGTCCCGGGGCTGAGGTCAGTCGGCTGTACACTGGGCATGACCAGGATCTGCAGCTGAGTTGCCTCACAACCTTTTCAAAAGTAGTTTTTTTTCCTGCATGGACCATGACAGCTGGATTCTCCATGGCTCCAGAGCATTCATGTGCTCAGGGTGGACAGAAGCCTGGGCACAAGGCTCATGAACACTACACTGACAATAGCTTGTGTGACAAAAAGGGTTATTGCTAAATAATCAATTAAGTTACAGCACAATGTAAATGGTGTAATTTAAAAGCATATGGAAGATATTTTTGGGTGGCTCTCAATTATTTGTTTTTGTATTTGTGTCTTACAGTTCATTTATTTTGCACATTTTCTGCTCTCTGTTGGGGAACATTATTGAGTTTTTAAATGTTATTATTTTCTGCCTGTGATGTAATGGTGTCGTGTCCGTGTCAGGAGCAGCTGTGTGCTTTCTGTGCTGTCATCTTCAGGAAGAGAGGTCAGGTCGCAGAGTACCTGATCAGGAATGCTTTCAGATGGCTCTGTGGCTCAGGAGCTGTGCCGGTGGCTGGAAGGTTGCTGGTTCAAACCCCACAGCTGGCAGAGGAATTCTATGAGCACGGCCCTTTGCCCCAACTGCTCCAGGGGGTGCTGTGTAAATGTCTGACCCTGTGCTCTGACCCTAAGCTTCTCTCCCTGTCTGTGTGTCTCATGGAGAGTAAGGTGGTGTATGCAAAAAGACAACTTCCTAATACAAGAAACTGTATATGGCCAATAAAGGGATCTTATATCTTATATAACAGAAGTGTGGGTGGATAAAAATTACACTCCTAAAAACTGATCTAGATAATAGCTCAAGCCTGAGTATTTTTTATCACGTGAAAAAAATGTTTATTAAAAGTAATTCAAACCAATTTAAACAGAAAAACGGTTATAGTTTTTACAAGGTATTTTATCAACTTTTTGATCTTGGTTGAACTTCTATGTCTGCCCTGATCTCTGCCGCCCCCGTGTGGAGAAAAGCGAGATTAGCGATAAACCGGGAGGAGGCAAAGGGTTTCAGCTAATTTGCGGAGTTGATGTTTTAATGCTCATGGATTGTTTCACAATCTCACCATGCTGCTGAAGAGCTCTGAGCTCTGCAGGGGAGAGGTACTACTGTGGGATGGGACACTTGAAAGGAAACCAGATTGCTGCTGTTTTCCCGAGACACACATTTCCCAACCAGTCACCCAGTATGTTCACTGAGGTCACTCTGCTGTTCTTAGATGTGCTGTTAAACCAAGGTGATGATTACTTGGTTACTCAAGCAAGTACGTCATTAGTGTGTTAACTCCTGTATCCCGGTTAAATTGTTATCTGGGTTTGAACTGCCTCTTAATTGAGCTGCTGGAGCAGTTTCTCACTCCCCCCCTGCTGTGCACTTTTAGTGCAGAAGAGCTGCCGTGAGTCTCCTAGGTGAGGCTGCTTCTATGAGTAGAATATTTTGGGATCCTTCAGGGTGAAAAGCACAATGTAATTACAAGAAAACATGACCTCACATATTAAAAATAAAAAGGAGCACAGATATCTTTACCTTGAACTATGCAGTTTAGCGGTGATTCGCTTACTTTGGTCTTGCAAAGGGGTGTGAGATTCCTGGCTCCTACAATAAAACACCTCCTGTTCTCAGTCTTAAACACACTACCCCCATGTCGCGGTGCGCTCAAACCCTCATTAAGGCGGAGAAGAGGTGTGAAAACGCTGGGTTTTACTGGGACGGCTATCCTGGCGCCGCAATGGCCGGGCTGTCAAACTCCCACCTCCCGCTTACAGTGAAGGAGATTCAATCCCCTTCGTCTCCAACTCTGTCAGACACTTTTGGGATTGTTTAACCTTGCATTGCAACTCTGCTGACAAGAGCAACATCAAAGGATTAAAATAGGATTAGTTTGAGAACATTGCCTAATAACTTAACAAGATTCAGAAATCACAGGATTCTCTCTCAAACATGTTTAACTCTCCCCGTCAGTCGGCAGCATCAAGCATGACACAGCTGGGGGAATGGAGCGTAGACAAAGCTCTTCTAGGACAGTAATATTTGCAAGCCAGTCACATCCTGATATGTGCTTGTTTTTACAGAGATCTCACTGTCTCTTGGGCAAAACTGCACCGTCCTGGACTTAAATTCTCCCAATAATGAACGAACGGTCTCCTCTCATCAAAAATGACTTTTGGGATACCCTATATAGCACAACACAGGGCTAAGCTGCTTCATTAAGCAGAGACCTTCTAGTAACTGGTAACATAGATGGACATAAAGATATTCTAAACAAATCATTTCCTTGAGCGCCTACCACCATCATTATACAGATGAATTCTTTATAAGGAATTTTATCAAAGGTATTTCGAAAATGTAAATATTTCATATCATTTTCTGTGTCTACCCACTGTTGCTGTCTTCTCCCAGAACTCTAATAACCCAGTTAACCTCCCTTATCTAAATCTAGAATGACGTCCCCTCGAACACTATTTCCACAAAGGTGATACTACAGATAAACTACAGTAAATCCTCTCGTTTCGTTTTTTAAGAAATCTGAACCGAGATTTATTGGTCTATAATCATTTGGGTGGACTTTGCCACAATTTTATGCATAAACGCTACTGAAGCAAACGCCCAGTATTACCCGTGTCTCGGACGGGAGGGTTTATTAGCGGTGTATGGCTAACAAAGCTAATTTTCTTAAGCCCAATTGGTACCATACCATCGGGTCCGGCAGATTTGTTAAGAGATGCACAAATCAGTTAGGCAGAAATGTGTAGATTGTATACACGTTTTATATGTATAAAAATGTGATTTTTATACAGCAGTTTAAACTGTTGGAGCGCCCCTTTCCCTGCGAGCAGAAACTACCCGTTCAAACCCCCAGCCTCGCGTCCTGGGCGTGAGCCCACATCTGCGCTGTGCTGCAGGCGGAGGGCGGCTCTGAAAACTTTTAGGGCATGTTGTGAAACTACGCATCCTGCCGATAACGTTTACAAGGTTTTTTTTCTCTTTCTCATGCGCCATCAATTAAAACCGTGCGTCAAAAATTAAAATCACCTCATTAATGAATTTGCCATTTTGCAAAATCTCTACTGCAGATCTGAGTAGCGCCACGTAGGAGTACTACAGACATGTGGTGCCCATTGACATTTTACGCTTTCCAGTTTTCCTCCATTTGAGACCCCATGAACACCCTTTTAAACCGCCAGAAAACGCGTGAAGGGTGAAATATTGTAAAACTGAAGTAGTAGTGACGGAATCGACTGAAGCAGTTCGGGCAGGGAGCTGCGTCGTCATCCGTAAGACGCAAAGGGACAGGTTAGGGCCCATGGTCCCGTCCGACGGGGAAAGAAACACGCGGTGCCTGTGCTGCGGCCCGTGTGTGAGAAACACGCCTGCACGGTTCCTTCGCAGTCACGAAACACGTAGATAAATGTGACCCGGTGCGCTTTGCCGAAGATGGGTCGTGCATGAATGGCACTACCTGCTTAGCCGGTTTATGTTCTCTTACAGTTTAAGGTTTCAGAGGCTAGGTGTTTAAGGATAAAGTTAGATATATTAACTTGATTCACTAATTCAAATTGACGCTTAACGGGTTTAATTTTCAACTGTGGGTACAAAGTCATATTTAATCGACCCGATAGAAAAGCGCAATATCAGTGTAAGTAATAATAATATACTAGAGAAATGCACAATTCTCTAATACTGGTCCTGGAGGAATGTGTTGGGTTTGGTTTCAATTCTTATCGTTCCAATCAATGGCGTCATTCAGCTCATTATTTATCAAAAGGAGAAATTACACAGCTCCTTGCAGTTCTTCGGGCCAGGGTGTTCTCAGGAGACCTAGTGTGCTGCAAAACCTGTTGACACGCCCGCTGTCCCAAACCAGGAGAAGATGCGTTTGATCTCAGTCATTGATTGGTTAGATCAATGACTTTATTGAACCAATTATATTGGACGCGAGACCAATCAGCATTTTTGAAAAAAAATTGCTGGTCTTAATCAGGTGCTAATCGAAAGGGGTTTCTTACACCTGGCCACCGCTGGACTCGGGGGTACCTGGCGTTCTGCCCAGACGGGGAGTGTGTGTAAGTGGGGCAGGTAGATGACATCACAGGAGTCCGTGCTGTTTTCGTTTTCGCGGGGAGTTGGCTCTTTCGAGCTGGCCCCTGGGCGGATCTCGCCACTAGAGAGCGGTGTGCGTGTGGAGCGGTCAGACTGGAGCAGGCACCGTGCGGCCGGGAGCTGTTAGCCATTGGGTCTCGGGCAGACGGGACGCAGGACGACTCCGAAAGTGGACAAAAGGTGGGATCGTGTGGGGGGATTGTGCCGTTTGGCAGCTGGGACAGACCGTGCCTGTGCAAATAAAAGGAGCGACGCCCACTGAACTCTAAAGACTCAGCTGTGCTCCCCAAAATATGAGATTTAAAAGTAAAATCGCGACAAGAGTATCTGCTCGATTACAGGAGAACCTTAAAAAATAAAGAGCGTTAAACAGACCATCCTGGGGGAAAAGAGCGAATCAAACAACTTGTGGACCGGCTTCTGTTCTCTGTAAGGTAAGGAAGTAGAAAAGGAATATGTTTAAAAGGTTATTCTAAACTGCGTAATTGCTTTATTTAAAACGAGTGCACGCTTAAAATCATGCTTAAATATAGTTAACTCATTGACGATAATGCGGTTTAGCGATTGCTTTGAGTGGGATACACAGAAAGCTTTACGCGTTTCAGGCGTTTTGTCGCGTTATTTTATAAAGTGGTCCTTTTTTTGGCGTGAATTCATTTTTACACTGAGTGCAGATGTTTGAGGGCACCGGGGACTGGACAGCGGAGCACGCGTGGTTTCAGAACCGAACTGCCCTCTCGGGTCTGAAAATGTGGCATCGCCTGTGCCGGTACCGCCTGCACCGGCGGCACAGCTCCGGTACCAGACCTGTCGGGGACCGAGGCTCGGCAGTCGGGGAAGCAGGAGTGCGAGCCGGAGCCAGCTCGCTGCAGGACGCGCTCTGCCACGGCTGCAAGTAATTTGATAGCGGCGGCGCGAGCACCCGCACGGCCCCCTCTGGAGCGGTCCGTCCACGGCTCGGCTCGGCTCGGCTCGGCTCCTCGCTGCCCTGCGCCCGCCGGACCAGTGGCTTCGTGACCCGCGTCGATACGAAAGGGGTCACCTGGCCAGCATGGCGTGACCAACGTTAGGTGGCAGGGACTTCCGAGCCTGGCACCTGAATTGCGCTTGGTAAAGACACGAACCGGGCTAAGAAGGGAATGAAGTTATTTCTGTATATTGAAGTTGGTTGCAGGTCAAATGTCTCTCTGTTCTTTCAGGGATAATTTGTCCTTTCATAAAATGAGCCCTGGTCGATTTGTGGTCCGGCGTGGATTTTTTTTAAACTAATTGTATTATTGTTGTTGAAGATTATTTTCGGTTCTGCGGGTTCAGGCGCGGAATGCCGCTGCGCTCTCACACAAACGAAGCAACGGGTTCTTTGTCAAAATTATTTTTATTCTTTTGAATCTTTCAGTGTTCTTCGTGTACGCCTGCCGTTTTGTGGAAAAGTGATCTTTACGATGGCTCGTTTGCGAAATGTTTGAGACGGGTTGGTGTACTGGACTCATGCCCGACTGAGGTGCTGAAAGGACGCAGGAATCGCAGTAACTTTTTTATACCTCTATACGCTTTTATACTTCCCTCACACCGACTTTCTTCAGACGTAGTGTCACAGGAACATATACAGTAACATTCTTAAAGCTTTTTAAGTCATTTCTGTTTCCTTAATACGCAAGAGACAAGTCTTTAATAGCAGTTACTCAATGTGCCCCGAATCCAGTTCTTGAATCCAGTTGAAAAGAGGGGCGCTGCTTAATGTCTGGATCAGGGGTTCCCCGCTCTGCGCTTTGGGGTCTGGAATCCTGCAGGTTTTATGTCATTTTAAATCACCAGTATCTGGAGGGGTTTAAACCTTATCATTGATTTTTGTCCTCTGGTGAAGAGCTGGGTGTAGCTGAAGAAGAGGCAGTAACTCTACTGCATTGGCGACTGTGGGGTCCAGAGCTGAAGACCACACTTTCTATATTTGCTGTAGTAACCGTATGGAATTACATCTCTTCTATGGCAGTCCTAAGAATGGCAGTACAAGTGTACGTCAGTGGCACAGTCAGTGTTTGGTTTTGGGTGCCTTTTCTACGGCTTGTTCCAGAGTCTGTACATCTGGTTCAGGACCACATGTCCCAGTGCCTCTCGTCAGCCTGTCTTGGCTCAAATCGAAGGCACAGCTGCCCTCGGGATCTTCGCTGTGTGTTTTGGTCTGGTCAGCTTCGTCGGCTGCAATTAGCCCCTGCAGAATAGTCCTGCCTGTCCTGATGGTGGTGGACTTGCCCATGACTTCTTCCCAGTCTCATTGCCAGGCAATAGCTGGAGAGTTCGTCTTTAGACGGTGGATTCTGAAAGCTTACACAAACTTGCATTCCTAGAGAGTCTAACATGATTGTTTTCCCCAGACTGTGCAAAGGGATTTGGCCTTGGTGTCCTGGTATTCAACAGTGTCTTGAGTGGTGTCAGCAGTCCAGACCGTGGATGCAAAGCCTTTGTCAGTCCTCCCAGCAGGCCAAGGCCTTGTTCAAGTGTGTTAAGAAGTGCACCTTCATATTTTCTTGCATCACTTCCGGCACATTGAGTCAGCATGACGAAGTAGCTCATCCAGGCCCGCATGAGGAAAGCACATGTTATCACTGATCAGCAAGCTGCATCCTTCCAATAAGAGCAGAGTATCTGTGTTCTAAGGTGACATGGTGAGTTGAAAGCACAGAAGCTGAGTTTCCTCTGCTGTCGAAGAGGAGTTGCTCTTGTCTGCACAGGACTGCTGCCTTGTGGATGTAATTATTTTGGAGGACAGCGATGTGTGCAGTAAGTTAATAGCTATGAGAAAGTCATTTGCTATTGCAGTAGCAAAGATGTGTTTAGGATATGTTTGGTAAGCCGTTAACTTCCGCACCACATGACGATTCAATTCTCTGATACGAGACGAAACAAAAATCATCTTGTTCAGACTGTTACCTGTTTAACTATTGTTTTCCACTAAAAGACTTTTAGAATTGCAATGTGTCCCATTTTCAAATCTGTGACTTTCAACTTCAGCTCGTTAAACATTAAGGCCATCAACTGATGGCATGTTTACTTTGTGGCCTGAATACGTAGCCCATCTCTGTCTTCAGTTACTGATTTGTTCACAAAATTAGTAGGGAAAGGGCAGTAGGTAAAATTTAAAGAACATATCAAAGAGGAGGGTGTGCTGCATGTAGTTTTTAATGCTTTGCAGATTTTCAAGAAAACGCATCAGCTGTTTATATGAGCTTTGCTGTGTAACAGTTTAAAAGGGATTTGATGTAATTATTTCTAATCCTTGATCTGAATCTGCAGAACTCTGGCTTTGTGGCAATTCTGACAAGAAAAGAAACGCGTCAGCGCCGCGTAGATGGGAAATGTAATGAGTAAATCCCACATGAAACACTTTCACTTGGCAGATACAACTTGGAATGAGATTACTTTTTTTTCCTTCTGCATCTCCACCCTAAATAAAACATAGCTTTTTGTGGCTAAAAAGAGTGTGTCGTACAAAACAATCATAAACTGACCGTCAAATATGAAATTCGCTTAGATCCAGGTGCCACCTGTTTCCTGATAGGCTTTTCTTACACCTGCACAGTGACGCACTGTGGCACTAGAGCAGACGGACAGCTGGATGTTCAGACACACTCGGTTAATCTGGCCAGTCCTTTTGCTCTATAGTTGGTACTGAGAGAAAACCGCAAATCATGGCTACACCCAACGTTTGGTAAATTACAGATTTCTAGTTTTGCTCATTGTAAATGTCCTATCATTTCATCAGACGCCGGGATGATGCTAGTCTGCCAGTTAGGATTGTGTAATCGCACAATCACACAGGCCATCATGTATGGAGCCTCTGGAACTTTCCCACCCAAAGCAGTCTCGTTTCTGGATTTTGCACTTTTTCGTATTGGATTCTAGTAGGATTATGCAACATTTGCTGACTTATTAACTGCTTACAAGTAAAATAACTTGACCCACTGTCAAGGCACTCTCATGCCATTTGTTAAGGTTCTATTGAGATTGTGTGAAATCTCCTCGTACAATCAATACGGCACATGTAAGTCTGATACCGGCTGGTTCTTTGTATACAATTGCTGTCGTGAGTCTCCAGCAGCCTCTTCAGGTGTGCGCAAAGAAAAGACTTGGCATCACATATGTCTGCTTCTTTGTCCCACGAGCATTAATATTGAGTGCGTTCAAAAGACGGACATTAATTCCTTTGTATGTGGGGAAACCTATAATTCAAAACTGGGGTTCTTGGAAATTTAGAAATGAAACCACAAGATTATGAACAATTATCCTCCAGGAATTACATTGGCTGAGCTCCAGAAGTTTTCATTCTAAAGAACTTTGCACCTGGTTTTTGAACAGCTAACAATTCAGTGAAAGTTGAATAGAAGCCCAGCTTGACTTCAAGTGGGCCTGGCTTGCTTGTTTTTGCTTCTTCAATGATGTAACTTTACCTTTATCCTAAAAAGATGGCTAAGCCACTGTGTATCCAACTCGGATAAAAGCAGTAACCTCTTGTCTACTTCAGCAGTAAGCATTGCTTGGCACGCAGTGCCTTGTCATAGCCACCCAAGGTAATGATTGCCTTAGAGGGGATGTCATACTTACACGGCCTCTGTGAAGAAGTGTGAATATGTTGCAGTTTTGTTTTCCATTCAGTCAGTGTTTTGTGATGCTTTTGTTGCCAGGCACTGTCAGAGGCTTACCAGTAGGTTACAGGGATTTAGAATACCAACTACTGCTCAGTGCTCTCAGGACTGTTTAATTTCTTTCAAGCCAGCTCATATTGTCCTGTTCCAGTGTGAGAGTGCATGCGGAGCCTACTGGCACCATGAGTGTCTGTGACGGTGTTACTGGCACACAGCAGCTGTAGAGGTTCAACGCAAGCTTATGTTAGACCTTCAGAAAGATGACATTCCTTTAAATGTAATACTGGATAAAGGAAAGAGACTTTGATCTGCAACAATCTTTTACCTAGAAAACATGCATTTTATAACAGAGGTTATAAAAACATTGGTTGCAATACACCAGTATGAGCTGAATTTGTGGGATGATCGATATCTAGGAAGTACTATTCTTGTTTGCTTAGCAAATGCCCTTATCCAGGGTGAGTGGACACAGGTACACGAAGTTCACATTACGTGGTCAGTTAGCAGACTCCATTGCACCATTGTAGGACTGACGTGAGGTCTGAGGTTTGCAATATTGTGATGAAGGCAAATGTACTCTGGCCTTTTGTTCTAAACATAATGTAGGAAGTGATGCCCCAAATTGCCTTTAAAATGTGATTTATTCCCCAGCCAGACTATTGTGGAGCTCCTTCTGAGGATAAAGGAAGTGTGAAAAAGTAGACACTTTCACAGTTGATGTTCAAGTCAATGGCTGACCTGTTCACACCTACAAACTTTTACTTTGTAGTTCCTACCATGTTCCCGCGGTCACATAACAAAGGTCATAAAACACTGAAGGTTTCATTTGGCATTTTTCTGACCCTCGCATCACTCTACTGAATGCAGAAACCATTTGCTCAATCCACTGAGCTGTTCTTAAAGATATCTACTCACTGGTTAAATAGTCTGTGCCACTATCATAAAAATCGATTTGTTTCCCAAACAGAAAGTTGATCCATGTTCCTTCAGTATTGTTCTTTGCTGAAGAGCTATGGAGTTCTCCATCAGTATTGGCACTAATCACTCAATATCCTCTGAAGAATTAACTTGTGTTTGCTATTGTGTTCTGTATCTCACTCATTGAAAATTATGTGGATCTATGCATACTCATTTCATGCAGAGCTGATTGCTCTATACCTCCAAATAGAGGTATCCAAAGCTAAAGTATTTGTTTCCAGTGAAGTCATGTAAGGATGCATGCAAGCAAACTGCTATCAGATAAATGTGAGCCCTGTGTTTGTGGGAACTGGCTTTATTTGGAAATAGCAGTCTATGATTTAGTCTTTTGGTTATTGGGCTCTCGCTTCAATACAGCAATCCCCATTAAGCATACAAGATCCATGTCACCAGGAAAATTCTGTTTTTTACACTTGTTAATAGCTGTTATGAATTGTCTGCAGATGTTTCAGGTGAAAACCAATCTAGACCCACTTAGCTCATTAGACGTCTCAGAAAGACCGACTCCTTTTCAGGTTAAAAAACCATTGATACCTTGACCACTACAATCAGTTCTACAAAATGTAAATTTGTCCAACAGACTGCTAAGAGCCATAAAGTGGAGAGCGGGGTGGCTGTGTGTTTACTGAAAGTCTATGCATTAGTGCTTTGAATTTTGACGGTAATATAAAGTGTCTTAGGGCATGAGATGCTATGGAATATTGTTTCTTTACATGTCATTCTATGTAATCAAGCAGAAACTTTATTTGCATTCTGCCCTTTCTCTGTTACTGGAGTCTGCTGCTTCTTGTGAGCTGTGGTCAGGAGGTCAGAGAATTTGCCAGAGCTGAGATCCCCCTGCCCGTCCCGAGGAGCAGAATGTACTCATGTCCTGTTTTTTCTCTTTCTTGCAGCAGGAGATGGCTTTGACCCTGTGGATAAGCCTGTGTCTGCTTTTCAGTCTTTATGTGGGAGCAGTAAGGAACTGCTACCCTGGGTGCCGGTGCGAGGTGGAGAGTTTTGGACTGTTTGACAGCTTCAGCCTGACCAAGGTTGATTGCAGCGGAGTGGGTCCTGATGTGGCCCCAATTCCCATTCCTCTGGATACCACCTATTTGGACCTGTCTTCCAACTCCATACGCACCATCCCGGACTCCATGCTCTCTGGGCCGGGCTACACCACGCTTGTCAGCCTGGACCTGAGCCACAACCACATTACGGGGGTCAGCAGGAGCACCTTCTCCAAGCTGCGGTACCTTGAGACCCTGGACTTGAGCCACAACGCTCTCGAGGATCTAACAGACGGGTGCTTCTCGGGCCTCCCGCTCTCCGAGGTGGACCTGAGCCACAACAAAATCCGCGAGTTCAGGCTGGACATCCTCACGTCCCAGGGCCACGGAAAGCCAATCAGCGTGGACCTGTCCCAAAACCTCCTGACCGCCGTCTGGAGGAGCCCCCAGACTCCCCCTCCAAACATCCAGTCCTTGAGCCTGGCGGGGAACCGGCTGACGTCTGTGCCCAAGCTGCGGGACGTTCCCTTGCGACACTTGAACCTGGATGGAAATCCGGTCGTTCGTATAGAAGGGGATGCATTTGCAGGGTTGAAGGATCTGGCCCACCTTTCCCTCAGCAGCCTTCCTGAGCTTTTGGAGCTCCAGCCTCACAGTTTTAGGGGACTTGAGAGCCTCCAGGTTCTGGACTTGTCAGGCAACCCAAAGGTGAAGTTCCTCAGCCCGGAGGTGTTCAGTGGCCTTGTCTCCTTACTGGAGCTCAACCTGTCCCACTCTGGGGTGAAGTCCCTGCCAAACAGCGTGCTGAGCCACCTGCCCAGCATCAGGAGAATCACGCTGCGGAAGGATGTCCACTGCTGGAAGACCCAGAAACAAGAGCAGTTTCACTGGCAGGTTGGACGGACCAAGGGCGGGGAAGTTCTGACCTGCGAGGTCGCGGGCTTAGTCTCGTGAAGTGAGCTCGTCTGCCGCAGTGCCATTACTTGAGGTTGTTCAAAGCTGAATTGTGCCTTTTTACTCATTTTGAGGAAACCACAAAGCAACTTTTGTAATTATTCCTGCCAAAACTTGATTGTTTTTGTAATATTTTATCTTGTAATTTAAGAAACAAAATTTGCACATTATTTCTTTCAACCTTCGCAAGTCTAGCTAGCTAATTATTCTTTCCAAGAATAATTTATGCTTGTTCTTTTAGCCAGTATTCCCTTATTCAATATCCACAGCACTAGAAGACCACAAAAAAATAAAACATACATGAACTGTGGGGCGTCTTGGAAGCAGAATGAGTGCACATTATATTTTTCTTCAGTGGCATTTAATACTGCTCACATTAATGTAGCTCACAGTTCTCTGGCTTGGGAGATCACTGGCAGACGTCTGGACCAAAGTGGCCAAGATCTGGTTTCTAAACCAGCTACTGCATACTTAATCTACAAATGAAGTAATTCCTTATATAGATTAGAGACCTAAAGCCTGTAAGTGTGGATACACATCACTGACGAGCTGTTACAAATCATTTGACTCTGCAGGGGTTCTGATCAACTTTTCCCCCAGAAATGAGCTGAAGTGCCTTAAGTGGATTTTCTGTGCTGAATGTATTCAGGTCGCTGCTGTAGCTGAATAACACAAGTTGTGGAAAGGCCAGAAGACCAAATCATCACATGTCAACAGAAGGCAAACCTGGAAAGTAAAATGCATCTGACATTTAAAGCACAATTTACAGAAGTAAAAGCTGTTATTTTCTGACTATACCCAAGTCTGCAGAGTGCCATTGGAAAAGCTCTGTGGTTTGGACAGGTTTAAGATCCTTTTACCTGCGGGGTGCTTGCAGAACTTCTTTTGACAGGCTTTTAGGGTTGGGATCTGCAGTGAAGCGGTTTGGATGCACATGCTTTCACAATGAGCATGATGGACATTTCATGTCCAATCGTTTTTTTAAAGCACACTTGCATTCCTCGGAGTTTCGTCCGTGAGCTTTTAGCAGTTTGCAGAAATGGGCTACTGGGGATCACTTCTTTCTACACAATTTTCATAGAAAGGAATAGAAATGCTCTTTTCCCTCCCCTCACAACCTGGGCTTTTGCTTTTTGTATAGCATTTTATCCCATAGGTGGTTTAGAACATCCGTTTACTTGTAAAGCTAAACTTGGATTGTTAGAAGCAATGTGCTGTGTAATTTTCCTTTCTTATTTGTCCTCCTGGCAAAGGTCCACTGTGTCGTCACAGTATTTCTACTGTTCCAGAGCCTTTCACTGTTTCGTTCCTTTAACAATACATATACATGTACTCCTTTTTTCTTTTCTGCTGGCAGAAAACGTTTTGTCTAATAAATCATCTTTACATACATGGCTAATACGGATGGTGTGTATACTGTATTTTTTTTGTTTGCTGTTGTTCTTATACTTGGGGTATCTTACAAACCTTCCAGCTTTGTTCATGAGGAATGTGGATAAAGAACCAGTCAGAGCCTAATAAGCAAGTCTCTGTGTAGAAGGCCGTGCTGTATGTAACTGTCACTGTACTTATATGAACATGTATAGTTCTGCAGTTATGCCTCATGTCGGATGAGCACTCCTGTGATGCCTTGGACACGGTGCTGCAATCATCTGTTCCCGTGTGTTGGAAGAGGACTTTTTTATTTGATCACTGTAAATACTGACAGACAGATTGCAAGCATCTCTGATACTTCTAGAGATCACTTAAAGTTGAGCTTTTAATGTTTCCATAAACCAGACATGTTTCGATTAATTAGTGTTTCAGGGTACAACATGGCTCATAGGTGAGCTAAGACAATAGGCATTATATTTTGAACCTTAATAAAATGAAGACATTATTTTAAAATGAAGACCTGTCTGAAAAGATTTTGAAAAAAGTGGAATGAGTGATGTGGCATGAATGATGAATAACCAGCTGATTACTTACAACAGGTTTAAAAATAAGTAAAGTTCTTAAAAAAGAAAAATGTATTTAAAGATGAATTAGCAACTCACCCTTTGTTTCTCAGCTGGTTCTGGTTAAATGTTGACCCAAAGGAGTCAGCATTTAACCAGAACCAGACATTCATCATGTTTGGCTCTGCATCAGTGGACTGATGTCAGAGGGGGATCAGACAGGGAAGGAAGGTTTAATCACTGCAATAACGGCTTGAATTCCACTGTTTGTTTATACAGCTTCATATCCAGCCCTGCTCCAGGTCCCAGGGTCCTATAAAACAACCTCTCCAAACATGTCAGGGTATAATTAATCATTCTTTAACCACTTAAAGAAATTGCTGCATCCTGAAAGCCCCTGGGCCTGGATCTTCTCGGAACACGCAGGAAAGTCTGAGAATGATGCACCAAGAGGAGAAACTCCAGCCACAGGAGAATCCTGCACGGCACTCCCATCTGGCTCAGATCCAGCCCTGAAAGAAGTGTGTTGTGAAAAAGAGTTCTTGTGAACGGGTCTCTCAGACTCCAAAGGCGCATGTTCAACTGGACACACAGGAGAGCCGGGAGCTTCCTGGGCAGGGACAGGTGTGCGGCTGGCCAGAAGCTCCCCCCTACGTTGATCATTCAGACAGATTCTGACTAGAGCTGGATTTCTGCAGCAGGAGCCCACTGGTAGCAACGGGGCTCGGCTTGCTTTTAAAAAGCTACAGTATATCCACATCTCTCTCAGTTTCTGTCTGCCAGCGTGTCAGTTCCTCGCATCTCTTTCTGCTTTGCAACGTTGTTACCCCCTGTAACCTTCTCTAGGGCTAATAGGGCCTGCAGAGTCTCCACCTTGCTGTAGTGTAAAGCATGTAGTGGTCAAGGCTTGGGAGAGGAGGTCAGAGATTTGTGGCCAGGTTGTCCTGAAGCTTCAGTGCTGCTGCTGTTACAGTATCTTCTGACGCAGCCCACCAGCTACTCCTGCAGTACTCCTTTCCCCCTGCAAACGATTAAAAAAGCACTGAGCAATGGAAGTGGGTTTCCTTGCTGAATTGCTTATCTTACACGTAAATACAAGAGAACGCAGATCCTGACACTGAAGGAAGGATCATCGGAGGCTGACAGTGCAGTCTGACAGCATTCCTGCCAGAGCGCTGGAGGTGCTGACTGTGGGAGCTCAGCGGAGGGCTTCAGTCTTGAAACTCTAGATCACTTTTGACTTTAAGACAAATAACTCAGATTTCTTTCTTTTTTTTTTCTTTTCTCTATTCATTAAACATCAGGAATGATCACTCACTCCTTTAAAAAAGTAGACATCTCTGTTTTTTTCTCCAAAGAGTTGCTTCTTGTTTTGAAATACTATCCTTAGCTAAGAGGATGCAAAGCAAACCCTGAAGCCACTGCAGACGCAAGGAACACCGGCTGAGCAAGATTTAAACACATTGTCATTGCTCATGAACACGCGCAACCCCTCCCCCTCCCCTGTCTCCTGCCCAGGGGAGAAACCGCACCTGCAAAATGGTCTCATGCCAGCTAGCGAGATCATGTCGGCTGTACGCAGTGTGTTCAGGTAAGAGAACGCGGCCTGAGCTCCACTGTGGTGAGGAGGGAGTCTGGGCTTTTCACCGGCCGGCCGTGAAGAGTGAACTGCACCCTGCTGTGACGAAGGGGCACAGACTGCGATTGTCACGCATCTCCACAACCGGAATGGAAATGAGCACCTCCAGCACAGAGCCACAGCAACTCAGCCCTCGCTTCCTGGACAGCACGTGAAATCGGGGAGTGGGTCATTTTGCCTGCATCTCGTGAGAAGGAAAAATAAAAATCCCTTTTTGTTTGTATTCTTGACCCATCAACAATAATAGTGAGGAGTGATTTTTTCCAGCCTACCTCAGATCCCACTGATGTCTCTAGGGGGATTTTTATTTGGTTTAGCAGTTTCATCATCATTACCTGGGAATTTTTTTTTTCCATTTTTCCCCTTTTAGTAAAAGTATGTTTCCAGAATAGTGCAGGCCTCTCATCACACATATTTAACAGTGTGATTGATATTTGTTTGGAGAAGAGATCTTGTTTTTTTTTATCTGAGGCAAGTCAGTGTATTGTTTAGCTTAATATTAAAAAGATTTCTGGAGTAAGTAACTTAACTTTGGGAAGTGTTTGTTTTTCAGTAACATCATGTTCTTAAGCTAACTATGAATGGGTTCTCTATTTAATAATGTTAAGACAGTTAAGCCATTTACTTCACTTGACTTTTCTCTCATAACAACACCAAAAAGGTGAATAAAATAAACGATTTCAGTTGTTTCTGTTGCAAATGGAGGTGAATCCCAGCATGTGCAGTTGCTAATTAACCTAGCAGTGTGGCTGTGGGAGGAAACACGAGCACCTGGAGGAAATGTACGCAAACACGGAGAGAACATTCAAACTCAATGCAGATAGCACCCCAGGACCCCCGCACTGATACCCACTGCACTGCCATGATGCCCTCCAGTGTGGAAACTATTACAGCTTATCATTGCAAAAGCAAACTTTCCGAAAGGTTCAGAGAATGGGGCTCTCTGTACACGGAGTGCACTACACTACAAAGTCACAACACGTTCCTACTCCAGAAAATGAATGCCTTAAAAAACTTCATTTTGTGTCTTGCAGCACATTTAGTGAATCTGCTCAGGAAACAGCATGGAACTCAGATTAGATAGAACGCTGTGCCTGCAGCTACCCGGGTAAAGAAAACACTTCATTCTATTAAAAAAACAGATTTTAGAGTGCAGGATTTGAGGCATACCGAGGGGAAGCAGACCCAGACATTTGCACTTAAATCGCAGCAGAGTTAGTTTGCGTGTTTAATAGCAGGAAAAAATCTACAGCTCTAAACAAACACTTCGGCAGTCAAGATCATCTTCCTGTGTTTATCATTAATGTTATTTAATGTCTGTCTCTAATCTCTAAATTGGGAATATGCATTTTTTGAAAACTTGAGAAATGTGTGGCTTAAGAAATGCATACATTTGCATACATTAGAGTGTGATAACAAAGGCGATGACGTTTGTTTTCAAGTGGACTGTTTTTAACGAACAATGATTTACCAGTTCACCACGGTGGTGTGGCAGCTGGTGCGGACTCTCAGCTCTGGGGTCCTGGGTTCGAATCTGGCCTGTGTTGCCCTCTGTCCCCTGTGTGGAGTCTCACGATCGTCTGCGGCCACATGGACTTTCTCCGCTGTCTCTCCGCTTTCCTCCCCCGGTCCAGACACAGGCTGTCTTGGACAGGTCTAATCAGCGATCAAGTGGATTTATCAGTCAGGCTGGGAAATATTGATGCAGATGTTTAAGTTCAGAAATACACTTCAGGAAACATTCCTGTAGGTGGAGACTGTGGTTGAAATCAGTTCAATACATTAGTCTATATCAGTATTTCTGTTTTTGTCAGTATTTATATTTGCTGTAAAGAGGGGTTTCATGTTACCCGTTCAGTATGAACATGAGCACTAGAATATCACCTGACCTGTTAACCTGGCTCCTCTCCTCTCTGAGTTTGAACAATTCAGCTGGTGATGTGAAAGTCTCACTTTGCTCCTCGATGTTCTGTGCAGTGGGGCTGCTGGTGCAGAATGCCTGTCGTGTGTCTCCTAGATGGGGCAGCATTTCATTATGGCACCAAGCTGATCCCTTCCTATATACTTTATAGGGAATATTTTGGATGTCAAGCACTGTAGTAATGCAAGGAATTATTATTATTATTATTATTATTATTGTTATTACACATGTGAAGCAATCTTAGCAGGAATTTTAAAAATATTGCAGTAAATAATTAAATTGATTTCTTTCCAGGCAGTAAAGTAGTTAAGTAGTTACATTTTTTATGTATTAAGGTGTTTTGCATCTTCATTCAAAGATAACAGACTAGTCCTTTGACTGCTTAAAGCCCTTTTCCTAGGCAGTACCAACAGCTAAGAAAGAAGATGACTTGTAAATGCAGCCATTTCACTTCACAGTGAATTACAGCTAAGTAAATTTGAGCTCACGCCCTACATTTCCATAAAGCAGTGAATTTTATTTTAAGGATGCTTGCAGATCTGGTGTCTGTTGACGCTTCGCTGTGTGTTAGAATGGTCCACGAACACAGATGAGCACTTATAGAATCACTCCAGTACTCCTGAACTAGAAGTATTGACAGATGATTAAGAAATATTCCAAAGACACAATGTCCCAGCCATCCAACTAAAATTGTACACAGCCAAGTCAGTTTGGCCAGGAAATCAAGTCTAATCTCTTAATAGACTAATGTTGGCTAGGAAATTCAGCAGTTTTAGTTTTAATTCCTTTTTGCGGCAGATTCTCTGTGGGCATGTACAACAAGGCTGGAACATTTAATAATGTATGATGATATCTGGAGTGTATTTCCCTGGAATTTCCAGTCCTGAAGCACAGAACATTATGAATATACAGAGGAGTGTATTTCTGAGCAAACCACTGTTTGATTTGGCTCGACAGAAATCACTTGGCTTCATCAGTTCTACTGCAGGGCTGATCTAATGCAGATATTACTAATGAAGCCAGATTAAACACTTTTAAAAAAGCATTATTTTAAATTGGTGCAAAAGCACACAGGATACTGCTTGCCAAGATCTTGACTGGCGGAAATTTAAGACTAATTCTCTGCAATAATCTGCAAAGCCATAACAATGAATACCTTTCACAAAAAGATCCAGACCATCCGCAGTTCCTGAGTTTCAAAGTGCCTTTCTCCTCTGTAAAAGATTCTCAAATCATTGTTGGGTCTGGCAGCAGCACAACCAAGACTGCCCAGAGAATTTCCTTGGCTGGAACATTCTCATTGTATCTGCAAACACTGGTCTTGTGTCTCTGCAGTGCAACTCACCCCAACAGTCAGAAACCAGTCATAGTATGTCCTGTAAGTAGATTATTCCATAAAACCACCGTAGCTTTTATGTACATGCGTTTCCATTCAGTGCCTCCTTTTCTTGGTGGGTATTGTCTGTGTTCCTAAATGCTGCTCTGGGATTTCTTGACCTCTTCCATGTAAGTTCAAGCGCCATGTATCTGTTATCAATGGTAATAAATCCTCAAGTCTTCTCTTGCCAGCTGTAAGAGATGACACAGTGTCCTTCCTCGGTTGAGAGTGAGGGGACAAAAAATACTCTCAGTGTTCATCATGTGCAACCACTCGAAGACCTTGTTTCTTTTCATCTTTTCTGCCCTGATATAGACTACAAATAAATTACAAAACTGCTAGAACAAATACTTTCCAGATGGTAAGAAACAAGGAAAAAAAATGAAACTCTGTGGAATCAGAATCACATATCAAGATAACATGAATCCAAGTGAAACTGAACTGCTCTGGAGAATGCCTGCAGCCCTGAGTGGTTATCTTAGATAAGCAACAGAAAAAAAAACATAGAAGTGATTTCATGTTACGTGTGCTCTTTCTGATGTTTCACTACCCTGTTTTCAGAGATACCGTATGCAGCCACACGTCTGTAAAAGGTCAGTGATGTGTTGTGAGCACATGTCTTAGAAAACTGTGCTACAGGAATATACAGTAGCTCTTTATACAGTACTGTATATAGTAACTGTATAGTAAAAACTGTATATAATAATGCGAAAAGAAAGATGAATTCTGCTTTGCAGAGTTCGATTGGATGCTTGTGAATCTCTCCGCAGCTGCTCCTGTTTGAGTCCCCCTGGTTTGTGGTCTCTGGTGGACAATGACACTACTGGCCGGCTGGTGTTAATCACACAAGAGCGATTTGCCTGCAGCTCATCTGCAGTGGAACCACTGCCAGTGGAACACAGCCTGTGGCCAGATTTAGAAATGACCTCTAGGTTCATCTGGCTCCTCTTGGTGTCCGTTCCCTCTGCTGTTCAGTGGATGGAAACACTGATGCAGTGTCACAATGATGTAATTTATTCCCAGCCAGAGAACAAAGGGAGGAGCTCCTGGTGTGCCTGCTGTGGAAGAGAGCAGCGAGAGTGGGAAGAGAAATCTGTGCACACTGTGCTGCTCAGGTTTGGTTTGGTGAGCTCATACAGTTAAAAGGCATTCAATACAAACGTATAATATGTCTTTAACATTTACAATATACAGTACACCATACACGTGTTTATATTGTTAAATGTATAGTATTGTATATATACACAGTATATGTCTTATCTGGGGCTCTGGAGAACTGAATCATAAACACATTTTCCAAACTGAGACTTTATTATTCATGATACCAGTCTGGCACTTTCTTGTTGTTTTGCTGGTTTTGTCGGGTCTGGAGCCTACATTCCTTGCCCTGGTCTTGGGGGAACTCCGTCTCTTCTGGGCTTTGTTCCAGCTGAGCCCTGTCTTCAGTGCTGATCGATGACTTTTTCTTCAGGCGCTCCTGAGCGTCGGAACTAGCCCATCTTAAGGAATATGCACACAGAGCTGTACACAGCCTCTCCTCAGCTTGCTGGCTGTCGTTTCTAGCTGAACAGCTCTTAACTCGTTGATCGGTTCATGATGAACAGACACTCACTGTGTGTGGGTTTTCCTTCTACAGAGGTCCATGTGGTCACATTTCAGGCAGCACAGTTAAAAAAAAAATGAGAGACCGGCGCAGGGCTGATAACCAAGTACAAATCCTATTGTTCTTCTAGAGATGAGAGCAAATGTAGAAACATTTGAGACCCAAGCCCAGAAGAGAGCGTGTTTGCTGCTGTGAGAGGTGTTGGTGGACCAGTAGGGGGCGCTCCTCCCTCTCGTGTGCCGGTATGTGCTGTGACAGCGGGTAAGGAATCCGTCCCTCCTGAGAAGCACGGCGGTGTCATTTAGGATAAAATATTTTGTATTATTATAGTTCACTTAAACCGTAGTACTGCTAGACAAACGTTTTTTTAATATCCATTTTTTGTATGTGCCACATTAAAGAGTTTTGTTCGTGACGTTGCTTTTCGATAATACTGTAAAACAAAAAAAAATCAGTGTGCACAGCGCTTCGTGAGGGGCTGTGCATTAATAACAGCTACACTCCTATGATATATCCACCCTGCCAGTGTCTCGGAAGAGGGGACAGCCCCTCTAGGACTGTAATTTTTAATTACACCTCACGTGCTCAGTAAATCCCCGCGAGGCGGGTCCGCGCGGCTCGGGAACCTGCCGGGAGCCTCCTCACGCGCGCAGGTTCCGCTCACCTGAGATCACGCTGCGGCGCTCGCGTTTCATTGGCTCTGCTATCCGGTTGCCATGGTGACCCGCACCCCCTCCCCGGATACCCGGCTGCTGTTTTCCATCATGGCTCCTGCGGCAGACAGGCCCGGGTTCTGGGGCCAGCCGACCTCGACCCTGGACTGGTGTGAAGAGAACTATGCCGTTTCCTTCTACATCGCCGAGTTCTGTGAGTAGGCCGGGGCCAGTCGGGCAGACGCAGGAGCGCCGGGGGTGGGCGAGGGGCAGCGCCGGCTTGCCGGACCGGAGGCCCGGGTCTCCGCCAGCCGAGACCGCCGGCGCCGCCGCCTCCGGAGGAGCGGGTGCTCGGCTGTGGATTTCTCCTTCTCGGGAAGAGCAAGAAGCGGAAGGAGCGTCAGGCAGCCGGCGAGCGTGATTGCACTGTGTCTAACCCCCCGCTCGCTTCCCACGCGTGGGTCGTGAGTCATGCCCGCCCGGGGGAGGCGGCGGCTGTGCGGTCCTGTCCGGTCCGGCCCGGCCCGGCTTTAATCCGGTCTGCGCTCAGTTCCGCGCTGGCTCTGTCGTCTACATCTAACTGTCAAACGCCACTTTGGATCTGGGGGTTCTCTGCAGCTAATTGAAGTGAAATCGAACCTCTCCCGCTTCACAAGGCTGGATAAAAGTGTTTTCACCTGTTTTTCCTTCTTGATCAATAAAATATAAGCCAGTAAACATGAGCTAGAAGGTGTAGCCGCTGTATAATCATAGCCGGAGTGAAAACCGGGACGAGAAAGGAGCAGTGAACACTGTAGGACGAAACGGTGATCTGAGGCTCAGGTTGGGTAACGCGGGTTTAAAATGAGACTTCCTGCAGTTAGGTATGAGTTGGACATGCATTTCAGTCGCATTGGACGGTGGTTTCACATGCAAACCGTAGGTGTGAGAGATCTTAAAGGGTGACGCGGGAGAAATATTTCGACACGTATTCAAGGTTACAGTTGGTGTTTAATTATGTTGTGAAATGTTTGGAAGAATGGCTGGAATACGCTGGCTTAGCTCTGTACCTGTCACCAGACCACTTCAAGGCTTGTTTCAGTACAAGGGCTGACTCTGTAATTGGTGTTGAGAGTTATTAATTGGCTCCGAAAGAGGTTGTCAAGAGGAAGAGTGCTCAACAAAGAACAGGACGGAAACCGCCATGGCCTGAGACACACTGCCCTGCAGGGGTGAGAGAGCTGTCACTGTGGCTGCACTGCGCTGCGAACTGAGCTCGGTCAGGGCTGGGTCTGCTCAGGGCCGCCTCCTGCTGCTCTGCCCTAGAATCGCCCACAGCAAGAGCTTCTAGGCCATGTGTCAGTGGCATGATGATTGTTGCAGTCGTTAGAAATGCCTCAGTCTAAATTGTGTTCATCAGTAAACGAGGCGACAGGCCGCTATCTCGGCACTGGGGTGCAAGCTCCGAGCGCTCTGGGGTACTCTCTCTCTCTCTCAGCCGAGTGGCTGCAGACCCACTTCAGCTCCTCTGTGACTGTAAAAGGTCAGATGGAGGTTTTGCGGCAGTGCGCTGTCTGGGTGGGGCAGAGGAACAGGAAAGTAAGTAGTGACAAGTAAAGACTGTGGGAAGCTAGTGATGATTAAAAAAAAAGACTCTCCTGTACAAGCACTCAAAACAAATGGCAAAATATAGTACTTATTGAAAACCCCCAGGAAGATGGTTTCAGCTGTTTTGTTGTCATAGCATTGTTTAGGCTTCAGCTTCTGGTATAAAATGCTTTGGCAAAGCAGAGAGTGTTACAGCTGTTCTCTCAGAGCTCTCCCGATCAGTGGTGTCAGCGTGAGCGTAGTCCAGTGACAGTGGAGTTTCAGAGGGGAAGTAACCAGCTTGATCTGCTGATGGAACTGAACTGAAGATCTGCAGAGCAGAAACATTTCATTGTCTGGTACTAGATTCAGATGTTCTCACATTTGTGCTCTGTGTTGTATGTTTAAAATGACTCCTGTGCATAAGCACTTTTTCCACTTCATTAGAATACCATTATCAGATTTAACATGAGCATGCACTGCATGTTTTCTCAAAAGGCTTTGTGCTTTAGCCTTCATGCTTGCTTTGTTAAAATGTTGTGCTGGCTAGGTATTCTTTTTGAGCGGCATGGACCATGCTTGTTAGGATTTGGGTATTCAGGCATGACAATGTATCTCAGAAGCTTTTTGAAAAATTGTTAAACATAACTTTCACTTGCTGTGGATGTTGATAGGATCACATTCTCTGAGGTGGTTTTAATTTGCAGCAACATCTTATTTGACATTGGGTATGGGAAGACTGGGGCTAATTATGCTCCTACTGGCCTTTTTCAGCCACACCAATGGCCTAGCATTTAAAATGTAGTTGCCTGTCTAAAGCACAGAAGTCGTCGAAGCAGAAGTGTTACTTGCCTTGTGTTTTCTCTGGTCTTAGTGGGCGCAAGGTTAAAACTAGTCTGAGCCTGGAAGGTTCTGGTTTCCTGAAAGTCTCCTGCATCATATGTTTCCTGGTCTGTGTAACACACAATGAATCTTAGGATGGTTTTTAAGTAAATGCACTTTAAATACATGTGAGACATAATTCTCACTAGCACTAAAATGGGTGGCGAAGGAAAAAGACGCAGGACAGCTTAGCACTAAGCTCAGAAACGCCTCCTGGCTTCTGGCACCGAGCACGACGTGCGTTTCTCCAGCCAGCGGGAGTAACTATGGCAACTCCCTCCTGCAGCCGAGCCCTGCCAGTGAGCCCTGCTGCTTCCCGTTGAGCCCCACACCTCGACTCGTCAGCCCAGGACACGGAGTCCTCTGGCAGGCTTAACAGCACTGTGCTCAGACTGAAAACAGCACTTTAAAACACCAAAGAGATTTCTTTAGAGGCTAAAAGTAATATCTGAGTGGGGGGGATTGGAGTGAGTACGTAGAGGTTTGTCCTTTTAAAGGTGTTTTTTGGTAGAATGTAGACTTTGCTAGACTAGTGAGCCAATTAAAAGTTAATTAATGCTATATATAGTTTAACTTTATAACTACATAGATATATAGTTAAATGCTTGCTTCTGTAGTTAACTTATTTAATTCATTTTTTCTTAATTAAAATTATTAGTTTTATAACAATGTTAAAAATCTGAATACATTTCTTAGAAACATATACATAAAGCCATCTAGCAAGTATATTTATTGCATATAATTAGTAAAACTTGTGACACATGCAGATTAACCTACAACACATCAGAATATCACACAGAAGCCCCCATGTTTTGCTGCTGTCTGAAGTGGATGGAAAAACACTTTTTTTCCTCCTTATATTGGTATGGTTTTGTGTGTTTTTTACAGAGTAAAACTTAATTTTGCTTGATAGCTGTTGTGCACACCTGCTGCAGCAGGAGTCTGCCAGTGGGGATGTGAACGATGTTCTTGACACGTTCTGTGAGCCTGCCTTCAGCTCAGAGCAACGTGGAAGAACTTTTTTTTTCCACACACTACAGAGGACGAGTCTTGCTAATGCTTTTTGGAACTGAAAACAAAGAGGACAAATGGTTAAAAAAAAACCTGCAATTCACAGGGCTCAGCTTTACAGGTGTGCATAGGGCCTGCAGCTGTACAAGGCAGTATCTGACACCCTCGGAGATCTGTCAGGTGTTGGTGCACATCTGTGGCTCTGGGGCGTTGCAGTATTCCCACTGCTCAAGCTCCAAGAGCTCATTAGCCAAGGAAGACCTGGGAGACTGTAATTGTTTTAGACAAGTAAAGGCAACTAGTTGTTTTTATTGAGGTATACAGAGACGTTGTGATACACTTATAACTACGTGGTAAAATGGAAATACTTTTATGGTGCCCTCAAGATAAATTTATAAAATAAAATCACAAGGGTCATATTTATTCACACCTCAAATTATTCCTTTAAATAAAATCCAGCAGTAACATTCTTGAGGCTTTGCTAAGAGAGAATCCACAAAAAAAAAGAAGCTACCAATTTCAGGTTTTTGTAATGACAGTGCTGGACACTGCCATTCAGAGGCGCCTGCTCTGTGGCAGGGACATGGTCAGCTTGCAGAGAATAATCCTCTGCTATGGGTGCACCACAAAATGAGGTGAAAACAGAACCTTGTCTTGTAGGAGGTTTAACACTGAACCATTCAAAGGGACAAAGAACAGAAAAGCTTGTATTTTACTGCATGAAACAGTGGATTAGTTTCTATAAATTAAAATTAATTTCTGGACTTGGATAAATGGGATATAATGTGGTGGTAACACAAGTTAATTTTTTTAAGTTTAAATGTGTGTCTATATGAAACCTTCTTTTTAATTTTAGTTTATTTGATTTATTTAGTTAAGTAATTATGAATAGTGCAAAGGAGTTTCTGTGTTCAGTAAAACTGATACTTTGGAAGGCAGCCAAAATGGAGAGACTGCAGTAGTTTTGTCTTCTGTGTAAAGCATTCTTTGTTTTTACCCTGGGAATAATGCTTAAATCTTCTGAACATCAGCAAATTAACACAATGTTGGCTATCATGCAGGAGGTTTGATAGCTGTCCGAAAAGGGCATTATTGCACAGTGAAGAGTGAATAAAATGTTCATGTTGTAAGCATATAGTTATGAAATAAAAGGCATTTAATAGGCACTCTGATAATTACATTGGAGAACTTGTTTTCTGCTGTTTTATTCAGAAATAGTTGCTTGATACAGATGATAAATCCTGCTTCAAATAAAAAAAACAACTCTCCTGTTTCTGTTTACACAGTAAACTAGCTTTTGGGGTTACATTTATAACTCACTAAGACAGCATTCAGATGTTCTGGTTTCACGAGGCCTCTTTGTTAGTTCACTGGATAAACTGTGTGCTGTGTTATTAGTCTGAATGCCCTCTGCCCTCTCTCTCTACAGGGAATACTGTGAGTAACCTGATCATGATACTACCTCCGATCTATGGTGCCATACAGACTGTCAGAGATGGCCTTGAGATCCGTTACGTTTTTGCGTATTTGGGTCTCACAGGTAAGCATGTTTCTTTCCACCATTGATTTTTCTGATGGAAACATTTGCACTTTTCTGTATGTGTATATTTGCCTTTAAATACATATGGAGTTAAGTGGCATTTGTCTTAATTCTAGCTTAAGTACTTAGAAGACCAGTGTCTGGTCAGTAACGATACTGTTAATGGGGTCTTCTATTTAGTTGCATGACTAGTTTTATTTATCCAAAAACAGGACACAAAGAGTCTGGCAGTTAATACAGTTAAAAAAAGGTTTCTAGGGGTATTTATCTAATTGCTTGATAGGCTGTGAAATGTTGCTTTTTTTTTAAAGCAGAGTGGAACAGGAAAGAGTGAAACTTCATCTAAATGTAGGTGTTTACAAATCATAAGCAAGAACAGTCATAGTTCTGTAGTGGTGTCTTTTACAGGACAGCTCTCATTAAATCCCTAAATGCCTCTGTACTGATTCTGAAAATTAAAAATTTAGAAAAATGTAAAGTCTGTTTCCTTTGTACATGTATATTTTAATGATAAATCCACAAATTGTAAGACTTTAGAAAAGGACATGCAGATATTTTAAATCAACTTGGCTTGAAGGTGGATTCAGAGCAAACAGTAAGAAATGCAGAAATGGGAAACCAGAACTGGGGTTTTAAGAGTTCCTCCTTATGACCATTGGGATTAAAGTGCTTTAATCTGTGTTTGATTATATGAATAGTTGCAGTTAACAGTAACACAGCACAATATACAGTAAACTGGCTACTGGCAAAGAGCAGTCAACTTCATGCTCGCAAAATTAAAGATCCTTAGCAGTATTTGGAAATATAGCCATATACTTCTAGTCGCAATTTAATGGTAATACTACAAGCACTGTATTAACAAGTCTGTTAAATGTGACCTGACCTTTGCTCTTTTCAGCCATGAATTTGATGTTCTTTTTTAGAAAGTAGTATTATGAATGCTAAGAATATGGTTCTGAAAAACATTGCGAGGAAGTGTGAAATTGCTTTTTTTTTTAATAATGCCAAAAGACTAGTTAAACATGAGGCAGGAGGACGTGCTGATGTATGAACTATTAATAAAGAGTGTCTTTGTCAGTGAGGTCACCAGCTCGCCCTTATCATTTCACTCACAAAGGAATGGAATCGTTGCAATAGGTAACATGAAAGATTTATTTTTCCTGCAGATTGAATCTCCTTTTTATAACCTTGAAAAAAATATTCTACTATGTTTAACAAGTGAAAATTAATGCCTGTGAGTTTTTATTTTGCTGTGTGTATGAGGAATTTCACAATGTTTTGAAAGAGAAGAAAATGGAATAAATCAGAATTACTGTTCTGTGTAGTAGTGGAAGTGCACTGAGAATTAATCTCAGGATTAATATCTGTGATTCCTTATTATGGCACTTTATTTGACAAATTCCAAAAATATATAAATGCGCATTGACCTTGGGATTTAATTTTTTGTTTACTGCCCACAGGCAGTGCTCTTAGTTTAAATGGCTGAAGTGTTTTGTGTATCTGCAAAGTGCCAAGTATTCCTGATTTTAGATTGGCCTTTTAAGGCAATTCCCACTTTTGTTTGGAAGGAAATTCAAGTAGCTGCGGGGAGGGCGATGTTATTAGTTGTTTTTTTTCTTTTCCAGTATTTACAGAAACAGTGTGTAGCTGGGGCCATTGACTTTCTGTGCCCTTGAAATGCAGTAGTTGTAACACATTCGACGACTACATCGAGTTATACACGTGAACAGGCATGTCACATGGCAGCCGTTAAACATCTTTCATGTCAGATTGCATTATTTGTTTGCAGCATGACATATACTTCAAAGTAAGTTTGGTAATTACTTCAAGGTTTCTGTTACTATTTGGCAGTCTTGGTTTCACATATGACAGTTGTCTAAAGGGTGTGTTGGATGCAGATTGATTCTAAAGAGCTCACCCCTGCTGTTAAGAATGATTTTTGCTTATTTGTCTCTTGAATTTGTTCTGATTATTTGGCCTATAGTAAAATTTTAAGTGTTTAATGTTCTTATTTTTATTCTATCCTACACCTTAACTAGTTTTATGATCATTGAAGTAGATCGAGAATTCATGTCTTAATCATGTGCTAATTCAGAGATGCTCTAAAATCTGCAGGAGCCGAGTGCTCAAGAGCTAGGTTGCTTACCCCTGACGTAAAGGCTGTGCATAGAAAATTTGCTGTTTGTGAAGTCTGTCTTAATTTTAATAAATTGTCTTCTGTAGCAGCCCCTGCAAGACCTTCTAAAGGCATTGCCTTTTTCTTGCTATTATAAACAGAATAGATCAACCATCATTCAAGATAAATAGCACAAACTCAAACTTCTGTCCTATTTATATAATGCACCTGAGTGACTAATGAGAAACACTTTTCATTATACTATGCACCTGTGTAAGTTTAATGACAATAAAGTTGAATTGAGTTATCTCTTTGGCATCCCACCCAGCATCCTGTTCTGCATTAGCTTCTGGGTTGTCCTGACTCCTGTCAGAAACAGGCATCCATCTAACACTAAGTGGATGAATCTTTATTCTGCCATAAGTATTTATGTCAACGTTTATCAATAACATTTTTTCACTGGTCAGCCCTAAGAATGGTATAAAGCTGAAGGGTTGGTATAATAAAAAAGGTTGTGCTCATGAAACATCCTTCACCTAAAATTGCAGTGTAGCTATTGCCAGGTGCCTAGTGAGAAGCTGATAGCAGTTGAACAGGCCTTGTGTTCCAGCATCATTGAGTTCTGTTTGTACAGTACGTGTCGACTCCCTGTGCACTGAAAGCTTGGCAGCATGCCATCTACCTTTATCACAGCTCCACAGCTAACAGATCATGGCCTGCATGTGTTTATATCTGTTCTGCAGTCAAGCTGCAGTGTATGGAAGTTGTCTGGTTTTCTAAACATTTTCCATAAATTTGAAAATGTACTCAGGTACTTTCACCTTGATGATGTACTCCAAAAGTTTTATTTGGTGTGGCATAATATTTGATTATATTACCGAGCTGTTCAACAGAAGTTATGAAATTAAAACACAGGAAGAAATTAAAAAGGCAAATCGATCTGTTGTACTTTGTCTCCTTAAGGGTTCAACATTAAAGTGTAACATACTATGCTGACTTTTTCCGCCCATAATTCAAATTTACTTTTAATCCCAAAATGGGGCAATCTAATAAGGCATTCAGTTTTCTGTCCTGAATCCTTATTATTTAATTCTATTACGTTTGTTCTGAACTTTTAAGTACTTGAAGAATTGAGCTTTATTTTTAATGATTTTTCCCTGATCCCAGTGTCACCTAGAATAAAACAAATCCTTTTGTACAATCCATGAAGAGTTGTACATTCAGACAAACCCATATAACCCATTATTATTATTATTATTATTATTATTATTATTATTATTATTATTATTATTATATTAGTCAGTGAGGAAAGAAGTACATCATGCTTACATAAAGTACTTCCTAGCATCATGTAAGCATCATCATGTAATTTACAGTATGCTAGACTTTTGCTCACTTGCTATGTTAAAAAAACAATTTATACTGAATGTGTTCGCACGTGTGTAATTTTAATGGTACTGTGCTATGCTTTTAATTTATTGTGATTTGTGTAGTATAAAGTATTCGCTGTCAAATGTACATATACATACAGGATGTATTAACCATGATACACTGGTGTCACCAGCTGTCCTTGGCTTGTTGCTTGTGCCTGGTGTTTAGTGACATTTCTCATCTGTTTTCAGCGGTTGGTATTGGCTCTTGGTGCTTCCACATGACACTGCAGTATGAAATGCAGGTGAGGTGCTTTTCTGTTTATTTTACAACTCTAAGGTGTGCAATCCAGCAGTTTTCCATGATGGAAATTTAGGTCCAATTGTCGGACCTGGAGGTCAGCAGTATATGAGTAATTAATACTTGCTGTACTTGCTAATTAATACTCCCATAGATCGACAAGCTGCAATGCCCTCAGGTTCTCCCCTCCTGGATGCCCCTGGGCACTGTCAGTGTCCTGTCACTGCAGGCATGTGCTGGTCTGATTCTTTCAGCTCTGCTCCCTTGTTCCCGAGCAGCAGGATCTTCTCTCTGTTCTTCTGTCTTCAACATGTGTAAGCTCTCTTGCATGCTTTTGTTCACACTTTTATCACTCTGTGGCTTACAGTGCCGTACAGTATATAGACAAATGCAAACTTCCTTACTTAGAAAAAGGTAAAAACTCTAAATTTAAGACCTCCAGCCTTTTTGTGTGATAGATCCAGAACTGTTTTTCTTGTTTTAATATATGTTAATGTTTTAATTCCGTTGTCTCATCCTTTTTTGTCACGGAAGAGCATGTGACAAGTGCTGTCTTGCATTCTTTCTGAGGGATAAAAGCCTTCCTTGTAATTGAAATCGAGGGCCAAGGCTTACAAGACTTTTTTTAATAACATTGAGTAACTCCCTGAATTTACAAGGGTGTGTACAGTACATCCTCTGTATCATTCACGTTATGTTACAAATCATCATACTTTGTCAGACGTAGCTGCTTCAAGAACATCAGTAAATATTTAGATAAATACCAACTGTATCCATGCTGTTTCTTTGTTGGAGCTCCTTTTCCAATGTTTCTTACTACATGAGTGGAATGCTGTTACTCATTTCAGTGTTTTTAATTCTCTCCCCTGCTGTTGTGTGAGCTCTGTTATATAGCACTCCAAATTTCTGGGACCTGCTTGAATATGAATACTGTATATTTATTTTTGCATGATCAGAATTCTTTGCCTAATTTGTAACTTTTCATGTTAGTTTCTGCCAGATTATTTGAGGAATTGCCAGATTATTTGAAATTTGGATGGTTTCTTGCTGTTGTCATAGATTTTGGTCTTACTTTTAATTCACTCACAGTAGGTGTATCTATAAGGAATGCCAATGCATATTCACTTATTAATGAAATGAACAGAGGAAGAGAATTGATTTAGATAACTAGAAAGAATATGAATCTAATGATTGGTTCTAGATCTTTTTCATTCTTCCAGTAGAGGCTCAGATGTAGATTTGGGAGTTATCTGCGCTAAATTCTTATGAGTGAGGGAAGGGGGCTGGTGATATCCATTGAACCTGGCCTATAATGCTTAATGCAAGCTCTTCATTAGTTTCAATACCCCTGTTACTGTATATGTTCTAAATCAATAAAATCAAAATAATTGGACTAAATACCTCCTCTGGCCTCTTTAATCAGTCCTCAGCAGTTTTAAAGTGAAAGATGTGAAGACGTAGCCCTTGAGAGCCAGAGTTCAGCACCGAGTCTGCTTGGTATTCTGTTGCTTCCCCTGTGTGTAGCTGTCTTATTGATCTGGGTCTTGACCATCACGATAACACTAAAATACCCAGAGTTTCTAGATCAAATAAAGGACACAAAGACATTTGTTAAGGGGAAACCCAACTCTAATGCTAGTGGATTTTTCTTTCAGAACTACCTTAGGAGTAAATGTTTCACTGGCGTTTAACTGTCCTGGCAATTGAATGTAAATACTGTATATACAGTATACATATGGTGCCCGAAGAAAGCTCCATAGCCGAAATGTTGTTTACTTTCTTCTCTTTTCAGCATGGAATAAACTTATTACTTGTTCATATATATTTGCATGCATGCATATGGAGTTTGTTTTGGTTTAGATGTCACTAATTTCCAGACCCTTATCAAAACTGCAGTGAAACTTATTTATTATTAGAGTTAGAAGATTATCATAGGCTTCAGAAGAGTTGGCTTGCATCTTTATAGTTCTGTCATCATTAAAGGACTGTCAAAAAACAAGTCTTTGACCTCATGTTTCATTGGAACCACCACCTGTTAGAAATTAAACTGCAAATCGTAAATAAGTCATCCTTTTCTTTATTGTTTTTCAAAAATGATGTGTCTTTATGATCAGCTTCACTACATAGCTCACACATTTAAAGCATTCTGCTTTTTGTCCCCCACCTCTCTCCTGTTTAGTTACTGGATGAGTTACCAATGATCTACAGCTGCTGTGTATTTGTCTACTGCCTGTAAGTGTTTTCTGTCCTTCCAATAATATAATTCATGTTCAGATTCTGCTGCAGTTTTCTCAGTTTCAGATTCCACTCAAATATGTTAAGGTGAAAGTTTGGAATGTTATCATACAGAAGATTTTTAGAATCAAATTTACAGTTTTTGATTGTTCTGTATTAAAATGCAGTCTAGCTTATCTATTTGAGACTGAAAACGCTTTCCCTCTTATTTCTTGAACAACCTATGGATTAGTGCTGGGCATTGTTGAATTGAAGATTTAGTTGCTGTAGGAGAACCTTTTTTTCAGACTGCAGAATATAGTTCAACACATTTTTTTCTACAGAATTTGGAATAATATGAATTAGACTGGGCAGATATTTCAGGTTTCTTCATTCTGCTGCAGTCTTCAATTGATGCTGTATCATTGGAAATAAGAGCCACATATAGACAATTGTTTTATGTTGTTTTTTTCTCTTTCAGTCACAGTTCACTGTATGGGCTACACTCTTGACTATGTCTGGACGTTACGATAAGTCCTGGATCTGAGTTTATAGCCTAAGTCAGTTGCTTGCCAACTTCAAATGAAGAACATTTAAACCAAGTTATTCAGGGGTCTGTTCTTAAGGGACATAAGCACTCTTGTTATGAGATGAAAGGCTTTGCCAAACAGAATCAAGGCTCCTGAATTTGCTGCTGTGGTAAATGTTCTAAACATTCACAGTGATCGTAAAGCCCAGTGTGGTGTTTGTAAGCTGTTGTGAGAAGTGATTTGGGAGATGCTGTACTGGTCATGGAACAAAGGAGCACCCTTCCAGATACTTGCAGGACCAGATCTATATGAACGTGCTCACTGTCCTGGCAGCAATCTGGTATTTGGGCTGTGTGCATTGTTTGCTCAGTGTGGGCACCTCTGATGGCTCTCTTCCACATTGGGGTTGGGATATACTGTAAATGGGTGGAGCTGAACTGAATTAAATATCAACATTTTAAGATGAAGAAAAAATAAGCTGTGACAACTGCAGTGTTCACAATGGGGGAACCCCCCTGCTTTAAATATCAATTTAAAGCCTCAGTGCTGTGTAGCTCTTATTTCATGCAGTTTGTCAGAGCTCCAGACAAGACTGTCCCACAGTGTGCTGGGAGGCTCCCCAGGTGTGAAGGAACCTGACGTAACTGTCTGGTGAGTCCGAGCTAGAGGCATGCCATGCGTTTGGTGCAGTCATCTCAGGAATACTCCATTCTTTCAGAGCTACCAAGGGCTCAGGACAAGAGCCAGATTTGCACTGACAGTTGTGTTCTGCAGTTGATTTGCTAATTATGCTGCTCAGTATTGTGATTTCCAAGGGACATTTATTTTGTGCCATGTAACAAAAATCTTTCATCTCAGTAGGAACTTCTTAGCCATCTTTCAGTTGTATCGCACTGACAGCTGTAATTTTTTTAGTTCAAGATTAAAGGTGTAATTAGCTGTAATAAGTCAGTGCCAGTTAACTCTAAAGTGTTTTCCTGATTTGGCTGAGAATGACCGTGCTGTGATATATTTTTTCCATTGTTACACACATGACCAGTACCATACTGCTTAGTGGCCATATTTAGGTTGACAGATTTATTCAAGACAGGCAGTGAAGCAATGCAAGGCATCTAATTCACAAACTGTAATTGAAGAGCTTCTGCAACAAGGCTGAGGCACTACCAATTCTTTACATATAGAGTCACCCGGTAATGTGTATTGAGTTTCATAGGTGTTAAAACTGTCTGGATGATATCTTTGAGATTAAAGATGCAGCTAATATCTGTTAATGCTGTTGTTGTTACATTTTTAATCAGCAGGTGATGTGTGTATGCCTTATCTGTTCAAGTCATTTTAATAATTTTGATGTTGTATTTGTCTTCTGATACCCTTTAACTAATGTTTGCTAGTCTTAGCAGCTTTTACTATTAAGAGTATGGACTAGACTGTTAAAAGTGACATTTGGGACTATGAATTCGGCTGCTGAAAATCAAATGATTCATCAAATTTTTCTTCACTCTCTTTTTTGTGGAGAGTGCACTGTGTGAAGGGTATGTTCTCATACACGCTGTGTACTACGTTATAGAGTTAGTCCCTGTTCTCTTGTGTACTTTTTGTCCAGGGCCATTATGGGCATCTTATTTTGGGAATGTGCAGATGTAGTTCATATCTGGAAAGTGATTTCTTCTTCTTTTGTCCACTTGTCCTAAACAAGGATGTTCCTTACTCCCCCCATTTTTTGAAACGATAGCTCGGATCTCGGCCCCTGACAGCAGTGCGAGCAGGTTTGAACTAATCTGAAAGATCTGGAGCCTGTGAGCAGGAGCTGGAGTGGAGGCTCTGGGGGGCTGCTTCACGCAGGACTGAGTGTTTGCTCTGGGGTTCCCTGAGTGGAAACTTGGAGGAGGCATTGCTTGGGGGGGGGTGTGCACTGTCTTAAAATGTGAAACTAATAATAACTGGATCACAAAATGCAGTCTAAGCCTTTTGTAGTTGTTCTGTTTTTCATTTTTTCCGTGTTGTTGGAGCAGGGCTTTCTGCCTCTTTGGCAGTGTGGGTTTCTCTTGTGTACTGTTGGGTTGAAGTATTGGTTGCAAGATGAAACTGCCACGTGATGCGACAGTTCAGCTGCGAAACACAAAAGGCACATTGTTCTCCACTGTTTTTATTCCATGCTTGTTATGAAAGCCACACTGGCAGTGAAGTTTCGCGGCATTGTTTTTCTGCTTATAAATTCATTGTCCAGATTTGTATTCATAATAAAGCTTCACGGCTTTAATGGATTTACATCAAAAAGTACACGAATAGTTATGGAGCTGTCAAACATGGTTGGCTCCATGATGTCTGAAAACCTTGGAGACACATATAGAATGTGTTTTGGAATCTGTTTATCATTTGTATTTTGGTCTTTTTTACAGTTTTTGACAGCATAGATCCGTAAGCTGTTTCTGTGTACCAGGAGATTTCTATATTGATGTTATTTGATAATGGCAGAGAAAAAAATCTGTTGTGTAATTTTCTGTCACTTGTGTATGATTTTAGTACATGTCAGTATAGCCTCAAATGAGACATCAGGTGAAACGTAAAGAACATAAGAAAGACCCATCTAACTCATCGAGGAGTTAATTGATCCAAAATAAACCAGGGTATCGGTGTCAGCAATGTGTGTGGGTTGCATGTTGCAGACTCCCACAGCCGTTTGTAAAGTTAGAAATGAACTCTACCAACTGCACTTCAGGAGATCTTATGTCATTATATGATGAATGTGAGCTGCAAACTATCTTTCCCTCAAAGAAGTGTTCTTATAGTGACAAGAAAGAGGGGTACTTACGGTGACTGATTCAGGCGCATTGAGCCCTGGGCATGCTGTGGACACTCACCTGACTGAGGAGAAACACTGGCTTGCGAGTGTCTCCTGAATCAATAGGCAGACACGACATTCCTTAATTTATTGATTCTAGTACCCTCCATCCACTCTGATCTTGGTTGTCAAATACACTGTAGCTACCTCTAAGAGAGAGTCAGCATATACAAGTGTATTAGAAGTAAAAAGATGGATAAATAAAATGTTGGTTGCTAAATGAGGCAGTTCATGGTACAGTGTAATTATTATTGGGAGCTCAGCTCTGTGAAGGTTGGACTGATTCTGAACTACAGAAAGTAAAGTTTGTTTTTTTACCTTGCATTTTCTCTTGTAAGTCCCAGTGATAAGCCATCACATTTTTTAGATTTCACTAGTGAAAATGTAACACATGTATGCGTACATGCATCGGTTGCTGTGTTTTTAATGCATCTGCGCATTGCTGGGTGAGATTTAAATAGATGTTAGAATGACAGTCAAGCCAGTTTTTAATGTTCATTAAGATTATCTGCACTGAAAGATTGTCATTACTGTAGTTCTGATGGCAAATGGCCAAGCCCCTCATTCAAATTAGCTGTTTCAGAATTGGTCACTTTCAGACACTTTTAAGATTTGCATGTCTTTGTCCTATTGCTTGGAATTTTTTATTTTTTTTATTTTGATAATTGAGGACTAATGTTAACTCTTTACCATTTCAGATATGAGTGTTTCAAGCAGAAGAGCTCAATGAATTATTTTCCCATTGTCCTCCTGCTGGTCTTCAGTGTTTTAGTTACTGTGGTAGGTTCACTTTGAATTGCTTTTGAGTCAGAGGAACAGAAACTGATGCTGCTGCCAAATAATTGTCAGCGTTCATCATTCTGAAACTATAGAATTTGGGTTCCTGTTTATGGAGCTGCTTTTTCAAACCCGTCAACTACTTCTATTTTCCCAAAATACTCTCCACTGATGACTCCACTGACTGCTTTTCCTGTGGAGAGATTTTTCATGGAGGCAAAAAAAATCTCTTTTTTGTTGAGAGATGCCTTTCAGAAGCCCCTTGACAACTCCATTTCTGTTTATTTTGACACAAAGCTAGCACAGGAATACTCGTAGGAACTTCCTGTTGGCAAACCCTAATCGTCAGGAATATGTTCTACATGTGAATCCTAAAATGTAAAATGTAACGTTTTAGGATGATAATCTAACATAATAAATAATGGTTGTGTGCAGTATGTGTAATGTGTATAAAAGTGAAATGTGTTAACACGCATGTGACTTTATATTGCAGGTATACTTACAATGGAAGGAGCCAGTGTTCCACCAGGTTAGTATGTTAATTAGGGATCACTGGGTGTGCTTTTCCCCCTTACTTTTTGGAGTAATGGATGCATAGGTTTCGGCTGCGTGATGGTGGTGGTCAGTAGTGGAGAAGGATGTCTGAAGGTTCTGAGACCTGCAGGGAGCTCTTCAGTGGTCGGGGCTGGACAGGGGCATGGCCTCCTGTACTCGCACACGCTGACAGCAGCTGCTGATGAGCCCGCACTGCCGCAGAATATAAACAAAAGAAAGAGTATGCTTTTTTTAAAAAGCACTGCATCTGTGCCCATGAAAGGCAGACTGCTTAATATCATCTACCACAGAAGACTGCGCCGTGGCATGGCGTAATTGAAAACATCCACTACTGGTAACGGTATGTGCTTCTTTTGTATTGACAGACATCTACTGCATACTTTGACAAGTGCAAAAATAGAAAAAAATGAAAAATAAGAAAAGTGAAGATGTCCTTTCTGTTTCTGTTACCTTTCAAACACACTGGCTGTTTTTCTCAGATTGCACAAACCACCTTCTGCTGTGTGTTTAATTCTTCACTGGGGTTGTAACTGGCTGTTTTTAATTTGCCCCTCGTGAAAACAGTGATGAAAACCGCAGTCCCCCTTTGCACTTCTTTCTGTGCCGGGAAATCACTGCAATACAAGTCCTTCCGCTGTCTCTGAGGCTGGCCCACTGACAAAATCAGACGTTTTTCTCATTTTAATACGTCACATCACAGTCCAAACTTGTTTTGAATGTATTTCATAAATGTACATGAATGTCATCAGCTTGTTCCACATACTCAAAAGTTACAAATAATGGTTTATTTTTCCACTAAAAATGCTAGTATGCTAATTATGATGACTCGAGGACCTAAAAAGATTTCAGTTTTGTGGGGTGTCACTGACAAAAATCTGTAGGAATTCTTAGGTTCACCCTAAGCAGGTAGGTATGAAGTCTTAGCTTTGGCCATTTCTGCCTTTTGTATAAATGCCTGCATTTTCTTGTTTTCCTGTCTGCTTAAAACATTTTTATGGAGGAAAACTGTTCCATTCTTTAGAATATGCAATTAAAAATTAAAGAGACAAGTTTCTATATTAAATTGTTTTTGTCAGGAGGGGAAACTTTTTAAATATTAAATCTCATAAGATAAACTGTCTCTGGAGGTAAATGCTACAGAAGGTGTGTGGTAGGCAGGAGACATTGTTCCCTGCCATCATCTTAATGCTGCTTTTCTCTTCTCTGCAGAGAACATGTCAATGCACTGCTTTGTTTTGCTGGTACTTCTGATGGTTGTTTAGACTGCAAGCTCTGCATACCATTCTACACAGTGTCATGCAGACTGCACTTCAAGTACTGAAAGCATCCATTTCTTTATATGTATAAGTCGTCTTGGTTTAGATGCTTGGAAACAATATATTCAGAAATATACATATAAAAATTAGTATTTTATTCCATCTTGAGCAAAAATAGATGATCCCGGATTAGCACCTGGAACTAGATTAGAAGATAGTGAACAGAGGTAATGTGTGAGGTTTTGGTTGAGTGTTGTCTGCATAAGGAGACTGGTTTTGTTTATTTGAAAGTCTCTAGTCCTCCTATTCCTAAGGACCGGTAGGGAGCCCTGACAGGCTCCCCACCCCTCTTCCTCCTGGTCTAATCTTCTCCAGCTGTGTGAAACAGGCTCAGTTCTGTCTTAACAGCTGTGCTCCATTCAGAGAGATGAGATTTCAAAAGCTAGCATCACATTTTGTAGTGGTGGACGTGATTGGTTATAAAATAGCAGGGAAAAGTTTAATATCCCCTGGGAGCACATAGTCTTTCCATGTTCTCCCCCAACATCTGCTCTCCATCAGGATCTCTTGTCAGAGGATCTGTGACTCAAGTTGCCAGCTACAGAAAATACCCAGTAATGCTCAGGTTAACAGCTCAGGGGCTTGTTCTCCTTTGGAATACTCTATTGTGGTGAATGAATGTGGTAATCTCTGATGTTCCCAAGTTTTTACTGAGGTTTGTCTGTGAGTAATTAGGGCCTGCTGTTAGCCCACGCTTTCTGTGCGTCAGTAGGCTTTAACCATGTTCTCATTTTCTGCGGGGATACTGAAAAAGTATAGTTCTGTTTAATTGTAAGGCATTTAACTTAGATGAAATCTTTACACTTTCAAATTAAGTTTTGAGTTTTGTATTTGTTAATATTCTGTACCATCTACTGGAGATTTCGTTGTTTCTATTGACTTGATGAGCTAAGATTCACAGCGTAGGACTAGTTTTTGCAAATGCCCTGGAAAATGAGTGAGCTCTTGTTCCTGTTACCACGTATGAGCTTTTACCCTGAGGATTTTACTCATTCTTGTTAAAGAAGTATAAGTGTTTGGTCATAATAGTTTAGGGGCCTGTTATTTGTTAGATTATTGTGAAGTTTATATACAGTTATTGTTTTGCATTGTCTTTTCCAGTTTCCTTTGTAATTCTCTCTCTTGGATTGCCCAATTGAAAGAGCACTTAATCCCTGCAAAACAAATCCCTATAGCGCAGTTTGTTGTAGTTTGGTTGTAGTAGCTCTTCATTTTTACCTGCAGCTTGCTGAAACCTGTCCTGTCACCTATAAATAACACTGGGCCAAGTGTGGGGCATTTGTAAGATAAATTAAGGAAGCTAGTGATGAGAAAAGTATTTGTAATTGAAAACACTAATGCTTAGCTATCATAATCCAGGCTGAGGTGTTGAGGAACTGCAAAGGAGAAAAGCTGCTGCCTTTCAGAGCAGGAAAGAGGCCATGAGCTGAACAAATGGCTTTGTCTTGAAGGTATTTTCAGGTATTATTGTACGGCTCTCTCCTTCGTCCTGCAACATCAAACCAAACATTTTCATTTGGAAAGATTTGAAAATACTTAAATTCTTCATTACTGCTTCCTTAAAAAGGAAGCGTTCAGTGCATGCCGTATTTTGCAGTGAATCAGGTCTCGCTAGCAGTAACAGGATACCATTATGACACCTTCTAGCCTGCCGGTTGGTCTGTTATCCATCCATGCATGTTAACACACACACTGAGAAGAATATATTCACTGTGACCATTTCAGCTGTCTCTTGTTGGGAGAAATACATTGATGACACAGTGATTTTAAGGATGCCATTTAATGGTCAAACTGCTAAGAGATTTTAATAAAAATTTAAAATCAATGGACGGATGACAGGGTAAAGTGGTAGCTTTTCAATGAAACTCTTCCTTAAACATTGATATGCCCTGATTTCTTCTTTCTTATCTCCCATTTTCCTGCTGTGTTTTACACAGCCTGTACAGATTCCATCACTGTTTTAGTTTTGCTAGTTACACAGGTAGGCCTGCCACAGTCTTCATGTTGGCTCCGTCTTCTCAGGGCTGGTCTCTCAATAACGAATTGATGTTTATGTTGTGAACATGCTGTCCCTGTGAACAAGTGCAGCTGTGCTGTGGGTCTGTGTGGCGATTCCCATAGCGTGAAACAGCTGCTTTCTTCAGCTCACATGAAGAGGCTGGAAGTGTGGAAGCAGTTCAGATCTCATTTTTGGAGCTTTTAGCCTTTTAGCGTGTAGCCTTTTTGCCATCTCTTTTGTTTCTCTTTCATGCATTTTAATGATCTGTTTTCATTTGGAAATGTCTTTTGTGCAGCACACAATAGATATTTACTTTCTGAAACTTACAAATGGAAGTGTTTTTTGCATTGTCTTTATTAAGCAAATGTAATATTGTTTAGTCGGTCTTCAATTATCTATTAGGATTTGTTAGCCACAAAACATTGCTTTTTCTTTTTACAGTCTCCTTAATTAGACATTGCTAAATTAATGGTTTCTGGGGCATTTCTTCTTTTGATCCCTTAACACTTTGGGGATCTTATTTTTAAGTGCACTTGATTGTTAATTTGGATGCTGCATGGCCATCACCAAAATGTCCAGTAATTTGGTTCCTTTTCGGTCGTAATATAATGCATTAATTCTAACAGTGCAAGTGCTGACACTATAAAAAGTGCTCAGAGGAAGACAGAATGCCTCATTTTAGGATAACTCCATATAAAAAAATCAGTTTTATTCATTGTTTAAAAACATGACTAAGGTTCTATCCTGTCTTGCCTTCATTGGTTTGGTCCACTGGTGGAGATTTTGCACAAATACATTTATCTCACAGTTTCAGTGCACATCAGGTTGAATATTATTCATGCAACGGTGTGAAAGAGACTTGAACCATAAACTCCTCAGGGAATAAAAAGTTAAGGTGTTTGAGATGTTAATGGTGGTAAAATGTCCCTTTATGCCGTTTATAGTAATTGAGCATTAACTTGGCACCACCTGGTGGCTATTTGTTGTAATTACACAATTAATTTGATTCCACTGCAAAAAACCACCAAAAAAATTAGCAGATAGCGATTTACATTTTTGTTTTTTTTTAGTTAATCTATATATATATAAAATAAGTACTGTTGTATTTTAATAAAGTGTTCAGCTTTTGTACTTCACTGTGGTGGAATCGATGTATCTGAGTTTAGGCAATCTGTTGATGACATTGTAAAAATGTATCCTCTGCTTTGAACATAGCTTGATCCTGCATACTCAATGCTTGATGCTGAAATTCCCTTCCACTGCCTGGTAAAAGTTTGTCTTTGTATTATGGTATAAATTTTCAGAAATATGCCAAGAACCGGCTCTCAAGAAGGTGGGTCTCACCTCACTCCTTGCCAAACCCATTAAATTATCACCTGTTAAATGACTGACTTAGCTGTTTTTTTTTTCTTAAGTGGACAGATTTATGGAATAAAGATGAATACAAGTTCATCTGTTGAACCTATAAAATACTTCTCCCAACTATATTGAAATCCAGAGTGAAAGCTTGTTGAATAATATATTGATAAATGCATCAAATTAGTTGTTTCTTGTCTCGGCACATTACCAAATGCACAGTATGTGCTGGGTGTTAAGATAGACACTCTACAAATCTTCAGGTTTAAGTAAAAGAATGGAAATCTACTGTTGTTTCTTGAAACTTTATGGAAAAAAGATAAAGTGCGGATATGAAAGCATTTTCATTTATAATATAGGCTAAAATGCGAAAGGGGTGTCCTGAGAAAGATTGTTGAATGCATAGAACTAAATAGTGGCGTGAACTCTTTTCAAATTCAAACTCACTTCTCACGGCTCATCTTGGAGGTGGATAAGAATCAGGCTCCAGTGTCCTTACAACAGCTGCAGTCCCTTATATAGCTGGTGCTGCTGCAGCTGGTATTACTTTGAACATAGTGCTGGTCTGCCTGGCATCTGTGCTTTTCAGCTAAATTTAAATTTTAAATCAATGGTTTTTCTACACCCAATTATAGATCATATGGTATTAGTACAGACTGCATTTAATCTTAATGTTATTGTGTGCAGTAACTCTTTTTTAGACTTTTGTGTACATTATTTGGCCTTTGTAAATACTATTTTGTAGTGCCCTTTCTACAGCTGAAGTATTTGTTTTCAAAAGCTGTATGATGTTAAGGACTGTGTAGGTATTAAAATAATATAAAACGTATACCTGTGTAATATTTGCAACATTTATTGTTTTTATCAGAAGCATAATGTTTTTAATTACTTTGAGCAAATGGCGTTGTTATTTAGTATGACCCAAAGCTCTGATTGTATTTCTCATAGAAAAACATAAACTGTGCCTTAGAGCAATAATTTCTTCAAATGCATTTCCTTGCCCTTTTCTGCACCATGCTTTTTGCAAATGGAAATGAGATGTCTGACAAATTGTGATGCCTGTTTACATTTCAGACTTGATTGACTTCTGAATTGTTGTGGAAGGTTTTGGCTTGCTTTTTCTAAACAAACTTTAAATGTGCTATTTTTCTTTAATGCCATTCTTCAACTCCACAGCCTAAAATGACATATTTAAATAGAGAAAATAAGAGAAGGATCTATAACTCTTTGAGCCCTGTAAAACCTTGAAAAGCTTTTATAGTTATTGGTAATACAAGGGGTTTGTGAGAACTAATCTCCTTTTGAAAATTGGACTTGATTGATTATAAATGCCATCCTAGAAATTGATAAGAAATACCACTTTTCTGTAATCACCTATTTTCCCCTGACTGTAATTTGTAGTTATGTACATGTCAGATCAATACAAACGTGCTACACACCACAGAGCTTATTCTTCTTTTTATATGTATAACCTGATGCAGGTTAATGCAGAAATAATATAAAGGAATTTTGCCAAAGTGCGTCTTTTTAGCCTGCTTCTGTAGCTTGAACTCATTTTTAATTTCATTCAGTGCCAGCTGACATTCTGGTGTGTGTTCAGTATATGTGGAAATAAACAATAGAAATTCAAAAGTAAACCTTTTCTTCTTTTAAAGTTTAAGATGTAATTTCAGACTCGTAATCTGAAAATCAAGTGATCTTGTTGTAGCAAGGGTCAGCTGTGATTGCTTCACTACCTTCTGGCCACTGTGATGCATTTTGAACACCTGATGATAAACTGAATGTCAGAAAAATGGGCTTTGAACAGGAGCCAGTTTGCGCATAAGTAACTTAATATATTCGTTTTCACCCACTGCGACTGAATTTGCAGAGAGAGTGAATGAGGAGGCTACCAATAAAAACAAAAATGTGCACTGTGAAGCCTCATTAAAGTATTCAAATACAAGAAAGACGCTACAAGGCTTATCTCAGTTTGTGTTGTGCAGCGACAGTTCAAGGCTGTACCCAAGATGTACATTGATTTTTATATTTAAATATTGCAGAAAATTTCACTCATTGCAGAAATGTCAAAATATCATAGTGTTTTGTTACCAAAAACAATTAAAACCAACATTTAGCTTTATAAAGCTTCTAAAAACAATATAAAGTTTTAGTAGTGTTTTCCATGCAGTAAAGCATTATGTACAGTACAGGTCTGCAGACCACCCCACCTGACCTTTAAACTTTATAAACCTGCACAGTACATACAACTCTAGCCTTCCACCTATTTTAAGACACTGATGTCATGACAATGATTCAGGATGACAAATAGAGCAATTTTACTAGGAAAGTGGAAATGCATATATTTTTTAATTGGCAGAATCAAGTGCATTAATTTCAAAATCTGCAGTCACCCTGTTATCCTAAAATTGGTAACAGAGCCAGCACAAATACTGACACTGAGTAACTGACAGAATCACTGAACGATTCTGAGACTTAATTACATTTTTCAAATCTCCTTCCTGCTACATTAAATAAGTGTTTTATTTGAATGAAGTGAATTGCCCAGGTAGAAAATTTTAATTTGATCACCCACTGTTCTGAAGAAAATTACTCTGCAGCTTGAAGCAAGCTAGTCGGAAACCTGGGCTCAGAAGAGCAAGGCACATCAGTGGGACAGCAAAGTGGGTTTTTGCTTTGTGGTATGCAGGAGCAGAAAAGATACACAGCTATGCAGATCTTTTAAAGGATCAAATACAAAGTCAGTGTCTTAACATGGAACAGTGTGTTCAACCACTGACGTTTACTAGGAGAGACGAGTGGAGAATGAACCTGATTAGTATCTACTGCTCCTAGTGAATTGTAGGTTAGCAAGATACGTCAGCCTGTACCAGTCCCTTAGAAACATGACTTAAATATTTTGTACTTTAAAGGAAAGTTTTTTTTATTATTGAACATTAAAGTTGCTGGATTTATGAATGCAGATTTCTGTATCTGTTTTCACCCAGGTGATGTATGGTATACTGGTGGCATGCCTAGTTCTGCGATCTGTATTCATCGTTACATGGTAAGTATCGGACTGATGGTGTAAAGCGTATTGTTAAAATTGTATACATTTTAATGCATTTCTTAATTACTTAAGGTGCCATGACATATAATCCCAGATATTTATTATCCTGCTGTCAGGGTGTACCCTTGGCTCAGGCCACTGTCCTACACATCCCTGAGTGTGTTCATGATGGGATTCTTACTGTGGAACATAGACAACATCTTCTGTGATACCCTGAGGTAAGAAACCATTTGCCGAATAGAATTACAGGACTTCAAAAAGTGAAAAATGTGTTTTTCTGCAATAAGATCTTAAATAGTGTGCTTGGTTTGGAATCAAGCTGTGCAGTTCTTCACTCTTGTGTACAAAAGTGTGTTGTATGTCACCAATAACAGCAGCTGCTGAAACAGGCTTGCGGCCAGAAAGCAACCAGAAAAAACACAACCCCCCACTTAAGCACATTCAGAATCATGCTGGTTGAATTCACTGATGAGCTTTTGTTGCTTTTTGTTATTGCTGTATTGACTGGCTAAGAGCGTCCAGTTTATATCGCACGTGTCCTTCTCCTCCAGAGAAGCTCGTCTGAGGCTCCCTGCTGTTGTTGGTGCAGTCACCCAGTTTCACGCCTGGTGGCACATTCTGACAGGCCTGGGGTCCTACCTGCACATTCTTTTTAGGTAAGATTTTCCTACCTGCGGTCAATAGACAATTACTGGAGTAATGCTGTATATCCGTCACGCTAAAGAGTAGTATGGTATACAGACAGTAACAGTATGGTAATATTCTGTTGATCTGGCATCAAACCTTTTTGCCATGAGGAAAGCTGTAAAATAGTGTGCCGTTGCGGTAACCGAATATGCTATCGAATGCGGAGATTACTGTTCTGTATAGCTGAGTACTGAGAGAAATATATTTTTTCCATTCTTTAAGAATGTGTTAAACTGCAATTCAGTTTGCTTTCCTCCCTCTTCACAGCCTCTATACTCGAACAACCTACCTCAAGCACAGGCCGAATGTAAAGGTATGTTTATTCTCTTTTCTTTTTCTGAAAAATAAGGAAACAAGTACAAAAGGTAAATGGAAAAATGGATCGCCTTCCCGAATGGGCGCTGCATTTTAGAAGTGCATAGTGTCATGCCACTCCTGTGCTGTAAATTGAGTTCTTTTTACATGTCTGGCTGCAAGGTGCTGTACTGATGGAAGCAGTGCATGCATGAACGCAATAAAATCTGTAAGTGCTGCTTAGTTCAAGTACAGTTTTGAGGTGAAGACCCTGCTGACCTGACCTCTGGCTTTGTTCGCAGTTCATATGTGGAGTGTGGCCTGTGATCCGAGTGGAGCCTCCTAAGAAGAAGTGAGGGGGAAGGGAAAGTGAGGACCAAGCCTGTGGCAAGCACACGCTCCAGAGCCAGGCAATAGGACGGCATCCCAGTTACAGCTGATTCCAGTGGCTGGAGGCCAGGAGTTTCCCATCTCTTGATTTGGAGGGATACTTGAATTTCCACGAGTGCAAGATTTAGCATTTAGTATGGATAACAGGGAATGGTTTGGTTTTATTTTTATGGTTTCTTCTAGGGGTGAACATTTAGTCAAATGATATGGTGGAGATTGTGTTTATAAAGACACACTTGAGTGTATATTTATAATTATGGCTGCAGTTTACAAAGCAGAAATAGCTATGTATTTAAGAGCTCTTTGACTCTTTTCTGTTAAAACCACTGTAATACCAAGAGAAAACACAAATTTGATAATAAACCAGTCCTGCAATATTGAAACATTTCGTTACGAAAGAAGTTCATCAGATGCTACATTGTAACGATAACATAGTGATTACTTGGTGATTAATAGTAGTTACATACTGTAGCTCTTTATGTCCAGTAACCTTAATTGTTGACAGAATCATGTTAGTGGAAAGGGAAAGAATCTTTGAGCTGGTCACAAAACTGGAGGTGGCTTTCACTTTATAATCAAGGCATTAGTGTTTGTTGGATGATTTTTTCAAAAATGGGCCTGTAGGTAAATGCCATACAAGGGTGTTGTAGTGCATACTTTACTGAGGCCAGCCAACAGACATGAATACGATAAAACTGCAAACTGGTGATCGATGCTTAGAACCTGCTAATCAAGAATGTGATGGGTTTAAGATTTGTGCTTTTTTCCCCTAACGCATGGTAGGTTATGGAATTTTGACTCGGAGGTGCTCAAGGGCCTGTGATATTATTAGTCTGGTTCAGCGGCACTGAAGAGCATAAAACAGCAGGCTGACTTTTTTTTAAAACTTTATCAAACAAAGTGCAAGTGATTATACCTTTCATTGTTTGTCAGCAGATTAATACTAGAAAGGGGTGCTTTTTAAAAATGTCCAGTTAACATTACCTTAATATCTGCTCTGTGCAAAATGACTACACAGACTATTCTGTATGTGTGTATCACGTGTTATTGTCCAATAAGGGGCTTAAAAAAGCTAATAAGTGAACTGGAAAGAGTGGTAAGATAATACCTACAGTACATACTATTGCTTTTCTTGCTTTCTAACACGTAGTTTCAGGAGTATGTGTACCGCTAAATTGTATTAATTGGATTAGATTTCAAATTTAGTACACATTTTCAAACATTTCTGTTGGGCATATATTATTTGGAACATGCCCATCAGACAATGGGAAATAAAACCAGCTGGTTTTTCACTTGCTCCCAAGTTTTCATTGCATACTGCAGGTTTTTATATCTAGTGTAGGGCTGGCTTTATTCTGGCAGGAATTAGACTGTTTTTTCCAGATATTTCAAAGTAAATGGATGTATCGTTATGTGATCCTGACATATGTCCTTAGTGTTTTTTTGTTTATATTATTATTTTTCACATACAGCATTATTTAAAACCTTTGGGTTGAATATGCATTTAGTTACCGGTATAGTATGCCTGAACTGGCTTTAATACAGTCTTTTAATGATCAGGGATCGCTTGATTGTCTTGCTCAGTCCGAGGCTCGGCTGACTGTTTTCTTCAGAAGCCAAGCACCCATGCAAAGACTGTGGGTTCTTTGCTAAACAAAATGATATTTTTTATACAAGTTTTTTAGTCATGGAATTTATACCATCTGTTTGGATAAATAACAGAAGATTTATTAATTCTTTATTGATTAAAGCAGTTCAGTAAGTGTAAAGTATCAACTTGATTCTCTTTTCATGACAACAGAAAAACCAAACCTTTATACAAAATTGAAAACTAATGAAAAGTAAACTAACCACGTTGAAGAAGCTGCTTCCAAACCAGTTTCTCTGCAGCACAGTCATTGGTGGATATTTGGTGGTTAGTGCATTTTACCTATTACATACACTTGCATGTACTTGCAGGTAAGAAAGTGGGTGCATTCCAGTGTTTATAACCGTGTATCCTTTAACAGCAGCTGGTATACACCTGTGAACCCTTGTGCATGCTATTACATTGGTGAAAGAGTCAGGCACCGGTCCCTGTGTGGGTTGTTATCAGGGATAGCTCTTCTGAGCAGTTTCGCTAGAGAACTGTATTCCCACAGTTGTCTAATGAACAGTGTTAATTAAATATGTACCGCAGTCTCCCCAGTAGGGCAGAAGGGACCATGGTCCTCAGCGTGTGCAGCAGGGACATTGCCTCAAAAGGAATAGGTTTCTTGTTGGCAGGTTTAAAGAGGAGTACAGTTGTCACTACTAAATTATGGATGTTTAACAAAAATTACAGCTGCAAAAGATTTGAAGAGCCCCATCTCATTTTGGTGAGAGCAATTTTCCAAGAGAGCAACTCTAAACTACTTTTTTCAACCAGTCTTATTTTTCAAATTAGACCGAACTGTCATTTCAAACTGAAACACCTCCTGCTGCTGTTCTTACTGTGTCAAACTGGACCTCTGACCCTGTTGTGTTGTGGGGAAAAATGTTCCAGCACACCCCAGAATAATCCAGTCAGCAACAGAAGCATTATGTCAAAAAGCACCATAATATAAGAACTTCATTTTGCTTCAAATGGCTGTTTCATTGGAGTAGTAAATATTTGTCCACAGAATCTGAAAGGCCTTTCGTATAGTTCTACTTTACCTGTGCTGGTGAACAAAAGAAAATAATTGATCTCATTAGATAATTGGTTAATTCGAGTCTTATTTTCTGTTTTTTGCATTTGAATTGTGAACTGGTGTTTTAAGGATAGACTGTTGTTCAATCTTCTACCAGATACTACTTTGAAATACTAAACTAAGAATGTTAAATAGATGCTGCTGGTTGGGGAAAATGACATTGTACTGATGTTGAGTGTGCCTTAACTTTTGAACTACAACTATAATCCATGTTGCCTTGAATTTCATTGTTTCATTTTTTAATGTATAATAAAACACAACAGGTAAACAGAAAAAAAAACTTGGATTATATCTACACAGAAATACAGAGATCATTGTCCAAATCTGTACTATAGTGTGTATCACATGTAGACAATTACGGCAGTATTCAAGTCCTGTATACGTTGTTGTGCCAATGGTACAGAAAGATTAAACACATTCTGTGATGGTCAGACCTATAGTATTGTTGCTTTCTCTGTCTTGTTTTTGAACGTATGCTCAATTTTTGTTAAATCATACTAAGTGTTGATAATTCCCAGGAAATTTTTACAGTTTTGTTTTAGAGGCTATGAAAAGTGCTAGACTTGGGTATGGGTTTTTTATTTTTAATATTGAATATTATGAACAAGGAGCAGTAATGTGAAACAATATCATGAAAAGGGAGTACATATAATAAATTATAAAAACATCTGCTTTGGTACTGGATACAGTGCTTGTCAAACTGGAAGTTACCTTAACATGCTGAAATGAAATTCTCTACATGTTAATGCACTGATCTGTATGGTTTTATACAGTCATGTATTTTGTGAAGACATTCTGTTACACTTACATAATGTGTCTTATGTAACCAGTTTTTTATGTATTAACATTGTATTAAATTGCATTTGTACTATGTAGATTTAATTTAAATGGTGCATTATAAAGGGTTGTATTGTGGATATTGATTGTTTACTTCATTTTAACCTTCGTGTTTTTAGATCTCCAGTTTTCTCCTACTCTGAAAGTTTCAGCTACTTTGCGTGGCTGAGCAGACTCCAGACAGCTCCATCTCACAGCCTTTTGGGCTGATGCCTCTGGAGCTCACTGTCCAAATCCAAGGGACCTGCAGTTTCAGATGTGATTTAAGACAGTTAAAGGACGTGTAAAGCCTTTTCTTGTGTTGTTACGTCTTGCTCCGATTGTCACTTCAGAGCAGTCACAAGCGAGTTGGGCAGGCCCACGCTCCCGTTTGGTGGGTAGAGCCGATTGATCCAGGATCTCATCCTGCAGTTTCTCCCGTGAAGCTGTCGTAGGCTGGGCAGCTTGTTCCACTCTCCCACGCTTTCCACTTTATTTTTTTGCTTGCAGATTTTTTGTGCTGCTGTGCGTACAGAATTGTGCCATTACAGATCTATATGCAGAAGAGCAATTCACATGTCACTGAAATCGCGTTTATTGGGACAGTATTTCAGTGTCTGAGAGAGCATGGCAAAGTATTAGAAAATCAATGAAACACTGAAGAGTTTATTTTTATAACCAATTAACCAGTTCATTTGTTTAATGCTTTTATATAATGGTCTGTTTTTCTGGCCTGAGGACCCCATGCCTGCTGGATTCTGTGCCAGCTGAGCTCTGTTACATAAATTGACTTTTAACTAGTCTAATTGGAATAATTATTGCTCTTCTTTTTTCACTCTTACCTATATTGGAGGTTGCCTTTTAACTTAAGTAACTTTAGACCTCCAAGTTCTGAGTAGAAATAAAAACATTAAAAAGTTCCAGTCAGGTAGCTTGTTAGTTCGCCTGTGTTGGACTGGTCAATGAATCTTGGATGTCGTGGCTGTGTTGGCATGGAGTTCATTTTGCTGTCCACCAGAGGGCAGTATAACAAAACGATTTGCGTGAAGTCGCGTCACTGAACTGAAGTGCAGTCTGTGGTTTATATGTGCACGACCCTCATTCTGGTGTTTAAAGTTTGTGACGTTTTAATTAGTTTGAATTTTCATCTTAATCTTTTTTAGAACAGAAAGCTATAAGCCAGAGGAAGCAGTGTGCGGCATTGTGCCTGTTTGATTTCTAGGGAACAATCCAGCTGTTTATGAAGGTTTCTAGGGACCTGGCTTTAGCACCACTCTGTACCTCTTGCTCTTGCTGCTGAGTACAAAGTAACTCATTTTGCAACTTTCTCACTCTTTCAGGATTTTGAGGACTTGTAACTTCTCCCTCTACGTTCCAGCACGAAAACCTGTTCCTTTGCAGCTCGCGCTCTGACAGCTCCCCACTCAAACCGTTTGGAGGGTTTGTTTTCACACCCTGGACATAGCCCTTGCGCTGGCTTCCCTCCGGCCCTGAGTGTTCTGTATTCCTCCCCACAGCGTGGGCTGTCCCTCCTATGAGTGTGTCCTCCGTGATGAAGTATGTCGGAGGCAAGATCGTCGTTGGAAATCAGGACAAGCAGTGGGCCTAATACAGACCCTGCCCTGGGTGCTCAGTGAACACCCTGTGTATAATATTTATTCCAAATCCCAGCCCTTTCTTCTCATCGTCTTGATGCTCTGCAGCTCCTCCTGGGTGAAGGCCTGTGGAGACCCAGCTGGGCTGCGCACAGGCGCCGATGTGCACAGCTTTCTGACCAGGTGGCCCAGCCAGTGTGCGGCTACTCAGGTGATGTGACACACAAACCATGTTTTCACCTTTCTGTCTCTAGATCCTGCTGCTGCCAGATATCTGGGGATCACTGACTTACTAGCAACCGAACAAGCTAGACAGGCCATTAGCCTCCATCTGCTCGTAACATCCCCTGTGGTATATGCTACCCTAGTGAAACGCTGATGTTCACCCTTTTAAATCTTGATACTTTTTCTATGGGTTTTGTCAACTCCATATAGAAATGTCTTGTCACTGTGCTGTCCTGTGAATCTGCGTTGCTTTCATGGTGTCTTGCTATACTTGCCGGTAAGACCAGAGTAGATCTCCCGGAGGGCTGTATCGTACTGTTCTTGTCAGTCTAGCTCAGTACTGTACATAGACAGTGAAATAATATCAGCATTTCCAGAATACACTTTTATCGGAGGATAACTGGATTTCTATGGACAGCTGTCACAGATGAGGAATGTTTTCTGCTGATCATTAAATTAATAATCCGCATAAGCAATTTACATGAAATGGGTTCTTGCTTTCAATGGGTTATTTAGCCTCATTTCTGAACTCAAAAGGATAGGGAGAAACCTCCTCCTCATTATTATGAAATTCTAATAACTGCAACAGGTCTGTTTTTTGTTTAATCATTCAAACCATTATTTTGTCAGTAAATTTAAGTCTGTAGCAGTCTCCTGGTCCCGGTGCTGTGCTGGGTTGTGTGGTCAAGAGTTTAAGTGTTTTGGTGCTAGCTTGTGTTGCAGACTCCTGAGAAGAAAAGGGCTTTGCTTGTTTGAGCCTTCATGCCACACAACAAGTAAAGATAAGTCATTCCAACCACCTCTGGGGACAAATTATTTAGGATCTCAACGGTTGCTCTTTCTTGGTGTGTTTTTTTCCTTTAAAATGCCTTACAGAGTTTGCTGAAATCACAAAGGAAACGCTTACCAGGATCAATTAAAATGACACACTGGTGAGGCACATTAGCCTGTGAGGCAGCTGTTATTTGTGCTGAGAGTTTTTCTCAGGATGTGAATCATTGATGTGAGCTTGGTTACTCGGATGATTCCCAGTGATAATTGCAAGCTGTCAGCATGTTGTTTCGTCACGCTGCTCTGGGGCGTGGCAGAGGTCTGCTGAGCAGGCTCTATCGATTCTGGCTGTTCCCCAGCAGAGCACGTGGCCGGTGTTTGGAAGCAAGCTAGCACAGAGAGGCTGTGAGCAACAAAGTAGCAGCAGCAACACGACACAAGCAAACACTGATTGATGATGTGTGCATTTGCTAAAGTCTAATCCAGTTTCTGGGAGGAGACACCTTTTCATCTGTTCCCAGAAGGCTCTGGCCTGGAGCCCACAGAGTTGACTAGTATTCGCCATGTCGATAGCAATGGCCGTTTCCTCTGTTCAGAATTTTGGATACTCTGGTGTTTGTCCTCTGCTTTTTTTTCTGCTTGATCCTAAATGAACCGTAGCACAGACACAGAAGATGCATCATGTTCTGAAATGAAAATGAAATGAATGCATTATCATGAAATGAGCAGGCACAAAACTCACAAAAATCTGGTTCTTCCACTATTTCTTTGGTTTTTGTTTTATTTTCAGATCTATTCCTGTGACTGAAATTACGTAATTTGCTCTATTTCCTCGTACTAGCAAGGTCTCTCAAATGTTATTAGTGAGTTTAATGCTGATATCCAGGCTTTCATTACCAATAGAATGCTATATTAGAATAGCTATGATAGGAGCCAGGCTTTCTAGGTGGTTAATTGTTTCAAAACAGATTTTTCCAGAGCTAACCATAGTGTGGGTTATGTAGCAATTTTTGCTTGCAATATTCTTACTATCCTTCTAATATTATCCATCTAAATAATGACTCATGATGTATAATAATATAATAATTGTTACTTTGATACAGCCCAGCCCACAGTTTTCAACAAGGTTTTGAAAGCACCTTGTACGGTTTGGAGTTGGGACGTTTTGCTGGGTTGATGTGTTATGAATATGTGGGGCTCAAGAGGTCAGCAGCTGAATTCCCCTTGAGGGGGGTGCAAGCTGCACCGTGGGACATGATTAAGGAATTTGGCTGCTGTCAGTAGAGTTTGTTGAGCTGTTTTCCAGCTCCAAGTCTTTGCAATACCGAGAACTCCAAGCTTGAGTAAGCTCCTTTCATCACCTGCAGGAAGGTGGCACAGCTTTGTTATTCAGTCTAGAGAAGCCTTTGCTTAGCTGCAGTACTCAAAGGCATGAGTAATGAATTAAAGTCAAAGTATATAGGCAAATCAACACAGGCTCAAATCCGGATAAAAAGCTGAAATTGCTCGAAAGTGTGTGATTTAGATTTTTTCCTTTTTAATTACTAGATATTTCCTTTAGATAAAATAATCACAAAGTGATGCACTGAGCAAGGAAGAAGCTTATAATCACATTTTCTCTGAAATTTTTGCACTCTCCATCTGACATATAAATGCATACTGTATATGTTCTAAATTAATTAGCTTTTATTTGACATTGTTTGGCTGGTAGGAAGAAAACATTTTTATTAGCTCTTTTCAAGAAACAAAAAGAAGGCATTTTTATAACTTAAAAATAAATATTTTGTCATTACCACTTTATAGTTCCATTTTATAACCCAGTATTGTTTAGTGAAAATGGGTCACTTTTACAAAACATTCTTTTCTGCTTTGATATCTTTGCCTCACTTGTCACTTGGACTTTCCATTTTATTCTATAGCACTGCCTGTCCTTACGTGTATTCTGTTAGTTTTGAATTATTTTATAAAAGTTCTTTCTTCCATTTTCTATATTTTTCTAATAATGTATAAAACCATTTGTGCATTTGGTCAATCTCTTTGCTTCAAGCAAGAAGAACCTCTTTAAGCTGTTGTCTCCCATTCTCTTCCAGACCTATCCTGAGTCCACTCCTCCTTGTCTCATTCCTTCAGTCTTTCTGAAATCGGAAACCTTTGTTTGGTGTTCAGTACGTGTGCGTCTCACAATGTACCTCAGAGCTACTGTATCCATACCAGATTAACTAGATACAAAAATTCCCTCTAGTAGGTGTTCTGATGAATAGATTAAGAAATCAGTCATCACCTTAATCTTCTCATTCAGTTTCTGTTGCTGATTTTTCCTATTGTTTTTTTACAGTCTATGTGGGGGAAGTTTTCCACAACAGTCATGCAGCCCACTCATGACAGAACAGTGTTCTGTTTTCAGAGGGACACTGTAGGACTGGTGTTAAACTTACGTCATTATTAAGAGTCAAAGTCCCAGCAGAGTGGGTGGACATGAACCGTCTTCAGAGTACAGTAGACAGGTTACTCATGTGTCAAGGTGCTGGCTGACTTGCTCCTGATCGGCATCTTTCCATTTCTTTCTTTTCCTGCTTTGTTTTTTCCCTTTTCTTCCTTGGACGTTTCTCTATGTCTTGTGTTTTGTGCTGCTCGCTGATTTCGTTCTCTCTGTCATAGCAGCACCCAGGACAATCCCACTTCGTTGGGGTCCCTGGGCCGAAGCTACGTGAGAAATATGTCTATTCTTTTCCTGAAGTGTGGGTTGTGGCTCAGCAGAGAGTGAAAAACATGCTCATTCAACACTGAAGTTTGGGTTCAGAAGTCAATCGATCGATAAGATCGAACAGTGCTCCAGCAGTGAACAAACACTAACTCTGTGCTCTATTGCTGAGCTTTGAGATACATTATTATGAGGTCTTCGTAAATAGGCATCATCACGCAGCAGGTGATTAGAAAATTGGTACTCTTTCATTTCTGCACAATGGACTGTGCCTGCAGCACAATCTCGGCATTGAGGAATTGATGTCATTTACTGGTGTGTCATATCCTGTGAAGTGTTTACTGTGCGTTTACTTGGAGTTTTCAGGAATGCAACACCAGCTTAAGGAAACAAGTTTAGGAAAGCACTGGATTTTCCCGGGTTTAGTTCAGCCAGAATGGAAATGTTTATGCCGCCTTGCCACAATTTCCCATAAAGGATTTTTAAGCTTTTAGGAACCCAGTGTCCCAGTTAAAATGTAATATAATAAAATTTCAAGTTCCATAGCTTTTCTGCTTGGTTAAATTCTGAAGGTGGAAATATAAATCCCCTAATAATGAAAAGCTATTTCCCTCATGATTTTGCATCTTTAATTAAGAAATTAAGCATTTGTGCCAAACTATAGCCTTAAACTTGCAGTTTCAAAAGTATCTTTCTGTCTTTCTAGTGTATAAATGTAGTATGCATGTACATAGTGTGGTGTAGCATAGTCCACATCACATGATTACACTGGACACGGCTGTGGAATCACTGTGTTGATCCAGTATCTTTTAGCACTTTATTTTCTGAGTTACCTGTAAGGCATTGTTACAATAAGTGTAATGTCAATAATGTAATGTCAATTGTTTGTCAATAAGTGCTTTAGCATATTTCTAAACTTTCATTCTTTAATGGTTATTTACCTAGTAGTAAAAACGTTGTACACAGTGTCTAGGGTTCTGGATTTGAAACTAGAAGGTTATGGGTACAAATCCCAGGTGATTCACTGCTCTTGTCACCTTGACCAAGCTCCTGCACCTGAACTGTCCCAGTAACACACACCACACCCTTCACCACCCTTATTATCCGATACAATAGTATAATTGCTGAAAATATCAAGTCCTAAACCCTTTACTAGTTAATAATTGCCTAATTCGCCTCTAGTGTGGCTATTTACAAGAATTTTAAAAGTTTCTAGTGGCTTGGGATTGAGCTAACGTGTGGTCTCTTCTTGTTCGACACCTTTGCTTTGCTCGTTTGTTGGCTTGCACTTGTGCAGAGCAAGCGGCTGCAGGCTGGCTCCCGTCTGACCGGGACGCTGAGAGCACTTCCAGCTCTGTGTTTGAGTTGTTAAGGCTGTGCCAGGGTAGCAGTCCTGTCTGCAGGCGGCATCGGTCTTCCTCGGGCTCATACTTCATACACGTGCTGTTTCCTCAGGGCTTAAAGGGCCTGATACAGTCATCATCTCCCTCCACTTAGATGACACTTAAATCATTAATTTATTTCCCAGATCCTTCTTAAAACACATACTAACCACTGCAATATGTGTGTGGAGACAAACACAAGTAGGAACTGTGGTTTCTGAGGTGGGGAAGGGCATCTAGCTTGTTTGGTATTTAGTAGCAAATTGTACCAAGGATCGAGTGGAGAGTTTGCTTGTGAAGAAATGGGATTGAATTTGTTATGTTGCTATTTATTAATTATCTTCAAATTAATAAATTTTCCTAAGAAGACATGCATATATATTTCAAAAGCATGGCTGTGTAGCTTGTTAGATACTCCCCTTATCCTTTGTGTAAAGAAGTGCCTCTTGTTCTGCAACGTCCTCAGCGATCCTCTCAAACAGAATAATAATCCTTCCACAATTTGGACAGCTCACTCTGTTGCTATTATTTCAAGAGAAATTTAGATTGTGTCAAGTATTTCTTCTCTTCCTCCAAAAGAATAGATAACTGATAAATGTCTATGTAGTGTCACATCCAGCTGTCACTTGCGGTTGATGTCTAGGTTGCAGGTTGCAGTGCTTCCAGTTCACACGACAGATAGTGTCAAAGTCCTTGCAACTCACACATGTGACAGCTAATTCATCTCTTATCAAGAAAGTCTTTCCTTTCATATGGGAATTTTTTTCAGCTGTGTCACTATGTGGTGCACACGTATTGGACCAAATGCTTCATCGTTAATTTCCTGACGATATTTACTGTGGGACCTCTGGCAGCAACAACTGAAAAAACAATTTAAAAAACAGTTTCCTACACCTCTGTTATTTACATATATTTCAAAAGCACCCATGTCTCATAGAAGTCAAAAAACATGGGTTTGATTTTTAATTTTTTGCTTGTGTTGGATTTGATTATCAGCTGATTGTGTTAAGATTATTCTGGGAAATAGACGCTTTGGAAAGGAGCAGCAGTTGCCTCTCAGTATACTGTGTAGTTCATAAGCAAAAGAATCAAACCAAACATCAGTCTTTGGTTTGGCCACCCACTGATTGCACAGATCATTTACTGGAAACCTGAATCTTATAAATATCCTGTTGTTTGCATCTGCAGTTAATCTGGATTCCGAGGGAAAGACTGCTGATGATAAACAGGGTTGAGCCACAGTAAATTCCAAGGTTTCTGAAATGGCTGACTTGCACCAGGCAATAACGCTATCCCATCAAATGCCAGGTAACCAAGACCAATCATTCTTCAACCTCTAGACATACTGTTTTAACACCCGGACCAGGGCAGGAGCAAAGGGAACTCTAGCTCACCAACAATGTGGACCATGAGGGATCACAGAAATGTTCTATAGTTGCCCAAAAATGAGAATATATGACAAATTAATCTGTGTGAAAAAGCAGTTACTCATTTCTTTTGGTTTTAAGAAAATGCATTTCGCTTGTGATCAAATATGTAAGAAAAAAATATTTTTTATGGAATTAGTTTTTACTTCTTCCCTGTTCTTCCCCACATCCCTGCAGTGTGCCCCCATGAAACAGAGAAAAGGAGACACTTCTTTACACAAGGGGTTGTGGGAGTATGCAACCAGCTACTAATCTGTATCCATGAGATTCTCAGACCTATTAACTAAATAACCACACAGACTCTGGACCAAATGACACCTCTCTTTTGTCACATTCTCATGTCCACAAAAATTACATTTAAAGCTGCGTAAAAATGCTTGTCAACTTTGTAAAGCATTTTCAAGATTGTTTCTTTTGTTTTCTAGTTTTTTGTTTTAGTTGTGTGCTGTTTCTTTCAGTCAGGTTGGCCGTGTAGGTCATGCTCTCGGTATATCCGGCTTTGGAAACACTGGGAAGAGGGCTGAGCTTTTGCATGAAAGTTTGTGGCCAATGGAGCTCCACTGACAGCTGCTGTTAAACTATCTTTACTTTGGAATTTTTGTGTTAACAGCCTTTGTGTTTATTCCTCAAAACTGTGGCATGTATACAGAAGTATCCTCGATCACTCAGCATGTGAAATACTGAAATAAATCAGTAATACGGGATGCAAGATCAGATCCCGACCCTCTGCCCTGGGTGTTTTCACCTTGTTGTGCATGAAGTTGCAGAAAGTGTGGATTCCCATGCTGCTGGCTCTTCCAGGGAACAGCGCGCGGTCTGAGGTGGCGGCAGTGGTTTGGTTGCTCAGCATGATGGTGCTTCCTCAAAGCCACCCAGTTCCCTCAGGCTGACCCAGTATACTGTAGGAGACAGCTTCTGCTTCTTGCAGAAACTCTGTATTCTTGCGTACTACTGTATTTCTTAAGGAAAGAGGGAACTATATAAGCTATATCAATCCATATCTACTCAGTGTTTGAAAACAATAAAAAAGCTGAAAAAATGATTGGGAAAATACAGTAGTGTAACACATCCTGTAGGATTTAAAACTTTTCAAATTGTATATCTTGGACCTCAATTGGAATATTGTGTTCAGTTATGGAAAAGGTTTTTTTTTTTTAAAGAAGTCAATGTAATTTCTAGATTACAGGTGATGTCTTCATCAGACATTTTCCAGAACTGAATCTTTTTATCCTGGGTCAAAGTAAGGTTGTCTAGATCTAGATTAAAGGTATTGAGATAATCAGACCTTCGAATCAACAATAATACATGAACATGGACAGACAAGTACAAAATAAGTTAAGGAGCATTCAGAATTGAAAAAAGAGACACTTCTTAGAAAAGTGCTCTGTGGGTCTGGAACACATTACACAGCTTTTGGTTAACATTTGATCCATTTTAGTCTTTATTAAGTCTAGGAATGTTTCATTTCCAGTTCATTTATTGCAACAGAGAATAGGGTATTGTCATGACTTTTGTTGCCAAAAGAGTTTTTCCCATGTAAAGTAATTATTTTGCAGAGCATTTGGCTGGAGATGATAAGATGTTAGTGATTGTCTGTCTTTCAGGATGTGTCCAGTTCTCTACAGAGCTGGTGTCCTTTCACTATCTGCCTGTTGATAATTGCTTGGGCAGTGGCTCTCAAAAACAGGTTTGCTTCAGTCATATGAACATCAACCAGCTAATCTTCATTATACAGGATGGGTATGGTTGTGTTGTGACTAAAATCACAGCTTTTTAAATGTCTATTTGTGCAGATTCTTAATCAACAAATTAAAAAAATGTTATTGAAATACCAACCACTGAGAACATTGTGTTTTTTTAAAATGATGACTCGAGTTCAGTATTTTGTTAGTGCAAGGAACACTAGTACTTAAACATCATGCCTGTTTGCTCACAATTTGAAATGTAAGTAGTATTATGCCTCAAATGAGATACCAATGTAAAAGAGGCTGTTCTGTTTTTATTGTACATCAGTATTTATATGTCTCTGCGATCGGGGGCAACGTGTTGTAAAGATACAGGTCTCGTTTGAACACATGGTCCCTGCACGCCGTTAAAAGCTGATGGACAGGACAGTGGCGAAACTGAGAGGGAAGTGTTCTCCTCAGGAACATGAAGGCTGTCTGGCAATGGCTCTGTATTTTGGCTCAACTCTGCATGGCTCTGGCTTCTGCACTGCATTTGGACAAAACGAGCGATGAAGACCTGAGGTATTTCTCCTTTAAAGTCCCACGTCTGTGGTGTTTTTACCAAAACATTGGATAATATTTGATCAGAGTTTAATTTACTTTGCAGTTTTAAGTGATGTTCAACTTGAATCTGATTAAAACAATACACACCCCACTCCTTGATTAATGATTCTTTGTGTTTTGTATCATTCTATTGTACAGTTTAGGCTGCACTTGAAAATGTCTTTTAAGTTCAAAGCAGACTCATAATAACAAAGACTTTGATGTATTGCTGTTTTGTTTTAGCCTGTCATTGTGAGAACAAATCTATTAATAACAGCAGAATAACACTTGCAAAATTACCAATGCAGTTAAGGGACATTTTATTTTAATTTGGATTAGTTTTATTCTTTATTAAGTTCTGAAAATGTTAATTCCAGCTAATTTTGTATTAGTAAAGAGGGTATTGTCACAACCAGTATTTGATAAGAAACACCACCTTTAGATTAAAAACATTTTCCTTCAAATTTGTTCAATTCACCTTTGCAGTTAATTATTTGAAAGGCGCCTAAAGGGACAACAAACTGTACTAAAACCTTTAAAATAATTTCCGACATTCCTAATCTTGTCTCTGACACATTTAGGCTTTTATGAGGAAAACTGTGAGAACACTTCAGTTTTTTCATATAGATTTTTTTTCTTATTTTATTAGCTTTGTGAGCAGCTCATGAGATTTTTACTCAAGAAACTCTGACGAATCCCTTAATTCATGAAGTTCATGATTCATGAATCTTTCTATACTTGCAATGTCCTCCTGACTGAACTTGTGATTAGTAATGTTGTCTCAATAAGTGATGCCTTGTGGTTGAAGAGACTATGAAGGCAGCGGTATAATGCTCCAATGCTCCAAGCCAGTAAAATGTAGAAAATTGGTGTTGATCAGAAACAAATGGTCCAGAAATATTCATGTTGGTTACAAAGATTCCAGAATTTCATTCCACAATAGAAAGACAATTGGTACTTTGATCTTCATGACCCATTACGTCACTCTCACCTGTACGTCAGATCACGTTTCTCCCGAAGGCCTGCTCGCCCGAGAGGCTGCTGCGGGGGCCTCCTCATGGCCGCCAGGGCCTCCTCTGTGGGCTCCCCGCTCTCCTGCTGCATGAGTTTCAGCCTCTCACGCAGCTGCCCCTCCCTGGCCGCTTCGGGGCTTCAGGCCAGAAAACCTTCTCAAATATCCCTAAAAGGAAGAGTAGGTTATTGATCGGTTTTTTGACCAGCTCTCCACACTTTCTTCCACTCAGTCTTGCTAATTAATTAATAATAATAATAATTGCTTACACTTATATAGTGCTTTTTCTGGACACTCCACTCAAAGTGCTTTACAGGTAAAGGGGACTCCCCTCCACCACCATATATTAGGCTTTTTGCAGAGAATTCCAATGTCTTTATGTAAAGATACTCCAAGGAGATCTTATGTACTTCTCACTGAATCTTCTTTTCACAAAGTTTGCTGTCTTACTGGAGTAGAAACTTTTGACTGTTTGCCAGTGTCTCTGTCACTGTTATTCACTTACATGACTATATTAAAGCCATTTGAGTATTTGTAGTGTAATGTAACTCAATTGTGAGTATTAAGGATGCTCAGAATTCATTTTAAAAATTGCTCCAAGAGCGGCGAAATTGCAACCTGTATTCTTGATTCATTGCTGATAGAACAGCTGGAGGGTTTAAAATGATTGTCCTACCTGATGATTGTTCTACGTTTTAGGATAAGTGTGAATAAAGAAATATAATCCCTGAGCACCTGCTAAACCGAATGTCTTTAAATGTAATTTCCTATAGTATGTTGTTTGTCACTGAGAGCACTCCTCAGATATGGCTCTGTTTCTGTGCATCTATCAGGATAGGACTAAACCTAAAGTTCTGTTTTAAAGACTTTTGAAGTTTTTAACCACTAATGTACAATAAAATGCTTTTTATTTGTAGATTTGTTAACTAATAAGATTGTTACCAGCTATGATTGTCGTTGTGTCCTGTCGATGCAAAAGAAGCCAATTGCTGACCTGTCCTTTGTCGGTAGTGTCAGGAATGATCCTGGATTCAGAATTACACTGTTTATTTTTATTGGACATACAGAACACACTAGACAAAGGGAACAGTATTGTGTTGAGATTTTTATTATTTCTGTTTTTCCTTTTCTCAGGCTTTAAGTGCTCAAACCACTGAAATTAACCACCACAGTTCAGTTCAGTTCTTTAATAAACTCAATAAGTCCATTCTATATTCCACACAGCACTCCTCCTCTCTCTCATACACATACAATACAAATTGGTTTTCATATCCTTCTTAAGAAATAAGAAGCTACTTCTTTCACATACACCATGAACCACAGAAATGGAAAATCCCCTCATTTTGCTATGACTCCTGTAACTCAGAAATACAGAAGAACACATGCAGAATAAATTGGGGATTTTTCAGTCACGTAATAATTTATTTAACAAAATCAATAATTTAATAACATTTGGCCTCAGACCAAAATTAAATAACTGAACTCTGGTTTCCAGACCAGACATGGCTTGAAGTTTCAACAAACTATAAAATAAAGTTTTTTGAAAAAAAGATGTGCAGAAATGTTATTTTTTCCTTGTTGGGTTTTAGCAGTTGAGAATGGAGTTTGTCCTCAGGATGCGAAGAACTTTGCGTGCTCTGTAGTTGTACTCAAACTGTATTGCACCCCGGTAGAAATACAAATATCCTGGCAGGAAAAAAAAAACAAGATAACTTGTTCAGCTTGAGTTGTAACATAAAAGTGTATTCAAGAAAGCCAGCATCAGTGAAGATCATACACAAAACTCCTAAAAATCTGCATTATTTTAGGTTCCCAAGTTCTGCCTTTTTAGTGCAGCTAATATCTGTCTCTTCTCCAGCCAAAGACAGCAGACACTTCTCTGACAGGTCCATAGAAGAGCTTGGTTACCCACCGTATTTGTAGGAGACAGCATCCATCTCTTCCCCAATCCCCGGGAAATCGTCTTCTATTGACCTGGGATACCCTGGGTCCATGGTCCCACTACTCTCATCATAGCTGAGAGAGGAACAGACATCAGTCATTTCATTCGTGCTCATACTCGGACAAGGGAGAAATTATGAACGTAACGTAAGAAAATCTCAGCCTAAGTGAAGTCCATCTGGCCCTTCCAGCTCCTTTAGTTGCGAGTTGATAATCAGTATGAGCTGCCCCTTGAAAGAACTCCAGTTCAACATGGTTGGCTGGCTTGCTCCTCTCTGCAACAGCCCCTCCATTGGAGTATATTATTGTGTCACCGCATCATCGATAGTGTAGAGCTGTACTATGGTCTCACCTCAGTTGAAGTGTGGTTTCCTACGGTTTCAGTTTCAATGTGATTTACTACTATATTGCAGAGGAATACCCTGATTTACCGCAGTGAATTAATAACATTTATTGTCACATTGTGGCATTCCCATGGTCCACTGTTTAAAAGCACGGTGAAAGCACAAGTGTGGTAAGCCACTGTGAGACCCCAGTGAGTACCACTTAAAGGAGCAATAGACATCCGCCTGCCTCTTGGGGAACCTAGAGGAAACCATGTGAGATCAGGCGTCTGTGATTCACGCTCTGTGCAGCTGTGTCAGGGGATGGATCATGGTGCTCAGACTGCTGATACTGACCTCCAGTAGTCTTCGTCTGTGAAGAGCAGGGTCTTCCCACTGTCCTCCATGTAAACAGCAGCGTCGATCCTGCGGATGCTTTTCGGAAGGCCCAGCTTGTGAATGTACTTTGGGTAGCCTTCCACCAGGTTGTACCCGTTGAGAGCCCACATCCTGATACCTGGGGAGAAGTCACCACACAGACAGCCCTTCAACCAGCAGAAGCTTGCAGTTTTCTTACATTCGATCGGCACATTTCTTAAAGGAAAGACACGTTGATGAGATTTTCACTATGTTGTGTTACATCTGAGCCCTCCAGCCCTTGACAAAACACAGTCCATAGGAGAAACGTGTCAGTTGTCCACCTGATAACTCCTTACTAGGCATTTCTTACACAGGTGGAGTGCGCACAGCACAACATTACTACGGAGAGGAAGGTAGAGAACTGTGCGTACTGCGTTCAGGAAAGAATGAATAAAACACACAATGAGAGGAATGTGAACTACTGTGTAGAGTACAGCACGCACAGTACAGTATACAGTCTGTCCCATAGCTGCACAGTGCTGATTGTAGTAGAAAACCAACCTTTAAATATGAAAACGAGGTCTTTCACAGGATTTTCATAGGCTGCGTCAATCTTGTTTGGAATAGATGGCCAGGTCATCTTAATGAGCGTTTGCTCGGGTTCCACCATCTGGGGGTGCAAGCGCCAGTAGAACCTGGGACACAGACGCAGTCAGCTGCACCAGCCCGCCAACACAAAGCACAGAGCCCCACAGAAACTGGCACTAGAAGACACCTGCAGAGCAGAACCACTGCCAGCTGCTGGTTAATGTACCTCCCAACCCAGTCTGACTGGTGCAGGAGCTCTGAGGTGAAGGTCTAACAAACTTCTCCTGCAGCACTTCAGTCACGCAAAGTCATTACCCACCAAAGATCACATTCCACAAATCAGGTAAAGCAGTTAAGTTATTCTATGACTTTTTTATGACAAATGAAAGTGCACACTTTCATAATGCTTCATTAGCTTCATTAGCTTATCAGTTGTTCAATGTTAAATTTTGTTAATCATCAGTAGTTTGTTTAAAATTTTGGATCTTTACGTAAAAAGTAATATTTATATTGCACATCACTGCTCTTATATAGCAAGTGGTTACAGAGGCGTTTTCAGACGCTACCTGTCCTTAAAGATGATTGTTTCCCCTCTGAGTTCAGTCACTGCATCAAAGGTCAACATGGGGTCACATTTGTCTGGGGCGTCAGGCTTGGGTTTCACTTTTCGATGGTCGGGGTTCGGGCCTGCATTTGAGAATGACCCACAAAAAAAAATGACTTTGTGCAAAATTTAACAAAAATACCTCTGTATTTCAGAAACATATATAAGCATGGCATTTAGAAAAATATTAAAAAGGGAAAAACTTTCTGAAATATGACTGCAAAAAATAAATTCCAAAGTTAACACTGCAGCCACCTCAAATTATTTGCATATGGATGCTGAGATCGGTGCTTAGTTTTATCAGAACTCCTGTAGAATCCCCAGGTGGCAGAGCACAGCCGACAGCCCACTGGATCATCTTGGCCACATGCAAGCCTGCAGTGTCGTCAGCGAGAGTCACACCACTGCTCAAGCCAGCGCTAACCCTCCTTCAGGGCTCCTGGGAGCAGCACCGCGGTTCTCACAAGTGTGGACACGGGTTCTCACTGTCCCTGTGCGGCACAGGATAACCGGCGAGCTCAGTTCCCCACTTGCCGTAGAGAGCCTGTATTCCGTGCATGTCGTCCTCAGCGAGGGGGAAGCCCCGGGAGTAAGAGTACACTGGGAACATCAGAGCCCCCGGGTCCGAGGAGTGGGCGAGGCCCAGAGCGTGGCCAAACTCATGGGCTGCAACGACGAACAAGTTGTAGCCTACGCAGGAGACACAGAGCACACTGTATTAGTGAGGGCACAGCTCTTTTCAGTGGGCTTGCTCGGGCTACATGGGTGCCATGGCTGGAAGCTAAAATACAAGCCCTGAGAATTACTGTACCACTCGAGTCGGTTGACCATGTTTCGTCTTCGTCAAAATGCGTGTCTCCCCCAATCCCATTCCCTGGAGGGTAGGCGTGGGCCAGCAAGCCGTTGGGCCCATCAAAGGGATTAAAGTCTCCGTGTTCTGCGGCAGGAAGGAAGATCAGGGTTAGACACAGAGTACAGCTGGAAATGGGGATTCAATTAAACATCCTATCGCCGTCCTCCAGCTGGGCAGAAATGGCTCTGAAACACATCTCCCAGGTACCACACAACTGTCACCGTGCTGTGAATCTGGCGTGGAGGGAAGGAAGGTTACCTTTTGCTCCAAAGGCTATCATGATGTCTGCAGTACCGTTGTGTATCTTCTTGAAAACCAGAGGGGTCACATCACTCCATGCTTTGAGAGCATTATGGATCGCCCTGTCCACTTCAGAAGGTTTCAGATCTGGGGTGTAATTTACAATCCTGAAGCAAACAGTAATAAAAAAAAATCAAAGAACATCTACTCTAGTCAGGTTAGGAGAGAGCATTTTGCATCCTAATTTTATAATACAGAAAACAAAAATTAAAATGTTATTCATTTGGAGTTGACTAGTCAGGAAGTACTGTAAGTTCTACTGTTTAATACACATTGCGGGTAAATTCAAATTATTCCTCTATAGTAAGTTATATGAGTAAAAAACATATATATATATAACATATTCAGAAACATTAATAACGGAAGCTTTCCTTTTGGTACTGTACGTTAGACTGCTTCTAACAGTGAATTTGTGGCATATCTAACTCAATGCTCTTCTGAAACACAATGGCAGCTTAGAAAATATTTCAAAACACTGGCACGTCTTTCCAGGTGACGTAGCCCAGCTGTGACCGTCCTACCTGAAGGTCACATTGTTGTTTCTCCATTTGAGATTCCTGGGGAAGAGATTATACTCCCCCACGTCAGGGACCCCACACCGGGGCATGTTCATGACAGCCAGCGTGTCGGGGTCCAGCTGTCCGGTCACCTCCAGCCCCAAGAAACCCTGCATCTCCTGGATCTTCAGCTGCACAGAGTCGGGGGACCCCGGCTGCCCCCGCAGACCAGGTGGGGAGAGGCCATAGAACCTGCGGAGGTACTTCTGCAGACACACACACAAGGAGCCAGGCTAAGAAGATAGACAAGACTTTCTTGGAGACTAAACGTTTTCAACTTGGAAGAGATTTTACATTTTCGTGTATCTGTACTTCAAGACCATTGCCCAATCGTCAATAGCCTAATATTTTGAAAGAACAAAAAGACTAAATAATTCAACTAACTGCATGTTACAGTACAGTAACAAATTAATACAATGGAGCCCCTCATATTTGTTCAATGTTATTTAAATTGTGTTCGTCTGAGCTGTTTAATTTGTCCCTCTTTATTTTGTCAAAGAAAGAGGTGGTACTCTGGAGGGTTTAAATATGAAGTCTGAATTAAGTGCTAGCTGGATTCCTGACAGGTTATCACTATTTTCTGGGGGTCCTCTCAGAAAATGTGCTCATTCTGACTGAAAGTCAAGGAGACATGATCCTTTAAAAGGCTCAGCTAACCTCTGCAAAAATCCAGTTGTCTTCTTTCTGTTCTGCCTCCTTTCTGGACAAAGGGGCTGCAAAAAGAGGTGAAACTGCCAGAAAAAGCAAGAGTCCGCTGGCCTTCATGGCGCCTCGCTGCAGCGCTGTCCTGGCAGATGTGAGAGTCTGTACAGAGAGCAGGACTATTTATACCTAAGTGCCATCTTTGTCCCATCAACTGATCCAAGTGATTCATTTTCATCCTTCTACCTCCAGGCCACTTCCTCTCTGACATCGGCTCAAAAGTGCTTATAGTGAGTGATTGTGGTTCAGTAAGGAGGTGAACTCCAGGTCTGCAGCTGGGAAGTAACCTGAGAAGATTTACAGACACCTACATGGTATGACTGTACACATACACAGACGTCTAAACAGCTCTCTTTCGCAGATTGCACTGCAGGCAGAATTTGCAAAACTTTCATCATGACACTGCAATGTTATTTTTATGTTGTTGTCTGAAAAGCCCCGCTTACCTTTGCTAAAAAGAACCACTTGCTTTGAATATTTTTTGCTTGTTTAATGACACATTTGCATTCAGTGTACACAACATCTCCACTGCAACGATCAAGAATGATTTTAAATAGAAAGACAAATGCCTGGTCAAATCCCACTCATCATATAGATGATATGTTATTTCTTGATAAACTATACACGTTTCAGGGTGGAAATTTTATATCTTGCAATTTGTACAGACAGATTTAAAATAAAAACATATCAGGTAAGCTGTTTGATGGAATAATATTCAGGAGAAATTGTGATTGAAACACTTATGACATACTTGTTTTTTGTCTGTCATCCTTATGTGTTGCTTCATTACCCAGGCTTGAATCCTCATCTTCTGTAGAAGGAAGCACTCTTGCAAAGCAATTCTGTCTATTGCAAAACTTTACGTTCATTCTTCACATTACATTTGTAGTGTGAATTGCAAACAACAGCATACAGTTCCTTTTTTAATTTTCCCAGGCTTCTGCTAGAAATACACACCGTCAAGTGACTGAGTGACATTATTAGTTGTTAAACAGGATGTACTTATTTAGTTGTCTTGGGACAGATAATCTGGAAAAACTGAGTCAGTCCTGATGCACATTGCCATGCTAACCCAGAGACACCTGATTGACAGCTTTGTGGAGGAGAGGTTACAATTGAGAGGAGGCCATCTAGCCCCTCTTGCCTTTTTGGTTGCTGGCAACTTAATGATCTAAGAAGTTAATTCATGCATACATCCCTTTCTGCAAGGACCCCATAGTCTACAATTCACCCACATGACCGGCAGATGGGCTTCAGACTCCCAGAAGAAGTGTAAAGAAATATCAGAAGACAGTTTATCACCTTTCCAAAAACATGCTCAAGGGTGGAGTCACATTCAGTAGCTCTCCAAGAACAAATAAGAAACTAAAAAAAGTTCAAGTAGGTACTGTAGCTGCGTCAGCATGCATAGACTGCAAAGGAACAAGTAAAGGTTTATTCCTGCTGAAAGGGAAAGAAAAGGGACACAACCTTCTGGCTGTGGAGCCTTCCTCAGGTGTAAGGGATTTACCTGTTCCTAAGAAGCTAGGAGTTTGTCTTGGCACTTTACTTTCTTGCTTTGACTAAAGAGATGTTTTAGGACTTCATTTCCTGTAGAAAGCCTGCGTCTTTGCGAGTGGCTATGCTGGGATGCTGCAGATGGGAGGGGAGATATATTGTGTGCATTTTCTGGGAACAGACTAGACCAAAAAAAATTTAACATGAAGAATATTTTTCAATACTGGAAGGCTTTGTGTTTTTGTTCTTGAACATATATTACGGTAATACAGTATATTATATATCTTGGTAGTGAACATGTATTAAAAAGATGTCATGAAGAAAACGCACGCAGGGCATTAATAAAGGCACGATTCCAAAACATTCTAAAAGCACCCTGCTTGTCCTTCTTTCTTCCCCAATATAAATCCCATGAGCTCTGACTCACAGCTGGGAAAGCCCGGAGAGCAAGGTGCATAGCACAGCTCTATTGTTAGAACATCTGACTCAAGCTGGGGAATAACATTGAACAACAAGCTTACTTACTTAATAGCTGCAAATGACTGAAAAACATAATTTACTCAAAATTAACTGAATTCTTGTTGACATCAAGAATCTTGATTTCTTGGACATTAAACTCTCCCAAAGACGAATAAGAGCCAAATTAGAGGAGGCCATTCAGCCTGTCTTGTTTGCATGGTTGCTAGTAGATCAACAAGGGTCTCGTCCAGTCTTCTCTTGAAAGACCCATGAACCTGCCTGAGCAACACGATTCAGCTGTTTGCTCTGCACTTCCAGCATCCTTTGTGTCAGGAAGGTATCGTATTACCCCTGCTGAATGCATCCTTTCTTAGTTTCTACTCTTTACTCAGCTGAGCCCCTGTTGAGTTCTTTGTAGCCTGAGTAGCCTTTCAAGATTGTCAATGTGGTATTTGTTTTAAGTCCTCTTAGATGTTTTTGCTTAGAACTACAGAAATTCAATAGCACAGTCGTTAATATGGTGGAACTTGAACGGCGTGTTGGTTAAGAGCAGACCTGTGGCAGCTGGAGCAGTCCAGGAAGTAGTGCCTTCCTCAGTGCTCTTCCTCTTCTCACCAGAGCAGCAGGATGACCTCTGGAAGCGTTTCAGCTTGGTCTTCAGTCCTGCTGTTCACATTTACCTAAAATAAAAATAAATGTTAATGTAATAAAATAAAAACAACCTCAAAGAGTCATGGATAGGGGAAGCTGAAATCCCGATCTTTATACTTTTTAAGAAGATCATATATTACAAAGTTGCCAGTTTGTTCTTTAATTTATTTTATATGTGATAGAAAAAACATCAACCTGCCTTTGTAGCATTCATAAGAATGCAAGGTCACAGAAAATATAAAAATAAATAATAACAAATAAAATAAGAAAGTTTCCAAATAAGATAACATCTGGCCCATCTTACCCATTTCATAATTAGTAGTTATTTAAACCCAGAATCTCTCACTTTTAACTTTCAATGGGCAAGTCATTGGCTCCTTCTTTAGTAAACACGTGAGTGAAATACTGATTTACTACATCAGCCATTTCCTTTCTTTGTTTAGAGTTTTCCCATTTTCATCCCAGATCTATTTTACTGTATTCATTCAGCTTACTCTTTAACTTTTAACAAAAAGAACATGAATAAAATGTTATTCAGCATTTCAATAATCTTAATTTAATTTTAAGTTTTGTAGAAGCTGAAGAATATCTTTTTTTTTGTCTCTTCAGATCGGAAATGTAGCAATAATGGATTCCCTGTGGCCCATACAAAAAGAAGTGGAATGGTTTTCTTTTTTGGTATGGTTTTGATTTGTGCAATAAACAATAAAAAACTCTTGAAGTCAGCCAGGCCAGCCATGATGCATTTCTAAACACTGATGATGAAACTGCTGTTTATTTCAACTTCTTGCTTTGCTTTGTGAGGATACAACACAGCGCCCTCCTGTGGCCACCTACCGGAGGACACCTTCACATACACCAGTCAAACCTAATTCAATTCACTGCCAGGTTCTATATGTCATTAACATACAGTATATCCTCCATACACAACTGTAAAGCTAACAGGCTATTTTTTGTACAACAAAATACAGCTTAATCAAGATTAACTGTGAATTTAAAGTGGCTAAAAGTTTGGTAGACACCACCATGGAATTGTGCTTTTGCAATAAAGCAGGAAAAACACCGAGCAGAGCAGTGTGGAGCACAGCAACAGGAAATATCTTAGACGTTTTTACTGCAGTGTGAAGTCTTTTACTGTATACCAAGCCAGTAAAATTCAGGTTAGACTATTGTGCCCTATACGTTTGCTTGCTGTGCTGCCTGCTGCGTGTGTTTCTCTATAACTCCACAACAGAGGGTCCATTATCTCACAGTCTAACACTGTACTGCCTCTGCACCGGCTTCTGAAATGATCTGTCACAGTGGCAAGAATTTGGATAAGAATATCATTCCTCAACATTTCAATTTAGTTAGAGTTTTTAGACATTTCTATACTATTTCAATTATATAGAAGATTATCACCAAACTTCTGTCTACCCACGCTGTCTACACATTTAGCCCTCTGGAACAGATGACCAACTAAGACAGAGACCCTGAAAGAGAAGTGTGATGGTGGAGTCAGAAGGTACAGTATGCTGCACTGGAAGACAGTGTTCCTTAAAATGGCAACAGAATGAACTTGAATTTTAAAGTTACAGACAGTTACAATGCACAATCAATTCGAGTTTCCTTCAGCTGTCACACAGAGATATACAGTATGCACTGTACAGTAGATATTCCTCATCCTTATTCAGGAGTCAAAAGCACTTGGAAAGTATGCAAAAATGGTAAAGTGAGCAATTTAGCCAAAATGTGTGTGAAGAGCTGCGTTTTTTCATTCAGATCTCAGTATTAACATATCACTACATTTTTCTCATGTTTTAGGACTTGTCTGTCTGTATGCACAGAATATAGCTTCAGGGCCGGTGGAAGCTAGTTAGTAAAACAGATCACTTCAATTTAATCTTAATTGTTTTATGTACTGTAGGTGAGTTTGCAGTGTGCAGAGCGGTGCTGAAAGATGACTGGAGTTCAGCGCAGACAGTCGGCCTGAGTCCCTTTCTCCCCTTTTCGGCTAAGAGTCTCCTTCCCGCCCACTCAACTCCGTTGTGTCATGGATTTCCTGGTTTTGACATGAAAGAAACTCCCTTTGAAAAAAAACAGAAACATTCCCGAAGGTAATAAAGCCAGAATATAATCCCCGTTTTCTTATTTTCTTAGAAGTGATCGTTTTCTTGTGATTTTGCCTGCATTGCATTTAAACGCTAATCCTGAATAATGTTTTTAGTTTAATCCATAATGATTAATCCTAACAAAATGCACCTGAGACAAGGTTAACACACAAATACAGGAAATACTAAATTATTTACATTTAATAAAATAGATCAGTATATTAAAAATGTTTTTTTTACTTTATGTTATGGACGAAAGCCGCTATACAGACACAGCGACTGCTGTCATTTGTGCTAATTGAGGACAAAATGCCATTTCACACAAGCATTCACAGGCAGTGCACAATGTCCTGCTTCAGTCTCAGGCCTTAATCACACTGAGTCACTTAAACAGCTGCATCATGTTTTTATTAGCACTTTTATGTACTTAAAACCTACCTACATTTTAAAAAAATATTTAGATTTAGATTCTTCCACTTAATTAATAAAAGTCAAGTCACAGTTAGATACTGATTTCATTTTTAAAACATTTTCATCCCACGCAGTTCAGAAATCTTCCTTTTGAGTTGCTAAAAGAAGAGCTCTAAAATAATCCATTGAAGTGAAAGAATCCTCTTGGTTTAATTAAGAACTTGCAATATTTAATATATCTATATAATAAGAAAATATATATTTAAGAAATGTTTTGGATTACTCATGGGAGAAAATGGTTCAAAAGAGCAGAGGTATCAGAGCAGTCATTAATGGGTTAAATGGTAAAATACAAAATGTTGCTTCACTAAACAAGACAACCACATTGTTTACTGATTTTTTAAGTTTCCTTCAACCAGTTCGGAGCAGATTACTGGTAATGCCTATTGCAGCCTTCCTGCAGACATACTTTGCCAATGAATTCCTGCTATGCAGCGGAAATGCAATGCCTGCAAGACATTGTTTTGACTTTCACACCTTTAAGTTAGAGCTTGATTAAAAACACAAAATAAATAACCTGTGTCTCAGCTACTAGAGCATACTCCTGTAAAATTAAGTTGCTTGGTGCTTCTGTGCTCCCAAGTCCTTTGTTTAAATTATATATGTAAATATTATATTATGTGGTCTATATGTGAGGTGACCCGGAGAGAACTGTAAGTTCAGACAAGCTCATGAGTTTGTTCACATCTTTTCTTAAGTGTGCATTGATCCAGTAAAACTGAACCTGCAGTACCAGTTAACAGAGCTGTACGGACTTACTGTGGTGGTAAATCAAGAGGAAACCCCTCCATGTCTTTGCTAAGCTCAATGCTTCAGGTGCCCACTGAACAAATCCCTCAAAGATTTCCCAAAGCTAAAAGAAAAGAACGATATGTACAGTATTTCCTACACTTACCTGTTTTGTCACGTTTCTGTTCTGTCGGTCTGTTAAATGGGTTAAAGACTGACAATTACTACCTATTATCTGATGATGTCATTGTCTCACCTAAACAGATCTCAATTCAAGATGCTAATTAGAGAGATATTAGACATTTTGTTTTGCAAAACACCTTTATTTTGTCAAACACTATATGACCACTTCAAACAAGGAAGTCTACAAATGTGGACAACATAATAAATACTGTGATTAGCAGCATCCTTTGTGAGCAAATACTATGTTATTGCTCTAGGCAGTCATATTAAAGGTAACCTATCCCAACACTGGTTTAATAAACCAATTAAAATGTGATATTTAACTATTTCACCTTAATTTAATGTTTTTTTGTATTCCAGTAGGTTTCATTTCAGATGTAATGTATATGAAGATTGAACGTGCTCTAACTTTCATCACCTGTTCCTTATAATTTTCTACGTAAACAGTGTTTCACACAAAGAATGGGGAAGGAAAAGAATAATGCTCATGGTTTGTGGATATCCTGAAATAAAACTTGCAAAATGTGTAGGCAGGCTGTAGCTCTTTTAACGTAAAGAGATTACTTTCATGCATTTCAAATCAGTGCAGATAGGAACTGTGCTTTACATTTTGTTATAGTGAACAGTCATATGCCTGTTCTTGCAAACTTGCTCATCATATGTATTTAAAATTTAAAAATATAAACTTTAAAAGTCTACTTTCTTGATTATCTCAAGGTCCACAAACATTTGTATAAAGAAGTAGCTTCAGTTCTTGTTTTTAATCCATTTTCCATGTAATTTTCACTTGCGCTCTCTTGATTTGTGCAGGGTTGATTTTGTCCTCAAAAGCCTTGAGGATTTTGAACGTTGATCATCTTTGTTCTAAAACAACTAAAGGTTCAGTTCTTTGAGCTTGTCAGAATTTATCTAGATGTGAATGATGTGTCAACTGAATGTTTCCAATTTTGTATTTATAGTTAATGTTTTGACTACCTGTATATAAAACCCTGCACTTGTCAAGTGTTTGACTAGTCTTGAAGTTTATTTATATTTTATTTAATCTGCAGTTTTGGGAATCCTCCTAATACAGCATCACCTTCAAACCTGACTAGTTTACTAATCATACCAAAATCTCCAGCTCTGATATAAATCAAGAACAGCAGTGATCCTAGTACACATCCCTGTGGTACTCCACCAATTACATCACTCCAATGCGAACATTCCCTCCTGATTTTTTACTGTTTTCTCTTTACTGATCCTAACAAATACAAACACACATTTCTATGAAAACCTAGGGCCTGTAATTGGGGAACTAATCTTGTATGAGAAACTTTAGATGTCATCGAGACATACTGTCTGCTGAGTACAAGGATGAAGAATGAACTCGTTCTGCTTGTATGGATGGCCTTTGCCTCGACTGCAGGTGAGACCTGTGAGATTTGGGATCAGTGATGGATGAGTCCTCTGAGATGCTGCACTGAGCTCCCTTGTCTAGTGCGATGTTGGGTGGCTTGTTGAAATATTATTTCTTTCACTACTTGGAACTTTCTTCTGTCACTAAAGTTCTCCATGTTTGTTGATAGTTTAGGTTGCACACCTCCCTGAACACTGGGTTCCTAAAAGTCACTTGGAGCCCTTTGAGTGTCTTAATTTCCTTCTTCATTACTTTCACTTTTTCCAGCAGAGTCTGGATTTTGTGGCAGTTATCACAGCTGTTGGACAAACATCTAAACACAAAGAAGCAGGAATATGACTGAGAATTGTGCAATGTGTTCTAACGCGACTCAGACAATCTGCAGTGGACCTTAAAACAGACACATACAGTATTAGAAGATCGAAGGTTTGATGGTCTTTATTTACCACAGTACCAAGATACACAAAAGATCCTGTGTCTGGACACTAATCTCCTTCAACAGCAAACGCAATGATTTCTCTCAACACCCCCTAGCTGGTTACATGCTTGATAGAATGAGGGGGTGCCTAGAACCAACAACATAGCAGAATTTTATTGTCATCCTTGCTCTTCCTTCCTGGCATTTTCTCTTGTATGAGTGAGACTGTGGATGCATGACACTTTACCAGTGATGTCTACACCAGCAGACTCTGGCCTGGTAGAGCTGTTAGCACTGCTTGCTTTGTCGGACATTGTTAGACACAAAATCAACAGTTAATTCTCCTATTTTGAAGTTCTGCTTTCTCCTGTTATTTAACTAGGTTCTTACAACACAATCGTACAACTAGAAATAACTAGACATGCTATTAAATCTTCGCCGTCAGTCTTTCACAATCTCTTGTGAAAAACATTGCTCACATGTATGCTTGCAGCACTTACAGGATGCGGAGCAAAGGAAGTTCTAAAGCAATTACTGAGAAGTTTACATGCTTGGAGCTTTCAGGTCCTACATACCTGTTGCTGGTACAGACAACTGGAATTAGTGAAAGAACACTTAGGAAACGTAAAAGAAACAGACATGGATGAAGGTAGATGTTTGCTTGAAACATGTGCTTAGCATTGGATATATACATCATACCATACATGCACAACTGTTGCTGTCAAATCCTGCTTCATATAAATATGGTTTGTATAATATTTCACTTTGACAATAATGAAAGTAACCTTTATTTTAAATAACACACTTAATGTATGACATCAAAGTGCTTCATATTCTTTTTGAAAAAGATTAAACCAAATTTATAAAAAGGAATCAAAAAGGAAAATTAAAGGTAGAAATGTATTTTTCAAATCAGATTTAACAACTCAGTCACAGATGTTGATGCATGTGCTTTGTGTGCGATGGAGTTTAATTAAAATGTTAACGTGGTAAAACCAAAGAACCTGGCAGCAGAAGGATTGCTGTCCAGCTTTTGAAACTGAAAATATGCCAGATATCAGAGATTAAAGGCTTTGATGAGAACAGGGTAAGACCAGAACATATTATGCAACATGACATGAGCCTTTCAAAGCCTAATGTTTGAATGTTTCAGAAAGCCTGTTAAAACACTGGATGGTAAATTATTTGCACTTTTATCTATTAGAATTAGAGAAATTTATATAGTTAAATTACTTTATTCTTTGGGACCAAGTCCTGTTGCTGTTCCAGAATTAAAAGCCAAACAAATCAGACAACACTATATTCCAGATTTCTGACAACCCATGTACAGTATGTGCAGCCAGAGATATTTGAATTACAGCCACTAGCCAAGTTCTGAAAGTTGTCCATTACCTTCTGAATGAGAGTGAAAATCCACTCCATCACACAGATCAGTGTTTACATCACTTTCATTCGGTAACCGAGGTCAGAAATGGCTTTAGGTCAGGTTTCCAATCTTAGTTGGACTTCGATGCACTTGCAGACAAAAGTAATTTAGTAATGTATAGTTGTTCTACCTAAAGAAAGAAAGCAGATTCAACCCTACAATAAAATAATTAAGTACTACATAGATGAAGTATGAAGATGAAATATTATTTATACAGACCATTTGTACTTCTCTACAGTTGTTCTGTCATAAAAATGTAAAAAACTATTTTCAGAATGTTTAAAATGTCTTCAAATTCTAAAGAGATTTATTGAGTCATATTTTGTCAAAATTGTAATGTTATTTTGAGACAAATGAAAAAAAAACATCTTATCATGAAGTTAGATTTTTTTAATTAATAAATCAAAAGATGTTTGACCACATACGCCCTCTGGTGGCAAATATCTGACCAGTTCAGACTTGAAAAGCTACAGTTTGCTTCGGCCAGGCAGGTCTGAACTGTAATCGTAAATGTGTCTCTGCACACACTGTACATGTAGTTGTCAATTCATCCTACGAGGACAGAATACCAGACTGTGTCATTATTTTACGATTGTTAACACCATATATATGTCTTCTGTCCTATTTATATAATGCACCTGAGTGACTAATGAGAAACAATTTTCATTATACTATGCACCTGTGTAAGTTTAATGACAATAAAGTTGAATTGAATTGAGTATATGCAACGCAACAGTAAGTATTGTTGCCCTCACTGAAATTCCAGTTTCGGTGAGCTTCCTTCACCACACAGTCACAGTGCTGAAGGAGAAGGACAGCATTCTAGACCCAGGCAGCAGGTCAGGCACAGGGAGAGCTATGTGCAGGACCACCAGACTGCCCTGCGGCAGAGAAGGGCAGGATGGCACTGGGACAGACCGCACGCGATCACAAGGGCTTCCCCAGCCTGGGGAGGAGACTGTGCAGCAGCAGGAGACAGTGTTGAAAACGAAGCGTCTCCCCATGTCCATCAGTTACAAGTGAATAAAGCATATTCCCTCCTTTAATGAATTCCAGTTACTCTTCTCAAAATGCAGATACAGATTTCCCACTCTAAAATTAAACAGGCTTAGGACTCATTTATTCCTGTGAAATAACCCTGCTCAAGAGAGGATTCTCTTGTGTGTTTATGTGTATTGTTTATTTCTGTGATTTTCTTCTAATTGCCTACTGCTGCAAAACAAAATGCCCCCTGGGGATAATAAAGACTCTCTCTCTCCTCTTACCTGGAGAGCATTTTAGAAGCTTTTAATTCACCAGTTCACACCATTGACTTATCCCTGCAAGATACGCAGAGCTGACATTTTGTGGACGTTTCCCTTTATTGTTTTATTTCAACACACCCGAGTGAATTTTGGTGGACTGAACTAAATTGCTGGAGTTTTCTTTAATTTTAAAGCTCTTCCATCATATCAGAGTGCCACATGTATACTCTTCATCAACTATATACACGTGTTATATATCTATTTTTAATTAAAATATTTTTTCAATAATTATAGTGGGAACTGCTTAATGATTTCCTCATCGATGACAAAACAGGGTGTAAAATTTCCTTCCTGAAGTTTACTCACTGGACTTTGAGAAACATGACTAAACCTGTTTCACAACAGTCCAGACACTTGGGCTATAAAAGAGACAAGGGTTCCAGAAGGCAGAACACAAGAACCCACAGCTCCCCGAGGAACGATGAGAACTCTCAGCGCATTGCTGCTCCTGGGTCTGGCGGCCGCCGCCTGCTCCCTCCCCATAGCGCTTCCCAGCACCGCGAAGAACGATGAGGAGGTGGCAGAGGTAAACCTTTACTGGCTTGGCTCTCTCGAGCTTCTTCTCCTGACACCTGCTGCTCCTTGACATCACAGTGCTGACTTTCCTTATTTTTTAATATCCAATTTGATACAAACGCTGCATTTAAAAAAAACAATGCATAGCCAAAAGGCAGCGAGAGCTGTGCTTGTAACGTGACCCTCGTCTCTTCGGCAGGCCTATCTGAAGAGGTTCTTTAACCTCACCACTCCGGAGGGACCCATCCAGAGACGCCGGATCAGCCCCATGACTGAGAAGGTGAGAGAGATGCAGAGGTTCTTTGGGCTGAAGGTGACCGGAACCCTGGACTCGGACACAATGCAGATGATGAATAAACCTCGCTGTGGAGTCCCTGATGTAGCCCAGTACTCTACATTCCAAGGGAATATCAAGTGGCCAAAAACCAGCCTGACATACAGGTAAGTTACAATACAGATAAGCTTCCTCCATGGTCGAGAGACTACTCAGGTTTCCCAGCGTTGTCTTGCCCCCTCTTTGCATATGAGTGGACTGGCTCCCCATTCCGGCATGGTGTTGCCACCGTGACCCTCTAGGGCCTCATTATTAAATATATTTTGACCCAGAGTGTGATGCACTTGCACATCAAAATAGACTTTAGGTGGCATATTAAAAATACCGAGCTTAAATCGGATATACGTTTTTTTCTTTCTAACACTCCTAAAACTTTTTAATAGACTTGTTTAAAGTATGTTAATGCCATCTAAAGCTGCTCTGGTAGCAGTGTGTACAAAAGGCATATAAACAGGAAAAATCTTGAAAAATGCTGATGCTCTGGGGAAAAGGGGCATTTTGGGTTGATTCTGAATGAATGCCTGCAGGATTGAGAACTACACGCCGGACATGGCAGTGCAGGACGTGGACAGAGCCCTAGAGAGAGCTCTCCAAGTGTGGGCCAAGGTCACCCCTCTGCGCTTCACCCGGATCTACAGCGGCACCGCTGACATCATGATCTCCTTTGGGGCCGGAGGTAAACCTCCTCACACATGTTACCTGTGCCAAAGTTCGATCAGGAGAAATCTTTTTCTTTTTTTGCATGAAACGTTAATTAGCCTAGTAGCATGTTTTTCTAATTTTACAACGAAAAGGTCTGCTTCTAGCTTTAGCACTGCCAGCTACAGCTTCACTATTTATCTTGAACCGGGCCGGGGCTGGGGCACAGCTGAGCTCTGTTCTTTTCCGCCTGTAGTTCACGGCGATTACTACCCTTTCGATGGACCAGACGGTACTTTGGCTCATGCTTTTGCTCCCAGCGAGGGCATCGGTGGAGATGCCCACTTTGATGAGGACGAAACATTCACCAGCGGATCCATGGGTAAGTAGCCAGAGGCGAGGACCCATTTTTGAGAGGAGTGTTGTGTGTGGGAATTTCCTTCTGACCAATCTTGGGAGCAAAGCTGTCTGAAAGCACATTGTGATGCCTTATCGCCTTGTTGGCCTCTGATAGTGGTTAGTTTATTGATATTATCTGCTTAGCAGATGCCCCAAAGCCATTTGAACCAAACCGCGCATTTCTGCGAGAGGAAAGACCCTATTTTGCTCAGATGCTTAACAAAAGCTCAGATGGATCAGAAAGTCCTTTTATAGAACCTTACTTCTCTTCTGAACACACACCATTACCCATTCTGAGTGTACAACGATCTCTCCTGCAGGGTACAACCTGTTCCTGGTGGCGGCCCACGAGTTTGGCCACTCTCTGGGCCTGTCCCACTCCACCGACCCTGGGGCATTGATGTTCCCCGTCTACAGCTACGTGGATCCCGACACCTTCTCCCTCCCTCAGGATGACATTAAAGGAATACAGTTCCTTTACGGTAAGAAATCAATGTATAATTTCTAGAGGGAATTAAAGAGACACATTTCCATGCTCCGTGTTGATTGGTGTTCATCTGGTGGACCCTCAGGCCCAAACCCAGATGTGGACGGAGGCAACCCTGACCCCAACCCAGGCCCAACCACCCCCAACGCCTGTGACCCCCGCCTGTCCCTGGACGCCGCCACAACCCTGCGAGGAGAGAAGATACTCTTCAAGGGCAGGTAAATACAACAACCACGTACATTCCTATACAGCGAAGGAAACAGGCTCTGGGTGTTTCTGTGTTTACAGCCCCTTTAATGGCAGGAATACACCACGTCCTGTTTCTTGCAGGGTTAAGGATAAAGAAAAACAGAGCACTTCTGCAGATCCCCTCAAAGTTGAATGTGATACAACAGGATTTCTACACTATATTAAATCAGGAAATTAGACTTGGCTTTACTAAAATATGGTTTGAAAGGGTTTTCAAAAGAAATTTAAAGCAGTTTTCCTGTTTGGCAATAAAGCAGACACCTGACTAAAAGTGTGTCTTTCTCTTTAGTTTCTTTTGGCGCAGTTTCAGCCAGTCATCCCAAGTGGAGCAACACAGAATCAAGTACTTCTGGCCTGAGCTTCCTGACAACATCGACGCAGCCTACGAGAGCCTGGAAAGTGACAGGGTGTATCTCTTTAAAGGTCAGTATGTTCTGTCTGTGAAGTGAAGTGCACCAGACAGCTGTGACTATGCAGTCTTAACCGGGCATCAGAGAAGATGTTACAGGGTACCTCATATGATCCAAATTGCAATAATGAATGTCTACATCACATACTGTATATGATATCATACTATACCATATAAAGGTAAGGAAAGATATGAATGAAGATGCTCATCTGTGATTTTCTGCAGGAAACCAGGTGTGGGCTCTGTTTGGATATGACATTGTCCAGGGATACCCCAAAAGCATTACCACTCTGGGCCTCCCACGGAGTGTGACCAAGATTGATGCTGCTGTTTACGATGAACAGTCTCGCAAAGCCCTCTTCTTCACTGGCAACCAGATCTACAGGTAGACCTTTTAATGTCAAACATCAGAACCTCTGAACCAGATGCTCTGAGTCCTGCTGCTAGATCCTTTCTCACCTGTTGGTCTCTGTCTGTGGTCACAGCTATGATGAGGCCACCAGGAAGGTGGACCAAGGCTTCCCAAAATCCATTAAGGACGTCTTCCCTGGAATTGGCAATAAAGTTGATGCAGCCTTACAAGACAGAGGTATGTGTCTTCCCTGACAAGTAGGAAGAAATCACTTACAGAACAGTCATTTTGACAGGTGTCTTTTTGACTACAAACAACAAACATGTGACATAAGTTAAGTCAAAAACGGTTACTATGTTTAATGTAAAACAACAAACATTGAAAAGAAAAGTAATTCAATTAGAATTATTTTTACTACTTCACTTACTTTTAAGAATAAAAAAAATTGGGGCTATACAAATAATCTTCCCCAATAAAGCACATTTTTGCCTGATCTGTTCAAGACATCTCATATAAGATATTTCCAAATTCCGAAATAGTTTTCTACAAGGATATTTAATGTCTGCGTGATTTTGCTATTGGTGTGTATTCACTAACACAGCTGTCATTGGTCACACTTATAATCCATTGTATTTGTTTAACTTATGGCAATTCCTATTTTCCAGGTTTTACGTACCTCTTCAATGGACAATACATGATGGAGTACAGCTATACGAGAAGGGCTCTTCGTGTTTTGTACACCAACTACTTTCTGGGCTGTTAGACCAATTACCAAGTCATGTGAAACGTATCTTTTAAATTAAGAAATCATCAGAAGGATTTAGGATTTATTTTTAAAAACATGTCAATTCAAGGATATTTTAAGTGAATGTATTTATTTGGTTATGTTAAATTATTATACAGTAGATGTTCTTTGATGTTTTCTGGTTATTTTATTTAATAAAACACCAGATGTTTCCATATTTACATAATGATTGATTAAGCAAAGTATACAACTACCTGGTAAATGATTACTTTTATTTTATTTCAATGGTAAATTATTGATTCCTTTTGATATTTTTCATTGTTTTTCATGGCTTCAAGCAAAATTGTTATATGTTTTTTATTTGCCTTGTATTTTTATACAATAAAAAAATTTAAATAAACCCCTCTTAGTGCATGTTCTTTTTCTTATAAAGGAAAGGTATGTTAATCCCTGGAATGCTATTGCAGCCTGCAGAGTTGTGGTACTCTATCTTATACCAGTGTGACTCTAACAGGATCACTCAGCCCCACAAGCTCCTCACATTGAACTGTGTCCACAATGAGACCAGTGTGTAGGCTGAAGAAGCTCTTTTTTTCTCAGTAACGTTATTTTATTTGGTGTGTGGCGAATGTTGCACTGCTTGCTGCTTAAATTACCTCCTTGGGGATGAATAAAGTATTTTGAACTGTTCTGATTTGATCATTTCAACTACCAGTATACACTGTGTATCTCCTGTATGTTACCTCTCTATATTCTTTAGCTCTTTTGTAAATTATGTTACAAGTGACCCAAGTAATACAGTACATAGGAGGGCAATACAGCTTTTCCATTTGATTGGACCCATGTCCATCTCCCACAACAGTACAGCCCTGCCCAGGTAATCCTTCCATCGCCAACGCCTGTTAAATAAACTTCCGTGCTTCTGCAGCTTTCCACACAGCTCTGCTCGGTGCTGTCAGAGAATGACATTCCGTTACGCCCGGGATTGTATCTGCTTGGTCCATGCGGACTGCAGTACTAGTTTCCCAGTTTGACGCATATTATAACACTATATAAAGAAATCATGCTTGGCAGGGAGTTCTGATGGGACTGCACAAGTGATTAAAAACTGATTTTTTAATACTTTTAATTGAATAATATGCTGAACCCTTACCATATGCATTGTAAATGTCTGAGGATACGCGTGATTTAATATATTGTACTCAAAATCTAGAATCTGTGCAAAGAGCACGTGCAATAGAAAAAACCCAAACAGTTGGGTTTGACACGATGCAAGCACATTCATCCCGTCTGGGCACGACCAGACAAGCCTCACCCACGCTGGTAGGCTGTTTGTGTCTTACTCCTGAAGCTGAAAACACAGGCGACCACCCCCACTGCCCCCAGGCTGTGGAAAACTCTGGCATGAGATGTGACGTCAGACTTACCTGCATATGGGGGATTCCAGGCAGTGGAGATTCTACCTTTAAGTGCTTTACAGTGGGCTGACTCATGTGTTTGTTGATCCCTTTTCGTAATCCTTTTCTTTTCTCCTTCAGACTTGACCAACTCCCATATTTTATAATAGATCTATTCATATGGGCTTCCACTGTCTGGCTGACTCAGTGTTATGGATAAAGAACTATGCTCTGTTTTGGCTCAGGCTCTCTTGTGTACATTTATGCAAGACAGACAGACTGACCGACCAGTCTGGGGGTGTACAAAGAACAGAACTAACCCAAATGACGAACATGAAAAACGTTTCTTAGCAACACTGCATGATCATGTGCTTGATAACCACTGGACCTGCTGAATCCACCCACAGGAATCAAAGAAAGGGACACACTGTCACCTTTCACACTTGCTGTACTCTGTAATTTTAACCATCCTTCATTTTCAACCCCTGACCACGAGGACGAGGCTTTGCAGGCACGTAAAAGACACAACACAATCCATTTAACACAACATGAAACCAATAACAAATAAGACACGTACTGTACGTGTAAGATGAGAAAGAAAGAAAATAAAGTAAAATTTACAATCGATTAACCAACAGGTTAATAGCTTTGGGAATAAAAGATAACTCAGTGCTATAGTACTTGAACCTGGGCAGTCTAAATCGTCACCGAGATAGAAGGACCTCATACTGGCGGTCTTGGAAACATGGTCAAGACAGTTCTGACCACACTGCAAAAAATGAAAGATCCTTGCTTGGGTGCCAAACTAATGCAGAGCTGCTTTTCATCAGTGTTCTTTTTCTGTGTTTTAAAGCTCAACCTTTCTTGCCCTGTTCTTCCTGGATGCACCGCAGACAGGTCTGTGTAGTACTGCACTCCTGCCCCCTAAGACATCCACACCTGACACACTCTCGGGCCTGATCAGCCTGGGCTCACCTGCTTCATCGTCCCAAAGGGGAGATCTGCTTTACAGGCAGACAGGGCCCCCCAGAGCCCCCAGTTGCCTCTCTAATAATGCTGCTCTTGAGATGCAAATGTAAGCTTTTTTAACAGACTTACAAAAAAAAACATCTTAATATAATTACTTTGCTTATGAAAAGCAACACCCCTCCCCACACACACAGCAGACATCTCCACAAATATCATTCTGATTTAAGATAAGATCACTTTATTGGTCATACACAATTTCTTGCATTAGGAATTTGTCTTTTCGCATACCCCAGCTTGCTCTCCATGAGACAGACAGACAGGGAGAGAAGCTGGGGGTCAGAGCACAGGGTCAGCCATTTATACGGTGCCCCTGGAGCAGCTGGGGTGAAGGCCTTGCTCAGGGGCCCAATGGAGTAGGATTCCTCTGCTGACGGCAGGATACGAACCGGCAACCTTCCAGCCACAGGCGCAGATCCTGAGCCACAGAGCCACTCCACCACCCCGTTAAACACACAAGGCACCCCGTTTAGTTACTTGCACTTTGTGTTGTGTTGTTTTTTTTAATTGAGTCAGCCGGTTCCTTAGTTGAAGTGATATCAAACCTAAATGTTTGCAGGTTATAAAAAATGCTGGTTTCATACTTTTATTTAAAAAGCCATCCAACAATGGCCGATGGTTTTCCTCTCTTCTCCATGTGCATAGACCTCATATAGTACTTTATTTCTTAGCTAAATATAATTGCAAAAACATTTATTGTCCCTCAGATAACAATGACTACAGGCCGGTAGCACTGATGACTGTTGTGATGAAATGCTTTGAGAGGATTATGGTATCCGTGCTGTGTTCAGAAGTGAACACTGTACTGGATCCATATCAGTTTGCATATAAACACCAGCGGGGCACCGATGTTCTAAAACACCTAGAGCACCCCAACGCCTATGCTCAGATGCTGTTTGTGGACTTCAGCTCTGCATTTAATACTCTGCAGCCCCATCTATTGATAAGTAAGTTGAAGCAAATGTCCATTAACCATAACATTATAAGATGGTAACATTCGCACACAGTATGTCAGGGTCAACAAAACTCTTTCCGAGTCACGATCTATCAGCACAGGTGGCCCTCAGGGCTGTGTGAGCTCTCCAGTTCTGTTCACACTTTATACAAATGATTGTACAAGCAGTAGTCAAAGCAACTTCATTTTCAAATTCTCAGATGATACAGCTGTTCTTGGCTTAATGCATAGAGGTAGCAGCTCATCTGTATACATGTCAGAAACTCAAAGATTTGTGCAATGGTATGACAACAACAGCCTAATTTTGAATGCTAAAAAATAAAATAAATAGTTTTCGATCCCAGAACAGTTGGTGATGACTCACAGGTAGTAATCTACAACGAACTTATCACTCAGGTTGATTCATATAAGTACTTAGGTGTACACATAGACCATAACCTGTGCTGGTCTACTCATGTTGAGAGTGTTTGTTCAGTAGCGCTTATATTTCCTGCAAAGACTAAGAGTGTTTGGGATCCGACAGGAAGTAATCCTACTCTTTTACTGTGCTGTAATTGAGAGCATTAATCGGGTATGGTATTTCAGTGTGGTTTGGTAATCTATCGGTTCAATTTAAATCGCAAATTACTCATCTCATCCAAACAGCTTTGAAGGTCGTGGGAGTGAAACAGCACCCCTCCCTGCAAACAATCTTTGAAAAATCCATAATCAAACAAGCAGAAAAAATTATATCAGATCCTTCCCACATCCTCAACTCTGAATATCAACTTCTTCCTTCTGGCAAATGTTTTAGGGTTCCCAAATGTATGTCAAACAGATACAAACATTCCTTTGTTCCACTATCCAAGCTGTCAATGCAAATGTGAAGGATAAACACAATTTTGACTCTCACAACCCACTTGAATGCAATATGTTTTGTGATGTGTTATAAATGTTACATGTTGTTATGTGTTATACTATACATGTGCAATAGAGTGATGTGCAATGTTTTTCTTATTTTTTGTAATAGAATAATGTGCAATGCTTTTCTTCTCTCTTTTTCGTTTGCATTCTATTTAAATGTACAGGAGTGCTGTCCCCTCTGGGGACAATAAAATCTTATCTATCTGTTTAAAAAAGAATAGATTCTGAGGCTCAGTCCTCCACCACACCGACCTCCCGTCTGACCTTTATTCGTTTTTAACCTTTATTTACGCACCTGTATCAATACAAGCTACGCTCACGATGATGACCTCAAGGCGTGTTCGACCTTGTATTGAGGTTAACAAGCTTTATTACTGGTATTGTAGGTCCCTTCCACCCTGACCACAGGGTGTTAGTTGTGATGAGTTTATATTTGTTGCATTCGTTTGTATGTCGAGACATACAGTAACCGGTAAGCGATTCATTCACTCATGACTTTCAGGTATTTAGCTAAAATGTAATTGAAACAGATATGTTGCATTCTAGAAGCGCACATTATGCAGAAAACGGATGCTAATAATTTTTTTAAAGCTAAATTTGGAGAGTTTTCAAATTCTGCATGTGATAATATTTGTCGTATAACAAACCTTTCACTTACCAGTCACCGCGGCAGGACGTTACTGGCGCGCCCTCTTGTGGCCGTGTCCTTCCACTGTTCGCTTTCATTAAGGGCTTTCCCATGTCTGTAGATCACAAATTAGAAAAACGATTATAATAGCAGAATATATTTTAAAACAAATGATAGTTTTTTATTATTGTAAACTTACACTTTTAATTCTAAATCAGATGGATATTTGACTTTGAGCCTCCTCGGGTATGATTTCATCTTTCCTTTTACCGCTCCCGGCGGCCCTAACGCCGGTTTTTAAGTTGTATAGGAACAAGTAAAGGTTTCTTTCACGTTGAAAAGAGAAGAAGAGAAACAACGTTTCGGCTGTGGAGCCTTCTTCGGGTGTGAAATTCCAAATTGGCACCCGAAGAAGGCTCCACAACCGAAAAGTTGTGTTTCCTTTCCTTTTTTCAGCATGGAATAAACCTTGTCATGGAAATATAACTATCAAGGAAGCCACAAGAGAGAGTTCTCATTACCCATTGTTGACAATGCCTTACTGTTTCTGGAACACTATCACATTAACTACTCCGCAGAGCAGAAACCACACGTCTGTGTTAAGATATGTTCATTTCACGAGTCCCAGACTCGCCGGGTCCCTGACTTATCGAAGAGAACACCCCTGTGGCTCGCTTTTCAAACTATTAATTTTTTAAGGATCACTTACTGACGTCAGACAGCTGCCAATTCTCCAGACGCATCTCTGGAAGGATAAACACTTTATCCCCCTAGGTTCGTCCAATTTGCTAAAATTGTCCGGGTCCGGATGGAGTTTCAGCAGCTGTCCGCGCTCAGGTTTGTGATCCCGGACGAGCCCCCAAATTGTCATGGAAATTTACCTATCAAGGAAGCCACAAGAGAGAGTTCTCACCTGAGTCAGGTCTTTATTTCAGTATTGCAATATTGAGTCTCTGGTTGCACTTTGTAAAGTGGCAGCAGGGCTCCCAATATTGCAATATTGAAATAAAGACCTTACTCAGGTGAGAACTCTCTTGTGGCTTCCTTGATAGTTATATTTCCATTACAACCTTTACCTGTTCCTTTGCAGCCTACGCATGCTGACGCAGCTCTCTTCAAACTTGAATTAATTTGTATAGCCATCGTCACAGAAGCTGACAAGTAGCACCGCTAGGTGGCGTTACAACACTTCACACTGGTAGTGGCGAAGATCTCTTTGTGTTGTTTCTCATCGTGCGTGTCACTTTTTAGATGGCTTACATTGGACATTTGAAAATGCAAGCATGCACGCGGTTTAGTTCATTACAATGAAAATTTTCAATAGATATCAATTAACTGTGATCCAGTTTCTCAAGGAACAGCACCTACATATTTAAGACATTTAAGAAATTGTACCCGAGAGAAGATTACAGTCTTTTATTTTATTTTAATTTTAACTTTTAAATAATACTTTTTTTGTTTTTTTTTAATTTTCCTAATTGATACTGGAAGAGGAAATTGTTTCACCTTGACTACCCTGCTTCCAAAAAGTCCCGAAAAACCACTCCAGGGGCTTCCTGGATACAATTTCAATTTTGGGGTAACTTGTGGAGATCGAATGTGGGTATTTTCACCCCCTGACTCTTGACATATAAACATCTTCATAAAAAATCTTTGTGGTTTCAAGGAATGAGCTGAGTTAACAGCTAAAAAAACCCAAAAGTTGCAGAGTTCCTAATCTGTAACGTTTGCTCTTCTGCTCGTTAAACGTGCAGTCTTTGTTCAGACAGCTGGTAATTTGTAGAGGTGAGGCCCCGGAGTGCCCATAAACAGGCATTAGACTGTGCTGACATGGCAGATTGATTCCTGAGCGGGCGTTCTCTCTCGTTCTCCTCTTCCTCATTCTGAAGGCTCCAGAGGCCAGCAAACCCATATTTGGGACTTTATCATGGAAGTCCCTTTGTTTTGTTTAATTTGGACTAATTGTAATTTGTGCCAGAATAAAAATAATCAAATAAAAGCTAACTTGTTCTTTTTCTAAGTCTGGACACCCTGTAGAACTCAAATAATACTCATTCAATATGGAATATTGGTATTCATGTATCTAATGTAGAATTAATACACCTGCCTCTGTAAAACTCATCAGTCAGGTAGTGAATATCATGCAGTCAAGTTATAGTTGTTGCTGAAAAGCTGCAGAAAGGCACAGAGCAGAAGGGTCTACTAAAAGCTCAAAGACACTGAATATGCCTTTAAGCACGGTGAAGCTAATCATTAAGAAGTGGGATCTGTGTTGTGCCACCAACACTCTGCCTAGATCAGGCTGCCCTGAGCATGCTTTTGCAATGCACTGGAGATTCATACGTGATAAAGATGTGTTTAATGTATGGATAAAATCAAATCAATCCAGCAAAAAAGTAAAGGAAATAAACCAGGTGAAGACAGAAATCGTTTACAAGGATTTCATAATTTCAGTGTAAATTGTGTAAACTGCATCTTATCTTTCTGTTTCACACTAATGATGGGTGCGTGTTTCAACGTAATGTACTCATTGACATTCAAAAATGTCTCATCGTATTAGTCTGTATGCTTCATTCATGTATTCATGGTCACACTCTTGTAGTGTTTGTCCTGCTGGAGAACTGCAAGTTAAATGTGAAAAGTACCTCCACATTCTCCAGCCTTTCCAGAAATAAAACTTCTTGATCCCGAAAAGAAACAATTGGAGCTCAATGTCCCAGACCAAGGGTTTCCACAGAGCTGCTTAGGTTGGCTTGTTAATGTCCAGTTTTCCATTTTTTTCATAAAACAGCAATGGTAATTCTTGGTGTATGGTTTGGGACAACCACCAAAGAAACTCTGAAGTATTCATCAGCTGCAGGGCCAGGAGAATCTCGGCCTTGCAAGAGACTTTAGCTTATATTGTTGTTCTTGAATTGTTGATTCTTGGGATGTACTCCATCAGAAGCAAGTTGAACTGACCAGAGGAACCTGTACTGGATTTTGATGGAACCCATTATGATGGACTGGGAACATTTAGGAACCCTAAGAGACAGGCAAAGAAAAAAAAGGAAAATGTATAAAGCATAATTATCTCTAAAATGAAATAAGCAGGAACAATAATCAAAAAGAGAAATGCAGCTCTGATTCTAGGCCATTATTCCAACATCATGAAGCAACAGGAGGAACAATAGAAGAGAAGTGTAGCTCTGATCCTGGGCAGTGATTACACTTATACACCAGTGAGGCTTCTGTGAACATGGGTCACTACACCCCCTCCTCAAACATGAACGCTTTCAGAAAGCACCATTCCAGGAGGTGACTACTGTAGTAACAGGGCGATACTCTGTTTTAATTTCCACTGATCCTTTCTTCCTGATAGTAGTTGATGTGAGACCACAGAGTGGAAATTCCACAAAGGATTATTGTGATCAGCAAATGGAATTCCACACCGATATTGTTGTGAGCAGAGAGCACCATCCCTGAATGAGACTCCAGTCTGGTATTCCACACAGAGACTACTGTGACCGCAGAGAAACTCTGCACAAGATTATTGCGATTACATTATGGAAATATTCCACATGGGAATTTCTGTGATCAGTTTCGAAAACAAGATGTTTCATCACACAGATTGCCTCAATGATTATGCACTCCTCCCCGCACATGCCACTGTGACTGCAGACCGAAGTGCTGCTGTGGAGAACTTGTGTATCTGCCTGCACAGCTTCTATGATATACAGTACAAGGCAACGTTTCTACAGTGATCTTTCCTATTGGACTAACTCAAAGATTTTTGTTTTCAGATACTGGTGCTGAAATCTGTTGTAAAAAGCAACAATAACAAGATTTTAGAGATCTTCCAAGATCTTCCAACAGCAAGGAACTGCATTTGGCTTCGTGGCAATGTTTAGATTGATAAATCTTGTAGATTTATTATCAACATGACCTGTTTAGCAAAGCTGTGTAGATTTTCTTTAAAAATACAGCTTCTTAAAAGCTGTATATTAATTACTGTGTCTGTGTACAGAGCTATCCTGTTTAAATAACGTTCTGCAAGTAAAGTCAGGAAAGGTCCTGAAAGGACACTTCAGTTTTTTATATAAAGAAGTAACTGAAAAATGACTGATACAGCAAGTGTAAATATAGTGGCTATGGAGTTCTAGCAACTTAATTGATGTTTTTGCATGATGTCCAATAAAACATTCATTTAAGGCTTAAAAGATTTTGGAATAAATAACTGGACTTTACTGGTTCCCACATCTTTTAACTTGAGAACAGGATTCACGTCAGTGCTACTGCATTTACTAAGGTCACCAGGGTATTGAGCTGTGAGAGAATTCTCTCAGTCACAATAAACGATATCTGCCTTCCTCTGCCAATCCTGTTACCCCTGTGGGAATGATGAAGAACATGAAGAACAAGTATTTCTAATTTTTCTCATTTATTTTAATAAAGATTTTATTACCATATTTTCACATGGTATTCTTGACTTACGTGTAAAAAATGAAATTTTATTTCACAGACACGGTAATTTAAACACAACCTTTAAAGAGGGTGATGCTTTTAATGTGTAACTTTGAATTGTAAGAGAGATTGCAGCTAAGACAACAGCATTGCTCTTCTTCTTACACCAATGCAAAACCTTATATGCCAGTCCATTACTCATATTGAAATATCATGAATAAAGACTGTAGAAACTGCACCAAATTAAATAACTCTTTGCACAATGTTCTCCCTAGGATTTCATGTCTTTCATGAGAGCAGCATTGATGCTGAGGTCTACAAGCTTGAATACTGAAAGTGAGTCCTAAACAGTCCTAAGAATTAAATTAGTTCTTTTGAATTAATGCTAAAGTTCAATACCCTCCTAAAAGTACATTTAAATGCCAGAAAAGGCTCAGCTGGCATCTTCCTTTACTCATGTACAGTACACAAGAGACAAGGGTTGTGATGATTCAGCCTTTTCGATGTTGTTTTTGCAGTGTACATTAAAGCAGGTTAAGGTAAAACAGACTGTATAATTAGTGCTGACAGAACGCATGCTGCTGGCTGTGGTTTCATTTAAAAAATGGTTTGAGGACTTTTGTAAGCAAGTGGATGGAGCTGAAAATCAAAGTGTGAGGCACAAAACATCCAGCACTTCACAAAACACAGCACATGTCCTAGTTACCTGCCTTCTGCAGTCCAGATCAGGGGTCTTCCATGACCTTTTTGTGCTTGTTTAACCAGCACAAAATTACAAGCACAAATGTGTGATTTCATGCTACATAACCTGCAAAAACATTAGAAAGATAAACATAGATTTTCTCCTCCAAAAGATGCCTACAATACTGCGGTATATTTGAAAGCCAGTTTTAGCCCATCATGAAACTTTTTAAAGGCTACATTGTCACAGGAAAACAGTGAGTTCAAGTCTGTATTCTCCACAATATATATACATTCGGCTTTCTTGAGAACCTCCACTGACCCCTTTTGTTTAATAAACGGAGGAGTCGAATTTACAATCTCACCCACTTCCACCCTCCTGCATAAAAATATGTCACATGCTGAGCCCCCTCTCTACACATCGTGTCTCTCTCCCCGCCCTCAACCTCATCTTCACCCTTGCAGCTGCTCCCTGGCTCATTCCTCGCTTGCAAAGGTGGGTTTTGTCAGTCTTGACCTTATAGTCAGGCTGCTATTTCCTCAGCTACATGAGTTACGTCAGCTTTATCCCTAAACGTTCTGTTTGTCATATGAATTTAAATTAGACATTCTTTTCTACTACACTAATTATGAATTTCTAACCACTAAAAGGACACTGGGGAGCCAGGAATCACAATTTTTTAGATGGAATTGTCTTCTGATTGGACTGATGCTTCAGTGTTTTTTATAATAATTAGCTACTCTCACTCTTGCTATATGAAGCAGAACAAGATTCAGCCATAATGTGCTGCCATCAATTTCAGGAGGCTAATTGATTTCTGATTCCAGAAAAGAATGAGAACATCACAACTTATACAGTACATGCCACCTTGCACACCAAGCATTGTCTCACTGTTCCCCTTTTTCTCATTTTGCATCTATTATAGTTTATCTGACATCTAATGTTTAATTTGTCCTTCAACCCATCTGTTCCTTATTAATACAATCAATAAAGGGATTTTTGTCAGACAATAATTGGAAATTGCATTGAAATAAGGCAACAGGCAGTTCTGGGGGAGAAAAGTCGGATGATAAAAATCCATCTTTAGATAACAAATCAGATTGTAATAACGATGCAAAGGAAAAACTAAAGCTCTAATAAAGAACATCCAGTTTCTCAAAGCCTTTCTGGTTTCAGAATCCCCACATAATAACCGCTCCCTGGCTCTGATTTGTAGCTGCTGGTGTGCGATTTGATATTCATCATTACTCCTGGCAGGGGAGCTCCCTTTGATCTTGAAGCTGGATGTCTGCTGTGCTCTGCTGCCTGTGCTTCTCTCTTCAGTCCCCGAGCTGCAGCGCCCTGTGCATCCAAGTGAAAACAGCAATCACACAAACCCGAGAAGAAACCACATTCTCACAACAATGCTCCTGGTTTACCTCGCTCTACAGTACCTGTTCTGCAGTTGCTTTGACTCCCTGCCAGTCTCTGGAACTGATGATAAAGTTACACATGCCTGCGCCTTCCTGCAGAGATTAACCTGAGAGCCAGCACAGACTGTGGAGTGATTTCCTGTTCCTTTTTGCCAATTGTACAGTATATCAGAGCTGGGTAATAATCAGAACACCATTCCTGTCTGTACAAGAATACACAAATACACAATCTGCTTGTTATTTCCTTGGAAAAAACATAATGGTTGCTTTTATATATAAAAGGACATTTACAGTATTTGCTTGGAAAACATGGCTAGAAATCAAACACAGAAACTAACAGCTGGGCATTGTAAGTTAAGGTCATCTCGAGCGTCTAAAAACACCTTGAAAAGACTAAAAAGGCAAACTTAATAATAGAGAAAAAAGAATGACATAATTACAATAATTGTCACAAGGCATTATCTGTCGCATCAGGAATAATTCAGGGCCTGATGCTGACAACTTAAGTGAGAGAAGAATCTCATTTCCCTATATGTAATAATATGAAAACCTTATAATGAGTGCATTTACAGAACTGTAAGCTGCAGTGTCTCTAGTAGGAAATTCTCAGTTGCTGCTGCAGATCAGACTCTCAAAGCTCAAAGGCCTCTTTATTTATTGGCAATCTGTCCTCTGGCTTCCAGGAATCATGTGGTTTGTATGTGTCTTAAACAACAGACGTCCAAACAGCTCAAACTTTGATATTAAAGGTCTAGCAATCTATTTAATGACAAAAGCACGTTATGTGTGAAATATATACATTTCATAACTATACGCATCTGCCAACATTTTTTAAATGTTTTGATTCACCGAAAAGCCAATGGGCCTTTACATCTTTACACTTTTCATTACACTTGATCCCCGCATTAGATACATTAGACTTTTCCTTCAGTACCTGTTTATCCAGAACTGAACCCCTTCATCTACAGCCCCAGCTGTATAATTAGAATTTGAGACATGATTCATCCTGGCTCTCATTACATATCCTTGCTTATCTCTATAAAAGAAGCAAAGGCCCTGCCACTCTGTGCAGTTGTTCGACTTCTGGTGTAAAATTAAAATCCAAACACCTCCCAAGGAAAAATGAAGCTCCTTTGCGTCTTCTTGCCTGTGTTGGTTCTGCTGATGGTGACGGTCCGGTGTTCCTCAGCTCGGCAATTTCGAAAGCAACGGTATGGACGATCGACCTGGAGAGACTTTTCTTACGCCCAGGTTTGTGAGATTTAGTCAAATACGACTGCTCTCAGGGACCGACTTGATCACTATCAGTTGTCTCACTGTGACTATTCATAGTTTAAGCATCGTTTCTCATGTGGTAGTAATTAGAAATACTTGTATTTACAGCTAGCTAAATGTTTGTGGAATAAACTGCTTGACCAAACTAGATATTGAAGTGAGTGGGTACTGCATAAATTAAGCCGACGCACTGCTGGAATACAGGTTTATGTTTTGCATTGTGGAATTTTTGACTAGTTCTGAAACAACACCCAGATGCTGCAAGCACTCCTGACAGTGAACTAATATCCATTCAACGTGATCTAAAAGAATAAAAAGAAATAAGGCAGTAACTTTGCTCTAGTGGTACGTTTCAGCCTGTAAGGCATGTAAAACTATCACAATGGAAGCAGATAAAGGAAATGCATTCAGTATTTAATGGTACAAAGGATGGAGGGACGTAAATGTCAGTAAATGAGGCTGCAGGGAGGACACTGATTATTCCTTTATCTTAGGCTAGCAGTCTGTTGACTGTTAAAAAAGAGCAAGCTCTTGATTACAGTGACAACCCGGAGACCCAGTTTTACAGCTGAGTGTCTTGTCCAGGGGTACCACAGCCACCCCCAAGACCCTGCAGACCCCGCCGCTCATGGGCCCAGACTGGGGCACCTTCTGCGTGGAGTCCCGTGTTTGTGAGGGGCTTGACCAGGAGCCGCGGTCTCTTCCTGCCTTTCAAAGGCATGCAGGAGAGGCCGACCGACATCTTTAAAATCCTTAAGGGTTGTGTGCAGCTCTGTCCTGCAATAGACAGGAGTCCTTTCTGATGTCGAATGGCTGCTCTCAGAGAAGGATGTCAAAGGAGCAGGCAGGGGCGTCCTGTTCAGGGGGCTGCCCCTGGAGGAGGATTAAGCTGTTTGCTCTTTAATCATCAGAGTGTTGCATGAGACAGGGTGCCTCAAGCTCCTTTGCAGGAAAACAAATCACTGAAGGAACCTAGTTTCCCAGTAGCCCGTCTGAGAAAAGCTCTGTTGCACAAGAGCGATCATGTTGCCCTGTGATTGAAACCCACTGTGCTGAGCTCGGCCTGTCACGACACCACCCACTCAGAGCTGAGGGCAAGACGTAGCCCTCGGTGAAACCAGTCGGAGGAGAAAGAAATCCTACTTCACATCCAGCGGCAATACTGCATCAAAACAGAAAGAAAGCTGAAAATATTATCTGAATATAGGAGATATTAATAAACTGAAGAGCTGTGCATTGTCCCTGTCTGATATGAGATATTTTAAATAAATATATAAATATATAAAGAAATAAATAGAGAGAGCTTAAAAGTTTAACTTAATTATTAAGTTCTCACAATCTCTTGCTTAACATGCTTAAAATTTAGCATGGCCCCGTTAACACCAGGCTTGAACAGACACGGGCAAACTCCAGCGCCCCCTAGGGGCCCAGGGGAGAGAAGTCACCACAGCAGGGTTGTACTGCCCTACACCCACTTAGAACTGAGGACATTCTGAGCTTTACTCGTGTACTTAGACATGATTTCAACATCAGATGTCCACATCATGTTTTTTCTTGCGACAAAACTGTTCTGTGACCTTCCCATTGATTCTGAAGTGGCACAGAGCTAAGATCAAAACACTCTTGCTTTCAGAAAGCGAACGAGAGATTCTGCACATAAAAAGCACTGTGGCACTGATACACGTGAGATTTGTCTTCCAAGCTTTCTGTGAGTCTTTTCTTCCCGGCCGTGCAGGAGTACCTGTCCAAATACTACGACTCGGAGGAGGAGAGCACGGGCCTGCTGAGAGCCCCCCGCCAGCCGCTGGCGCGCAAGCTGAGGGAGATGCAGTCGTTCATGGGGCTCCGAGTGACGGGCCGGCTGGACCGCAGCACCATGTCGCTGATCCAGACCCCGCGCTGCGGCGTCCCTGATGTGGAGAACTACCGGCTCTTTCCTGGGGCGCCCAAGTGGAAAACAAACACCATCACATACAGGTAACACCCCCGGACTGAGGGCCAGCAGCCCCAGGCCTCGTCCCACAGCTGTCGCACACGGGGAGAGCCCAGAGGGGCGCACCGAGCCGCCCGTGATGCAGGAAGACACTTCTGAAGGACGAGGTGCCTTCTGTTTCACCACATTGAGTTTTTCTAGCCGGCGTTCGTTCCACTGAGCTCCGTTCTGAGGGTTTTAGAAGAATCTGTTCCGAAGCCCCCAGTCAGGCAGGACTCTGTCTCTCGTCCCTGTGAAAGGGTGGCGAAGTACACATCCTCCCTGACGCGCGCGGAAGTGGATCACGCCGTCGATATGGGGCTCAGCGTCTGGAGCAGCGTCACCCCCCTGCACTTCCAGAAGATCCACAGCGGCGAGGCAGACATCATGATCTCCTTCGAAGTTGGAGGTATGTTCGCGGCGGCACACAGGGCTCGCCTCTCTGCCTCAGGCGATGCAGCACTGGCGTCTCGGAGACTCAGCACAGACTCGGTGTCTGTGGACGAGGAGTAGTTTGCGCTCCGAGCTCAGCCAGTTTGCTATTGTTGATGGAAACGCAAACGCAACCTTTGTGAGAGGATTCAGGCCCAGGGTCTCGGCTCCTCCGTGTGTCAGGACAGTGTTGTGACACGTTCGGTCAGCAGCAGGGCCTCTGTAAAATGCCTGGAGTTTTTCTGGATTAATCCAGATTTAAATCTTCCAGAAGTACAGTACAAGATGGAACAATTCCACAAAATCCCAAAGCCTTTCTGACTCTAATGAGGTTGTGCTGAAAACAGACACGTCCCTGATGAAACGCCTGCTAATTTTAAACATCATGATGGATTCCTGCTCAACCACTACAATCAAACTCACATCGACTGAAACATGACTTCTTACTTCAGCTCTGACTTTATTTTGTAGTGAAGGAATTATTGTTGTTTTATTAGATGTTGAATGGAAACACTTTTCGCAGTAGGATAAAATGGAAAAAATTTCAGCATCAAAAAAGAACACGAATCCTCCAGTAGTGTTTAGCACAATCACGTCCATCATTCTAATGTTGTATCTATTGCTCCATGCTTTAATAGTATAGTTCCTTATTGTACATCTCTGTAACCATTTCCCATAAAGTCATACTGCAGTTGCACACTCTGAGTATCTGCCTTGGCCCACATGCATTTCTGTTCCATTCTGCTGAGGTTGCCAGAAGCGCCTTTGAAAGGCTCCTGGAAAGAAGTCGTCAGCACCTAAAGCCATTAGCTGGACCGATGTGCTGATACAGAAAAACACAGGTGAACCAGAGGGGGAGCTAGAAAACTACCGTGCTGCTGCTGCAAGGGAAACTTTCTATTACAGGTGTCTGGAGGATGGAGTTAATAACAAAGAAGCAGATGAGAAGTTAAATTACTGCTCCCTTTGGCGTGGCCGGCAAATCCATCTGACTATTTCTGCTCTACTGTAGCAGTGGCGCTTAAGCAGAGACCCTAATCCAGGAACCTCCCTTTCTCACGTGTATTAGGGGCAAAAAACTAGACCACTGATCCACATTCTTACCCTAATCATTACTGCAATGGAGCAATGAATATCAGAGGTGCAATAAGACCCAGATGTCCTAGTGGCCCACCCCTGGTTAAGCACACAAAACACACATTCTGAAGACATTATCTCGCCTGTAAGGAAACTGTTGAGTGGTGGACACCTATTGCCCTACGGGACTGGTGTCCAGCCCAGGGTGTGTCCGGCCGGACTGAGTGATGCCCGAGATTCCTGCCGCAGCCGTGTGCACTCAGAGCTGAACTCGTCGCAGTTCGGAGTCACAGGGCAGCACAGCAAAGCGCAGCCCGAGGAGACGGGGGGAGCAGTGGTGTTTCGAGGTCTCACGGCGTGTTCGTGTCACGGCCCCCAGCTCACGGAGACGCGTACCCCTTCGATGGCCCCCGAGGGACCCTGGCTCACGCCTTCGCGCCCGCCGAGGGACTGGGAGGGGACACGCACTTCGACGACGAGGAGAAATGGACAATGGGCACTAACGGTGAGTACGTCCCCCCCACATCCTTCTGCCCCTAACAGCACCCCATCAGCCAGAGGTCACTTCCACAGGGAAGGGTCTTGTCCAGGCCGGCTTGCATGGGGAGTTCACCGCGAGCAGCCTGGGGAAAGCTCGGGTTTCAGGGTCCAGAGCAGGGCACCTGGGGAGACAGCAGAACCATCAGAGAAATAACACATCGCAGTTTTGTAAGCCGAGGTCCTAATCAGAATAAAGACATGCAGGTGAGGCCACATTTCCCAGAGACATCTGACAGTGGGCACATTGGGGGGAGCCGCTGTACGAGCTGGTATCGCCTGTTATATGCTGAGCATCAGTGAGCGTTTCATCCCCGTTGTCCCCCTGTCCTTGCAGGATTCAACCTGTTCACGGTGGCGGCCCACGAGTTTGGCCACGCTCTGGGCCTGGCACACTCCAGTGACCCCTCTGCCCTGATGTACCCCACCTACAAGTACCAGGACCCCCGGGGGTTCAAGCTGCCCAGCGACGATGTGAAAGGCATCCAGTCTCTGTACGGTATGACAGGACAAACCTTCCTCTTCAAACCACTGGGGGAAACACACCCCTGGCCTGTGATGGGGGCCTCTGCAGAGCACAACACCATCTCCAAATTCAAACAGTGTTGTTTGCAAAACGTGACTTAAAACAGCCACCTATAAAACTTGCAATGGGTTTTGTGAGATTAAGTTCATGATTTCTAACACCTACCATCTGATTCTGATTGGCATATCTCTAACGCTAATTGCGTCTATAAAGATTATAGTCATACTAAACAAATATCAAAATCAAAATATTTTTTTTGTTTTAAAACAAAAGTCCTGAACTGTTTTATTGTTTGTATTTTATCCCTCAAACTTGCAGGATCTGCCAATAAAAATCAGGAGAAGCATGAGAAAGAGGACCACCAGAACAGGCAGCAAATCCCCGTCCCTCCGGTGCCTCAGCCTCCCTACTGGCCAGTCCCCCGACACCCGGACATGTGCGACAACGACCTGACCTTCGACGCCGCGGCGGTCTTCGGAAACGAGCTGCTGTTCTTCAAGGATGGGTGAGGTCCCGACCCCCCTGGCCCACGCAGGAGGAAGGCTCCTTTCGCCTGGCGCCGTTTCCAAGTTCAGCAGAGTTTTAACTTTCACAATTTTGGAAACACCTGAGCTCAATAGCTGATATATATCCTGGGTCAACACAGTCGCATGAAACAGGAAAGACAATTCAAGATACCGAGAGAATGCTCTGCAGGGAAAGACATTTGAAGAAGGAAACTATCTCAATTAAAGTAGTAATTTTCTTAACATTGTTTTGCACAAAATACATTTAGGAAATAAGAAATCTCAGCAACATGGAGCAGGAGAAATGAAACAGAAATGGCTACGGTACTTCCGGTGGTATCAGCCTGAAGCCAGCAGACAGAAATCCACCCGACTTTAATATTAAAGCTGTAAACCAGGCCACTCCAGCATGCCAGCACAGCACCGCTTTGACATCACAGCCCGGTGTTACTCATAATAAATATTTACAGAGCAAAAAGCATTACCCATCTGGTAATTACACGCCCTGGCAATGGCAGCATGCACTTTTCAGGCCTGCCTCAGCTGTTTCTATTCAAACTTGCCTCCTCTGCTCAATTCCAACGCCTTCGCTCCCAGTGTGCCCAGTGCAGCTGTAATCAAGCATCTCACATGACTTTTAATTTGCCAGCCTGTGATGAACAAAACACCAGAGGCTACTAACTGCTACTCAAATCTGTGATCCACCAAGAAGGTGTGAAAGAAAAATTATTGGGATATTTCTTCATTTGAGACTTACTATTTTCATTGCCAGTTTTCATTTTATATGTATAACACATTTTACTTATTTTCTCTCTATTCCCTTCATAAACCTTAATGAACAACATGGGTCTAATAATCGGGTCTTAAATAAGTACAGCAGTGGTGCCAGAGTGATCAGTACTCTGCCAGCTGCATCTGTTACTGTTATGATTATTTCTCAGGCTTGACGTGATTCAGGGAGCAGAGCAATGATTCGAATAACAAGTGTTCGAATAAAAAGATTTTAGAGCGTCTCTTGCTCATTTTAAGAAGCCTTCAAAGTGGGGACAGTTCTGGACACACAACCTGCACACACAATCACTGTTTGGGTATTTGGATGTTTGGGACTTCTGGTGTAACATAAGGGGTACAAACTGTGATGCACAGGCTCTGTCTAAGGACTTCAGAGGGAGAATATCCCACACGGTTCACGGAAGTTGAGGACTTTTTCTCCTTGGGTTTCTGTAGCTTCCTCTGGCGGAGACAGTCCCGGCTGAAAGATGTCCGGCCCGGTTACATCAGGACCTCTTTTCCACAGCTGCTCACGAGCATCGACGCTGCCTATGACGTGCCCGAGAAAGGATTGGCCTACCTCTTTAAAGGTAATGTTTCACCGTCGGCCGGGGCTCGGGCGGTCAGCCCCCCACACCGCAGCCCCCTGAAGCTCTGCTCTCCACACCCAGGAGCAGAGGCTGCAGCGGGACAAGCAGACGCTCGTGACTTCAGAGCGCGAACCGCGAGGGCTGACTTTTTCAATTAGAATAGTTTTGTCCACAAGTGTTTTGTTTGAATGTGATTTTTAAGGTCTTTTTAACGGGCTATGACCACACATGAGAAAGCTGTGCGTTTGGTTGCACCGTGGTGTGAGGTGATCTGCAGGGTGACAGTAGATGAGAATAGCATATACTGTACTCAAGTCATTACATCCCTGTTGCTTTCAGTCTCGGGTATGGTCTCCAGGCCTTCTCTGCTGTGAGGGATGACCTGCTGACCTGCTGACCTGCGCTTTGTGCTTTTCAGGATCCAATTACTGGACGTCCCGGGGGTTCCAGATGGTGGGGGGTCCCAGGTCAATCACAGACTTCGGCCTGCCCAGCCGCGTGCGACAGGTGGACGCCGCGGTCTACCTGAAAGACATGAAGCAGACCCTGTTCTTCGTCGGAAACGAGTTTTACAGGTGAGGGCAGTTTCTCAGCTTTCGCTCTTCAGACGAACACATACTGCCATGGTTGGAAGAAGTTCAAGTAGGGAGCTAGATCAGCATGCAGAGGCTGCAAAGGAACAGGTAGAGGTTTATTCCAATGCTGAAAAGAAAAGAGGCACGTTTCACACCTGAAGAAGGCTCCACAGCCAAAACGTATCTCTTTTCTTTTCCTTTCAGAAAGCAATTAACCTTCACCCGTTCCTGTACATGTTTATTCTACTTTACTGTAGAAGGAAGATGTGGACAAATATTTTATTCCTTAACTGTTATTTATACATGTAATGTTTCAGTGTGAAGTTTACAGGAAGCTGGAGTGAAAATAAACATTCAAGAGCAGTAATAGATGAGAGGAGGCCATGTGGCCCTTGGAGCCCATTCACTAATGTAAATGTAAGCTCAGTAATGAGAAATCCCGCCTGAGCCCACTGTCTCTCCTCCTTTTCCTTGCCAGTTACAACCACGCGATGCTGCGAATGGATGACGGCTATCCCAGAAAGATTGAAGAGGAGTTTTCAGGAATTAGAGGCAAAGTCGATGCTGCTGTTGCAGTAAATGGTAGGAATGCAATCTTACATTTCTATAGCTGTCTCAGTTGTAACAACATCTTTACATACAGCACATTATATTTGTCAAGTTGTTTTAGTGCTGAGCACAATTTTCCATGACAATCTTGAACGTATTACTGTTAAATATAAATTTTAAAACAGTCATGACTGAACTAATCTTTCTTACCTGTGGCAATATCACTGAAAGAAAAATGTACCCTTTAGAGAACGAGTTTGTAATTGATTGCTTTAATAATAATAATAATAATAATAATAATAATAATAATAATAATAATAATAATAATAATAATAATAATAATAATAATAATAATAATGCTGTTATTATGTTATTTATACCAGTCTGTTCTCTCCTCTTCTAGGATTTCTCTACCTGTTCTCTGGGCCCAATGCCTATAAATATGACAGCGACCGGGAGGATGTTATCCGTGTTGTAAAGGCCAATTCCTGGCTCGGCTGCTGACCGGGAGTGCTCAACGGACAGACAGACAAAGCAGGAAAAAGCAGGAGATTTAAAGACACATTTCTAACCCTCTGTGTGAATAACGTATAAAGGACCAGCATAGACATGTCATAGACACACTCATGTCTTTAAAGTAGAACCCTTAACAATGAACACGGGAAGAAGAAAATCCTTAATTTATTTGTTTTATTCATATTTTTTTTAATTTTTAGGAAGGTACAGTAAGTGTGTTTTGTGCTATAAAACAGCCCCCGCTCAGTTCTTGTTCCATGTCTCTGCATGAGGAGCTGGCAGCTGGCTTAACTTTGGTGTTATCAGATACTGTAGCTGTAGGTCTGTCGAGTTGTTTGTGTCACTCTGTGTTTTAAAGACCTGAACACACGACCACGTCAATGACACCAACCAGTAAAACCATCAGCTACAAATGGAGGTTGGCCCCACAGCCCAGAGGTCGCGGGTTCGAATCTGGGCTGTGCCGATGGCCAGCTGTACCCAGGAATCCTCGCAGCGTGGCACGGGATTAGTAAAGCTCCGCCTGGAATGGGTGGGGTGGGCCCGGCCCCCAGCCCCTCAGCCGGGGGGCTTCAGGGATGCCAGCGGAAGTCTTGGCTCACAGCTGGGCAGAGTGCGGCTAGGAGATGTGGCATCCCGAGCGAGTCCTGCACTGGGCAGAGTTGAGAACAGGCGGCTCTGGTAGGAACAGGCACCTTGCAGCAGGTTCTGGAGGATTGTCTCCAGTGTGGTTCCCCTCTGAGGAGACCGACAGACTTTATGATCAGCTCGTACAGCAATGGGAGGAAGCAGAATGGTGGAGAAAAATGACGTCCCTCTACATCCCCCAGAAGCCAAACTGAGGGTTTGCCTAGTGCCCACCGTTACCCCACCACTGGCTGTTGCTGGTTATGGGTGTTTTGGGCTGTGGGTCATCCCCCCACCACTAGGGGGTGCAGTGGGAGAAAGATCCACCAGCTGGCCTCCTCCTACTGCAATGCTAATATATGCAAAGTTCACAACAGTGCTATATAGTAAAACAGTGAGACAAAAAAAATGACACTCAAGCAGGGAAAAACAGGGACTAACATCAGAAGGAAATCATATAGCCTGAATATGAAGAGGAAGGAAATGAGTTGGATAGACTGACTGGTTCAGAGCCTGGCGGGAGGAGAGCTACAGACACTGCAGTACAGCTGCAGCCTACTCCCCTAGAGCACAGTGCCTGAGACAGGGAGGGCAACAGGGCAGCAGGGCAACAGGGCAGTCTTATACAGAAGGAGGGTCTTTCAGGGCACTTCTGAGAGTTTCCTGCAGAGAATACGGGAAGAGCCGAATACTCCCAAGCTATTTGGTCATCCTAATCATTTTTTATGTGAGATTAGGGAGGAGGGATAGCAAATGTATATGTATTTTCAAGAATTCAGTTTTTTGTATTGCAAGAATGAATGCATATCATTTCTCAGTTTTGTACTATGAAATGTTTTGTGTTGAATCTGTGCCGCTGCATTTGATGATTCTTCTGTGTGGGAGTTTCTAATGGGAAGAGATAAAACATTGTGCAATACTCATATCGCCTGCTTCAGCTGGGCCAGTCCAATCCCCTTTTCTTTCACATACTGGTAATATAGCATCATTTAGAAAACACATTCTCCCTCCATTTGGCTTTCTTGTGATTTTATACTGCACAAGTACATGTGATGACCAGGCCTATGTCAATGGCACAGCAGAAAGATTAGTCTAGAAAATGTGTGGCCACCACATTTCTGAACATAAAGACAGGAGGATATTCATGTGTTGTTCCCAGTAGGTCTCCAATCCCTAGAAGACATTAAGTAATTTTAACACAAAAAAGCATCTGAAAAACTCTAATGATCTTTAAAAATAATTATTATTATTTTTAAATGTATTTATATTACTCACAATCTTTTGTGGCAATGTGTTATGCTTTTAGACCCCTAATTCAGGTAATTTAAAGTGCCTTTGCGAAATATACAGCCCCCTTACTGTGATGTGCCATTGTGTACAGATACAAAATGATTCATGCACATTTTCTTAAAATCAGTATTTTATTCAAACCATGAAAGCTCAAACTGAAGACATCTGTGTGTAAGATAGGTTACAGTAAATGCCAGCAGAAATTACAAAAACCTGATTTATCTTGACTGCATAAGTATTCATATGTATACTATTGACAATTGCCTGGTGTGATTTCTGCCCTTATAGTTTTCTTCTTACAGTTTCACCCTACATGAGGCAATCGCTCTTTGACATAGATCGCAACACTAAACCAGGTGTCACTAAAGTGAAAGAAGTGTCCAAGCCCCATACACACTTGTTGTAAATCAGGGTAAATACATCTGGAGGCTGGCATTCTTCTGGATGCATCGGCTCACAAGACTACTAGCACACTAAACGTTCACTCACAGTGGGATAAAATAATCAGAACCTGAAAGGTTTTTCTGTACAGCCAAAACTAAAACTAAACATTCAATATTTCAATTGTTTAATTGTTATTCTTCTTGCTTTCATATGAATTTCTAAACAAACCTTCTTTCTAAAAATTTAATAGTCCGTTCCACCTAGAATAAAGATACACATTATTCATTGAACAGGAGGTGGGTATACAGCCCATCTACCTGTCAGGCAGTTAGTAGCTAATTGATCCAAGGATCTCGTTCTGCTGTTTCCTGAAGGAAGCAAGGGGATCGGCTTCATCCAGACACCCACCAGCCTCTGGGTGAACAAGTGCCTCCTGACCTCAGTTCTCAATGGTTATGAAGAAGAAATACTGAAAACTGCAGATCTGTAGACAATGTAGTAACTGGATTGCAAGGGCTTGTGCAATGCTAATGGTATTAAGGAGATGTGATTAACAGGGATTCCATTAACTCTGTATATAGAGCTTCACGCTGGGGATCAGAAATGTATAGTTGGATCTTTGCAGGGCACAGTGACAAGACAGATTCCAATGTTTTTACTCTTGGTGCCTTTCCTGTCTGAACTCCACCACCCTCGAAAAACCGATTCTCACTGACTGCTGGACTTCACACTCAAGTGAATGAGTACCCTGCCTTCCATTCAGTCACTCGTTTCACTCACACTGACCTCTCGAGCCTTCTCTGGAGCTTGTCCTTGAATGAAACATCTTCCATAACTCAAGTAGGGAGCTGCGTCAGCATGTGTAGGCTGCAAAGGAACAAGTAAAGGTTTATTCCATGCTGAAAAGAGAAGAAAAGAAACACAACGTTTCGACTGTGGAGCCTTTTCCAGGTGTTAACACTGAAAGGCCACCACACCCAAAGAAGGCTCCACAGCTGAAACGTTGTGTTTCTTTTCTTCTCTTTTCAGCATAGAATAAACTTTTACGTCTTCCATAACTGGTCACACTCTGACTGTTAACAGATGACTTGAACATTGTTGAAATCCTTTCAATAAGCACAGAGAAATACAGCAGCGACCTGATAAAGTCAAACATTAAGAAACATTTCTATTCTATTCTGTCATCTTTCTCAGTCAACAATGAAAAAATTGTAAGATTCAGTAACTGTTACATTCAGTGATTTGATTTAGTTGCAGCCATTACTGTTACGGTTTCAGTCTAAAAAAAGCAGCGATGATTCAAATCTTCATGTAGGACGATGCAGGTGTTTGTCAGCATTTCACCATCCTCAAAGGAGTAAAAGAGAAGAAAACAAAACGTCCTTCAATGACTAATGTGCTCTGCTAGTGTGCTGATAATTGCCCAATTTGTCAAGGGTAATACTCGCAGTCATTGTTTTCTTAAAGCTGTTGCAGTGACAAACACGGACACTCATGGATATTGACTGGAATACACCAAGAGACACCTTCTCCAGCCTTCCCACATTGAGCAAAGGAATGACTACATCTGTCATTAATTATTAGGAAATGTTTGCCTTTTTTAAAAAACAAGCTATCAAACATATTCTTGATACAATATGAACAGTTTTATTAAAATATAGAAATGGAGAGTGCGTTTTTTAAAAATGAGACAGGCACTTAGATAAGTTGATATAATACACACACATCCTACGCAGAGAAAATACTTTTTTCTGGGGCTGTATGATGTATGGGCCGATCACTTTATGAGCATCTAGAAAAATACAATAAAAAATACTAATCAAAGGACCACTATTAAATTTGCAAGGGTCATTTTGATTCAAGGAGTAGATATTGCAAACATGTTAATGTCATGCATGAACTCAAGCTGTCCTACAATACTGGAGGTAAAAAAAACAGACAGTAATCCCTCATGCTAGAGAAAGCAGGAATTGGCACTTCTGTGCCCTGTCCTTTAGCACAGGTAATTGCTGTTTACAAAGGTAAGATGGCAGTTTTGGTAAATCAGGGCCTAAATCAAAACGCTCACACAGAAAATAACACTCTACAGCGCTGCCCAGGCCTGCTTTTAAATGAAAACATATTAAGAGCTGGAGTTAGAGTCTAGTATGATAAGACCACAGTCCACCCAAACTGTTTACCCCTCACATATTTTATTGGTTTCATTCATGCTTCCATCCATCTCTTCTTACCTAATAATGTTTCCAAACTGGCCACTAAGATTAAGTCTTTTAGAGAGGGAATTCCTAATCTCTAAAGAATCGTAATATTAAGAGATGGAATTTTCATGAATGCAAATTCAGGGTGCTTATACTGAACAGTAAGAATTATGATTAGTTTCTGTTTTAAATGATTTAAGCACGAAAGCCTGTTTTCTGACTAGTAAAACACACTTATAAGAGTTTGTAATGTACAGTATTAAAAAAGTGTGTAAGAGGTGGTCTTTACCTATCGCTTACAACATTAAGGTGTACATAGAAGTCTGTACCTTTATGTAATCACACATAAATTATGATACAAATGTGAAAAGAGCAGCAGCTTCAGTGGTAGCATGTGTTTTTTAAAAACAAAAACAAAAGATTCTTGTGTCTTAACAGAAAGGATTTTTTCCCTTTGACCCAACTAAACCACTCCCTGATTTCATGCTGTCGTTTGAGGCTTTCATGGTTTTAGGTGAATGTGAGTCATGAAGGCACAAGTTATAAGACATCCCCATTACTATTCGCAAGCCTGTCAGCTTCGAGAATTGGAAATTGATTCAAGCTCTCCAGGTTCCCTCATCTATTCATAGGGATGAAGTGGCTTTTTCTGTTCTGGGCTTTTACCTTAGTTGATGTACGTCTCTGTGGAGCTGCCCCTGCATCGGGATTCAGAGAAAAAACCGGCCTTCTGAAAGGAACTGTTCGAAATGACCTAGAGCTGGCGACAGTAAGTGCTATAATAACATCTTCCAGGTCGGGTTAGTTTTCATTACTTGTGTCTTGCTGTCAGTGCGCTAGGACTGCAGTTTCAGAGCCGTCAAACACACGTATCAATTGTTTAAACTCAAGATTGGTTCTATATTTACTGTGTATTACTGTACATCACATTTAAAGTGACCTGAAAAGAGTCCAGTGCAACAGTAACAACAAAAGCTGAGGAACTGATTAACACTGCGTTCTTAAGGTGCCAACATTTTCCTTTTGTTTTATTCAAAACATACACAGGATATGAGCCTGAAAGGCTTTGAAATTCACTGTAACTTGGGCGAAGTGTGAGTGCGCGCGGCCTCGCTCTCGCTGCCTCGCGATGGGAGGGCCCCCCAGCTCCGCTCCCACCTGACTCCGCTCTGCCCACAGGGGTACCTCCGGGACTACTACCGCCTGCAGGAGGAACCCGCCAGCCGCGCCAAGCGCAGCAGCGCCTCTTTCGGCTCCAAGGTGCGGGCGATGCAGCGGTTCTTTGGCCTCAACGCCACGGGTGGCCTGGACGCCGAGACGGTCAGCGCGATGAAGAGGCCGCGGTGCGGCGTGCCGGACGTGCAGAACTACAGCCCCTACGGGGAGCCCTCTCGGTGGCACAAGAACACGATAACCTACAGGTGAGGCCTTGCTGTGTCTGGACAACAGCGTCAGCTCACAAGAGATCTGTTCTTTTTCATGTTCTTAGCCTGTACACGTGTGTGGACTCATGACTGGTAAAAGTGCTCGCTGATGAAGACCATTTAAAATATATGTCTGCTGTTCCTTTCCATCCTGATTGGTTTACAAAATGCGAAAGCACTAAAGTCTGTTTTTACTCTTAAAAATGACATAAAATATTGAATTACAGCTCTAGGTGCATCACACGGTGATGCAAACCTTACAGAAAGCATGAGGTTGAAAAAAGTGTCACTGGCATGTTGCAGTATTGGACAGTACACCAACGACTTGCCCTCCGAGACTGTGGATTCGCTCATTGACTCGGCGCTGAAAGTCTGGAGCACAGCCAGCCCCCTGACCTTCGTCAGGTCGTACTCACACAACGCCGACATCATGGTCGAGTTCGGGACGTACGGTAGGTCAGGATGGGAGCACGGGCTCGTAAGTACCAGCACAGCTGACACTGCAGCTCCCCATCTCACACTCTGCTTCTTCTGTGCTGCATGCGGCCTTTCCAGACCACGGCGACTTGTTCCCGTTCGACGGGCCTAAGGGCACGCTGGCCCACGCCTACGGGCCCGGAGAGGGCATCGGAGGGGACACCCACTTCGACGATGATGAGCACTGGACAGCAGGATCGGAAGGTTCATATGAATTTCCATCTTATTGTGCTCGTAGAGAGCGTGGACAGCTTAGTAATCACAAAAAACGGCTCGACAACTGTAGGAGTGCAAGTAAGAACAGAAGATTAAAATCACACAAGTCGGTCTATCTTGAATATCAACACGCCCTCTGTCCCAGACTTCTGTTTGGGACTGTTCACCTTTCAGTTAGAATTCTGCACTTTAAGCTTGATGTTTTACGGTAAGAGCTTCAGAAAACGGCATCATATGTGGCTGATGATATATAAGAATTCTCTGTGAGTTTGAGAACTGAATACACCCTGTGCTCCACTTTGATTGTGTGTCTCCACATGTACTGTATGTTTCCAGGGTTCAACCTGTTCCTAGTGGCAGCGCATGAGTTTGGTCATGCCTTGGGCTTGAGCCATTCCAGGTATCCAGGATCTCTGATGTACCCCACCTACAAGACACGTAGCCCAAGCAACCTGCTCTCAGGGGAGGACATCCGGCAGCTCCAGGCTCTGTACGGTGAGGAGACACTCACCTGCTCCTGTTCTCTATGCGGCAGAGCTGTATAAAGAATCTTCACTCACAGATTCAGCCAACTATCCAGAACTTCATTAGGCATTTCATTATTATTTCATGTTTCAATTCTGTTGCTCTTACCTTGAGGGTTCAGCGAAAGATTAGATTATGTGTTACTTACAGACCATTTTATTGCTGAATTGATCTTATGCACAATAAATTACAAATGAACGTTAACTGCTGTTAGCAAAATGAAACAACACGGCACAATATATGCTGGATATCCTCATAAAATGAAGAGGAGAGGGCATGAATTTGGGATCAATACAGCCATACTAAATGATTAAATATTCAACACAGACTGACAAGATTATATATTTCCAAACAGACTGATTAAATACAGAAGATAATTCCATTTACAGCATCTAATATTTTTTCAAACTGCATAAAACAATATAAAAAAATCTTCTTCCACAGAGTGTTTCAAAACAACATTTATATTTTTTTTTCGCCCTGAATTCTTAGGACCAAGAAGAGGTTTTGGGTACCCCCGATCCGGCTTTAGATCTTTCTATCACCTGTGGCGGCTGAAGTCTGGCTTTCCTCTCCCGCTGCAAGACAGCTGCAAGCCTGGCCTGTCTTTCGATGCTGTGGCCACACTGGGACAGGACGCCTTACTTATGAAGGATGGGTAAGACAGCAAGCCCTCCTGCGGCAGGCTTCAGATTTAACAGGCAAAAAGGGCAATTTGCTACATAAGATTTTTGTCTGTAAAATCAGGAATACTGGACTTTCCTATCGATAAAGCTGAAATGCACAAAAAATAAAACAAAATAAAATAAATATCACACACTGTAGGTTTAAAATGTGTCCCAGTGGTGCACTGTAGGGGTTGGTCAGTTTGCGTTTGCGTTTTTCATGATTTTGCCAATTTTATACAGTATAGTTAGGGCACATGAAATAAACATCTTGAATATTTAGGATAACAATTTTCATTGACTGTGTTGACCGGAATTGTTAATAAATAGGTCAAAAAATCCAAAAAGCATATATAAAGTACTGTTTCAGTTTACAGATCCATATCATAGTGTGTTTTGGGACTGAAAAAATGTCAGTCGTGATTTGACCGACATTTGGCAGTAACGGACACCCCTTCCTTCCTATTAGTCCCTGAGACCGAGTGTGTACGGCATGATTAAAATACACGTCGAATTCAAAGTGCAAAGTGTGTGTGTGCATGCACCTCTGCACTCTGCTTTGACCTTCTAACACATACAGTACGTACTGTCACTATTTATTATTTACCACTCTGTAATGTACTGTCTTCTTCATGTGGCTTCTACTGTACTGGGCAGGTCCTGAGAGAACGGGGCGAATAAGAATCCAAGTGTACATGTGCACTTGGCACATAAACTCCCCTGTCTCTTTCTCTGCCTGTATGTCAGGTCTCTGAGGGAAAGACAAGCACTGCTGCCTTTCTACATTTTTAATTCACAGAGCTTCTGGTTATGCCCATGCAAAACTGTCAAGTACCTTAATTATGTCTGATGTTATTGAAATTGTTCTTTTTATTCCAACTCAGGTATCTGTGGCTCAGACACGGGCAGCAGCCCAGTGTAAAAGCTGGGCTCATCAGTAACTTCCTGCCGCAGGTCCCATCAGACATTGATGCTGCTTACTCTCTGCCTCAAAGATCAAGCACTGTCCTTTTAAAAGGTATCATCCCCCATGGTGGCGCAGCGCTCTTTACTCCTTTACTTCACTACTGTAGGTTAAAACTTCCAAGGTCAGGGTCCAGATGACTGTTTTTTTCTTCCTGTGCGTCCCTTCAAGGATCCAGCTACTGGACAGTGAGGGGGTCCCGGGTGAAGGGCAGACCGAAATCCATCTACGGGCTGGGGTTCCCTGAGTGGGTGACAAGAATCGACGCTGCAGTGCATGTAAGCAAGACCGGAAACACTTTGTTCTTTGTCAACGACACATACTGGAGGTAAGGGAGGTCGTGGCCTCGATGTGACAGCAGGAAGCTGAGTTGTTGCTTAGAATCCTGAATTGCCTTGTTGAGATTCATGGGACTGAATGCGCAGATCCTCTTTTTAAATAACAGTTACAATGAGAGCACAAGAGCCATGGATGAGCACTATCCCAGAGAAGTGGCCGATGACTTCCCAGGGATTGCTGGTCGGATAGATGCAGCAGCTGAGAAAGATGGTAACTATCATGCTGAGAGCAATGAGGTGTCATTCATTCAGTTAGATGCAGGAAGGACCCTGTATCTGCTCAAGACCCAAGGAATTTAATTTAGCATGAGCTTTAGATCTTTCTAACTAAAGTAGAAGTGCTTTGATTTCAAGGCACCTGCACAGTGAACAGTACGAACAACAGGTTTGCATCCCTAAGGTGCATGCCTTCAAAATAAAGGGTCTTCTTTATTCTTCCCCCAGTTTTCATAAAGGGAATGATGTAGGGAGTAATGACAAGAAATGAAAAAAGGTGCTTCATGTTCATGTTCAAAACGAAATAAGGTGTTTCATGTTCAATTTTAGCCAGATCTAACCTGTGAAAAACATTTTACTCCAAGATTCTTGATTGTTTCCTCTCTGAATTAAATTAAGACATTTACGTAAGATCATAAGAAAGATGACTTACAGTAGGAGAGGCCATTTGGTCCATCTAGTCTGCTTTGTAGTGAATGCAGAGGCTCGGCCCTCTGCGTTCCTCCACACAGACCTCGCTCGGTGTCCCTCATCAGCGCTCCTGTCGTGTTTCTGCAGGTTTCCTTTACTTCTTCAGCGGCGCATCCGTACAGGTGTTTGACAACAGCCAGAAGCAGATTGTTGGGACAGAGACAGCAAGTAGCTGGCTGGGCTGCTAGTGGGGTCTACAGAGGAAACTGTCACTTGTGTTGTCATATATCAGTGTTTGTATAGATGTATTATAAATAATCTAGACCAAAAAACAGACGGAAGCACATCTACTACTATATGCCTGGTAACTGGTACTTCATAACTGATTCTGCTTTCTTTCCCAGAACTTGAATTTGTCTTTGCTCATGAAATTTCATATTGTTTTTTATTCACTTACAAGGGACTATAGAATAAATATATCTGCATATGTATTTATGTGTTTGAAATATGTTTTCCTTCCCTTGTATGAAATTGTGTTTTTATTACCTGAATTGGGAACAATTACAAGTATCAAGGAATGTTTTGCCACCTTTGTTCTATTTTTTTTTTATTTACTACTATAATTCTGGATTTGGTATATCAATTCACCTACAGAGCAGAATTTTACTGGATTTTTTTTATATAGACTATGTAGACAACATCTTCTAATGTATCTTCAATCTTCATGTACTCTTCATCTTCATACTGTACATTACGGTCTCCTGCACATGCAATAAGTGGGATAATCATTACCTCGTATCTGCAGCACAGCTCCACACTTCAGACTTGAGCTCGGATTATGTGTGGTTTTCTCTTGTAAAAAGGGACAAGCTGAAACACGACATGCTGCTACCAAGAATGCACTAAGCACACAAACTCCAAGCCTCTATTGAAACCACACTCTGTGCTCTGCGAGCAGGAAAACATGGCAGTGGAAGAGCACATGGTAAAACAGAAACTACGCTCTTTCATAAAAACATTTTGATAGACAACGTGTCCTACATGGTGGATAACATGTTCCATAGCTCCTTTCAGGGCTGTTGTGGCTTTTAAGGGTGTGCAGCCTCTATTCCATACTCAAACATTAGGGCTCATCAGTGAGACATGCCTCTCAGCACTTTGAATGGACAGAGCTACTTAATATTCATTCCTATAGCACAGAGAAAGATTCTTCAAGAGATAAATGCAGTCCATTTTGTCAAAAAGAAGCGTATTGTTTGCAAAACCCTGTTGATTAGCTGGATATGTTATATGTCTTAATTCTACAGAAGTTATAGAAAATGAATTTGTGATTTACATGGCTTTGACAGGAGCTATACTACAGTTGCTCCAGTTAGAGAGGTCTTGGCAAGGCCATTTGCAGATAGAAATCGCTCTTGATCATGGCAGTGTGTTCATCTCTTTCTCTGAACGTCCTGCGCCCTGGTGAAGGACCAGTACAAACCAGAGCTCACACCCGGCCCCCGGTGCACAGATCACCCCCTGTCTGGGACACCAGGTCAACACAGGTCATCCGTCTCCACACATGCTGGATGCCACACCAGTACAGAACTGTGGATTCAATAACCTCATGCTGCTTTTCTTTAATTTGTCGTCTTCCCTGTTAACACACCTTCTTAACTTAGTTGTCACCCCGGCAGCCCACTGAAGTTCAGCAGGTGTGAGCCTGGTCAATACCTGTATGGGAGACTCCTAAGAAAGCTAAGGTTTCTGCTGGAAGAGGTGTTAGAGGGACCAGCAGGGGGCGCTCACCCTGCGGTCTTTGTGGGTCCTAATGCCCCAGTATAGTGACGGGGACACTCTACTGTAAAAAGGCGCCATCCTTCGGGTGAGACATAAAATTGTTGTCCTGACTTTGTGATCATTAAAAACCCCAGGGTGTTTCTCGTAAAGAGTAGGGGTGTTACCTCAGTGTCCTGGCCAAATTTCTCATTGGCCCTTACCAATCATGGCCTCCTAATAATCCTCATCTCTGAACTGGCATCATTACTCTCTTCCCCACACTGAGAGGTGGTGTGTGGGGAGTGTACTGGTACACTCTGACTGCTGTCGCATCATCCAGCTGGGGCTATACTGGTGGTGGTGAGGAGACCCCTTTACCTGTAAAGTGCTTTGAGTGGAGTGTCCTGAAAAGCGCTATATAGTTTAAGGAATTATTGTCATCATCATCATCATCATCATCATCATCTTACCCATGATGTCCAAATGCCTGAGTAAACATTTGTTTTGTAGTTCATTTTCCTTTTTCTTTGGTTTGGAAATTTAAGCATTGTGATTCCGTTACTGTCCTGTTTACTAGTAGGTACTCAATTGTCTGGGGGAAAGTGGGAAGAGAAATCCTGGGGCTCATTAACAAAAATCGTTTCATGCGCCTTTTCCTTCCTGTGACCTGTGTGAACCAGTGAGGCTTCATTCCCAGATGCTTCCACACAGGTTTTTAATTAACAAACCTACTGTAAGTTCTAGATCGCAAGATAAAACATTTCAGCGCATGAATCATGTGGAAGAACAGAGGTCTGGAAGAGTCTGTCTACCCAGAGAGACACTAGACTGAGGAGAAAAATATTTATCAGTCTGGTGTGGTTTATCAGTCGTCTTCAAAATCACAACCTCCAACTCTCAAGAGCTCAGCGCACTTTAAACCAAGTTAATCTGTTTTTAAAATTTGATTAAAAAACACTGTCTGAATTAATTAAAAGACTTATCTGTAATTACCAAGTATTGTTTTTACTTTTAGCACCTTAATTTAAATTTATCAAAAGGCTCAGTAAGATAAAAAAGCATCTTCAAGCACCTCATTTCCTCATGGTGTTGAATGCTGCCAGAAAATAGCTGAGGTTCACCGAAGAATTACAGCCAAGAGTTTTGGTAACGTCTGAGCAATTTAATTGTTGAAGATAATTGTTCTGTTCTGCTCTAGGGAATTTGCTTGAAGTATAGAAGAGCAAATAGAAGCAGAGTTAATTTCTTTGGACAATTTTATTTTAAAATGTTTGTCAGTTAATGTGTACACATTATCTTTATCCTGTTGTATGCAGATGTTTCTTTCTGTCTTTTTTAAAACGTCCTAAAATAAGTGATATGTAAAAGTAATGCATACTATTCACTGGGAAAACCTCTCTAAATCAAGCTTTAAACCAGATAGAGATGGTGCATTTAATGTCCCTAAATCTAATGTCAGATATATTTGATAACAGTCAGTCAGGTTGAAGTCTTCTTCACATGGAAAGCTGTTCAAAAACTCAGACTACAGGAGCACAAGAATCATGGGACAAGTTTACACCAATATTAACAAAATATAAGTCCAAAGATCAGATGTGCAAGTTGTAAAAGCATAAAAATTTACAAAATGTCACACAAGATTTCATCATTGCCATTTAGAATGAACCACAGGAACACATTGGTTGGAATTGTCTAGCCTGTGTGGTAGTTAGTAGGATCCAGGGATCTGCTCCTCCTTCCACTTCGTGAAGGAAGCCAGGGCATCAGCTTCAACAACACGGCTGGACAGCTGCCTCCCACTCACACCCCCCTGTTGAGCAGCTTAATCTCAGTCCTAAATGACTAATACGAAGGAACACAGAAAAATGCCAAAGAGTCTGTGGTTTGTAGGTGATGTAGTAACTGGATAGTTTGTAAGGACTTGTGGAAAGTTAAGGGTATTAAGAAGAAATGATAAAGAGGCAAGTGCAGCTTCTCTCTGGGGATCAGAATTGTACAGATTCTCCTTACAGGTCACAGTGAGATTTGTAAATTCCTCCGGATGTTATACTGTACTTAAGACCTCTCCTGTATCATTTCCACTAACCTCCTAGGTAGGGTTTGTGTTTATGTTTGTCCTAGGTTTGTGTTTCTTTATTGATTCTGTGTTAATTGTGTTGAAGCTTTTGAGGATTCTGAGGATTAGGAATGCTTGGATGAGCTCATCAGGATTGAAATGTTTCAGTTCTTTTAATCTGTCAGTGGAGGATCCTCCTTTTAGTCTGTAAATATATCTGATTGTTCTTCCATGGACCGATTTTACAAGAGCAATATCTTTTTAGTAATATGATTACCAAAATTGTCCACAATATTCTACACCTTTTGAATGGCAAAAGGTGAACAATGAATGAAAAGGTCATTCCCACACTGAAAGACAAAATGAAAAAAGAAAACCCACAGCAGCCACACCTGATGAAGATGTCACAACTGAAATAAACACATTGTGTTTATTTTCATCTTTCTTATTTTTCAGCATGGAATTAACCTCTACTTGTTTTTGCAGCTAAACTGATACAACTTCCCTCTTTTCTAAATGATCTTATTCGTGCATTGTTTAAATAAAGATGCCTTTATTTAAATTGAACACCTTTAACAATAAATCCCAGAATTATGTTTTCTATTATTGGTTCCTCACAAAAGAAGGCAGCATCTTGGAGATGCAAATAACCGACAGTAACATGTGAACACAGACACCTGAGACCTCACAGAGCTCCACTGAAGAGAGAGAGATGGAATTAGCTTCATCTGCCCACTGCCACACCTGGGCAAGCTCTTACCCTGGCTCTGGGCTGGAGAAAACAGTGTTACCTCACGCAGATACAGCGCAGGACTCCCTTGTCTGCTACTGCAGTTGTAACCACTGGTCCTGTAAGCTACTTAACTGTTAGGTTGAGGGTTTTCAGTGAGCTGTGAGCACACGTGATTCACCTGCCAGGAATCCTGAAAACACGTTCAGCCCTATAAAGCCAAAGGTAAAATGAAACAATTGGGCTGAAGTGCTCGTTTGTAAAAGATGTTGCCTTGGAGTTCTCTGCTTTTCCTGCTGGGGAATCTGACACTCGTGGTGACTTTACCCATCGCAGCTGAATCAGAGCTGAAGCCAGAGGATGTGACTTTTGCTGAGGTCTGTTTTTTTCAATGTATTTTTTGGGGGAGAAAACCCCACCGACAATCTAATTTTGAAGTGTGTCACAGGGAGGTGATAGTCTCTAGTCTATGAGCAGTAAGCGCATGCAGAAATATAATTAACAGCTCACAGAAGGTCTAACATAGATGAGGGACGCTTTCTGTTCATTTAGAAATTTCATGTATTTAGCAACAAAAATCCCACAGATGTTTGTTTACATAAAGTACTATATATAGAGAAAAAAAACTCTTACACATGCATCACTTTCTCATTTTGGTTCAACCTTTAGAGGAACAGTGTGATGTCAAGCAGTTTTGTCTCACATCTGCTTTAATAAATTAAAACATCCTTCAAAACAGAAAGCAATGAAATAAGAATTAATTGTTGAGAAAGTGATATACTTGTGCACTTTGTTAGAGCTCTGTTTGGTGTGTATTTTATGTTGTCAGTACATTTTTGGACGTTTGCTTTGCAGGGCAAAGCTGTAAAGAGAACAATACATTATTTTCTTTAGATAAATTCTGCTGTTTTAGTCTCCTGGAATACCTTGATGTCAAGATCTTAAACAGCCATCTACATACTGCACAGTCATTAACAAGAAAGCCCACCCAAGCAAATTCAACTGTATTATTCTGAGCAGTAGAGGGTCTGTAATTATTGTGCCTGGTTTGAGAGGCGTGAGTGCCGGTGTACAGGGCAGGCTTTAATGGTAAACAATCCAGAGAAATCTCTAGACAGTGGTTTTGTAAAATGAAGTCATCCTTGTCTATTGATGCATTCAACAGTACCTTTTGCTTTTCTGCAAAACAGTCATAAGTCTACTACAAAAAGTCTTTGACTGAAAGTATACAGTATATCCTACTGTTGTTCTCACTGATGACCTCAGGCATAGCAAAAACATATTCTGAAGAAGAAGAAGATTATCAAAATGTCGAAGGCTGCAACATTATTTCTACCAATGATTGGATTTCAGCTTGGCCCATGACGATTCAGGTTTTCCATGTACTACTGCTGGGAACGGTTTATTCTAATTGTGCTGCCCTGACAGGTAAAGTGTATTTTATTGACTTACCCCAAAACAGGCCTGTGTAGACGTCAATAGCCCGTGTGAAGCATCTTCCCCTTCGGAAAAGCTCTGCAATTTTTACTTAGAGATTCTGCAGCTTGAGGTTTGTCCAGGTTTGTTTGATAACTGAAGAAACTGGGAGCCCCCACACATGCAAGGGTGTGGATGTGAAATATAGATCAGCGTTGCAGTGACAGCGACACGACAAAGTTTGTTGCTTTGTGCACCTGCAGCAGGAGATAAACCATGCCACAGCGTTCGAAGGGCAGCGCGGTGGGCCTGTTAAAGAGCCGGTTGCCCTTCCACAGGAGTACCTGAGCAGGTTCTATCCCCTGAGGGAGGCCGACGGGACGCGCACCAGAAGGCAGGCGGCGGCCGCCGAGGAGAGGCTCCGCCAGATGCAGGAATTCTTCGGGCTGGAGGCGACCGGGCGGCTGAGCCGGCAGACCGTGGCGGTGATGAAGAGAGAGCGGTGTGGCGTGCCCGACACGGAGAACTACAGCTTCTACCCCGACAAACCCAGATGGAGGAACAGCACTGTAACCTACAGGTGACTCCAGAGGCACATCCAGGGGTTTCGATACAAGCCAAGCAGGGAAAAAAACAACAACTTTTATGCTTGAAAAAATAGATGTCTTCAGTGTTTATATCAACTTGAATGTAAGGTACATTGATCATTCCTGGTGTCTTAGAAATTTGTAAATCTGCCAATTGAAATAAAATTTAGACTGGGGGTTGACAGTTTACCGCAGCACCAGCTTTCCCATGTTCACCTTGCTTTAGTGCGGATTCCCATGCTTGTGTTATGCTTTACCCTACCTGTCTTTGTATTACAATGCTTGTACTGTGTTTTCTATGTGCTTTACAGTGCTTTACTGTTTTCTTGCTGTACCTCAATGCTGACAAGGTTCTGCAGATTAGTGATGTTCTCTGATAACTACAAACCTCGATCCTTCAGCCACCTTCTCCGTAATGGACTTGTCAGTGGAATAAAACAGCACAGCAGAACCAACCTTGCACACATTCTTTAACCGCATTGTCTGCAGGCTACTTAAACCCAAAGGCAATTAAAGGTAAAAAGTAATGAGGCAGGAATCCGGCAGAATGAGGCATGCCAGACCACACTGCATTCTCACGTCTGTGACGAGCCAGAGAGAGCACTGCTCCTTCCTTCCTTTTCATTACTTACTGATGAAAAAGATGAATCCAAGTTATGATGACCGGATGACCATCAGTGATAGTTGAAACTGGAAATAAAAAGGTTAATTTCCATCTCTTTACTTCTCCTCTGTGGCGATGTGATTAATACGTTATGCACAGTATAGTGAGTTGTGAGCACATTGTGGCTGTGGCTGATTTAAGGCCTGTGCAGCTGCTGGCTTAAAGGATCTCTGCCATGGCCTGCACTGCCCTGTTCTCACATGTATAATGACACCAAATGTGGTGGTAAGGGGAAGCATCTTACTGCTATTGTTTCATATTAAACATCCACAGCCATTCTCCACAACAGCTTAGCTTGTGTGCATTTACAGCACATTTTGTGAAGGATCCGAATGTTTAAAGACATATGCATACACAGTCCCAGAAGCAGAGAATGTCCATCACAGAAGGTATCTCAAACATATGTTCCCATTTACATGCTTTTAAGGTTAAGATACTTTTCATTTATATGATTTTTGTAGCTTTGCAGGAAACAGAAGTGCTGTGTCAGCCACGCTAGCTCTCATGCACTTGTCACGTCACCTACTATCCATTAACTTCATCAGGCGTGTATTGTATTAAAATATATTAAAGGAACTTCATATCCTCAGGTCTTGTCAGTAAACTATTATTAATACAGATGACCAGCTCCTTAAACATTAAAACTGTATCTGCATATAATATTTTAATCAAATTTTAATCAAATCGATTCAGAAATATTTAAAACGCATATCACAACATTCTTGCCAGGCTCAGTCCAGACTGGCCTCTGTCTGCCTCAGGCGGCCCGCGGGGTCTCAGGGTTTGCCGTCTTGTATAGTCTCCCCAGTCAGGCTGACAAAGCAGCTGGAGCAGAGTCCTGGATCGACAGGCTCTTAGCATCCAGACAAGTCCAGCAGAGCGAAGAGCTTCGTGCTGTTTGTAGCCTGCCCTGTGTTCCCGTGTTTTGCTCCAGGATTGTAAAGTACACCCCAGACCTCAAGAGAAAGGACGTTGAGAGGACTTTCAGGCAGGCGCTGAAGATCTGGAGCGATGCAGCACCGCTGAAATTTGTGAGGCTGGACCATGGGGAGGCTGACATCATGATTAACTTTGGGTCTAAAGGTACACCTGTTCGGAATTAAGATTCTTTCTTCTGCCATTTCTAACCCAACTTTGAATTTCCAAGGTGTTGCCTGAAGGAAGGATGTCCACTTCTCTCTTGGGCCAGTCCTGAGCACATACACTATAGCAGCACCAATGAACTGTTCAGGGTCATTCGCACAGACGCGGTTGGGAAAAGAGTTGGAATGAGGCTACAATGCACTCGCGTTTCGAAACGGTGTGTATGACATCTCAGTGCTGGGATCAAGTCAATGGCCCCTGTTAACCTGAAACTTGTGTGCACATATAAAAGCCACACTTTAATGCTGTACAGCAGGAAAAAGCTACACTTTGTGTAGAAATGAAGGAATTTTGTCTCATATTCAAGAAGTTAATGATATGTACAGTTATTACAGGGTTAATGTTGACACATTGCAGAATTCTTTATTTGAAAACAAAACCAGAAAACTTTCCTCTGAGAAAATAATGACTGGATATCATCAGCTTTTTCTGAATCACAAATAAGCGCTATTGTTCGCTCATCTTTGCCAGGCTAGAGCAGGGATACCGTGCCCGGGATCCCAGAGCATTCCGATAGCCATGACCATACTTCCTCTCTCCACCTGCAGCCCATGGGGACTTCTTCCCCTTCGACGGGCCGAAAGGAGTGCTGGCTCACGCCTTCGAGCCCGGCGAGGACATAGGAGGGGACGCACACTTTGACGAGGATGAAATCTGGACCATGGGGAACAAGAAGCCTGGTAGGACGACAGGCAGTGTCTCGCAGTGTCTCGCTGCCCCCCCTCACGATCCTTCTGCTTCTGCTTTTGTTTTTCTTGGCCAGCAGCACTAAGGTACTTAATTACTAAGTTAATCGAGTGCTCTTGCATGCTCAAAGAAACCCTGCAGACACAAGTGATATCTTGTTTTCAGCTGAAAGATTAATAAATGAAGTTCAGAAAACATTTCAAGGATATATGTTCTTGATTTACAGCCATGTTTTATGACTGAATAAATGCCAGTTAAATGCCAACTGTTATTTTCCCTTTGATAACAATCGACATGCTGACTCCAGGGGTTGTGCAGAAAATGCTGAAAATGTTTACAACTATAATAACCCTGAATTCTGGCTCCTAGCCTTTAGCAACAATTATCTAAATAATACATTTTTATCTAATCCAACAATCCAAAATAATAATTATCCCCACTTTGCTTAAAAAATAATTTCTATTATATTAAATTATTTAAATTTGCATTCTGTTCCTGTTGCCGATACTGATATTTGACTAAAATACATTTCTAAGGATTGTGTACACTGGGTCATGACAGAGGAAGACAAACCTCTTTGGAAAATGTTGTATTTATTCAGTGTGCTGCATTGTTTCATCCTCTCTCGACCACCAGACACAAACCTCACACGGCTCTTTCAGGCTGGGTCACAGGTGGTCCCAGGTGGCTTAGGAAATTCAATTGGAAAGTAGCTGTGACCCACAGACATTCGATTACTAGGGCTTATGTTCCTGAGGTCTAGTATAATACAGACTCTTTTGTTTCAGGCTACAACCTGTTCACTGTGGCCGCCCATGAGTTTGGCCACACCCTGGGGCTGTCTCATTCCAAGGACCCCTCTGCTTTAATGTACCCAAACTACAAATACTACAATCCAGCCACATACTCTCTGCCCAGAGATGATGTCCTGGGCATCCAGGAGCTCTATGGTAAGTGGTGGACAATGCTAACTGTCAATGCACTTCAAAAAGGCCTTGTCTTGTGGAAAGTGACTTTAGAAGCCGTTTGCCTTAAACAGTCTACGGTGAGATACTCTGTACAGGATGAGTTTGCTGCCCTGTCCGTAACCCAGGCTTCCCTTTCCAAGGCAGAAAACCTGTGGCTTTGCCCCCCCCTGAGAAATGCGACCCCTACCTTTCTTTCGATGCCGTTGCTGTGATTGGACGAGACATTGCCTTCTTTAAAAACAGGTACGGGGTCGCTGTGCCACTCTTGATCTGTGTCACACTGATGACCTTGGAGAAGACCCTCAGCTGTTCTCACAGCGGCCAGCACCAGTGAATGACTGCATGATAGTGATTATCCACCAAGCAAAGCCTTACGTCAAGCCTGGTGCCCTGGGTACGAGATACACATACTGAAACACCATCCAGGACTATATCAGGAAAGGACATGTCTCCTGCACCCCTGTACTTATCCAGAATACATACAGTAGTGGGTCTTTGTTCAGCTGGTACCGTTGCTCTTTGACATTCCTGCTGTCTGTGTGTCCTCCACTGTCCAGCTACATGTGGCTGCGGATGACATGGATGATGAACTGGAATTCTCTCCGCGAAGGCCTCATCAGCTCCCTCCTGCCCAGCATCAGCTCTCCGGTTGATGCTGCCTACGACATCCCTGCCAAAGGAGTGGCCTACCTTTTCACCGGTAAAGCACAGTGCTCAAGAGCTCATCAGCCTCTCTGCACAATACTACACAGCACTGAGCATCACAACATAAGAATTTAAACCAGATTGCAAACGAGAAGAGGCCATATGGCTTGTCTAGCTCTGCTGGTCGTTATTCGTTTTTTAATCTGAGGGTCATTCCTTGTGTCTTGAAAGAAAGCAGAGTATTTTCTTCAATAACATGACTGGGTGACTTGTTACACACTCCCACAACCCTTTGAGTAAAGAGGTGCTTCCTCTTCTTGGTTTTAAATGCACTTCCCCTTACTTTCCCCTTGTGTCCTCTGGTTCACGTTTTGCGACTGGCTGTGTTTTAAACACAATCAAATTCATTCTTATTCATGGCGTATTATCAGTCCACTTCTCAAAGTTCAATAAACGTCTTCTTTTGAAAAATCCTCATCTAATTTAATTGGATTCTTCTTTTGTCGTTATACAAGCTTGTCATTTTAAGACAGCTCCTCAGTCTAAGGGCTTGGTATTCTTCTATGCCTAAATGCATATCAGTTTTATTTCTGCTAAATAAAAGCATACAGTAATCTTTACAATCTAATCTTTTCTAGGTCCAAAATTTTGGATTGTGCAGCAGTTAAACATGAAAAGCTACTCCGGTTCAATCTACGACATTGGCTTTCCCACAGATGTGAAGCAAGTTGATGCGGCTGTTCATGTCAAAGAGTATGGAAAGACTTATTTCTTTGTAGGGGAGAGATATTACAGGTATGCACTTCTAAAGATCACTTTTAATCACTTTTAAAGATTCAGATAGTTACCAGATAGCATTGCTTTCAGCGGGATTCCTGTTTATCAAATGGTTTCAGATTTTACTCATCGCAGGTCTAATCCCACTTCTGCAAGAGAGTTCCTAAATGTTCCCATACAGAGAAAGAGAGTTTGCTAATAGCTGCTATTTTGTCATAAACATGAGCTCATATCTCTACAACAGCACCTAATATGAAACAAAACCATGTATATTAGTTTTGGACACTGGATTAATATCACCTGAAATCCTTCGTCATAAGGCAATTCCACACCATCAGTTTGATGAACCATATATTCGTACATGAAAAATGTTAAATAATCGGTTTAGCCACAAGAGGGCGGCAGACGTGCAGCCTGCCTACTTGTACCTGCTGGATAGATGGCTAACGTAATCTAAAAATTGTAAAGGAAATGTTTAATGATTGTTTAATTAAACACATTTTGGAGCATAAATTGTTGCATTGCTACTCGACTTCCTGTTCCACAGGTTTGACGAGACCTGGAGCAGGATGGATCCTGGATTCCCGAGGAGAATCAGAACAGACTGGCCAGGAATTGGAAGTAAAATAGACGCAGCCTTTGAGCTGGCAGGTGAGCTGGGAGAGTTGGTCCTTGCTGAGAATCTTGTTCCTGTTGGATGGAGCCTTGTGCTGTCCTTTCAGTGACAAGATACAGGAGGACAGCTACAGGCCAGGACAGACAGACATGACCCTGGATAGAAGACTCAAAATAAAACTCAGTGAGCTGATGTTCCAAAACTACGTTAAGTGAAAAAAAAAAGTATGAATTCTGATTATTTGCTTACTTCCTGTACAATACTTACTACTGATCATCCATGATTAAAAGAAAACTGCATACTCACTTACACTTATTACATTTAGTTATTTCATACTTCATTTTGCAAGAAATTTAGTTATTGTCAATAACCCAAGTGAGTTCATATACTTTTCCAAAAAAACAGTGTTTCAGGACAGAGGTGTCTGTTCTGCTGGGTGTTTTTTTTCCAGAGTATTGTCTTTTGACTGGTGTGCTTGTACCTCATTACCTTTTCTGGTGTGAACATTTTTTTTAATTCAGTTTCTGCTGTTAATAAGTTACAGTTATTTTCAGAAACTGAGAACCATGTTCTATCCTGGAGCAAAAGACTTTGAATATTGAAAAGTGTGCAGGTGATTTAGTATTGAGCAAATTTCCAACGTTGCTAATATTACTTCAGTATGAGCTCCAAACCAAGCCTGTAAAAGTTCCTGAGTGTCTTTTTAAGGTTACCTTCGCTGTGTGTTTTCTCGACAGGTTATATACACTTCTTTTCTGGACCCAAAGCCTACAAGTACGACTACAGACAGAGGCAGGTCCTGTATGCAGTCAGAGCCAACGCCTGGCTCGGCTGCTGATATTGAGCAGGAGAGATCTGGGGACGGCGCCAGGCAAGATAAAATACAACTCTTACCGCTTCAAGACGTGACCCAACACTCAGAGAAAACAGCTGTAGGATCCAGCATGTGATAGGCATGTAAACCTACACTGTCGCTGTCTGAGAAGAGCAAAAATGAATCCAGATGTACTGTCAGGAAGCAAAAGAGCAGACACATCACCAGGATGGAGACAACCTCTGAGGTGTTATTTAAGCTGTGAAAAACATAGGAAAACACCGTACACCACACATTCATAACATTTACTGTACACTCGCAAGCATTACAATAAGTTTAAGAATATTTAGTCCCACATTAAGCATGTTTTTTTTCAGCTATCATAGTTAAACCTGATTTAAAAAGAAACACTGCATTTGGATATTATTTATAGTCCTGAGTGCTGATGTGTGTCCGAGATTTAACACTGGGAAACACTGCGGTCTGCTGTGAATGTCCTTGTCACTTTATGTGCTGCTGATCTTATCACTGATACTAAATTGTTTGCTGTGAGAATCGAAATCACATTTCTATCACAGGGAAGGTTTTTGATGTAGTGTTCTTTAGGAGCAAGTATATCTAACATGTCACGGCCCTAGGCTGGCCGTGTTTTTTTTTCTGATTTGTTTATTGGATTAATCCGGGTAGAAGACGCTTCCTTTTTTATTGGATGTTGAGCTGCTGGCCCCGCCTCTCGTCTCAAAATAAATTCGTTTCCTCCAGCTTGACGGTGAACTTGTCTCTCACTTTTACAATCATTCAGAAGCGGAGTTTCTTTCTCGGACTTCTCTGGCGTTTGAGTTTTTTTTGCTCACTCATCTGCAGTGTGCATTAGTTGTGTCCGTGAGTGTGGACTTTCGTTAGGCAACTAAGGCGTACGTGTTTCCATGGTTTGTCCTTCTGCTAATCAGTTTAGTGATGTCCCTGTATTGTAATTTACTGTATGTTAGTTTAGGGTAGAAAAGTGAGTTTAGGTTGAGGAGGACCTTTCTTTGGCTCTGACACTTTTATATTCCGGGCTGGAGTAAGTTAGGTTGGCTTTTTCCGTTATGGCAGGGTAGTTAGTTTTGCTTGTTTTCTTTTCAGGGACTCACTATTAAATTGTTTTGGTGTAAATGACAGAAACGAACCAATAGCGGTGTCAGCCCCAGTTGTCTTGTCGCCCTGTATCTGCCCCCGGGGAACGGGTCACGGTGTTTAAATCGACTACCGCTATTCTTTAACGTTATATGTTCACGGCTCCTTCATCCCCTAATGATTGAGTGGGAAAAAAAATAATGTGTAGTCGTAAGAAAGAACATAAGAAGGGTTACAAATGAGTCGTTTTTTGCCATTTAGCTTGTTTAGTAATTGGTAGCAAATTGATCCAGCAATCTCATCCAGCAGTTTCCTGACAAACACTGGGGTTTCAGCTTCAACAATATGGTTGGGTAGCATGTTCTATACATCCACTTTTTGTGCCCCCTCTTTGGGGATTTTTCCTGCCCTCTGCATGGACTATGTCAGTGCCAGTGAGAATTTTGAATATTGTACGGGGTCCCCCGTAGTCTTGTCTCCCCGCAGTTCAGTTCTTTCAGCATATTGGTGTGGGAGAGTCCTTTAACCCCTTTTAGGCTGGTTCCAGAACAGCAATGTCTTCTCTCTTTTATATAAATATATTAAACTATATATTTAAGAATAATTAAATGCAATTATATCCTTTGCCATTAAAAGGAAATATTTAGCATTTGATCATTTCATTCCAAACCAGCCCAGGAAGTTGCCTCTTAAAATAAAAACTGACTCATGATCAAATTTAGATCAAAATTCTGAAATTGCACTGCAATATTTCGTTTTATCTCCCAATTTAAAAAGAGAGTGTGGATGTGTATGATTATGGTTAACTGTGCGTTCCAGCTTTATTTCTTTTTTTCTAACTGTACTTCCTTAAACCAGACTCCGCAGGTGAATCATGGCCAAATAAGGCGATCAGGACACCTCTGCTGCCCCCCTTCAAGCACAGCCCACTGCTCAGTCACAGCTGGGCTCTGCGGCCTGCAGCTCTTGTGGCTAGAGCTCAAATGACTTGAAGGCAGGAGCAGTACTTTGAGGAAAATACAGCTGAGAGGGAGACTTCTACTGCATTTCATAACAGGGTAATTTACACACACCTTTTATTGCATGGAGAAACCACACACAGAGCACAAGATATTTGAATCAGAAATCCCTTCCACCAAGGTTGAATTTTAAATGTAAAAACCTCATTAAGGTTACAAATGAGAGGAGACTGCTTGGCCCACGTTGGTGGTTTAGATGCTAGTAGCTAATTCACACAAGGATCCCATCCAGTCATCTCTTAAAAACAACAGCAGCATGGCTGGATAGCTTGTTCCAGACTCCCACAACCCTTTCTGTAAAAACGTGCCTCCTGTTCTCAGTTTGTTTCAGAAGAAGTCCACTAGGTTGAGTTTATCAATGACTTAAAAGATTTTATAGTTTTCTACAAAACACTGAATAGATTCTATTCTTTCAATTAAATTGTCAGTGTAGGATATTAATTTATGAATGAGCTCCCTTCATTAAACATGTGTTAAACACCACAGTGGAGAGCATTCAGCCATTATCTGTTTCCTATCAATTAGCCAATTATCACTCCAAACACATACTTTGCCTTGAATGTTAATTGCTTGTAATAATTCTTGTTTGAGAATGAGTCTTTGACAAGAAACTTCATCAAAGGCCTTCTGAAACTCTTACTGCCGTTGCATGTTCAAAGAACTTTAACAAGTTAGTTAAGCAAGAACTACCATATCTATGCATACTGTCAGTCCCCTGGGATCTTATTTCAATGTACTGTACATGATGCTCTAATTCCAATTTTCATTTCCATAACCTTTATATAAAATAATAATAGAAATCAGACTTATTGTGTTTTCTTAAGTACAACTGATGGAATACATCAGGGCCTGAAGCTTTGCAGAGCCCGAGTCTGAAGCATGTTATCAACTTGTACTCTACTACACAAATACGCAGAATATTAATGTGATATATCAGCCATTTCCCTTTTAGTTTTATTGTTGTAATATAAAAAAACCTTTTATTATTTATTTATTTTATTAACCACTGAAATATTTCTATATCTCTTTTGGCCTTTGTAATATCCTTATTTGGTAAAATGTCATTCCTCTGGCTACAGACTGGGGGGTGTTTTTGTGAAATGGACTACACAGCCCTTAAAGTGAAGTTTCACAACCTCAGTGCATCCAAAAAACTTTAATCTGTTTTGCGTAAGAAGGTAATCAGGTCTGTGTGCATCCCATAATTTTCTGTGTTACTTTCATGTTGAAACTTTTGGGAAAGTCAGGTCCTAGAGTGTCTCAATGGAAAATATTTCTTAAAACCTCCTATCAGAAATAAACTGCAGGAATAAGTATACTCATAAGTTTTAGAAGCAATTTTTCTTCAGAAACTTCATGATGTACTTTCTTCCCACGTTTGCATGGGTCTCCTGTCCACAGACATATTAGTAAGATAACTGGCTTCTGGGAAAACTGGCCCCGATGTGAGAGCATGTCTTTGTGCTGTGTTTGTGTCTGTCTGCCCTGTGGACGGTGTCCTGTCCAGGGAGTATCCTGCCTTGTCTCTGGATGGATGGACTTTGTGAATTTCCTTCGATATCATCTCATCTTTTCTTGTAGCACACTTCAGAACGTCTTCATTTTAGGTCTTTGGATAGTAAGAGAAGAATGTACTTCAGGCAATGAAAGAACAGTTTTGTTTTTCTGGGAGTGCTCTTTTTCCAGAGAGTGCCTCAGAATACGTATGTTCAAAGTGCAGTTTCCTGAAACAGACCCACTGATATTATAAAAGGACCTTTTCTTTTTTGTGTAAATGTGTTCCTAAAATAGTTCTTACAAGTAAGAAAAAGGCATTTTGTTTATTTTCCTTTCATGCATTTCCTGGTAGGGGTGCAAAAAAACAAATTAACTGGTAAGAAATCCAGGAAGTAAATTATTATTTTACAACAATAGATGCAGTGTTCGGCGCAACGCAGTCTAAGAAAGACAATAACTAAAGCTGTTTGCTTTAGGGAGGCGATTTATTAAAATGATTAACATGCTAACATAGGTGTAAAAAACTCCTCAGTTTTATTGGAAAGTTTTTCCGGAAAAGGGGATTCATCCGTATGAATCACCACGCACAAAGAGGAAACTGGACAAATGCTGACATTTACAATTACATTTTAACATTCCATTCTATTGTGCAGCAGAAATCAACAATATGCAGATTATATTAAAAGCCTCTTAAGGGAAAAGCATCTATGGCACTACACAATAGTAAAAGCTTATGTCATCATGTTCTAGGTGTAAAGTTACAATAGTTTCACACACTGATATGAGGCATCGGTTCGGTCAGGCAGTGATATGGAGCTATCAATTCTCACGGAATTGCTGAAAGCAAAGTTGAGCACTTCTAGGATCTTGATGAACCCAGTCTTTGAGAAGGGGATATCGCCTTTGTACCACGTTTCTGCCAGAAGACATGTTTCTTGAAAAAACAGAAAATGATCCAGTGTACAAATATTGCTCTCCCTTCCATCATGTGCCGCAGAACAAGCGGTATTAGGAATCGGCTACAGAGAAATGACTTTAATAGTGCCATGAGCGTCCAACCACTCTCTGTTGTCAGGGATCAGGATTTTACAGGGGCTTGGCTCTGTCTTCAAGATCCCCCATTCATCTTGTATCCTTGGACTGCAGGGGGAATGAAAGGAAGACGGAGACCTGGCTGCTTATGTGCTAACCTTTGGGAAGCTGTGGACACAGGAGGCCACCATCGGGACATTTGAACATCTAAACGTTCAAACAGCCCCGAGCCTGTGTTTGTGCTCAGAGGTAACTGGCCATACCTAGGCCCTTCTCTGCTGACACCACGATGATGCAGATAGTTGCTCCACTCTTTACTCCCCCACCAGCACCTTTCCCACGCCCTGTTGCCTCTTCCTTTCAGCAGGATCATTAACCAATAACCCCACAGAAGAAACACAACAGGAGCATCGCAGCTCCAGTCTTGCACGCAGCACGAAGGCTGTGCCAGTGACTCATCCTCTGTCTAGTCTGTTCGCCAAACCTGCAGGAGTTGTGAAAGCAGCGGTAGGCTATAAAAGCGGAGAGTGGCTCAGGGGCAGAGAAGGAGACAGTGGAGATGGAGAGCAGGTACCTTGTGCGCGTTTCTCTGCTCACCCTCACCAGCGCTGTGCTGTCTGCAGCCCTGCCTGTGGGCCAGGATGCACAGCTCGGCACGGATGACCAGCACTTTGCAGAAGTGAGTGTGTGCCTGAGGCACATCCTTTATGCATTTACTTACTAACTGTGCTCTCTTACAGCATGTTTATCTGCTGATAGCTATTCCTTCAGCTGCAGGTCACAGAGTGGGAAATTTGCTCTGTATTGACACTGTAGTGTTTGCCATTTTGAAGAGAGTATTGAAAAATCATAATCAAGATGAATGCAAGAAAGTGATTAAATATTAGATAGATATTAGATAAACCTTTTAAGGTACTTTTCATTTTTTTAAACATTTGTGGTTGATGTTCCTCTTCAAATTCTTTGAAAATGTCTGATGGTTTTTTTGTCGTCTGTGTTACTCAATCATTTGACAAAAAGAGTGAATGAAATTAAAGCTGAAACCACAACAATGCTCTATGATGAGTAATTCTGGAAGTGATTGATCTACCATCCTTTCTGTCATCTTACAGGGTTTTGAAGATTTTGAAAGAAGTGCTGAACAAATATTGTTTTTTACCACAAAGTGATCCTGGCTGTTTTTGATTTACAAGATTGATACGCATTTAAATATCAGCTGACAGTTCAAACGCAGTCACATGGAGTCACATTCTCATTAAGCTGCCACAATGCTCTTTCACATACAAAGGATCGCATTTCAAACTTTAATACATTTGTAATTTATATGCATCTCAATTTTGACTATCAGAAGACTGATCAGAAACAATTTAAAATACTGAATTAACAACCTTGCTAATTTCCGCAGTTAACCAGAGCGCACACTCAATAAGTACTACCTCTTGCTGCTCCTATTAATTGGCAGCAAGAGTTTAAAGTAATGCTACACATTTTTAAAAAGTTTTCTGCTACCTTCAGGTTGCAATGTTTCATGCTAGTTTCAGGGTTCAACTGAGAAAATGTGGATCTACTCATATTTAAACTCATCTAAACTTATTAGATTTTGGGTATCCACTGCCTGTTTATTTGGAGCTCAAAACTGTGGAGATGGAGAGACTAGATCAATTCCTTACTATCTAGCCATACTGTGCCTGCTGCATGTGTTTTAGGTGCAGTGAAGTTACAGGAAAGTTAAACAGGAGGACGGTGTGCTCGGTGTCACACTCTTTCCTCTCTCTGTTTCGATGCTCAGCAATACCTGCAGCGCTTCTACAAAATGAAGCAGGGTCGGGGAGCAGGGTCCAACGTCCTCTCGGAGAAGGTGAAAGAGATGCAGACGTTCTTCAAGCTCAATGTCACCGGCAGCCTGGACGCAGAGACGATGGAGGTGATGAAGAAGCCGCGCTGCGGGGTGCCTGACGTGGCTCGGTACCAGGTGTTTTCAGACAGGGCCAAGTGGACAGTCAACCCCGTCTCATACAGGCAAGCGCCCTGCAGCAGGACTGGACATTACTTCCGACAGTCGAAGAAGCTTCTTGGGTTTTCTCAGTTTTCTGTTTGTTTTCCAACAGAATTGTGAATTATACGCCTGACCTGACAACACAGGAGGTGGACAACGCCATAGATGCAGCCCTCAAAGTGTGGAGTGACGTCATTCCCCTGACCTTCAGAAAGACCACTGACCTCACGGCAGACATCTTGATTTCCTTTGCTGCTGGAGGTAAGACTAGAAACTAGTGAGCTCAAGGTGACGTGCCTGCTTTGAGCACTGCACCACCCATCTGTAGAATAAAATCAGGGCTAAATGTCTGCACTGCACAATCAAAAACAAAATACAAACATGCTTACAGGTTGAGATATACATGTGTACATATTTATACCCAAATAGCTTACATGGAAGAGCTCCGTGGCATTAATGTAAAGCTAAGGGGTGTGGATGCAATGGTAGTTCATTCAAATAGTATAAAATATTGGCAATCACTCCTTTCCACAAGTCACAAGTGCGACCTGTAGATCATTCCTCCTGGCTCCCAAAGGAACCTCTGTGCCGCTTTAACCCTTGTCCTTCAGAGCACGGAGACTTTTCTCCCTTCGACGGCCCCTCCGGGACGCTGGCCCACGCCTTCTCTCCGGGCTCAGGACTGGGGGGAGACGCACATTTCGATGAAGATGAACGTTGGTCCACAACATCCAAAGGTAGCAACCCTGTTCAGTGCAACACTGTTGTTTTCAATATCAGCATCAAGCTGATCTTGATTTGTAATCGAATCAAAGTTTGATCCCAAATACAGATACATTTCATAGTGTGTTAGCAAAACCTATGAACTCTTCATAATAGGACAGGTCCTTACATCCACTAAAACAAGTCATGTTATTATCTCTTGTCATATGACAGCATGAGTACCTAATATGATCTGAAACATTGTATCTCCTATAACTAAGTAACCAGGGCTCATGTCTTTGCTGGTTATGTAATTCTTCACTTGCTGCTTCAGCCACTGTGCACCTGCACTGTTCTATTGCTCTGTATTCGGTGTTTCAAGAGGTACAGAGCACATGGTCTGGCGCAGTGCAGTGCTAAGCCACTGTCCTGGCTGTGAATCTGGCTCTGTTCATGATCCAGTTTCTTCATACAGTCCTGAGACATGCCATCCAAGTCAACTGTTTCTCTAAGTAGCCCCCTGTCTGGCGATGTTTGTATTCATGTGTGTGTGCCCATCAATGTCCAAGCCAGGGTGCAGTCCTGTCCTGTGCTCTGTGCCTGCCAGGTTCGGCTCTGGTGTCCTGGGATCCTATATGATAGAGATCCTTAGGTAGTTGGACAGATGATGATGTGTTCCAGCCTCATTACATCACAACTTATTACTTACTTGTACAATTCCATTGCGATTGCCTATCCATTTTTGACACTTGAATTTACACTTATTCTTTTATGTTATTCATTTTAGAAAAAGTTAGCAAATTTTGAAAAAATAATAATTGTTTAAAAAAGAATGTTTTAAAATATCTATAATAATAACAATAACCACAAACACAGGTCTTCTACTTCAGTGGTTCCAAGGAAATCAAGCAATCAACAAATGAAAGTTGTAACAAGCTCTTCTCCCACCTGTCTTTGGACCAGGGTTCAACCTGTTCCTTGTTGCTGCCCATGAGTTTGGCCACGCTCTGGGGCTGGACCACTCCAGTGACCCTTCGGCACTCATGTACCCCACCTACAAGTACGTGGACACCACAGGGTTCGTGCTTCCCAGCGACGATGTCAAAGGGATCCAGTCTCTGTACGGTAGGTCCCCGCTGGGCTCCTCCATGCAGATCTGACTGAGACGTTGAACAGAAGCTGGTCATGATCGCCCTGCACTTTACTCCTCAGGTAAACCCACAGCTAGTCCTGCGACAACTACAACTGCAACTACAAGCAAGGCCCCGGTGAAGAGCACGGCAGCAGCGCACCCGGGCTGTGATCCTAACCTGACCTTGGACGCTGTGGCTTATCTGGGCAGTGACTTGCTCTTCTTCAAGGGCAGGTGTGCACGTGCTTTCTGCCGCATTGCTCACCATTTCACTGTTGACGAGGTGGAGGTGGAGGTGGAGGGTTGCTGTCACCAGCCTCTGTGCGTTTGCCTCCTGCAACCTGGCATCACTCTGCCTTCACAGAACGGTTCCAACAGCAGCCCCTCGCCTGCCTGGCTGTCTGCCAGTCTCCTCTGGCCTGCGTGACCATTACTGTTCCACTGGATAGGCAACACCCGATCAAACCAAACTAACCGCGTGTTGTAACTTTGCAGTGCCGTGTGGCGGAAGAGGCAGAATGGATCAGTTGTCAGAGAGCCACTCTCTGCCAGGTTCTCCTGCCCTCTGACTAATGTCGATGCAGCGTATGACTACAGAGGGGCCACGTATCTCTTTAAAAGTGAGTTTCCGTCGAGCGCTGGAAGGGCTGGTGCCGACGAGGACCAAACGAAAGTGGGTTGGGCTCCTGCCGCAGCTGCCTGATTAGATTTTAGGGCCTCTTTGGTGGAGGTGGGTCCTACAGAGGACAGAGGAGGGGGATTTGAGGGTGAAGGGAAAATGTTTCTCTGCTTTTTGTGAATCCATATTAATAAAAACTGGTGAAAAAGAAGTGGGAGTTTTCTCTGCTCAGAACCACTTGTCGTGCGCATGAGAACACCAGACATCTTAGAAATGAGAGGAGGCTGCTGGGCTCAACAAGCTGGTTTGGTTTCGGACACTAATTGTGCTGAGGATCTCATCCAGCCATTTCCTGAAAGAGAACAAGCAGGGTATGCGCTTCAACACCTCAGCTGGGCAGCTGGTTCCAGCAGAGGTATAGAAGTGCGTCCTGTTCTCGGCTTGGACTTGGAATGCACCTCCATTTGTGACCTATGGCTTGTGTTTCACTGTTCTCAAGAGCTCCTCTGGGCTGAGCCTGTTCATGCTTTTGAGGACATTGAATACTTGAGTCAGGACCTGCCACAGTCTTCTCTGATCCCTGGTTATTATGGAAATTCACCTTCAATGTTCTCTGACAGCACAACAGGAATGTATCTTCCATGTGGCTTGTGTCTCCTCTCTCCTTTGCAGACACTGACATGATCATGTGGTTGAAAGAGCAGGGGGACAAATACAAGCCATATCAGTTGAACATTTCTTACTTTGGATTCCCAAGGACTGTGAGGAAGATAGATGCTGCTGTCCACATCGCGGCAACAGGAAAGACGCTGTTCTTTGTTGGTGATCAATACTACAGGTGTGACAATCGTAGCTACAGCCTGCTCATTTCTTTTTTAGGATTTTTACATTCTTTTTATATGTAGGTCTATTATATTTTCGGTTTTATGGGACATAACAACTCCCGTTGTTTCATTTCTTTAGATTCAATCAGAAGACGTCGACAATGGAGCTCAGAAGCACCATCAAAGAAGACTTTCCAGGAATCGGCTCAAAAGTTGATGCTGCCTTTCAGATGTCTGGTCAGTTTCTTTCTGCAGATAATCCCGCTATTTGTTAGTGATTTCATACTGTGAAAACGCTGTGGTAGTATTTTTAAAGAATATTACATTTTGCTTACATCAGTACAAAATCTTTATTTTGGTAACAACAAGCTCATTCACAGCTGCTGTACAAGAGGTGCACCACAAGGCTGCAGTTACAATTAATTCTTCTTTTTCTCCATCTCAAGTAAACAGACTTGTAATGAGGGTAAACAATGATAACGACTTTGGAATTAGGGTACTACTGTTAAGACAAACTGCAAATGAATAAAACGGTTGTGAACAAGGGGACGTGCTCAGTAGACAGAGAGAGGAAATATTGCAGAGAGAATATTTTGCAAGTTTATTTCTAAAGGGAAAGAATAAATAAGTATGACACTCAAAGAGCGACACATCGCGTACTTACCTAAATCAGTTTAAAAGAGAAACGGAAATGCCGACCACGCCACCTAGTGGAAAAAGAGTTCACACTAAATTCTCTGCGTTTTCAGGTAAAACCTACCTTTCCAGCGGACCCTATCTGTATGAATACGACCTGAACAACAGACGAGTCGTCAGCACCCAGAGGAACTCGGCGCTGCTCGCCTGCTAGGCGCGGCCGGAGAAGACGCTCACTCCGCTCCGCGAACGCGGCTCCGCTGCCGTCTGCAGCGTCATCTGTGGAAACACAACTGACCCAATGACTCTCAGTGACCACACTATCCCCTGTACATAAATATCATACGCCTGTATTTTCCAGTGCATGTTGCTGAGGATTTAAATTTACGGAATACAACATCCTCTCGTAGTATTTTGAGGGTAGGTGTTGTGGAGAGCACGGTGGAGAGGGTTCTCCAAGACAGAAATCCTTCCTGGAAGAAAGGAAACGCAGGGATTAACCACCTGCTGTTTTCTTCCTCACTAAAGCTAGATTTCGCTTGGATGAATAACTTTGAATATAAACCGAAAACAGGCTAAATAGACATTTAATCTGAACAAATCAGTAGTTTGTAGATGCAAGTTAAATTATTTCAACCCTCTTTAATCTCTTTTATTTAGATCTGTGGTCAAATGATATTGTGCATGTTAAGTCATTAAAACTTTGGTCATTGCTAATTATATTCAAATGTAATTCAAATATTATTTATGGGATTTTGTTGTAATTGGCTTTTCTCTGGGGTACATATTGCACATGAAATATTTTGTATGCTCAGGTGTTTGGACATATGGTGTAATATTCAGCTTTGAAAAATGTATTATTATGAAATGTTACAGTACTGTATTAGATTCTTAACTAGATGTTGATTCATAATGATTATTTTGTAAATGAATGAAACTTGTAGTAAAAATTTTTCAAGATTTTTTCTTATTTGCCTTTTTGTCATATTCACTGGGGTTTAGGAAAAAGTGTTAGCTGGACCTTCAGAAGGTTATGTTAAACAGATGGGAAAAACACGAGATGGACATATCTTTTTACTGAAATAGAAGTGCACACAAGTTGTGATACGCTGTTGTAAGGCGAGTTTCTGATTTTCATCAGCAGCTCAAGCTCCCATGTTCGTTGTGAACAAAGATTCAAGCATCACTTAAAGAGCACCTCTCACACTCTGACACAGCACTTTCCTGTCTTCGGACTAAGATGTTTTCATAACATCATAAGTGCTGATGAAGCATTTTAGATCATTTTTTAACTCTACAGTGTCTTTTCCTTCAGTTTCTATTGTTTCTCCCTTCAATACAAAGGCATCTCTTTTGAGGCTGATGAGAAAAGCAACATGCATACAAGACACTGCAAAAACTCTGTTTCACAAATACCACGTTGGAAAACCCCCTTAAATAAAATTATGTCCCTGTCCTTCAAATGAAATATTGCTCCCAAATACACATGGAATATCTGACAGAGCTCTGATTCACGCTGTCGAAATAGATGTCTTGTATCTTCTTGTATGAAATTAAAACTATTGTGTCAGAGGAGCGGATTAAGAGGCCTTTTGGTACTGCTTGGATATAGGATGACACCTACTGGACATGTCAAGTACTACGTCTAGACACTACTTGCCCCGTGCCTGCGTTCACTTGAAGTGTTGTAAGTCAAACATTAAGACACTTTCATGCTTAAATTATAAGGAACATGATTTCCAAACAACAATCTGTGCTGTTAACATCATGAATGAATTAAAAATGTAGCTTTGGCGATGTATTTTATATGATTAAGACAAGCTCAGCAGATAAACTGCTGCCAATGTTAAAGTGAGCCAGTGAAAAAAAGAACCTGGGGAGCACTGAAGATTTTGTTTTGAAGTCGCCTGACCCTGACGACAGCCTTTCCTTCCCCGCTTGACTCATAATGGAAAGGCTGCCACGAGTGGTGACTGCACCAGGATAAAAACCCTCCCAGCTCTGCCCGCGGGCTCACAAGAAGACCTGTGTTCACAGGGCGAGTCTCTGGCAGTGAGAATGCGAACCTGTGGGATGCTAGTCACGCTGATGCTCACCTGCACTCCGCTGGCCTCCGCAGGCCCGGTTCCCCTGCGGGCAGAAGGGAGGAACTCCTCTGAGGATGTGGACTGGGCAAGGGTACGTACCTCACGTGTGAGCAGCCTGCACCCTCCACAGTGTGCCATGAGATTAGCTCAGCTCTACTATTGTCTTAGAAAGCGTGTGGCTTTTCCCTCACCTACAACGGGGAAACTTTCTGGTTAAACCTGTGGCGTTATTTCCACAAGCACAGTGTGGCCACTGTCTCGACAGTGCGGATGCCATGTAGTATCAGTGGAGATGCAATTGTAGCAGTGGGAGGCTCTTCACCTTCACTTTTCCAGCGTCTGTGTTTGCACAAGGTATCTCTTTAGTCAAACTCCTTGTGTCTCGAAAGCACACACTTTTTATCAGAACATATGAGCAAACAGAGTACGGGCTTTCAGAGTTAAGAATTGGTTAGTAAAAGTGCTTGAGGTGGATCTCATGGTGTTAATGCAGAGTCTTGTAGTTTTGCACTCCTGTAGCCTCCCTGCAGACACTGAAGGACAAGGTTTCAGAGTCTGAATCAATGAGGAATTGTTGGTTTTGCAGCTCTATCTGGAGAGGTTTTATAACCTCACGCAGGACAGACACCCTCTGGAAGGTAAGCTCCGAGAGATGCAGCGGTTCTTTGGCCTCAAGGTGACTGGCAGGGTGGACAGAGCGACGCTCTCCATCATGAAGAAGCCCAGGTGTGGGGTACCTGAGATGGCCGATTACAGCTTCTTCCCCGGAAAACCAAAATGGACAAAGAAAAGGCTGACATACAGGTAGGCTCAGAAAACAATCAAATACACACATAACTACCTTGTGTTTTTTCCATGATGTCAATTAAAGAGTCACAGTTGTTATTATGCTGGGGGTGTGAGATAGATTTTAAGACAGTTCCTTTTCCAAAGCTGAATTTCCAAAGCCAGCTCCTGTTAGGGCAGCCACCAGGGCGCTGTCGCCAGCAGGATGGGGTCTGAGAGACAGTTCGGCGGGCTGCTGCAGGTCCTGACTTCAAGTGCTTATTACTGCCCCAGGATCGTCCGGTACACGGCTGATATCAGCAAGAGGCAGGTGGACCGGACTGTCAAGACGGCTCTCAGGCTGTGGAGCAAAGTGACGCCTCTGAAATTCATTCGCATCAACAAAGGAGAAGCAGACATTATGATCAAATTTGCGTCCTGCAGTAAGTCTGTCCCTGTGAGTTGTATTTAATTTAATTTACTGCAATCTGCGGGTAGCTATATTTTCTAAGTGGGCTGCCAAGAGCTTAAAAGTTGAAGTCTGTATAATGGAATAACTGCTTACTTATTTAACCTCTTTGAATGAGAGTTCTGAAATCCTGCTCTGCAAGTCTTGTGAGAAGACAAGCCTGCAGCAGGGGCGCCCTCATGTGTGGTGTGCCGATCACAGGGCATGGAGACGACTTTCCCTTTGACGGACCGGGGGGAGAGCTGGCCCATGCCTTCGCCCCGGGGAAAGGCCTGCTGGGGGACGCCCACTTCGACAGGGATGAGACATGGTCACTCGGACAGAGTGGTAAGAACCTGCAGGGCTCAGAGCTCGGGGAAGCTGTAGGGATGATCTGGTCGACTTCAGCAGATGGACACAGGCTTTAAATGAAGAAGTAATAGGTTTATTCCATGCTGAAAAAAAGAAGAAAGAAAACACAATGTTTCGGACATGGGGCCTTCTTCAGGTCTTTTGCTGACGCAGACCTTCTGTAGACCTGAACTACATGGGCTTTCAATGCTTTCTTGGAGATTTAGTTCCAATGCATGGCAGTTACAACAACAACATTTGGCTGCACTTTATATATAACATCACAATCCATTGCTTCCAAAAGAGTTTGGTCAAGATCAAACAAAGGAGCACATAGACTTAAGTGTATATATTGATGTTTATTATGATTAGTGTATATATGGATGAAACTGAGGGCAGGGTTAGAAAGGGAGTTTATTATGGACTAAGTGGACTGAAGTGTGCTAAGACGCCTCCATTCTCTTAGCCCTGCGAGTTAACGTTTGTTGACCTCCTAATCTGGGACAGACCAAAAACAAGCACATTGCAGGGAAGGCTGCTGGAGTGAGGTTGGCCAACTGAACTTGAACTCAGGGAGTGAAGATGTGTGGCCATCACAGCTCTGGTGAAGGGAAGGCTGTGAAGATCCCCTGTGCTGGGAAGACTTGACTGTGAAATATTTGCATATTTGCAGAAATTTGAGAAGGATATTTTATAAAAGCATTAAACAGCATTGAACAATCTAATAGGCAGCTGATCAATAGATTATAAGTGGCTTCACTACTCACCCAAGAGTAAATGCACTCAGAGCCCCTCACGAGAGCCATTAAGAAAATCGCAGTTTGTGTTTCGACAGACACACACAGGACCGTCTCCTGTCTTGTATGAGCGATATTTCTGCAATATCCCCCACGGGATCAATAAAGTATCTATCTATTTCTCTGTCTTCAGGAATCAACCTCTTGCTCGTGGCGGCTCATGAATTTGGACACTCGCTGGGTTTAGGCCATTCTCAGGATAAAGATGCTCTGATGTATCCAACCTACTCCTACAGAAACACTGCTGGGTTCCAGCTCTCCAGGGACGACATCGCTGGAATCCAGTCTCTCTACGGTGAGAAGCCATCGAGCTCGACAGCCTGTAGGAATAATGACAAACTGAGGCTGCAGTTGCAGTCGTTGTTGTTTAGGAGAACAGCCTGTGGGTTTATATTTACATCATGTATGGATTTGTTTCACTCAGAAACCTATTTGTTTTTAATCTCTGTTACAGTTATAGATAGACTCTTCACTAACTTGCTGCGTTCTGTTTTTCAGGAACAAGGAGAACTGCTCATCGTTTAAGCAAAACAGCATCAAAATGATCCAGTTTACCAGTTTTTGAAAAGGCTTCTATAAAAGATAAATAAATTATGTTTGTGCTACCTGTTAATACTGATAGAGAAAACATTGTAATTCCATTACATTCTTTTTGCAAATTGAAATATGTTTTATATATGAATCTATTTATTTATTTATCAATCTGTGTAATTTAAGGTAAGAAGAATCATTGCTATTTGCTGGCAAAATAAAATGAAATAAAAAATATAAGCAAAATAATCATGATGTTTATTAATGTATATTTATATTTCATTATATACATTCATTCACCATTTAAGATCTGACCTATTCTGGCCTAAGATTTAGACACCTCAACTAATGGAGGGTGGGAGTGCGATCACAGTGTGTTTGGGACATTCAGGTGTCTGTCATAATTCAATGGTTCACAATGTAAGTTTGAGCTTGAAAATTTGCCTCAGCTGCCCTGACTCATAATCATTCCTGAAGTCATTTCCTAAGTTAAAAAAGACTACAGTTTTTTCCTTCACATTGCTCTGAGCCTTCCTGTCCCCTCCTCTCTGCTTGACCTCCTTGGCCTATGGGCAGGTGGCTGGCCCTCATCCAGAGGAGCTGAGCTCGAACTCCACGTGCCTATGCATTTCATTCCTGGCTCTTTACTCTTAGGGGTACAATAACCCTGTAAACCCTGTGAATCTGCGTTAAGACAGGCTTTACAAGTCTGAGGTCATTACACATTTATCTTTCAGTCGCCTTGTTTTCAACTTGAAATTCAGGGTCAAACACAAACACACATGACTTTAGGGTCCTGATAAAAGATACACTTTTAAGGTTACTGATTAACCCATTCTGTCCTGATTTTCTCCTACTGACAGCATTTAACCACCATATTGCCATCAACTTTACCTTTGATTAACATTAATTGGAAAAACGTTTTGTGCTTTAAAAGCATTCCAGATGGTGAAAAGGATTCTCAAAGGCCATACATTAAATCGCAAAGAGAAGAACAATACTTGAGAGTTTAATGACTATTGTAGACAGTAGGCATTAAACTGAATCTGATATACTTTCTTATATCCTTCAGGTTACCTTTATTTCTCAGACAGATCACAGCAGAGTGAGTACGATTTCCAGAAGAGAAGAATAACTCTCGAGTTTTGCTGAACTATGGATGGCTAGATTACTACTTAAATCTTGCAGATTTTCTCCAGATCTCTGTAGCTGTTATGTCTAGCAAAATGCAATAATGAATTTTCAATGGTAGTTTAGTTTATCTAATGCAATTACTAGGTTTATTTTTATATTGTATTGTACATATTTTACAAAACTAAATAAGACAGTGTGGAATAAGCTTCTAAATTTCTGGGCTTTTAAAGATGACTACACCTTTGTAAATTAGTAACATATTTAATCATTTTTGTCCTGTTCAACAATGTTCATGCTGAATTGATGGTAACATACTGTAACAAATGATGTCTGATATACAGTACATAATCATCTTAGAACACAACCAGAGAACTTGAATCTCTTTTCAAACCGATTCTTCTAATTTTGGGTCATGGGGAATAGCAGTCGAAATGCAGGATACACTCTGTAGAGGATGCCTGTCCATCACAGGGCACACACAGACACAGATACAGACACACACACACACACACACACCAGGACCAGTTTTCACAGGAGCCAAATAACTTATTAGCATGTTTTGGACTGTGGGAGGAAGGTGGAGCACCAGGAGGAAATCCACATGAACACAGAGAGAACATGCAAACTGTGCTATCCATGTGGATGGCTTCCTAGATCTGAAGTTGAACCCTGGACCCCTGTGCTGTGAGGCAGCAGTGTTAACCACTGTCTCACTATACTGCCCGTACAGAGAATGTGTCTGGGCAAAACACATAGAATTGGCTCAAGACACTTACCAGTTTCTGAGGTGTGATTTTAATCCCTCTGCACTGCTGGTATAAATGATGAAAAAGTGCATTCCAGGTTCTGTTCCAATGAAATCCAATAATATTTACATTCAGTGTTTGGGAAATGATTTGTAACCTGCAACATTTGTGTACAAAAGCTGTTTTTTTCATTGGTAAACAGACGGTAGTCCAGCTGCACATTCTAATGTTAAAGTTCATGGTAACATGTTTGTGACATTTCTTTTATCTAATAAAGTTTGGCAAACAACACATTGGATACTTTACTGACCTTTATTCAAACAACTTACTTTCCTGTTTTGATGCTGAAACAACAGGTGAATTAAGGTGCTTGATCAATATGATGTTGTTAAAGAACTGCTTTTTTAACCTTATTTCCCCACGTTAGAAAGATAAAAAGATAAAAAAAAATCTTAGTTTTCTTTCAGACACTCAGAGGTTTTGCCTCAGCATTATTAAACAACAACTAAAGTGCATCACTGAGCCTCTTCTACAGCAAATTAAAAATTCCCAAACAAACTTTTAAGGTTCGAAAGAAATTTTAGGGCAAAGTTATGTGATGGTTGGATTTGTATTCTACTTTATTCAGAACTTTATTCTGTGAATCCACAGAAGACTTTTTTCTAGTATCACAGTCAAAAACAATTCAAACATTAAAGAAAAGTAAAATATACATTGTAGTTAATGAGAATAATAAAACCTTTATCCTTCCGACACAAAAAAATTAGATTTCTGTGCTGTCCTTGAAGTGCTGGATTGTTGTCACTGGTCCGCGAGGTCTCTTCAGAACATTCATTGAGAAAGTCAGGTGCATACAGGCTGCTGCTGTTTTGTTTTCATGAAGCAACATCGATATATAAGTTTTAAACATGTCTGTACAAACAGGGTGGAGGTTGGGGAGTTTAAACTAATTTTACCACAGTGGACTGCCAGTTCAGACTGACCTGGTCTTGATCTGCTGTGACAGAGAGGAATATTTTCTTTACTCTTTGATCTCAGTGACCCTTCGAACTTTCACCTACAACGGCGTTTACTTTCATACATTGGAGAAAACTGGTAACAAAGAAAGTAATGAAAACTGGAACATGCAGCTTGCTTTACTATTTTTACTAACAAGTTTAGATTGAGATATTTTTAAGAATTAAATGCAATAAATTAAGTTATCCTTTATACCCTTGGCTCATGGTTCACTTTAGTTTTTCATCATGGATGTATCTTATGCATCTATTATAAACACTAACGACTCAATTTCACTGTTTTTATTTCTAGATTGTGAAAGTATTTAAACTTCCAACTTGTTTTTGGCATCTTATGTCTGTATGTTTCTCATTTGTTATATATTTCATATTCGTAATGGGTTCGTGTTGTGTTAAATGTATTATGTTACATCTTTTACCTGCCTGCAAATCAAATTTCCCATCTGGGGCAATAAAGTAACATTTATGATATTATTATTTAAATAATTTATTTATTTAAAGAAGAGAAGGACAAGCACACAGATCCAACACAAAAAAAATCTGGGAGCTGAATTCCAGGTGTTAGGTGTCAGAAATCTGCAAATATTGAAATGTTTAAAAAAGAAATTGGTATATTATTGAGAGCTCTTTAACCAAGATTCGGCACATGTAGCTGGATTAAGATCGATATCCTAGCTTCTTCAAGAAACGGATGGATCAGTCTTGGACCGATTAGCTGCTAGCAGCCAAAGTGCTCTCGTTTGCAACCTCTCCTTTGCACGAACTACATTTCCCATGTACCCTTTGGCACGTCGCCGGACGCCGAGACACCTCCTGCTCTGATTGGCCGATGCAGTTGGCGTGGGTTTGAGAGACGCTGAAGGTGAAATACTGTACATGCACTCTCAGTCCTGAAGTCCTATTTGTTCGTTGTTGTGTCTTGTCGTCGGCTGTCCATCATGCAAAGCCAGTTCTGCAGACGGTTGTTGGTAAGTGAGACGCAAAGGAATGCTTTTGATACTATTAATTATCGCGAAGTGTGTTGATATGCAGAGAAAATGCTACAGAATTACGCTCTGACTCCTAAAGGTTAGGCCTTTGTTTTCGTGGCGAGTTGGTCTCACAGTAATTACCGGTCAGGAGCTAATGTGACATTAAAAGTTTTCCTACATTCGGCTCTATCAGCTGTGTCGGACCGAACATGTCCATGTGTTATCGGTACTCGCCGCCGGATACTTAATCTGCATTACAGTCTGCTACATTAATGCAGTTTTCAGTTTGAACTTGAGGAGAAGGGAGAGTTCTTGCTTTTCAAAGCGCAAGGCTGATTATATGCACAGTACGTCGCTGGCGCTTGCTCCTTTCATAATTATTTCTGAGCTGTGCAGGAAGGTACACAGCCGCCACCTCTTGGGCTGGAGCCATAAACACAAGGGCAAAAGAGCTGCACTGTTTCAAGTCACCAAAGCCCCTGCATATTACTCGTGCTGTAAATACAGTATACCCGCCCGCGTCACTAGGACAGGAAGACCTGCAGTTAGGAGATGACAGGGGTGCAACAGATTTATTTTCATCTCGGCAATAAAAGTTGTTTTATTAATTTATTAATGTTTAAACAGGCCAAATCACCTTTCTTCATGCACCTTTTTATATACAGGCTCAGAAGTATTTATCAAGAACCTACGCATCTCGTCCAGCTTTAAATGTAAGTTGTTGCTGTTTTTTTTTTAATGTTCAGTTCTGTTGAGCCCTGAATGCCTTCAGCCTTTCCTACCCAGTCTGTGTTGAAGGTTGCTGTTGGAAGAAACACTTGCTGGAGTCCTGTTCCTCAAGGCAGAGTTTGCTCCTGTAAGAAAGAGGAGCTGAGCTGATGTAGCCCTTAACCTGGCAGCTGAGACGAGCCTGCAGAGGCAGGCACAGCAGCTGGGACCCCTGACAGTGCGCAGGGATGCTCTGAGTCACTGGTTCTCTCTTCCTGCAGGAGGTGGTCATAGTCAGTGCTGCTCGTACGCCTATGGGCTCATACAAAGGAAGCCTGTCCACAGTGCCTGCGACAAAGCTGGGCTCCATTGCCATCAGGGGAGCCATCGAACAAGCAGGTACAGGAAGGAGGCTGCTCATCTGTGGTTTGATCGGGTTCGATCCTCCACCTGCCGGCAGGCAGACCGAGCCCCTGAATACTCGTGTCACAGCCTGCTTGTGCACTTCCTTAAAGAGCATGATCTTTTCACAACCCCACAACAGCTGAGCTTGCACTTCTGACTGAAAGCCAGTCTGTTTTTTAGCGTCTGGCCGTGGAAGTGAGTGAATGGTGCAGGAGTTAGGCAGGTCTGTTTCAAACAAGATCTTAACTTTTTAGATCTCCTGGCTTGAAGCATTCGAAAATGTGGAATATCTTGACAAGACAATTTGCCACGAGACCTGTTCTCTTCTGTCACTCCGGATGCGTGTCAGGGAGTGATGGCGCTGTGTGTGGCTCTCAGGTGTCCCTGCGGAGGAGGTGAAGGAGGTGTACATGGGCAATGTGCTGCAGGCAGGAGAAGGACAGGCCCCCACCAGACAGGCCCTGCTGGGCGCAGGTAACCAACACCCCCGTCTGTCCAGGGTGACCCTGTGGCGTTTGCTTCGCTACACTCTGAGCACATCTGTCCTGTCCTGTCTGGTGTCTTCTTAATTAATGATGCTGAAAGACACAGTGCAGTCGCGTTTGCATAATATCCTGGGACAAGCCTGTGAAATGGACAGGGCTGTGTTGTTAGTGCGGTCTGTCCAAACTCCTCTCCCCTGGGCAGGATCGACTCATGTGCGCTGCTCTTTGTCCAGGGCTGCCAGTCTCCACCCCTGCCACCACAGTGAACAAGGTGTGCGCCTCGGGGATGAAGTCCATCATGCTGGCGGCTCAGAGCCTGATGTGCGGACACCAGGTAACGCACAGGCCCAGCCTGCTGGGATCCTGCCGCCGCTGGCACCCCCGGTGGACGTCTTCCTGGTTTGTAACGGTCCCTTGGCTTGTGGCAGGACGTCATGGTGGCCGGGGGGATGGAGAGCATGTCCAACGTCCCCTACGTCCTGGCGAGGGAACCTCTCCCATACGGAGGGGTGAAGCTGGAGGACCTCATTGTGAAAGACGGGCTCACCGACGTCTACAACAAGTTCCACATGGTGAACTGCAGTGCTTCTGTCGTGTGTGTGTGTGAGTGAGTGTTGGGTTTGCTGTCTACCGTGTTTTCGTGCATGAGTGTACACCTGTAACTCAGGTTGCATGTTCAAAGGTTCTAGCCTGTGCAGCTGACTGGTCGCAGGTATGCAGTCGGCTCATCTTGGTTTAATTCCGGCCCCAAGGGTAACTGTGCTGAAAACACGGCGAAGAAGAGCAGCATCTCTCGCGACGAGCAGGACGCCTATGCCCTCAGCTCCTACACCCGCAGCAGGGCTGCCTGGGAGACGGGGGTCCTGGCCAAGGAGGTGGTCCCGGTCAACATCCCGCAGAAAGGTGGGGTGCACTCGCTCCTCAAATCAAACCAGTGGACTTCCTCACAATCAGCCAGGAGGCTGAGGTAGCAACTATGGGGAGAACCATCGAGACCAGGAGTCTCTGCTTTACACAGAGGGGTGTGTGGAAGATGTGCAGCCTTGCTGTTGACACCATGGTTCCTATTAAGAAATGGCATGATGATCACTTTAATCAATTAATTACTAGAAATCAAATGGATTACATGAGCTGAGTGGCCTCCTCTGCTCCTTCTTGTGTTTATCGGAGCACTTCTCGCCAGGCTCCTGCTTGGTGCAGTGGAGCATCAGCTAATTTCAAAAGAATGTGCTGCACAATAGTTTATACTACACAGTTATATGCATAGTTCTAGTTTATATATATATATGTTATTCTGCAGTGACCTCCCCAGGACTCTGCGAGTATTGCATGTGTGCATCCGCTGAGGCTCCTCTCTTCTGTCGCAGGGAAGCCAGATGTCGTGGTGAAGGAGGACGAGGAGTACAGGCGGGTGGACTTCAGCAAAGTGCCCAAGCTGAAGGCTGTCTTTCAGAAGGAGAATGGTGAGCGCGCCTCACCTGCCAGGGGGCCTCTGGAAACCCACCCGGCCAACACACAGTGCTGCAGTTGTGACGCCAAGAGCTGGGATGGGATCTCTGTTTGGCGGCGGCTCTGTGTGGTGGGCAGGGCAGGGCAGGCCAGGCCAGGCCTGGTGCGAGGGGTGTTCTGGTGGAGCCTGATCGCTGATCGCTTCGCTCTGCAGGCACCGTGACGGCTGCCAACGCCAGCACGCTGAACGACGGGGCGGCTGCCGTAGTCCTGATGACAGCCGAGGCCGCCAGGAGGCTGAACGTCACCCCGCTGGCCAGAATCGTCGGTATGTGCCGTCACCCTTCACTCACACGGGGCTCCTTTAAAAGCCTTGGCTGAGCTCTTGGGTGTTTCCTGGTTTGGCTTTCTGAAATTAGACACAAACGAGAGGCAGCTGTTTCAAAGTTACAATGTTTATACCGAGGCAATAAAATGCAACAAATGCTATGGGTTTTCCGTTATTTATTGTTTTGTTGCCGCTTGAAAAAAAAAAATATATAATGGCAAGAATGTGAAAGTATGTAATTCACAACATCCCTAAATGTTGTGGAATATGTTGTATGTGATTGTGAGGTTGATAGGTGAGTCCAGAGATGTTTTCATATTTAGACCTGCAAGGGGAAAATGTTTGGTAGCTGTAGGGAAAATGGCTGAAGTTCAGTGAGAAAATGACCGTGAGGCTTTATTTACAAAAATAAAACAAAACCAAGATAATACAAAACAAATATTTATGATTAAAGAGAAACAATACACGTCAAAAAGGTAGAGGGAGCTACCTTTATGTTAAACACGAATATGTGTAAATTACCACCGCCTACCCTTTTGAAGATTACAATTCCCAAACTCTCCTTGGAACGCTCGGGGACTGCACCCGATCCTGATCTCCAGCCCCAGAGCAGTGAATGACCGTTCACACCTGCACCATCTTTTAAACCTAGAGCCCTGCCCCAGGACTGCCGACAGCAGACAAAATACATCCTTCGCATGAGAAGTAAGACCGAGGTCCTGACTCTGTGGTCATTAAAAATCCCAGAACATTTCTTGAGAAGAGTAGGGCTGTCACCCTGGCGTCCTGGCCAGATTTCTGCTTGGCCCTTGCCAATCATGGCCTCCTAATAATCCCCATCTCTGAACTGGCTTCATCACTCTGGTCTCCTCCCCACTGAGCTGGTGTGTGGGGAGACTACTGGCCCACTCTGGCTATACTGGTGGAGGGGATCCCCAGCGCCTGTAAAGCACTTTGAGTGGAGTGTCCAGGAAAGTGCTATATTTGTGTAAGGAATTATTATTAATGCATTGGTCCTGAGTGGTGGAAACGATGTATGAACCTCTGTTAATACAAGCAGAACCTGGAGAAACACAAACACACAGACTGCACGTTGCACAGGCGCGTTCCAAGTTCCACAGTGTCAGCTCGGTGTTCGTGTGTGTGTGTGGCATACAGCTGTGTGCCTGCATGCCAGTGGACAGCGTGCTGAAGGAGTCCTTTCTCCTTCCGTTTCCCAGCATTTGCTGATGCAGCTGTTGATCCCATTGACTTCCCAATTGCTCCTGCCTATACTGTACCTAAGGTGAGTGATTCTTCACCTGCGTCGCAGTAGAAATGTCTTATAAAAGTAATACACTGAAGCTAAAGACCTAGGACATTTGATGCTTTCCATTTATTACCACTCTGAGTATTAGAGGTGGATGAAGTGTCGATTTTAATAAAAGACAGTGGGCATGTATGATGTGGGAGTTTTTGCATTTCTTTTGTGTCTACTACATTCTAAGATCCTGAATGCTGCTGGCCTAAAGAAGGAGGACATCGCAATGTGGGAGATCAATGAAGCTTTCAGTGTTGTGGTGCTGGCCAACATCAAGATGCTAGACATAGACCCCAACAAAGTCAACATCAACGGTGGAGCTGTGTCTCTTGGTCACCCAATTGGGTAAGCACCCACCCCCCTGCAATGCACAGAGCGAGTGTCGGCTACGTTCAGAATGCTAACAAAAGGAATTGCCATGACGTATAACTCCCCCCCCTTCTGCCTTTTTAATTTGCTCCAAAATATGTTACTGCTGGAAATGCATTTTTTTAAAAAAAAAGTTAAAACAAATTCTATTGGCAAGAATAATTTCAGATTTTATATTTCTGCTTGTGTATGAGAGCCAAGGTCTCTAGAAAGTGGATGGTTTGTGCTGTGGGCCTGGTACTAATCTGCGCTAAAGCCTTCGTGGGAGAAGACGGAGGCCAGTGTGATGACAATATCGTCTTTTTTTGCATCCAGAATGTCCGGGGCAAGAATCGTGGGCCACATGGTTCATAACCTGAAGTCTGGACAGTATGGACTGGCAGGAATTTGCAATGGAGGAGGTGGAGCTTCTTCAATCCTTATCCAGAGGTTCTAGGACAGCTGCACTCTGGAACAGCCTACTTGCTGAGAATGTTACTAATCAGAACTACCTACAGTATGTAGTGTGTACAGGATGTAGGTAAAAATAAACACTGGCTTCATACATGTATTTATTGTACAACAATAGTCAGGACACTCAGCTCTACCTGCATTGTGGACACCTGCATTTTTATTTAACTGTTACCGTCCACTGTTACTTTAACTCCAGGGCTTCAGTCACTCCCAGTGTGTCTAAGCTACCAACAGTTTTATCCTAATAAAAACATACAACCTCCATTGCAAAATAAGACTGTGTACAACACTTTCTGCTCCCATGGTTAACGTATCTCTGCACTTTGCTCCAGCTCTTTGTTTCAAGCAGGTCCTTAATGATATTTCATTATGGTAGGATTACTGTCCCATGTTCTGTTCTTTCCTGGTGATTTCAGGTCAAATGAGTAGAAGTTTCCCCATGGCTGATAAGCTTATCTACTTGTGCCAACAACCAAGAGAAGGCCATTTACTACATCTGCCTTATATTTTAAGACTATTCAAGCAATTGAAACAAGGCACTAATACAAATCGTGTAGTACAGGGATGAAAGAGTCGGCAGCTTGAGATCAGGAATCTCTGGGAATAGGAGTCAAATCGCTGGTAGGGGTTAGGACCACTGCAAATGAACACAGTTCCACAAGGAAATAGGTAAGAGAAGTACTCCTCGTATCCTGAAGAGAGGAATAATCTCACTGGCTTTTATTATAATCATTATTAGTGCTATGGATCTGAGAGACCAGTTCTTGTACGGAATTACAAATGGCTTAAAAAGAACATTCAGGATACTATCCATCCTAAACCAAAAAACTGGACAAAAGAACACTCCTGTTTTGTAAAATTATACCGTGAAACACTTAGTGGAACATGTAGAACTAGGGCAAAAGATAAGTAAAGCATAAACATTTTAACTCCAATACTAAAAAATGTGCAATGGAACCGGGATTGTAGACATTTTTAAAATACCCTTCAAAGTACAACTCAGAATTATTAGGAACACACAGCTACAGCCTGTTAACACAGGCTGTCCTTAGTGATCACATCCTCCTCAACCTCATGTGCAAAACATCTTGGTTCCAGTATTTCAGTGGGTGAATGGCTCACAGCAAAGAGCAGCAGTTCTGAATATTAAAAAATGTACCAATTAGGCCAACCAGCTTTCCCAGTACTGCCTTTAAGGTTCTCCTTCTGCACTTATTTTCTTTATTCTGAGCCCAGCATGACCAGCAGGTGCTGCCGATTGGAGAGCAGTCACTCAGGTTGCTCCTGTGAAGATCCACCTCGCACTGTCTGGCTTCACTCGTCATAGTGCAGCGAGGACAGGAATTTATCCACATCCAGGTCATCTGGGAAGGAATCCAGCAGCTTCTTCTGTTTCTGTTTGGAGGAAAGGGCATAGGAAAAATCAAGGCCATTTTTAATTTAGGTTGACAATTTGTTTCTTGCACAGAAAATGCCAAGAGATTGCTGGTGGCTCTCAAGTCCGTTGCTTTCCTATGTACCCATTCGTACAGCCGGCCATTTACTGGAGCTGTGGTCGAGTAGCGTTGCTTGTACTAACACTGTATTAAAACGGAAGAAATATCTTCTGTTTTAATATAGTACTTTCCATGGTAAAAACATCTTTGGAAAAAAACGAATAGTTTATCCCTGGTTATATTTTAGCACAAATAGCTTCAAAGGTTTTATTAAAATGACTGGTCGTTCCCCGAAGTACATGTAACTGTTTCCTGCAGCACAAACTGGGACTCAGTATTGTTTGGGGAAAAGGTCTCTATTAGTCACAGAGCAAGTGGAGACATTGGCCCTGTGTTTCCTCTGCCCACGGTGACTTACCTTGGCTTTCTTCTTACTGGACGATGAGAGGGAGCACTGCTGGTCCTTCTGTCCCGGGGGGCTTGAGCACACCTTGGGATGCTTGCGCTTCCTGTCCTTGGCCCCCGCGCCGGCCGTGCCCTGCTGCTGCTGCACGCTGTCCTTCAGAGGCGTGCCCTTCCTGGCAATGGCGGCGCGGGACAGGATCATCAGCGTGTGGGCGGCCATGTTGATGCTGTTCTCGCTGCCGGCCTCGCTGGCGGGGCTGCAGGTGGGCAGGTCGGGCGTGGCGGGGGGCGGGAGGTGCCGGGGCGTGCCGTCTCCGTCCCGCCCCTGCCGCGGACGGACAGGGGTCCTCAGGCAGTCCAGAGGCTCTTCAGGGTGGCGGCCGGACCCTGGGGTCCTGGGGAGAGGCAGCTCGGGGCTCTTGGAGGGCGTGGCAGTAGGGATGTGCCCCTGGATGTCCTGCAGCATCTCCGCCGCCTGCTTAGTGAGGGGGCTGGTCTTGTTAGGGTGTCGGATACTGTTGAGCTGGGAGGCATGAGCTCCAGCGGGCTCACCCGGCGGCAGGGCAGCAGCTGGCTGCCGCTCCTGATTCCTCCCCTCCAGCTTGTTCTCCTTACCGGCTGCAACGTGCGCGGTGTCCTGCGAGGAGCCCCTCGTCTCCGCCAGCCCCTCCCTCCCCCTTGCGCTCTGATCAGCTTCCTTTCTGGTCCCCGAAACGTTCGACTTCAGCCTGGGGTCGGCGGCTGCAGCCTTGCCGCTGTGGGCAGAATCCCTCTTTGACTCGGTACCTCCTTGTTCCTCTTTGTTGTCCGACGTCTGAGATTTATTTCTAGAATCCAGACTCCTCCCGGAGGACTCTTGCTTCGCTGCAGCTTCGTCCCCGCTGGAGCCATGAGGGTTCTGCCTGTGCTCAGATTCAGTCTGCAATGGAGCACGTTTGCTGGAATCAGTGGATGAGGGGGGTCTGCTTCTCTCCAACTCCTTCCTGGGAGCCGAGGTGTTCCCTCTATCCGAGCACGTTGTGGCATCGGGCCTCGGTGCATCACCATCCCTGCTGACTGCAGCTGCTCCGGTCCCGACGGCTTGAGGCTGAACGCTGTCACATGGCTTACAGCTGGGGCCTTTCGTCTTGGGCTGCTCAGCAGAGGAGGAGGCAGCCGTGAACACTGTTGGCGTGACTACCACAGGTGCTTCCATGGATGCTGAAGTGTCCCCAGAGCCCCTGGTCTGGACCGGGGCAGGTGTGGTGCCGAGGCACCGCTCGGGTGCTGTGAGATCAAAGCACAGGACCCTCCTGTGGCTCTGCCCAATCATGGGATTGGACCCCGACGCTGGAGGAGGTGAAGAAGAGGGAGCCTCTGTAGGTGCTGCATGCTGGGAAGGCCCAGCTGACTTGAGCCTCGGCTGCAGTGGCACAGGACTGAGGAAAAAAAGAGCAAAAGCAGGGATGTGACTACAGAACAGTTCAAAGAAAAACAAGCAAAAAGTCACAGAAACCGAGCTCTATAAACCTACTTTTGTTTTTGCAAACCAGTGGCATCTGTGCCCTGATCTGACACAGGTGGTCCAGATTTACCTAAAAAGAAAAAATTGCAGATTAAATACCCTGAATTTAAAAAACAAGTTTATGCACCAAACAGTTCTCAACTTGATATTCTCATTAGAATACCTTAATATGGTACAAATCAATCCGTATGCAATGCACCCCGACTGTAGGCCAGTGCTGTGACTTACCTATGTCAGTGCTGGCTTTGGGGGCCAGTTTAGGTTTCAGTTTGACCTTAAATGCGCAGTTTACTGCAGGCCGGACGGATAACGGCATCTATGGGGACATTAACAGAGAGCAACAGCTGAAGATCTGCTTTCACATTAATGACCTGTTCATAACTGGTAGGCAATAAAGTGAAGTCAGTTTGCAAAGGCAGCGATACCGAAGTCTAGGTTCAGATTACCTGACTGTGGGCCACACTGAAAGAGCCTGACGTGCTCTGCCCAACAACCGACACTGGGACCACCATGCTCTGCAGCACGGGCTGGACTGGAGAGGAAATGAAGAGTGCTGAGCCTGCAGAAAAACAGCCACCAGTCAATTAACAGCCTCCGTGGCAACGGTTCAGTTTACGTTGAACACAGTAAACGCCTCAGTATTCGCGAGGATCAGACTCCTTCAGCTCTCTGCGAACGGTGAATTTGTGAATGTGGAACCCAACACCTCATGGGGAAAAACGGGGATCCATGGCTTGCAAAACAAATTCTGTAGTAATATTTTTGTTATAAAACCTTTTCATTTCAGAAAAACTATTAGTAATTATTGGTATTAAACAGTTAATGAAAATGAGCTCTCAAAACTTGAAATCATCTTCTCCCAGATTGTTGCATGGTAAAACAAATAGTTTTCTTATTCTTAGTCATGCTAATTTTCTTTACTTTGTATATCTTATTTCTATCACAAGTAACAAGCCACTGTAAAGTTAATGAGGCAAATTCTTCTCTGGAGAACATTACCCCAGCCGTGTCCTGGCTTCTGTCAAGAAACAGCTGGATGAGATCCTGGGATCAAGCAGCTACTAGCTACCAAATGGGATAACAGGTTGAACAGCCTCCTCCTGCCTGTTCCAACACTCAAGCCGCAGGAGAGAAGAGCAGGGCTGGACCCTACAGGCCCCGGCAGTCTTACCCGAGCTGGAGATCACAGGCCGGCTCCGGGGTGGCGTGGCCAGGATGTGCGGGGTGGAGGACACCGGCCCCACGCCAGCGGCGCCGGGCAGCACCATCACCTGGGGCTGACCGCCGGCCTGGCCGGCCGCGGCTTGGTCCGTCACGAGGAAGTAACTGCTGGAGCCGCCGTACGAGCTGGAGGCAGGAACCAGCTGGAGGAACCCGGCCTCCGCCTGCACTTCGGGCACCGAGGCCAGGGACAGCTGCACGCCCTCCTCCGGGCCAGCGGCAGGGGTGCCCGCGGGGTCCCGTGGCCTGGCGGAGCCGGGGCTCGGCTGCTCCGCTCTCTGCAGGCAGCTGACCGCCTGCACGGTCTCCTCGGTGGTGACGAGGGACCCCGCGGGCACGGGCGCCTTGGCCGGGGAGGAGAGGACGATCGTGGGGACCCTGTCGCTGGAGGTGCTGGAGACGCTGCCCCCCGACGCCGAGTCCCTGGGCCGTTCTTCCTGATCGTCGCTGATTATGATCTTCAGGGAGACGAACTTACTGGCGCCGTGCTCCTGGCACGGGGGGTTGCCCACAGGGGGCTGTAAAGTGGGCCCCGGTGCCACGGCGACAGGTTCCCAGGGGCTGTCCCTGCAGGGGGCCGGCGAGGGCCCTTTGCTGTCCCAGGAGTGACTCTCACCCTTGGCTTGCCCATCCTTCCCCGTGACAGACGCACTGCAGGCGGACCCTGCCAGCTCGCCCAGGGCAGGAGAAGCCCCAGGTCCCGGCTCCTCAGGCTGGCCTTTGGCTTGGAGGGAGGCACCACAAGGCCACGGCTCTGGCGCGGTGTTGCTGGGTTCACCGCCATCAGTCTGCACTGCCCCTGCGAAAGGGCCTTCAGACGGAGACACGGTCATCTGCTTGTCTGCCAACCCATGGTCCTGACTGCTCCTTAATGGCTCTGGAGGACTGTTCTGAGTTCCTGTAGCTTCCTGTCGTCTCATCTCAGACTGAACTCTGTCACACGATGGAAGAGGAGCGTTTATCTGGACAGGACTGGGGTCTGTGGATCCCTTCTGGAGGTGCTCTTGGTCAGGTGGTTGAAGAGGGGACGGCTGGCTTACATGCTCTGGTGATGCATCCGTTTCCAGTTGCAGATCAATGTCCATGCCCTCCTCCTCAGCAAGGGAGGAACTGGCACCGTCCTTGTCTGCTGTCAACAGGCTGCTGTTGCTGTCTTTGCCCCTGCAGGCCTCCACTGCAGCCCCACAATGGTGAGAAGCGCTGGTCTGCTTGTGCCTGCTTGCCGTCGCTCTGTTCTCGGGCTGCCCTACTCCACATGCAGTGGGTCTGGCTGCCAGGAGGAGCTCACCGTTTCCATGTGGAGAACTGGAGGCCAGTAACACCCGCGACACACACGGGAGGGGGTGAGCCGTTTTTCTGCTCTTCTTGCTTCTGGGGCCAGAGTCGCTCTTTGTCTTGGGTGTTCTAGGTGTGGGCACCATGACAGACACTGAATCTTTACAACCAGCCCCTAAAAAAGAGAATGAAAACAAAGATGGTGATTTACAGAAGAAAGGTTCTGCCTGAAGGGCACGGTGAAGGGCTTTCAGTGATTTGAAGATTGGACCTACCCTGATCTCCAGGTTCAGAGGGGCTTTCACTGGGCTCAGACTCTTGGGCCTCTGCTGGAGCTGCACTCTGGTCTACGCTAATGGGACCCGCACCTCCTTGGACGCCAGGTTCACTGCTCCTGTTTTTCCCTGCCGTCAGAGAAAAAAAAACGTAATTAACTGGAGTTTTTAATTCAATGGTAGAACAGCACACTAAGCAACAGAGCACAACTTTTGTGATTAATTTTAAAAAGTCGACTTTTTGGGACTGTTAACAGATTTTAAAAAAATACACACTTTTTTTGAGCATCATTCAGTGCAAATGATCACCGAAGCACGACACCAGTCCTCCACTCAGCCTTACTACCCCCGTACCGTAATCAAACAGGTCGAACAGAGCCTGGAAGGCCGGGTCGGACTCGGTCTGCTCCAGAATGTCACGGATGGCCTCGTCTGTCATGTGGATCTCTGCCTACATAAACACAAGAGCAATATGAAGGCAGCACGTGCAGCAGAGATCAGGGCCCTGGATTTGTAATTGCGGGGCTGTGGGTACAAGCCTCTTGGGCCAGGAGTCTCCCCCAGATTGCTCTAGCTAAATACACAGGTCTCGCCTGATGCACAAATGCTAGCTGCGTTGGATAAACAAGTCAGCAGAATTAATAGTAACAAATAGGAACAAGTGGAAGTTCCACACCAAAAAAATAAAAAGATAAGCATTTTCTTCAGTGAGGAATTAAGGCCCATTTTGTCCTGTGTGACTCATGTGCTGATGCAGCTCCTGGATCTAAATTCTCCAAATAATCTGTTCACTTTGGCACTTCTGGACAAGAAAGATGGAAGCATAAAACAACAAATATGTGTAACCTGCTGTGAAGCATCCACTCTTATATATTTTAAAAATGATATATACTCATATGTTATATTTCTAAAATCCAAGAAAAATTACCTGGAGACCTAATATTTCATCGATTGAAGGATCTTGCACCATAGCGCCACTTGCACCTTGCTTAGAAGTCTGAGGATTGTTTTCACTGTCAACAAACACCAAAAAAAAAAAAAAAAGAAATCAGAGCCATATCCCTTTGTGCCCCAACTGCATCACATGAATCAGATGTGGGAAGCTTGCCGGAGAACACCAGCAGCTTATCCTGAACTATTACAGCAGCACCAGGAAGAGGAAGAGCACAGAAAGGCTATCCACACTATGCAAAATCTGCAGACACTGGGGACAGTCTGTATCTTCAATGCCTTATGCTTTAAAACACTTTCCTAGATTGACCACCAGGTGGCACTGCTGTACCTACGTGGTTCAAGGTGCACTTGATGCACACACCTGCCGTAGCCCGACACCAACAGGACAGACTTCATGCTCTGGTGAAGAGGGTGACCATGGTGTGTATACAGAAGAGTTCGTACACTTAAGGTGCAATTATCAGGGGTCACCTGGTTGTGGGCAGGATGCTGTTATTTTGTAAAACTTTTGGTTTGGGATTCTGCAAAAGGATATGGACTTCAGAGTCAATCTCCCATCGAAAAGACTGCTTAAACTTTTCAATAAAGATTACTGGCTAAAATAAAGCTCTGTCAGTTTTGGTCCTTGTTTAGACTCCTACCCATGTTTCCAGCCATGTAGGATTACAGACTTTTAACTAGCTGACCATTAATGTAAAATGCCATTCAATTTCATCTTACCTTCCCAAGAACTTATTAATGTTTTCTGCAAGTTTCTCTTGCAGGGACTTGTCACTAAGTATCTTGTCCCTGGCGTTCTCTATAACCATTTGCTGTAAGAAACAAGGATGGAATAAATCATTGGAACAGAAGAGAAACAGATGCTAGAGATCCGCCTGACTTTGAGAATCCGATTCCAATGTGGAAGGAGGTGGGACTCACGGGAAAGCTCTCCGAGACGGGCTCCTGCTCTCCTTCGTTTTGGAATTCCTCAGTCTCCACAATGACAGTAGATATCTGGGGGGTCCTTGGTGCTCCGCCCTGTCCAGCCAGCAGCCCACCTCTCCTCCTGGGGGAGTCACTGAAACACCGCACAGCACAGGAGGATCAGGCCTTCCTGTATCCTTTCCACACAGCTCATACACTAACAGCACGCAGGCTGCCAGGCACGGAGAGACCACTACGCCTGGGCCAGCTGCCACCTCAGCCTGAGCTGCAGATTCCACGCTTGTCTAGCAGGAACAAGCAGACAAACACAGGGAAAGAGACACAGACATGGCTCTCAGCAGACATGTATTCTTTGCATACAACACTGCAGAGTTTTCCAGCTGGAAGGATTCAGAAATGACACAGGTGCTGAAGCAACACAAACCAGCAAAGCAGAGAATCCTCTGGGAAAAAACGTTGACTTTAGGAAGGCCACACCTTCTCAGCGGTCTCCTCACCATTTCCTGCGGCCCGGAGACAACTGTCCTGGGCTAAATCTGCGATCTGGAACAACAACCTGCAGAGGGGAATCTCCTACAGGAAACAAAACAAAAGGGGCTCTTAAGGAACCAGTAATCTGCAGTCCTCAGGCAGCCTTTCCATACAAGCTTTCCTCTACTGTACTCAGAATCTGGGCAAGGATTTTTCCTTAAATGGACACACTGATGATCTGTCATTATGAGAGACTAATGTATTGACAAGTACTATTTAACAGGTCAAGATGTTTTTGTAGAACAAAGGCCACAGGACTAACACACAAAAAACTAAAAACCACATGTATAACACAAAACAAAACCTTTAACTACATGTTCACCACGACCCCTCGGTGTTCCACTTACTGCTCACGTTGAGCACAGCCCTGCTTCGCTCCTGGACCTGAGACTGGCTGACGCACAGGGGGGAGGGTCTCGCGTGCAGGGAGCTGTAGCAGATGGGAGTGGAGCACCCCAGCATGGCCTGAGGCACGCACACGGGGCTGGGGCTGGGGCTGTGCTGGCCGGGAGAGGGAGTCACAGACAGCAGCCCGGAGCTGCCCGGAGCCGGCGGGGAGGGCTGAGCTCTCTGATGCCGCACGTTCAGGATCCCATTCCGGGTGCGAACTGCAACATGGGCACACGGGCACACAGCAGGGGTGAGAGCTCCGATGAGCACACGGACACGCACGCAAAGAGAGAAGCGGTGCCAGACACCCGAGAACAAAGATCTGAAAGTACAGGCTGATACTGTAAATGTGCCAAAAGGCAGAGGGGAATAAAAATTCAAAGTCAAGAATGTTTGAGATTAAAAAATCATCAAATCTTTTTTTTTTTTAATATTGAAAGAGCCAGAAGCAATGAATAGTTACAATGCCAACAGACTGTGCAGGATCTGATTCATTATGAAACGATGGTCAATTTTAGCTAAGAAAACAATACAATATGCTTTTCTTTTCAATATGGGAACATCTGCGAATGCAAGACAGAACTTTCCAGAATGTCTGAGACCGACATGGAAGGAGACATTTATAAGAGGGTTATCATAAACATGCAGAGGAAAAAATCAGTTATCTTTTTTCTAAACCTTCAATTTCCCCTTTTCTCCTACAAGTCTGAGAAATCCATTTGACAGACTCATTATGGTATGAAAGACCTGTGGTTTCCTAAAATCTAAAATGCAGTGAAAAGATACCGGACAGAAAAAATAAACTGTATTTAAATAATAAAAATGAAAAGGCCAGCTTACATCTTTGGTTGTTGTAAATGCTTGGAGAGTTCTGCATACACCTAGTGAGAGCAATAGACATCATTAAGCCATCCTGAAAAACAGTTTTGCTCAAAAACATCTTTATTCATTTTACATTTCACTATTCTCATGCCAAGATAATATCTGACAGTCCTGCAAAATTTGGAATGTGTCAAATTATAATATTTCATTTCTTTAGAAATGGGATACTTATGACAGACTCCCCGGTTCCTAGTTTTAAATGTAGTTTCAACCTACGTCCTCTGGTTAATGCGTCACTCTGTTCAGAAGAATTCCACTGGGATGGGTTTGTCAATGCCTCTTTCTGTTGAAGCCTACAAAGCTTCAGTTCTAGTCTGTCTGTGTAGGGTGTACGCTGGTCCAGCAATGTATATGGTTACTCTACCCTGGACTGGTTCCTGAGCCATAGTAGTTTTTTCGTAACACAGGTGACACAAGAAATTGTTTGCATGATGTCAGGAGCTCATGACAGTTTATCTACAAGATTTTCTTCCATTCTGCAGCTCTGGTAAAAACACCGCTGCTGCGACAGTCTCCGGGAGCAAGTTCTTATGGTTGCATATCCTGAAACAAGAGGCTCCATTTACCCCCACCCCCAGAAATCCAGTTAAAGTTTCCTTTTACCTGATCTGATTCAGAGTGAAATCTAATTTCCTCCAGAGCGACGTCATCATAGCAGGTACCTGTGACTCCTGGCTGCATTCTTGACAAAAAAAAACAGTTGTATATTAACAAAACATGAACATATGAAGCTCTGAGTCTGAAGTTATTTTAAAACCTCCAGTACTTGCCTTTTGCTTTAATGGCAACGTATTCATTCAGAATGGTGTTCAGGTTTTTCCCAAACAAAGACTGCAAAGACAAAACAACATGATAAAACAGAACGTAGGGAAACATAGGATAAATCTGAGCACACTGCTCAGATTAGAGATGTCTAACACACTGTGTATGCTGTTTTCATGAAAACAAATCTAGCACATGAAACGCAAGCTATTTCATTCAGACAGCTAATGAGAGCTTTAGGTACGGTGAGACTTTCGCAGAGAATAAAGAGTGAAATTTTGCATGTGCATGCCATAAGATGCCGAATTTCCACAAGTCTTTCCATTACAGCGTACAGGGGCGAGGGGCTCTGCTGAGATCGGACAGCACTCACAAACACGCAGGCAGGAATCGCTCCGTCCTCGGTGCTGTGCTCCGCGTACTCCTTCAGGTCCGGACTCTCGCTGATGAACGCCCGGCAAGTGGCAGTCAGGCGCTCCTGTTGGAGATACCCTTGGCGCACCCCAGAACAAACAAGCACTCGGTTTACTTCATTTACTGGAATTTCAAAGCAATATCAACTCACCAGGGCATGCATCCAAAAATACACATCCTTTGTCAATAAGCGAATTATGCACAATTGTTCGGACATGACTGATTTCTGATAACGTCCTTGCAACTGAAATCTTGGCAAGGTCATAAACGCCACTGGAATACTATCAAAATCTGACATCTGATGTACTGGACATTTTTCCCCAGTATTAATAATTTCGTCACAGTCGTTATGGAATTTGACATTAACACGTACCTGGTGTGTAATTTAGTATTTTAGGTGGTAGTACTCCGACCACCGTTGTTTCAGACAGCTTACACCCAGTGGTATCGATATCATGCATCAAATATTATATGCAGTGCTTTCTGTTATCTACACAGTGAAAGACACGCTCTTTAGCTAACCATGCTCTTGTCCCCCAGATACAGGCTCTGGTACAGTACGTGTTGCAGGGGCCCTTTGTGATCAACACAGCTCTCAGCTGCGACCGCAGAGCAAACTCCCCGGCTACACGCCTGTGTCCCGCAACAGACCCCGCTGCGACCCCTCCAACTTACCCAAAACCAGCCTCGCAATGTCAGATGGTAGCAACATGGCTGTTGTGAAGCCTTTTCAACTGGCCCTCATACGCACAGTCATGAAAGAAAACCGAACAGCACACATTTGAGCCGTTATACTTTTTCTCAGCTCAGCTGAACACAACTCCCAATAACACCCACCCGCAGAAAAAGCGCGGAAATTCAGCACGTTTCACCCGGAAGTATTCGCCTAAAAGGCTGCATGGGAAATGTAGTTCGGGTGTTCGGTCAGTCAATGTCAGTACGCGAGACAGGGTTACATGGCGGATAATGTATTAACATATAGTAGCGCTCTTGGGTTCAGAATATTATATAAAACGTTAATTGTGCGTAACAATGGAAACTGGCATAAAATAAATCAGAGGTCCAAACAGATATTCTGTCAGTGGAAATGTTTTTATCAAAAATGTTATTGCAACAATAATATATACAATACAGACAAGAGTTTATATACATAACATCGTCAGGGGTACATAACACAGCTGCATTTTACAAAATAATTAAATGAGATAAATCAAGGTACGCACAGATTGTATATTCTTACGCTTATAGCAAAACGTCTGGAGACATGCTGTGTTTTGAACTGTTCAAATGGGGGTCTCTTCCCAGACCGTTTAATTTTATGTAAGTGTCATGATTAAATTTATGACAAATGATATGATATTCTGTATTTTTTTCAACGGGATTAAAAATACAGTGGCAGTGCGTTTAAAGCTCCAGTCTGCAGCTCCTGCACCAGAGACCCCCTGCCTCGCTGGGACTGGGGAGGCGGAGCTATCTCAGGAACTGGGGCCGTGATTGGCTAGCGGAACCGCCCGTCTTCGCAACGACCCGGAAATGAAGTTGAAGTTGGGGAGGCGCGGTTTGTGTTTGTATTGCTGTGCGTGCTGTGCTGTCTTTATAGTGGACAGTACTTGGGATTTAGTTTAAGTGAACGTCAGAACACGGCCCTGTCGTGAAATAAAGAAAGCTATATAAGGAGGTATGTGAATAGGTACCCAGTTCCCAGCGATTTTTAGATGCGGAGAATCATTTAGTAGTTTAAGATGATTTGACGTCAATTTTAATCAGACTGCATAGCTAGCTTACTTTACTTTAAAGTCTGGATCTTGATCGTATGTTTTTGGTAATACCGTGCAGATCTAAACAAGTGTGTGTAGCTCGCTTGTGATTGTTGAACGTGTACACCTAGCACGGTCATCGCCGATCTATTCTGAAGGCAGACGGGGACTCCTGGACTTGAAGCACCTGAAGCAGTGCTACTCCTGCTGTAATACTGCGTTCTCCGTCCGGCTGGTGTGGAAGGTCATCAGACGGCAATGTGGTCCTCTCATCGCCCGTGTGCGCTGTAGATCTTAGCAGGATCTCAGGGACTGCTCCTTACAGCTCAGTGGGATGGGGGGTTGGGCACTTTAAAAAACGAAACCAAAAACGTTTAAACTGCATTAATGTGAAACCCTTATTAATGGAATGATTTATGTATAGAATCGTTTGTGTTTGTGATCAGAAGGCATACTTTGAAGGGGTGTAATGAATCAAAACAGGCCTGTGTCTGCAACCCGCCCCCCACACACGCTTCTCCAGTTCGATTCTGTGCTCCTGCACTGTCAGTGCGGCGTCAGTACTCGACATCGATTCCCCTGTCTGCCTCTGCAGGCCCCCAGTGCAGCGCCACCCTGAGGACAACATGAGCCTGTTGCTGCATGAGCTCCTGATGTGCTGCCGTGGGCTGGAGAGCGACAAGGCCACGGAGAGGAAGGTAGATGCGTTCACCTCTGTGCAGGACAGGGGCGTGAGTCGCTCAGGAGTGACCAGATCACTTCAGTGCTGATGTTCAAAGGTTCAAAGGTTAATGAGGAAGCTGAAAAAGTCTGAGAATGTAATAAGCTTTCTTTCATTCATACATTTGTTTTTAAGTGAGTAACTTTTGGCATTCCTATGAAGCATTTTCCCTGACATAATGAGTGTTTTGACAATAGTGTGGATTTGATGTATTAAACAGCTGTAGATTAAACAATCAGTTGCCACTAGCAGAATGTTCTTAGGAGTCCACCTGTCAATGTTATTTTGCAGAAAGAAGCGGATAAATTTAAGCGGCTCATCGTGTCTCCTGAGACAGTTGAGGCCCTGGACAGAGCCAGTTCTTCAAGAGCAGCGAAGGGTTCCAAACAGCTCACCTGGGATGCTGTCTTTGGGTAGGTGCTCTTAAAATGAGCCCGAATGAATGACCGTGTGTGATGAGTTCATGCCGGTCTGCTCCAGGTCGCATTAGTCACTGAGGATGTTTCCTGTGTGTTAGTTGTGAAGCCTTGTTGTGGATTTTCTGTCACACAGCCTAACTGTGCTGTGCACCCACCCTTTCGCCGATTTGGTTTATACACACACGCAGCCCAGCAGTGCTCCTGTCTGGAACAGTGCTCACAGGGAGTCCTGGAGGTGCTCTGTTTGTAGCTGAGGGGGAATGCCTTGTAAAATGGCGAAGATGCACGTAAAGCCTCTTGCACAAGCCGCAGCTCTCACTGGCTCGTGTAGAAGCCCCAGTGCGCTGTGCTCCTGTGTTCTTGCACTGTACTGCCAGGGCAGCTGCAGGGTCTTACCTGCTCTGTAGCAGAGCAGCACAAGCAGGATGGCGCCTCTGCTGGCCTTGCAGGAGACAATGGTAAACCCACGAGTGACGGCCAGTGTGTAGTATTCTGAACTTGTCAGAAAACAAAAGCCCAGCTCCCCCGTTTTTACCACCAGGCTCTCAGTCGTGTGAGCGGGTCGCGATTTCAGCGGTCTGGCCGAGCGTAGTGACATCTGCAGCGAAAGGGGTGTTTAAGAAGCCCCTGCTGGACGTGCGGTTTAGAAATTGGATGCTTTAATTAACTGCGGCCCAGGCGAATCTGACAAAGCAGCGGCTCTCGTCCCTGAAGGGTTCTGCGCCGGTACGTGGAGAGAGAAACGGAGGCGCTGCAGACTGGGAAGGCCAATGTGTCCGCCACCACACAAGCAAACAGGCACAAAAAAATGCAGGAAGTCAGCAGCTTGCTCAAATTTTTCATCAGATGTGCAAACAAAAGTAAGTGACCATGTTTTAAGTCAACACAGATCTTTGGCAGCTCATTGACCGCTTGCTTAATCTCCTGCCTCCTTTCCCTGCCCGTTGTTCACACATTGGAGCGATTGCCTTTCGCAGGAGGCCCCCGCCTGAAGTGCACGGACCTCCTGGCTCACCTGGTGGGCGTCCTCAGGAGCTCCTTCTCCTGCAGTGCCTATGGAGAGGACTACAGCAGCATCCTGCTGAAGGACATCCTGTCTGTCCGCAAGTACTGGTGTGAGGTCACACAGCATCAGTGGGCTGGTAGGTGCCTTAACCAGCACCTGAGCTCCACTCCATTAAGTGTGTGAGCCCAGACTAATATATTCCCCATTCCGACTTCAGCTCAGCAGTCAGGGTGGAATTAGAGTCTGTACTTGGAAAGATTAACAATGAAATAGAACTGCTGTGCCGTGTTGAAGTGCTGATTCCCTGTGTTCTCCTGTCCAGAGCTGCTGGAGGTGTATTGCGGTTTCTACAACAGCAGCTCCAGTGCCATCAACCGCGTGCTGGTGAGCAGGATCATCCACACCCTGGTGAGGGGCTGCTGCCTGCAGACAGAGGGGCTGGTGCACAAGCTCTTCAAGTTCTTCTCCCGAGCGCTGCTGAACGCCAGGTACCGCACCTCGCTGCTCCGAGGAGAGCCCTGCCCTGCGGTCCGTGACGTCTGAGCGTGTGTTCTGTGCCTCGTGCAGGAGGGAGAAGTACCTGGCTGTCCTGGAGCACCTGCTGGCTGCTCTGAACATCTTCCTGAGGGCCTCGGCCGTGAACTGCCGCACACGGGTCTGCGGGCTGGGGGAGGAGCTCCTGCCCTCTGTCCTGTGCGTCTGGGCCCAGCGGCGGCCGCAGGACCTGCTGAAGGAGGAGATCGTGAGGTTCTTCCACCTGCAGCTACGCGTCCACCATCCGAAGGGAGCCAAGACGCAGGCCACAGGTGAGACCAGGCCGTGGCCCACCAGTCCAAGCAGATTTCCAGTTACCTTCTGCTTTGTTTCTGCACATTTAGTTTTACTCTTAAACTTTAAGGTAAGCTACTCTTAGCTTCATGTCCTGGTATATTTAGAGGGCTTTCATGAAATTTGAACCTTTAAAGGCCAGGCTGGAATACTCTGACTGTGAAGACGCCAGGAGCTCAGGTGCTGCAGAGTCCCGGAGAGACTCGTGTGCCCTGAGTGGGATCTCCAATAAGCTGTTCCAATAAGAGGCCACGCTGGGTATGATGTGAAAGAGGGTGTGTGTACAGTATTGGCCTGTCTCTTTGATGAGCCTGCAATGGATTTGATATTTATTTTAGCTTCAGCCGCAGTTTCACAATGTATTGGCATCAGGATCTTTGTCACAGCCAAAGCAGTGGACTGCGAGCTTTCAGGTGCTGTGAACAGCTGAGCGAGTGGGAGTGGAAGTGGGAGGGGACAGCATCGCCACCTCAGAACCAACAGACACTAGACAGGACTCCTGCTTCGCCCCCTTCACTGAACCCTCCTCTGGCACAGGTGCCCACGCGGAGGATTGGACGAAGTGGCAGAGTCTCCTCTACAGTCTGTACGATGCCCTGGTGAGCGAGATTGGCCAGATCGGCAGCCGAGGGAAGTACTCCACAGGATCGCGCCACGTTGCCGTGAAGGAAAACCTCATCGAGCTGACTGCCGACGTCTGCCAGCAGGTACGGCCGCTGACGTTTCTGCCTGCTGTGAAGGAAGTGGTGCTGTCTTCTAAATACAGCAGAACATCCCAGACTGTCGGTGCACAGAGCGAGGCCTGGATTGAACTACTGGCTCAGCCCTCCTTCTGGTTGCAGACTACAAACCCGCTGTCTGGTGGTGGCATGCTGTTTGCAAATGGGGTTTGGAATTCAGACATCAGGTTCTGAGTCTTTTGTTCTTAGGCTGGTGGTTGGGTTGAAGATGTAGTTCATTTAATCCAGGCCTGAGCCTTGCCTGCTCCGACTACACTCCATTGTCCAGTCAACCAGACTTTATTTAGCTGAACCTTGGCGGGTTCCTACCCACAATGCCACACTCCTTTTACGTGTTCGCTCCGTAGCTCTTCACCCACGACACCCAGGTGCTGGAGGTGACCCAGTCGCACCTGGACGTGACGCAGCTGGAGGGAGGAGCTCCCAGCAAGCGCAGGCGCATCGAGCTCGGCTGGGAGATCGTCCGCGAGCGCCTGCAGCCCTCTCACAGCGACTTCAACGTCATTCCCTGGTGAGACGACCGGAGCCGGGATGAGCTTTGTGGGAAGCGGCTCTGTGGAGGGGTTCGGAGTTTGTGAGAGCAGTAGTGGACTGGGGACAAGACACAGACCTGTAGCTCCGCCTCTCCCTGTAGCTCAGGAACGCCTCCTCTGGAAGGCAGATTTAATGGTGCTGGTTCACACCGCCTTGTGTCTTGTCTTGTGTGCGATGCGCGCTCAGGGCTGTAACTGGCGGTGACAGTGCTGCCCAGGCTTTCTTACACCGGTGCCCTTTGCCGCCCAGGTTGCAGATCACGGAGGTGCTGCTCTCCAAGTACCCGTCCATCCTGCCGGGCCGGGAGCTGGTGCCCCTCCTGTCGGCGCTGTGCCAGCTGCTGCAGCAGCAGAGGCGAGGGGAGAGGAGTCTGTACGTGATGCGCTGCCTGCGGGCGGCGGCGGCCTGCCGGGCCCTGCGCCCCGGGCCCGAGCTGCGGAAGCTGTGGAGCCGGCTGTGGGCTCTGGCCCTGCAGGGCGTCAGCTCGCCGCAGGCGGAGGCGCTGTCCCTCGGGCTGCTGCACGCCATCGTCCGAGCAGCCCTGGCGCCGGCCGACAAGGAGCTGTGGAGGGTGTTCTCCGGCTCGGCCTGCAAGCCTTCCCCGTGAGTGAGCGCTGATTCGCTGCTGCACCGTCTGTTCCGGGGCCGTGTGTGCGTTTTAGTTACGGATTCACAGTAGGTTGTATCCATGTTTTATTGCCACTTCACTGGAGTAACGTTCTCAGCTGTCTGTTTCTTAGCAAAGAGGAATATCTTGAGCTTCACAATCAGCTCCGAAAAGTAAGACTTACAGTGGAGCGGTGTTGCTACAACACAAACAAGAGAAGCCAGGGCTGTGCGATTCGTATAACACTGGCAGTGTGAGTTTCATGCTGTGAGTTTCTCTGAAGCCTTATTCAACTGCAGTAAGAGTGCAAGGAGAGTTATGAAGGAGGGCTCCAGTTGGCTCCTCTTCCTCGCCTACTGGTTGTCGGATTGATCTCAGGATCTTATCTCGCTGTTTACTAAAAGATGCTCTGGATGTTGCTGTGGAAACATGGCTGGGGCTGCTTGCTCCACACGCCCGTGCTCTTTGTGTAAAGTGCTTCCTGTCCACAGTCCCAGAGGCATACCTGCATGGCTGCGCAGCACGTCGCCAGTAGTTCTGGTGGCCAGTCCTGTGTGGTTTCGCGGCTGACCGTGACATGAGCTCTTCCTGCAGCGCGGCGGCCCGGTGCCTGGCGCAGGTGCTGCTGCAGTGCATCGTCCCCGAGCGCCTGGACGCGGGCCTGCACTGCGCCGCGGCGGACGAGGGCAGCGGGCCGCCCAGCCCCAGGGAGGCGATCGCCAGGTGGCTGTTGCTGTACGAGCTGAGCGAGGAGGGTGAGGAGAGCTCCAAGCCACACCTGGTCGTCTGCAGGTGAGGCGCCGCAGGAAGACTCCCTCTCTCACCCTCGCTCCCGTGACACTGCGGGTTGGAGTGGGAGTGATAAAGGAGGGTCGTTCTTGTTGATGTCAGATCGCGGGAAAGATCACTCATGATCAGGATGTCCATTCAGCTAGTCTGGCCGCGAGTAGCTTGCTGGGCTTCCAGCTTCAGGCACAACAAGTTACCCCCTGTTCTCGGGTTTTAAATGTATTTCCACACATTTTCTAATTCAAGTTTCGCTCTTGATACTGAAGAAATCCACCATGACTGTTGAGGATCTTGAGTACTTAGATCAGGTTGCTGCACAATCTTAGGTGTTTAAGACTACATTCTTTCTGCCTGTCGGTGTATGACAGTCCTTTAGGCCCAGGAATGTGTTTGCTTGCTCATCACTGGACTGGTTCCTAACCAGTTGTTCCTTTGTGACCCACAGGGACTTCCCACACCAGCTTGTTCCCAGAATCCTGGTGGCTCTGATGCTGAAAGACTCCAGGTCTGGAATGGACTTTCTTCAGGCCCCTCTCTCCTGGGACAGGTCAGTAAATTCAGATTCCCTCTCCCCAAACCGACACCTCACTGAGCGTTGTCCTAGTATTGAACTTCAGCCACTGATCTTTTCTCCAGCACCGACGACTTTCGGCTCATAAGGATTTCAATTTGAGAAACTGTCCCATCAAGTTCTAGTTTGATGCATTCGGAATAACTTCTTCTGAATGAACGTCTAAAAGGAATACTTCTTCCATAGCACCTGTTGCATTGCTTTGACAATATGGCGCTTTTTTCATTTCAAGCCTCCCCCAGGAGCAGTCAGTATCGGACGAGGAGGATGCCCTTGTGGAAATTGAGAGCCTGTATCTGCAGAGCACGTTTGATGAAATGCCCAACCATGTGATTTCGGGGGCGCAGTCCTGCAGCAAAGACTCCGCCCGGGGTCCCCACACTGTCCTGCAGCCTGTGAGGGAGAGAGTGGAGAGGGACCTCATGTCTGTGGCTGACCACCTGCTCGACTGCTACTCTCCAGATGTGAGTGCAAGTGTGTGCTCCTTTGTGTGCTCCTTTGTGTGCGTGCGAGTGTGTGTGTGAGTGTGTGAGGGGGTGGGTGTGTGTGAGGGGGTACAGCACCCTAGTTTATGGAGATTACGTCAAGGTGCCCTGTTTGTTTCCCATTCAAACAAACCAGAGACCTGATTTGTTTGAATGGGAAAAATCTAGAAGACTATTAAAAACCTTTGAGCTAGAAATGCCATTCTGAAATTGAAAATTTTACTATACCTGCAGACACAGACCGCAGAGATGTGGCACGTGTCCTTCTCGCCTCCGTTAAAACCTTCAGAAAAGAACACCTGATTCTCTCTGTCGAGTTCGTCCTGTAGGAGAGCTGACAGGTGGGTTTCAGGACTGTCCTGTCTGTGCCGTTCCAGTCTCTGACCACACCTCCAGAGTGTCTGATTCGCTGCATGAGTCTTCTGACAGGGGTCCTGGGAGGCTACGTCCACATACAGTTCCTCAGTGAAGAGGAGGTCTGCCAAACTGCGCTCTTCCAGAAAGCCCAGGTGAATTCATCAGCACCTCTATCAGATCCTCTGACCCTGAGTGGGTCTCATGGTTTTCTAAACGCTGGAAAGATGTTTGTGTTTATATTGTGTTGGTTTTCTTACTTCACAATGATGTTTGAATTTCAGTTTTGGAGGTTCAGTGTTTTTCCGAGAACCTAATTCCTCTGACTGTTCCTTCACCCCGCAGTCTCTGGCCCAGCAGGTGAGTGAGTTCTTCTCCACAGAGAGGAACAAGATCCCAGACGACCGAGTCTTCGCCACCATCAGATCCGTTGTGGAACAACTCATGACCTGTCTCAGGAGGCAGGAGAAGGTACCGCACTGCTTTAAAACTGTTGGGAAATCTAGAGGGTGAAGTAAGATACAAGATGTGTTAACTAAGTCCTTTCTGCATGAAGACTGGACTTCTAAGCAACAGGCTGGAGTTTATGGCAGAACTGATAAGGATTCCAGATGCCAGCTAGGAAGGTAGAGTAACCAAAAACCCTGACCATTTGGCCAAAAGGATGTGAACTGGCCAAACACCGTGACCTCTCCCCATTACCATATTACTGAGCTTCGTCAGAAGTGGCAGCAAAGGCTATAACCATAATAATGAGCTATGTCAGAAGCGGCAGGAAAGGGCTATATAAACTAAAAGTTTGTACCGGCACTTTGAACAATACTTGCTGTTCCTTGCGGGAACAGGATTTCAGTTTTATTGTTCCTTGCATGCAATAAACTCATCTGTTTAACTTCATCTCGGGATCCAGAACTTCTTATTTCTGTAACAACAAGGGTAAGAGGTTAGTTCCCTGTACTGGTCATTGGGGGAGCTCGGTAAGTTAAGTTTTCAAAGCTATCGCTTGCCTGGTCTGAAAGTTAATTAACAGGTTATTAATATGTAATTAATATTTAAATTAATTAATAGGTTATTATATATTTCAGTCTTATTTGTGGAGTTCACAAGTATAATTGAGATCTCTTGATTGATAATTTAACAAAGCAAAAGGGCAGAGTTGAGTTTTATGCTGGAAACGACTCTTGGATTTTTTGCTTTTGCAGGACAGTTTGAGCCTGCTTTCATGGCGCCTTTTCCTGAGGATTCTGCCATCCAGGCTGCTGAATGAACTGGCAGAGGTCTATAAACTGCTGGTGAGCTCCAGTACGCTTGTTCTGGGGAACCATGTGGATGCTGAATTGTCGCTGATGTGCTGCTCCATTCATATGCAAAAAGATATTTACTCACTTTCTTTTGCATCAGATGTCACACCGGTAGCAAACGTGTCTGCTAACACTCAGTTTATTCCCTGAGTAAACAGTGTGTGTACTATGTGTATTCTGTGTCTACTTGATACTGAATAGCCCAGACCAAAGGGTCATTCAAATCAATGAGTTTCAATGAGTTTGAATTCCTGCAGGTTACTGTTGCTTTGGTACCCTTGAGCAGGTACATCACTCCGGTTGTGACCGGCTGGGTCAATGGGTCTCCAGGTCCTCACTGTAAATGAGACGTTGTTCTCAGTTGACATATCTGGTAAAACAGATCTGCACAGATCCAGCACTGTCGGACCCTCGGGGAACTAAAGATTGTACAGAACAGTGCAGATTCCCCGTCTGCTTGGTCCACTGTGGGAATATGGTTCAGACCCCCTAGGCACGTTTGGCATGTTCAGGTGATGTTCAGTAGAAGTGTGGTAGTGGTCACTGCGCAGTTCTCATGGGTTCCTGAACCGCAGCTGATGAGCCCGGGGCAGCGAGGTGGCGTGGCGTGCGAGGCGGAGCACGTGGCCGGCGAGCCGGGCGGCCCGGCGGAGATCGACCTGTTTGACGACGCCAGCGAGGCACAGACCAGCTGCGGCACGGACAGCGGGGCCGGCAGCAACAGCAGCGACACGCAGTATGGCACAGGTACGGCCCAGGCCGGCGGGCTGCCGCACCAGCAGGGCCAGGCGTGCTGGGATGGTGGCGAATCGCGAGGGTGCAGCAGGTTCGAGCAGTAAAGAGGCTCTGCGATTTGTCCCGGCAGGCGCGAAGAGTGCGCTGGCGGAGGAACACCTGACCAAGCAGGATCTCGCGTCCCAGGCTGCCCTGCAGCTCCTGTGCCTGTGCGCCTCCTCCGAGGCCGTTCCCGGGCTTTCCTTCCGGCCGGCCGACGTCAGGAGGAAGCTGCTGCTGCACCTGGAGGCGATGGACTTCGCCAAGCCTCTGCACCTGAGCACGGTGAGCCGCGCGGCCGCGGAGAGAGGGTGGGGTACAGGCTTGCTCTGCGCTGAAGGGTGAGGAAGAGAAACGCAGCGTTTCGGCTGTGCGGCTTCTTCAGGTGTCATTCCCGCGCTGACGGCTGTGGCTGTGGCACGAGCCTCTACCTGTTCCTTCACAGTCCAGGAGCTGTCAGTCGTTCTTAAAAAAGCTGTTGGAAAAATTCAAATTTCACAAAGGAATGATCCCACCTGAATACAGAAATGAGAATGACAGGGCAGGCTGGCCTTATTCGGTGATGTTTGACTTTCTGTGGTGAAGCTCACTGTGTATAAGAGGGGGAAATGTCTTGGTTTGTCAGTACCTGACGCTGCTGAGAGAGCTTCCAGCCGAGGACACGTCTCTGAGCGCCGAGGACTTCAGCTCCCTCCTGAGGCCCCTGAGGTGAGGCCCGCGAGTCCCTTCTTGCCAGCAGGGCTCTGGCTCAGGTGTGAGAGGAGGAGCCCTGCTGTAGGTTATTGCCTCGAGAAGCCAGAACAGTGACAGCAGCTAGAATGTGCTGGTAGAGAGGCTCTGGAGCTGATCCTCGCTGTGCTCGGCAGGGACTTGTGCTCTCTCTACCGCCGGGACCAGGAGGTCTGCACCGCCATCCTGCTCAGCCTCCTGCCCACCATCCGGAGCCTGAGCCGGGCCGGGACGCAGGTCGACGAGCAGGCCGGGGCGCAGAGTGCCGTGCTCCGAGTGGTCTCGGGATTCTGGCAAGTGTCTTTGTGCGTTTCACAGTGCTTGATGTGAGGTTGGCCACAGAGGCTCTCGTGTGCAGCACCGTGTCTCTAAGACCTGTCTGTTTACTAGGCCCTATAATGCACGCTTGTGTCATGATTCATTCATAAGTCTGATTACCAGGGGACTGAACTTCATGTGAGTAATGTGAGTGTGTCTTGCGCGTGCGGTTGTGAGACTTGAAAGGCGCTGGTCAGTAAATTGGGCCGTTATGCGTGCTGCTGTTGTGTGGGCCGAGGTTACTGACGATGGCACAGTTAATGAAAGCGGTGTCCTTTCAGCTTCCTTGGAAAGGCTGGAAGGTGCACAGCGTCGGTGAGGGCTGCGGTGGTGAAGTGCCTGGTTGCCTTGCTGGAGGTGAGTCTGGAGTGGAGCTTTTATTCTGCAGCAGGTCAAGCATCTGGACTGGGGCTTTGCTGGTTATCCCGCAGGAGCGGAAGAGCAAAAGAAGTTTTTATTTTTCCGGTGATCCATTACTCTCAAGAGGAAATAGAAGATCTTGAGAGGCTTTGCTTTTATGTTCAGTTTTGTAACCAGAAGGTAAAACACTTTTACTTCAGAGCAGATTAACAAATTGCAGTTTGGCAGAATGTTTTTTCAGAAACATAGAAACTGGGTTTCATAAAGATTAAGTGCAACGAGTAGAGTTCATTATTAATCGTGCCTTGTGCTTCTTGATAAAGGGATACAAGCAGTAAAGCAGCTCTGGTGGGGTGTCTGCCCCCCTCTGCCTCGGTCTCTGCTCCCTCTGATTTGCCATCGCTGTTCATTATGGGCAGGCAGACCCCCGCTGCCAGTGGGCGGTCCTTTCAATGGAGGAGGAGGAGCTGTCTGTGGCCGCCGCCCTGCCACTCTACCTGGCCGACGCCCACCACCACGTGCGCATGCTGGCGGCCATGTCGTTGGACAGGTCTGTACTGCAGGAGGCCGTGGAGCCGTTACTCAGTCCAGTCAGACTGGCATGCGGCAGGATTTCATTTGAAGCTACAAAATCTTACTGACCTGAGACTGAAATATACAAAATTGACATCTTCTTCCTTTTTTAGACTGTTTCAGGAGACTGAGAGGCACAGTCATGGCAAGAGAAGAATGCTTCCTTTGAAAATCCAGCAGAGTGCCTTTGAAAATGTGTATCTAAAAGCACAAGAGGGAATTAAAATTCAGGTAGGGTTTTGAATTATAGCTAATGCCTACCAATATGCATTTCATATTGGATTTGGTGTTCTTTGTGTGTCTTCTTGGGAGGCTGTGAGAGTGGGGGATCCTCTTACATTAGCCTCCTGTGAGAGATCCTGGAGAAATAGGCTTTTGGGAGAGGTCTCTCTTAATAAGACAGACAGATTTCTTGTAACCCACAGAAGAGTAGTTCTTGTGCAGCCCTGTTTCTTGTCTGCAGTCTCCTGTGTGTGTGTTCCAGAGAGACTGTGCGTCTGAAGAGGTCCAGGATGGCAAATTGAACCACAAAGCCACCCTGCTGAAGACCATCTCTGTGGTCATGTGCTGCAGTCCTGTCTGTGAGAAGCAGGCCCTGTTTGCGCTTTTCCAGTCTCACAAGGAGAATGCAGTGGAGGCGCAGCTCATTAAAAAGGTGAGATCTTAGCACTGGACGGTCAGAAAAACATGCACATTGACACCTGGCACCACAGCTTTTTTTGTCTAAACCAAAATAAATCCTGTATCTGTAGATTTCACAACAGCTAGAGAAGAACACCAAGAACACTAACTCATTGGACACTAGGACAGTCCAATACTGAATATCACTCTCACCAACAAACTTATAATTCGTAAGTTTGATATGTCAAATTAAAAATCTGGTGGATATCTGATCTGTATGGCTTTGTAGGTCCTGGAAGCTGTTTCGAAGAAGGTGAGCTGCCGGAGCACTGAGAGCTTCGTGAGTTCGCATTTGCACTATCTCATTGTCGAGTGGCTTGGGCAAGAGAGAACGGAGTACAGTCTGCCCGCCTTCCCCTACGTGCTGCTGAACTGCTCTTCCCTGCAGGACTTCTACAGGTACCTGCACTCTGCCAGCTCTCCCCCTCCTTCAGAGTGAAGGCTCCCTAGAGCACAGGGACTGCATGCGCCAGCCTAAGAGCTGTAGCTGAATGCTGACAGTTTAAAAGTGGATTTGTCATATCTGGCTGTAATTTATCGAGGGAAAATTACTTAATACCTAAAATGCAACAGTATCTATGAACCTGGCATTAGTGGGGAAGGTTGTGTGTGCCAGGTCTGGAAGAGACCGGATGTCTGCTGGCTCTGTGGTGCGTGTTGAGACCCGTGTTGCAACGATGCGCCGATCACCAGACAGCTCCCGGGCTCTCTTGAGTCTCTCGAGTCAGAGTCTTTGAAACGGGACTGGAAGAAGCATTGTGAACCCCTTGCAGGGTCACATGGGAAACCGTGCTTGAAGTCGCTGTTGTGTTCTGGTCACGGACCTGCAGTAAAATCTGACACGGAGTTAGAACAGGGCACTTGCCATCGCTAGCTGTTGAGTATTGTCATTTTCCTTACAGCACTCTTAGTTACCCTGGGTAGATCAGCACTCACAGGTCCAGCTCTTCCATATGAGGAATACATGAAGAATCAATTTCTGTAGAATATGAACCTGATTTTGTAAAGTCTTATTTTTTAAACTTGTGCACATGGAAAATGTACAAATGAATTGTCGTCATTAACCCCTGCATTGCTGCGATTCAGCTCATGCTACCATGTCCTCGTCCCGCACCTGGTCTTCCTGGATGAGTTTGACCAGGTGAAGGCCATCGGAAGGCAGATCGAGAAGGACTGGAAGGAGCTGCTGGCCGACTGCTTCCCCAAGATCATGGTGAACATCCTGCCCTTCTTCGCGCTGCCGGGGCAGGATGCTCACACGGCGCAGCAGAGGGAGAAGGCCTCCAGGGTGTACGAGCTGCTGAAGGGCAGCGACTGCCTGGGAAAGCAGGTGGGGCAGGGGGCGGGGCCAGGGCCGGGTCACATGACATGCACTTCCTGTTCCACGCTGCTGCTACACATGACCCTGTCTGTGTCCTGCAGAGAATTGACAGCTTGATCCACAGCAACCTGTCGGAGATCGTGGTGGAGCTGCTAATGACGCTGTATGAGAACGGCAACGAAGAGGCCGGAGAGAGGGGAGAGCTGAGCAGGTTTATCGGGTAAATACAAGTGTCCCATTGCAGACGTTAATTAGGACAGTGTTGTTGGAGTCTTTCCTTTGATGGAGACATGTGTTTTTCTAGGTTCTTCAAGTACAGTGTAATATAAACATAAGAGATCATTTGGAAAAAAGGCCTAGGGAATGAAAGGTGTTTGATGAATGGCAGTATTTTGTTCAAATGCTTTGCAGAAGCTTCCCGTGTTTGTGTTTAATCTTTTTGTTTTGTTAAGGGAACTGGATCCTGCTCCTAACCCCCCCTACTTCAGTTCGTATGTGATAAAAGCCACGCTGGACTACCTCAGCAGGTGCCACAGCAGCACCAACAAGACTCTGGTGGCAATACTGTCCAAGAATCCCGTGAGTTTCTCCCCCAGTGCTGGTTGTGAAATATTACTCTCTGAGTTTTCGTGTCATACTGTTGAGTGTCAAACTGGAACTGTAATTATGAGAATGACCTAGGGTTAATAAAGTTAGTCATTTTGTTTTAGATTCAATCAGGTGTTATTGGCAGCGGGCACACTCCCTGCTCTTTTTTTGCAGATTTCGATCCAGAAGATCCTCCTGGCTATTTGCAAGAAGGCGTCGGACACGAGCAACGCCTACGAGAAACACCGGATCCTGCTGATGTACTGGCTGTTCGTGAAGATGCTGCTGCAGGAAGTGAAGGATGGGCTGGGCGGCGCCTGGGCTTTCGTGCTGAGAGACGTCATCTACACGCTCATCCACTTCCTCGGCCGCAGGTCAGGGGTCAGGGGTCAGGGGTCAGGACCTGCCGGGCTGCCGTGGGCACGCGGGCAGAGAAGAGCAGGCCGTGGGGTCATTCTGCGTGAAACCAGCCGCCTGTCGACTTCACTCCTTCATAACCTAACAGAAGTTTCCACAAGAATTCGCTAGTGGTGGAAATGGTTGGACTGCAAGGGTCTAAGCTACATCACGTAAGAATGAAAAAATAGGTCAAGAGGTGTCCTAATTTTCAGAACTGATATTTAACACTGATTATGTAAATGTGTTTGGCAACCCTGTTAATCAGCTCCTGTGCGTATCTGTGGTGAGGACGGGGATGTCTGTGTCTTGGATGGTTGGCCATGCAGGTCCAGCAGTCAGTCTGACTATTTCTCCAAGGGCAAGTAGTACTGGAATCTTTTTGTTAAAAGCAGTTAAGTCAAGGCCAGGCGGTGTTTTATTGATTTCATGTGGAATGAGCCCTTTACAGCACCCGCAGTGTGCTAACAGTGCGACACGCTGTAGAATGGCCACTCTGTATGGGCAAACCTATAACAATATAAAATAAATACATTGTGCTTGTCAGGAACGTTCTCAAACCAAACAAGCACTGTGATATTATCATGCTAACCCTTTAGTTTCCTCTCGTGGTTTGTTTTAGTCAGTGTCTCTCTCCACAAGCAAATGGACAATGCCCTGTGTGTCTCTCTGCATGTCCTCGCCTGGACACAGGCCTGCCCAGCTGGACGAAGTGACGGCTCGCAGCTTCTCTCTGTGCTGTGACCTGCTGGGTGCCGTGTGCCAGACGGCGGTACAGTTCTGCGGCGATGCTCTGGAGAGCCACCTGCAGGTCATCGTGGGGACTCTCACCACGCTGGTCGCCAGCCAGCCCACAGTCAGCCAGCAGGTGAGGAGCTGAGGGAGGGGGCTGTCGCCGCGGTCTTCTCTTTGTGCCAATCTGAGGTGTTCAGGTTGTCGCCCCACACATCTCCTCGGAAATCCAGTCGATGCTCTGGCACGGCACTGTAATTTGTTAACCGGTGGTCGTGCTTCTCATTCTGCGTCTTCGATCCAGCAGGTTCTGAATCTGCTGGAGTTCCTCGTGGTGACAAATCAGGACAACGAGCACCTGCAGAGAGCGATCCCACTGCTTGAGCCCTTTCCAGACAGGCCTGCCTTCCGAGAGCTGAGGGCGGTGCAGCAGCAGCTCAAGTACAGCCGGGGAGCCTTCACCCTGAGAGAGGTGCCTTGGGGAGCTTCCCAGCCGCGGGAGCTGCAGTGCAGTGCAGTGTTCTCTCCCCTCCTCCTGTTGTATCATTAGGGAGAAGCAGATCAAAGTGCTTTTAATGTACTTTCAATTTAATTCCACAGTGCGTTTTAATATGACAGTTCGGTATGGAAACCTGGGGTTTGAAAAGCAAAACCAAACTGTCCAGGATTGTGAAAATGGCAGGAAAAATAATTGGGGGAACAGCAGCACCAGCTTAGCGACTTATACCATGATACAGTTATCAGATTAGCAAGGAACATCACACCTGATTCCACACTCAAAGTCCATGATCAATTCACAATACTCCCATCAGGGAGACGGTATAGGTTACCAAATTCACATAAAAACATGTATAAGAAATCCTTTGTCCCCTCTGCAATAAAACTGCTCACTGAATGTGTGTAAATGTATTTCCCCCACCACCTATTTATGTATCCCATACTGCTGCTGTGATTTCATGTAGTTCGTGTGACTTTATGTGATTGTCATGTTCTGCTTGTGTGTTTTGTACATTTATGGACAGTATCGACCTGTCTTGTGCTCTGTGCGATGTGTGCTTCTGTTTGACTGCGCTGCCTGTCCCTCTTGCAGGAGATAGATCATTTTCTCTCGGTGTCGCCGTGTGACTCTCTTCCTCTGACGAGGCTCGAGGGGCTGAAGGACTTGACGAGGCAGTTTCAGAGGCGTAAAGAGCAGCTGGCAGCACTCCTGAAGGAGTGCCAAGGTAATGCACTGTAAAACTGGGGTCTCGGGCAGCCCCAATCCAGATAGTCGTATGGGCAGCGTGTTTTTAAAGATTGGCAACATCTACTGATAATTCAGGCAAATGATCTGCACGGTTAAGAGATCTCTGGTCCTTGGGGGCTGAACTATTCTTAGATGTTGCTAATAAATGATCTCTAAATTGTTTAATTTAAGAAATCACCCCTTCTTGGTTAGAAAAGAATTGTTCCTTGTCATTAGGAATTGGTGATTTAATGGCGACTGACGGAACCTGCTGGATGAAGGGTCTCCAGGACCAGGGTTGAGACCTCTGATCTGGAGGGACAGGGACTCAGCGGTGCATGATTCTCAAACTCGGCGTCATCCCTCTTTCTGTGTTCCAGACAACCCGGCGAACAGCGTTTTGGCGAAGCTGGTCATGAGCCTGCTTCAGCTGTGCAAGCTGGCCATGAGCCATTCCGGAGGGAACCATGTTTTAGGTAGGAGCAGCCTCTGACTTCTTCCAGAAGAAGGACAGGGTCTTGCTCTGCAGCTCACAAGCCTGTTGGTGTTCCTTCTGCACAGAGGCTGCCGGAGCCTGCCTGGGAGAGCTGGGCCCTGTGAACTTCTCCACCATCTCCCTGCTCCACAAGGACACGCTCCGCTGCCGAGCCCAGGAGCTCTTCCCAGACAAAGAGCTCCAGTGGATCTTCATCATTTTCAACACTGCCAACAGCGCACTGACTGACCAAAGGTGATGTTCTGCTCTAAGACAACAACCGCTTCGAGCTGCACGTTTGTGGAGGCTGTTGTTTTCCTGTTAGTTATTGCCTGTGGCGTTGAAAGCAAAAGATTTAGTTACGATTGCTCTGAATCTGGGACATCCACTCCATAAGCTGCACTTGGACAGAGGACACGCATGTTCAACACCGCTGCCAAATTTATTTTTATGTTGCTTAGGACATTGATGATATTCTGATCATGCAGATCTTTGTAGGGACCAGAAAGTGATAGTACCTTGCTCCGCTCCAATATATGAAATGAGTGTAATATTACAGATAATCCGTACATTAGAACTGTGTGGTCAAGCTGTTGTACTGAAAGGCTCTTAATGGTGTTAAAAAGAGAAGGCACGTTAGTGTTGAAAGCCTTGTACGAGAGTCTGTTTTGCTGTTGTTGGGATGAAAACATGAGGGAGGGAGTTCTGACAGCGCCCGTCTGCGCAGGATCGAGGTGCGGTCTGCGGCCGCCTTGTGCCTGAAGAACATGTTAGCCACTCAGTCCGGGGCCCGGTTCTGGGAGCAGCACCGCAACAGCAACGACCCCCTGCTTGTCTACCTCCATCCTTTCAGGCCACCGAAAAAGAAGGTAAGCAGTGGCTGCGCTCGGGTCCCAGAGGGATTGGAGAAGGGCTGTGGTGACAAAGCTGCCCTCTGAACACTGGCACTGCCAGGGCTTCGCTCTTACTGCGTCGTCACAGCGCAGCTCAGCGGAGGTTTGAAATGAGTTTGATTTGTTACCGAAAGGCTATTTGCCAGAGAACAGCAAAGAAGACACACAAGCTGTATCCTCCATGGTGCTCCGAATCCAAGCATTTTTTCAGGAAGGTTTTATAGTTTATAATAAGAGCTCTGACCACTTTCTGTTACTGCAGTGAAAGAGTGTTTAGAAGCTTTTGCATTCGAACTATATGAAGTATTTCCACACGTGGCACAGCGACCATTTCTGATATGGTTATTCCCAGCTTTCAGTTATTCCTGGTACAGCATGTGTTTGTGAATTCAGAATGAACGCTGGTCAGGTCCTGCAGCATGCGGGATGCGTGCAGTATTGCTCGCTCCGTGGCTGACGGGCTGGGCTGGTGTGGCTCTGTGTCCCGCGCAGTTCCTGGAGGTGGAGCGCAGGGCCGGGTCGGGCGAGGAGCTGGACAGCGCCGAGCTGTGGGTCCCGGGGCGTGGTCACCATGACGACTGGCTGAGGACGCTGTGCACGGCGCTGCTGGACAGCGGGGGCGTGAGGAGCGAGGTGCTGCTGCTCACGGGACCCCTGTGTCAGGTGGGGGGTCACTCCTCTCTCTCGAGCATGCCCGGGTTACCTTCAAGCACACACATAAAGAACAAGAATACCCGAACAAGAACAAGAATACCTTATACTGACCTTTTCACATTTTAAATCAAAAACAATATATAAGTAACGGTCTTGAATAAAAAATGGAGTGATATTTGATTTTAGTTTTAAGTCTGGAGAAGACGTTAGTGGTTGTTTTAAAGCAGAGCAGGGTGAGACCTTGTTGTATTTCACTCGAACTGTTTCATTCAAACACCCAGCTCTATAGTTGGGTCTATAAAAAGTCAAATTCTCAAAGTTAGTCCTAATAGTAAATCAACAGAGGAGTGAAGACACTGCTCGCGCTCGGGACCTTGCGATTGCTGTCTGTGCTGTCCCAGGTGAAGACGGATTTCTGCCAGCTGGTCCTGCCCCTCTTCATCCACGACATCCTGCTGCATGACTCCGACGGCTCCTGGAGGGGCCTGCTGTCCGGACACGTCCAGGCCTTCTTCGCCTCCTTCTCGGCCGCGGCTGTGTCCAGCAGGTCCACCACGCCAGCGCCCAGCGACTCCGGTGAGCATCGCGCGGCTGTGGACGAGCCTCCACACAGAACAGAGAGACGAGCAGAATGGCCGCGTCATCTGAACACGTATATTCGGTTTTCAGTTATAGCCATTTACTGGCACATCATTCCAGTGCGCCAGACTCGTTCATTTCCGCAGGTCCGGATTCTCAGGGTATAACCGAAGCCTGTAAGTGATGGTCTCTAAATGGTTGTTTGGCGTAGAGGTTCCAACCTAACGGGTTGAATCCGTGTTGCCAACAGAGCCGGAGAGCCCAAGCCCAGGGCTCGTGGATAAGCTGTCTTTGCGGACCATGCTCGCCGTCATCGATTACCTGAGGCGGCAGAAGAGGCCTATCGAGAGAGAGGGGTTGGTGAAGTAGCTGATCGTTCAGGTTTCTCTTTGCCCTACTCGTCGGGCATCCTCTCCTAACGAGGTTTGTCTTGCGTGGCAGCGGCCCCGCCTATGGGACCGTGCGTGACTCGAACTTCTGGCTGGAGCTGGACTACGTGATGCTGGCCCAGGCCGCCCAGTGCTGCTCTGCTCCCTTCACCGCCCTGCTGTACGCCGAGATCTACGTGGACAAGATCCAGTTGGACAGGGAGGAGAGCAGCAGGTACAGTGCAGGCAGAAACCACGCAGACAAATGGTTGTGGTTTTCCTCTTTAATCTCGTTAGATGATAACGCCACTGAGAAGAGCAAGTGCAGCATTTACACACACCGAACCTGAACTCCAGCTGATCGCTAAATTGTTTTAGTACCTGTGGATTTTTGTCTTCTCGGCTGGTGACCGAGGCGGAGGAACAGCCCTTCCTCTCCGCCGGCTCTTATTCCTGGCGCTCGCCTCTCCCGGCAGGGCTGTGTCGGGGGCTGCTCGGAGAATACAGTTCGAAGAACCCAGCCAGAGCTGTACCATCGCCAGCCTGAGTGAGAAGAGCCGGGAGGAATCTGGCGTTAGCCTGCAGGTGAGAGGCAGGGACAGGCGTGGGACTAGCCCAGCTCGGTTCGCACCGCAGACAGCGGGCCAGGGTTTACTGTGGTGCCTCCTGCAGGACCTCCTCACTGACGTGTACAGAAGCATCGGGGAGCCGGACAGTCTGTATGGCTGTGGAGGGGGGAGGATGCTCCATCTTCTCACCAGGTAACCACCCGCGCCCCAGCACCGTGTGTTCACCTCCCTGCCGCTGGGGGGGTCTGTCTAGGTTAGTGTGGGGTGCCAGCTTCATGGGTATGAAAGTCAAATATTTTTTTGTGTGTTCCTTTAGGAAATGTAATAAACAACTGTTATTTACAGGATCAGGACCTATGAACACGAAGCTCTCTGGGGCAAAGCTCTCGCCTCCTACGACCTGCACGCTAACCTGCCCGAGGTGACGCGGCAGGTGGGAATAATCCAGGTAATGGGGTTTGCCTAGCCGCCGCGTGCTTCCCCAGGGACGGCTATCCAGTCCTTCCTCATGGCTTTCAGCCTGTTCCTGCACATCCATCCTGCTAAGCATGGTCATGTCCAGCAGCTGTAACTAACAAACCGTAAGAAAAGAAAAACATTATGAAATAAAAGTAAAGGAACAAGTAGAGAGGTTTATTCTATGCTGAAAGGAAAAGAAAGGAAACGCAATGTTTCGGCTGTGGAGCCTTCTTTTGGGTGTGCTCGGTGCTCGGTTCTCTGGCACCCGTTGTGTCTCCTTTCTTCTCTTTTCAGCATGGAATAAACCTCTACTTGTTTCTTTGCAGCCTACGCATGCTGACGCAGCTGCCTGCATGAAATAAATGTTGCTGTTCTTGCGATCGTTAGGAGCCGGTGGGGTGCAGTGTGCGATGTGTGCTGTTGTCTCTCCCAGGCTCTGCAGAACTGCGGTCTGAGCAGCACACTGCTGACGTTCCTGCGCGGGCTTGACAGAGAGAGCGTGGAGGCGAGTGCAGAGCTGCAGGAGATGAGCTTCCAGGCAGCCTGGAGGAACACGCAGTGGGACTGTGTGCCTTCGGAGAGGTGGGTGACACACAGCCCGCTGCAGTCTGATTGCATTGCTCATAGACCAGCTGTAGACAGCGTGCGTTTTGTTTCACAGGTCAGGGGTCTGAAACTTTGCATGTTGAGGATCTGTAGATGACTGTAGAGGAGCCGCTTTTATAAGTGTTTCTCTATTTCAGGAACGATAAGACTGGCCCTGGTTTCCATGAGTCAGTGTACTGCACGCTGCAGGCTTTAAGGGACAAAGAGTTTTCTGCTTTCAGCCAAATCCTGAAAGATGCCAGGTAGAAACTGACTTGAAATTCTGTCCTTGTCCCTGATTTTTATGACTTTGGCTTTTGTGTCTATAATCCTGTTTCTGTCTTTGTTCCTCACCTGCTGGTGTCCTGGTGTGTTTGCAGGGAGTCCGAGGTGGGAGAGCTGTGCCGGGGCAGTCTGGAGGCAGTGTCCTCTCTCTACCCCGCCCTGTGTAACCTGCAGAGGATCAGTGAGCTGGAGAGCGTGGGGCAGGTGCTCGCCAGGTGATTCAGTCAGGTCCAATCATTCAACTAATTAGATATAAAAGTCTGCCAGGAATTAAACTTTGCCAAAGTGAATGGAGTGTTCCTCAGTTACTATGAAAGCAAGTCATAGTTCCTATGAAAGGAAGAGCTGATAAGTGAAATTCCTGCTGGCTGAAGTCATTTCAGGAGAACTACTGTAGCTTCTCGTTAGTTGTGCTCTTTGCTTAACTTATTTATATTTAATAAAATTAGTAATGAAACGATAGTCTGCAAAGTAAATATGTTGTACATCATGCGTCTGTGCCCTTAAGCCGTTGCCTCTGTGTCGAGGTGAGTGATGGCTGCAGGCAGGGGTGCAGTCAGGCTGCGTGTTCTCCTCTCTGCAGCCTTGGGACAGCTCAGGAGCTGGGAGAGGTGTTCAGGAACTGGGAGCGACACTCCCAGCTCCTTGCGGACAGTGACTTCAGCTTCCAGGAGCCCATCATGGCCCTGCGGACAGCTGTACACAAGACCCTGCTGGAGCAGGAGAAGGAGAACGAGCAGAAGGAGATTCTGCACAGTGCCCTCACATCGCAGCTCCTGGAGCTCTCCAAACTGGCCAGGGCTTCTGGGAACACACAGGTACGCTGTTCTGGGCTCCGATCCCTGCTGCTTTCTGAGCCAAGGCCAGAGCGGGAATACTGAATTCAAATGGGCAGTGCTGCGTAGAAGGGGCAAGTAAAGAGAACAAAAGACATGCACGCCTTCAGGTGTAAGTTCCTTTGCTTTCTCCGATTCTGAATTAGATTGTGTTGTGCACAGAAGTACAGTAAAAATCCAGCCCATTTCTGTGAAACTCTCAGTGGAGCACGGTGGCAGTGCGGGACAGCAGCCCGTGTTGAATGAAGGGTGTGCTGAGTGCTGACCCCTGTGGGCCGTGTGTGTGTCTGCAGCTGGCAGAGCGCGCCATGGTGCGGATCAAGCAGGACAGCAGCGCCAGGGCGGGCATGGCGATGTGGCAGCTGGAGGAGGCCCAGGTGTTCTGGGCAAAACGGGAGCAGAGCTTGGCTCTGGGCATCCTGAGACAGCTGATCAAGACACTGGGCGATGAGGTGAGCGCAGCACACCTGGCCCTGTCTCACAGGGCATTTCATCAATTTCTACACCTCTGAAATGCAAAAATATCATTTCTGCATCATTAGAGTCAGACCCTTATTTTATTGTCCACATACAGTGGAAATTGTCCTTTAGCATCGCTGAGACAATAAAAACAGTGTAATATCGAGGACATCAAAGACCCAGTTCAGTTGAAATATCGATACAATGAAAACCAGATTCAAGTGTGACGTACCCATTGATGCTGTCAGTACCGTGCTCTGAAGGGGCTCATACGTCAGAGTTTAAAAGCATAATGGCACTCAGAGCGAATGACTTCTTAAAAATGTTTTTGTAGCCTTTGGTTCTCTTAAACGTTGTCCAGATGGTTAGAAGGCCCTGCTTTTAATCATGTAGTGTAATTTGTAATGTGGGGTAGATTTGTAGTTCCTGTGCCTGGAGCCTCCTGAGCATTTGTGTTGCTGTTCCCTCCCTGCGGCAGGTGGACTTCAACCCCAGCCTGGCACCCATGTACGCGGATTGTCTGAGGCTGAGTGGAAACTGGCTGGCCGAATCCTGCCTCGAGAGTCCTGGTGTCATCCTGGAGAACTACCTGGAGAGGGTGATGCTTTCTTTCATTTACTGGGAGTCTAGCGGTCTCGTCCCGTGTTTGTCATTGGCGCAGTGCCCTGTGACACAGTGACACCGAGTCCTGGCCGTGCCACTGCGTCACAGCAGCTGCCGTCGTCGTCATCGTGTGGATGCGCTGTGTGTCTGGCAGGCAGTGGAGGTGATTGAGGACCACATGGGCGGCACCAACGCCCTGCTGCAGAGCGGGAAGATGCAGGCCTTCCTGTCGCTTGCCCGCTTCTCGGACGCACAGTACCAGAGCATCGACAATTACATGAAGTCGTCGGAGTTTGAGAACAAGCAGGCCCTGCTGGAGAAGGCCAAGCAGGAGGTGGACTTGATGAGGGAGCACAAAGTCGCAAACAACAGGTGAGCAGGGCAAATGGACTGGCAGTGCTCTGCACTGCATCACTGTGTCACTGCGTCACAGAGCACTGCTTCACTGTGTCACTGTATCACTGTATCACTGCGTCACAGAGCACTGTGTCACTGCATCACTGTGTCACAGATCACTGCGTTACTGTGTCACTGCATCACAGAGCACTGCGTCACTGTATCACTGTGTCACTACATCACAGAGCACTGCGTCACTGTAGCAATGTGTCACTATATCACAGAGCACCGCGTCACTGACGCACTGCGTCACAGAGCACTGCCTCACTGTATCAGTGCGTCACAGAGCACTGCAGCACTGCGTCACTGTATCAGTGCGTCACTGGCACTGGTTCATTGGGCTCTACTTCACAAGAGTCTGCATCACTGGCCACTGCTCAGGAGCCAACAGAGCAAGCTGCCGCACTTCTAGAGGACTGAAGTGCCTAAGAAACATGGATTCTCGTGCGGGTTGAGTTTGTCTTTAAGAAATCACTATCATGCTGGTGTTGTGACTAGACTGTTTTGCAAATACAGTTTAAAGAAAGTAATGATATCGTAAAGTTTGCAAACAAGATAAGGCTGTTTGTTTTTTAGTATGTAATTGATCTTAGGGTTTCAGCTACTGTTTTGTGAAAGAAGTGATAGTATCAGCATCAACAACACAGCAGAATAGAGCCTGTTCCACATTTCCGTAGCCCTTTGTGTGAAGTAACCCTTCCTGTTCTCGGTTTTACATGCACCTGCACTTCATTTCCACCTGTGTCCTGTGTTCGTGTTTCACTGTTGAATCTGCAGGGCCTTTGGGGATTCTGAATCAGGTCTTCTATGTTGAAAAGATTGAGCTCTTCTAGTCTGTAAGAGTAGGCAAATACATTAAACCTGAGGATGTATTTCATTCAAATTTAAATTTAACTAATTCATCTAAAGATCCTGACTTTGTTTGCCCTTTTTACTGATTGCTCATATTGTCTAGAAGCTGAAACAGATTTGTCAAATTGGACACCTTAGTCTTTTACGTTAGTAGCTTCTGGCAAGCTCACTCTTTCATGTGTTATCTGTGTAGTTCATGTGTTAGCTACATGCAAGCGACATTCGGCACTCGTCTGCATTAAATGTCATCTAACCAATGTTTTTCCAGTCTTGAATATTATTTAAGTCTTCTTGAATTTCCGTTGCAGCTTCTTCTGTACTATGCTAGTGCTTCTCTTGTAGTGTTGTCTACAAAAGTGTCTATATTGCAAATCCAGGTCTACTAGTCTTTGGATGTGATCTGCAGGTTCAGAGCTGGGTGTGCTAGTCTCTGGAGCTTGGCTAGAGCTTGGCTAGAGGTTCAGAAACAGGTTTGCTATTCTCTGGAGCTGAATAGGAGGCTCATTGCTGGGTGTGCTAGTCTCTGGATGTGAGCTGCAGGTTCAGTGCTGGGTGTGCTAGTCTCTGGAGCTGAGCTGCAGGTTCAGTGCTGGGTGTGCTAGTCTCTGGAGCTGAGCTGCAGGTTCAGTGCTGGGTGTGCTAGTCTCTGGAGCTGAGCTGCAGGTTCAGTGCTGGAGCTGAGCTAGAGCAGGGCGCAGATTCAGAGCCTGAGGAGAAAGTGTGTGACTGCTCTCCTTGTGTGTCAAGGTACACGGTCAAGGTCCAGCGGGAGCTGAAGCTGGACGAGAAGGCCCTGTCCAACCTGCAGGCGGACTGCCGGCGCTTCCTGTGCAAGGCTGTGCAGAACTACGTCAAGTGCCTGGAGCTGGGGGAAGAGCACGACCTGTGGGTGTTCAGGCTGTGCTCCCTGTGGCTGGAGAACTGTGATGTCAAGGAGGTCTGCGACATGATGAAGGTAGGCCCCTCCTTCCGCGGGGAGGAGGAGCAAGAAAAGGCGTTTGTCCTCCTGGGGAAAGCACTCCGCAGAGGTCAAACACAAAAGTTTCTCTTTCCACCTCTGGTTACATATTGTTCATGGGTTGTAAGGCCTGAAGGCAGATGCTGGACGATAGTTGTTTTAATTTCCATGTGCCTGGGGACATTGGCATCAGTGTGCTGACGCAGGAGCGTCGATCTCATGCATGACGTTTGTCCCTCTGCACCTAGTGCTTGACCGTACAAAACTGTTTTCACAGGAGGGCGAGCAGCTTCAGCTCTGCAGAATAGAGATGCGCAGTTTCTGTCTGACTGAGGCAGACTGACCTTTTAGTTTCCACAAGGAAGCAGAACCGCAGGGATTTCTGCAGGCCAGCGACAGGGAGTGCCAGAGTGGGAGGTGGTGTTGCTGTAGAGTAGCTGATTGGCAAGATACACGCAGCAGTGCACGGTGTGTGAGAGAGAAGGCTGCATTGGTACAGACCGTGTGCCTTTCCTCTGCTCCATCAGGGATCGTGCTGGTTTGACTGTGCAGCGCTCTTGATTGAAAGAGTGTGCTTCATTCGCACTGCAGGAGGGTGTGAAGAAGATCCCGTCCTACAAGTTCCTGCCCCTGATGTACCAGTTGGCTGCGCGCATGGGAACCAAGAAACCAGGGGGCGCTGCAGGGGCTACAGGTTTCCATGATGTCCTCACAGAGGTAACACGGTTTGGCAGTGTGGGCCTGGTGTCTTTTCTTTAATGAAATGTGTCCTAGACCAGCACCTTGTAATGTCTTATAGCTCCTAGCAATAATGTTTTAATAATATATATGTTCAATTCTTCAGCCATTGCTGAAATATCAAGATGCACCTTTCAGGCAATGGTTCTGACCAGGACACTGTACTATAAAACGGTGCCGTTCTTCGGATGAGACGTAAGACCGAGGTCCTGACTCTTTGTGGTCATTAAAAATCCCTGGGCATTTCTTGAAAAGAGTAGGGGTGTTACCCCGGTGACCTGGCCAAATTTCCCATTGGCGTTTACCAGTCATGGCTTCCTAATAACCCCCCTCTCTGAACTGGCTTCATCACTCTGCTCTCCTCCCCACTGAGAGGTGGACTATGGCTGCTGGCACATCATCCAGGTGGGGCTGCACACTGGTGGTGGTGGAGGGGATCCCCATTACCTGTAAAGCACTTTGAGTGGAGTGTCCAGAAAAAATAAATAAATAAAGGAATTATTATTATTAAAAAAGGTTATTATGGGCGTGTGTGACACACTGTTACTCCCACTGAGGGCGTGTCAGAAATCCAAGACAAAATGGCCACGAATACAGAAGCTGTATTACATTCTTTTCATCACAACAGCCTGTTCAGGGGCCCCGAGTACATTGATCATTGGCAAACACAAGTGTAGAATGCTCCAGGCTATGCTTCCAGACTGAAAGCAGCTCTGGTCCCTAACAGGAAACCTCTTGTGTCTGTCCTTATCTCCCGGGTGGAGATTCCACTTCAGGCCCAGCAAGGTGAGCTGTTTTCCCACCCTTCCCCCTTCAGGAAATAAGATCCTTTGTTTGCATTCATCCCCGCTATCTCAATAAAGGATGTAGGGATTAAAATCAGTTGAAGTGGTCTTCTCACTCCTGTTCTTCAGGTTTGATAAAACTTAAAATGTCCATGTGGTAACACTTTTGAAAGCTGAAAATTGTATGACAAGGTTGACTCTACCTGAGAGTCTCACAGCACTCAGACACTCACTAGTCTCTTCTTATATGGTATTGCTTCTTAAATGTTCTAGGGTCTTGCTTTTGTGATATAAATAGCTAAAAAATTTGGACAGTCACCACTTTATGGCAGTGCTTATTTTGAAGTGTTATTTTTTTTGATTCCTTAATGGCATTAGCTTGCCATGAGACATTATATTGTCTCGCACTGGGACACGGAGAGTTCTGTGTGTGGAGGTGCCCAGGGCTGCGTCCTGTTTGCACCGCTGTTTGCACACGGAGCAATAGGGCAGTGGGGCTGCTTGTGCAGAGCTGATCAGTGTGCTGTCTGTGCAGCCCTGGGGCAGCTCTCTGCTGCCTGAACTCACCAGCTTGTCTTGCCCTCTCTGCCTCTCTCCTGCTCTCGGCCGAGCCAGCTGATCAGCCGGGTCTGCCTGGACCACCCACACCACACCGTCTTCATCATCCTGGCGCTGGTCAACGCCGACAAGGACGAGTCCTTCTCCCAGCCAGAGACGTCCAAAAGCAAGAGGATATCCAAGAGCACCCCCCGACAGACCTCACAGCTGGACAAGGTGGGCTCCACCTGGTTATGAAACTGACACTAATTTAAACATAGAATTCAGGGATTTGCAGTGAAGCATATTGTGGCTGAATGAGGTTTTCACACCCTTCAATTTTAATGAGGCAGGAACGGTCCGCAGTCGCGCTGAAGGTCATCGATGTTGTTAGGAAACGCAGAGCGCGGATGATCAAAGGGATTGAGACACTGTGTGATGCCTACATTTCTTTAGCCTACATGGACGCCTCTCGGTACAAAAACGAGAAGAGTAAGTTATCACCGGCTGCTGGCTGGCTCTGATCAGAACAGCATACTGTCTTACACAGTGCCTTCACAAACTGACTCATCACGACTTCCTAACTGTACTGCAGGCATTCAGATCCCTGCAGACCAGCCCATTACCCGGATAAAGGACCTGGAAGATGTTGTTATTCCCACAGTGGAGATGAAGGTAAGCCAGTAAGCCAGGCTGGGTTACAGCAGGGCCCCAGCCTGTGAGCACATGCAGACAGTGAGCTGGGGCCGCGCTGCAGGACTCTGCACTCGGGTGGGAGGAGGGCTCTGGCTGTATTCCTGTCCTGTCTGAACGTCTCCACAGAACGCAGACCTCAGCCCGTTCCTCTTCCACTGATCTCAGCCCTCCTCCCTGCCACGGGCGGCTCTGATGCAGCGCGTTTGTGCCCACAGGTGGACCCGTCTGGCCGATACGAAGACCTGGTGACCATCCGCTCCTTCCGGCCTCGGTTTCACCTGGCGGGGGGGGTCAATCTCCCCAAGATCGTGGACTGCGAGGGCTCGGACGGGAGAGACCGGCGCCAGCTTGTCAAGGTCATTCCCCCGGAGATCTATCTCAAGCTCTGCCGGATATTGCGGTTCTGGACAGTTCTGTCCCAACTCCAATACTTCAGAGCCTAGTGGTTAGAGTAGTGGTTCAGGCTTCAGCTGTGCGCTCCGCCCTTTGCAACAGATGCAAAGCCCAAGTGTTTCAAGTGATTCTCCAGCAGAGGTGCATCACTACGGGCACCTGCAGCGCTGAGTGACGGGAGCCCGCACAGCCCACGGCGCGGGGATGCTGGGATTCGGTTCTCCGCCTGTGGAGGGAGTGACCGAGTCTGTAAATGTTCTGCTATTTTGCTGTTCTCTGCTTCGGCAGCACTGATTCATCAGTCAAACCACTGACACCCCTTTGTTATTGGAATTTGAATTGACGAGGAGGAGAAGCTGAGTGGTGTGTTCAGCTTGTTCATCCCTTCGGAGCTGGGCTGATTCTGGTGTTAATTATTAACAGAGTGTTTTGCAAATGTGCCGAAAGCCTTCAGTTGTTAAATCTACCTCACAAAGGACTTCCTCAGAAGTCAAGAGCATGAGTCAGTTCATCAGCTCTTTTTTTACAGCTTTTCTGGTTCCATACTTGTCTTGAGTTTGCTTATTTTCCTTTCTCTTTTATTTCCTTAAAAATGTCCAGCTTCAGGAAAGAAAAATACTTTTACTGTATTGTTCACCATATTTATAGGTGCTTTGGTAACCCTGAGGTTTCAGGACTTAGGACCTGTCTTTTTAAGGATGTTTATGTATAAAAAGTCTTAGTCTAGTTTTAATATGACCATAATAATTATTTCTTAATAGTACGGCTTAGTAGTAACTTGCTAAATTACATAAAAATCTTTCTGTGGTAGGTCTGTAAGAAAGCTATTGCTACATGAGCTTCAAACTGGGTTTTTCGAACATGAAAAGAGCTCAGTGAAATTGTAGATTTTGACAAATATCTTTCAGGGTGCTGATTTAAGTTACGGTAGCTTTTATTTGTTAATTTTAGCATTAATGGTATAATCCTCTCCCTAGTGACAGACTCAGCTGTTAAGACGTTAAAGAAGCGAGAGGGCTGTCTGGAATTCTGGTCATGTCACATCTCCTGGAGGCTGTTGCATTCTGTGAAGACTGGCCCCTGTGCCTGCGCTGCAGTGGTGCAGTGTGTCTGTGCCGCAGAAGGGCCGAAACCCCCGCTCACAGCTGGCCTTCATCTCTCCCCGGCCAGGGCCAGGACGATCTGCGCCAGGACGCTGTCATGCAGCAGGTGTTCCACATGTGCAACGTGCTTCTGCAGCGCAACTCGGAGACACGCAAGAGGAAGCTGACAGTCCGTCGGTACAAGGTACAGACCTCCTGATCGCTGGATCCATGCTTGTGTTTTAAAAAGATTTAGCAACATGAGTCATGACGCTGTACCACCTCTTCGAGTGCACAACTCCTAGCTGAATTTTCCTGATAAGGGTGGGGCAGCGGGGTTCTTTGGTACAGTGCTGTTGCATCGAGTCACATGTTCTATTCGTATTCATGACACACACCTGACGAGCTGTTTGTGGTGCTGCAGAGCACATCTAGATTCGATTGCGTCACTCATCTCTTGGGACACTTTTATTTCTCTGTTTTTCACATCCTGATTGTTAAGTGATGCCAGTTACTTCCTCAGTCTCGCTGACTCAAGTCTGAGAGCAAGTGTGATGATGCCTCCCACGTTCGCTGCAGAGGATGGGTCAGTGTTTACCGTGGGTGCAATGAGCTTGGGCCGGCCCTGTCTGCGGCACGGCCTGCTCGGGAAGACGGCCGCGCTCCGGAGGGATCCCGCACTTCTCTCAGTGGCGTTCCTCTCCCCAGGTGGTGCCGTTCTCCCAGCGCAGCGGGGTCCTGGAGTGGTGCTCGGGCACCATGCCGCTCGGAGACTTCCTGGTCGACGCCTCGAAGGGTGCCCATAAGAGGTTCAGACCCAACGACTGGAGCAGCATGGCCTGCCGGAGAAAGATGAATGTAGGTTTCCAGAAGGGTTCCCGGGGACGAGTGCCCTGCTCGGGGAGGCTGAGCGAGTCTCTCATTTCCATAGCACCAGCAGTGTCGGCCGAGCCAGACGCTGGCATGAGCGATCGAGCCTCTGAGCTGCTTCCTGAAGGCAGCGAGGAGAACAGATCAGAACGTTTCTTTAATGTTTCCCATAGTGGGTCTCGTGTGTAGAGCAAAAAGTGTCCAATTTAGATCCAGGGACGTTATACTCTAGCACTGCAATACACAAGTAAGACTCGTCATTTAGAATCTTGTTTTCGGTTTTGGTTGTTTTATCTCATATAGAATATTGTACCCATATACAGACAGGTTAAAGAAACTAAACCTCTTCAGGCTAGAAACGAACTGGATTCCAGAATGTGAAATCCTAAGGGGTCCAGACAGGTTCAACCCAGCACTTTCAGCACCAGTCACAGCTGTCCCAGTGGGAAACCGAACTGGGATCAAACTGGCATGGAGCTTGGAGAAGCCCCATGTCTGTGCTGAGCTGTGGCTCTGTGACTCGTCCCCTGCAGGAGGCGCTGAAGTCTGGGTTCGAGGGCAGATTGCGGGTCTTCCTGGAGGTGTGCCAGAACTTCCGCCCGGTGTTCCGGTACTTCTGCATGGAGCGGTTCCTGGACCCGGCGGTGTGGCTGGAGAGGCGGCTGGCGTACACCCGCAGCGTGGCCACGTCCTCCATCGGTGAGCCCCTCTCTCCGCACGCCTGCTCTCCAGGACTGGGGGGCTCACCTCCGCGGTTCCCCTGCGTGTCAGGCCGCCATGTCTGCGGAGCTGCATGAGATCACAGCAATGTGCTTCCATTCATGGAGCGTCTCTTTTCCATTTAGTGTCATACCGATGGCTTTCTCACCAGCCCCCAATTCATGGTTTTGTTTATTTTATTTCCATTAGTATAGGAAGCTCTCAGTGCTGTCTTCCCTGATCTTGTCGTTTACTCTTCTGTTGCGTGTGTAACACCGTCTGTGTTCTCGATTCCTGAGAAGAGCTACTGTATGCTCTCTTCGCAGTGGGCTACATTGTTGGGCTGGGGGACAGGCATATCCAAAACATTTTGATTGACGAACAGACAGCAGAGCTGGTGCACATCGATTTAGGTGGGTGAAACCGTTTTTTAATCTGCTGCTGTGGTTTTGTAGTTCAGTTGTATCTTGGACTTTAATGTTCTCGGGTAGAAAGTAGAACAGATGCAGTGTCTTATGTGCTTGTTTTTAAGTATATGCAGAAATAGTCGTCACCATTGCAGGAACAATTCTTGACTTTGTTTTTTCACGCTTCCTGTAAGTAAAGACGCTCAGTAAAGCACTACTTGTAAGCCTTGTGGTCAGATAAACTTCTTCTGTTCAACCATCTTTGAAAATCCTAAACAAAGAGGGTTTCATACCGTTGTGTGTGCAGGAGAACTGCAACGCTACTTATATATTTCAGGGTTAAACAGAATCCGCATTGATGAGTGCATTTCAAATCACAATAAAAGTAAAATGTACACCGTAACTTGTAAAACCTCCAATTCGCATAATAAATTGGACAAAATTTCCAGATATGCTTCTTCTCTCTGTTTGCTCCCTGCGTCTCTCCTCAGGCGTAGCGTTTGAGCAGGGGAAGATTCTGCCCACGCCGGAGACCGTACCCTTCCGGCTGACCCGGGACATAGTGGACGGGATGGGGATCACTGGAGTGGAGGGGGTCTTCAGGAGGTGGGAGCGTGTTCTCTCTGTTCACCTCTCTAATCTTCTGTCCTTCGGATGGACACAAAACCGAGGCCCCGACTCTCAGAAAAAGACTAGGGGTCTTGTCCCAGTGTCCTGGCCTTTACCAGCCAGGGCCTCCTAATAATCCCCATCTCTGAACTGGCTTCATTACTCTGCTCTCCTCCCCACTGAGAGCTGGTGTGTGGGGAGTGCACTGGAGCACTATGGCTGCTGTCACATCATCCAGCTGGGGCTATACTGGTGGTGGTGGAGGGGAGTCCCTTTTACCTGTAAAGCGCTTTGAGTGGAGTGTCCAGAAAAGCACTATATAAGTGTAAGGATTCTTCTTCTTAATCTTATTAGCACACCTGTGTGGGGAGTCTCTCTGGCACTGAGGAAGCACTGATAACCTCACCATGACAACATTGTTTTAAAATGTTGTCTCAGGTGCTTTGCTATTCATAGGCTTAGACTTGAAGGCCATTTTAGTGTAAAGGCTGTTTACTTTTTCCTTCGCCTTTAGGTGCTGTGAAAAGACAATGGAGGTTATGAGGAGCTCTCACGAAGCTTTACTCACAATAGTTGAGGTAAGTTTCTCTGTGAAGAATACACGTCAACTCACTGCATGGAGTCCAAGGTGTTGAGTTCTTTTTATTGTAGCTTTCACATCAAAACCTTGTCTCTTCCCTTTCGTCTGTGGATCTTGTGCGTGTGGGCACCTCACTCTTCAGTGCCTGGTGTCAGAGGGGGTTGATCATTGCTGAGTGCTTTCCAAAGCAATGTGCCAGTTAGTGCTGAGGTCTCTGCCCGCAGGTGCTGCTCCAGGCCACTGTCTTCTCCCTGCGGTTAACCGCTGGTGTCTGTGTGCAGGTGCTGTTGTATGACCCTCTGTTTGACTGGACCATGAGCCCTCTGAAGGCCTTCTACCTGCAGCAGCAGCTGGAGGAGCAGACCGAGCTGAACGCCACCCTCAACTCCACGCTGGGAGGGGAGGAGCTGGAGTCTCACCGCAGGTCCAGGTACAGGCCACAGTGCTCCACGCAGTGCCACCACACCAAGCACTGCAGAGAAAGTCCTGTAGCTCCCATCCTGTGCCCCTGGGGATCCCTGAGGCGCCTAGCCGGGGTCACAAAAGGGTCTTGCAGTGGACAGCTGAAAGCCAATGTTTCTGCCCCTTGAAATAATTGGTATTATCATTTTATTTCATAGTCGGAGAATAAAAGGAGAAGGTCACAGCTCTGTTTTTGTTTTCAATTTACAGCTTTCCTCGGGAAGAAAGCAAGTCTTTCTTTTAAACACCAGCCAGTTTGTGGAATAATAATTAAAAAGTTGAGTGTGATACAGTAATTAATGATTATCCTATCCTGTTCCTGGAAGGTTTGTAATTCATTGACATGAGTATGCAGGGCGTTGTTGGGTTTCCAGTCATGTGGTTTTGAAACTCGGTTTGTGGGCAGAGTTTCAGTCCAGGGTCAGCTCTGGTGACCAGTTCGAGAGGTAGAAGCTGCCGCTGGCTCCTGTCCAGTCCCGATGTGCTGCAGTGGTGCTAACCTGAGCCGGGCCTGTCTCCTCTGCAGCGACACGCAGAGCTTCAACAAGGTGGCAGAGCGGGTCCTGCTGCGACTGCAGGAGAAGCTGAAAGGGGTGGAGGAGGGCGCGGTGCTCAGCGTGGACGGCCAGGTCAACCTCCTCATCCAGCAGGCCATGGACCCCAAGAACCTGAGCCGCCTCTTCCCCGGCTGGCAGGCCTGGGTCTGAGGGGACCCTCCGCCGACGCCCCCCACCAAGAGCAGCTGCGCCCCTGACCAACGCCCCCCCCCCCCGGGCATCTCCGCCCCCGGCCAGTCACTGCTGCCGACGCCCCTCCCCAGAGAGCATCTCCGTCCCCCCTGGCCAGACACTCTGCCTGATGCCCCTCCCCAGAGAGCATCTCCGTCCCCCCTGGCCAGACACTCTGCCTGATGCCCCTCCCCAGAGAGCATCTCTGCCCCCCCTGGCCAGACACTCTGCCTGATGCCCCTCCCCAGAGAGCATCTCTGCCTGATGCCCCTCCCCCAGAGAACATCTCCGTCCCCCCGGCCAGACACTCTGCCTGATGCCCCTCCCCAGAGAGCATCTCTGCCTGATGCCCCTCCCCAGAGAGCATCTCCGTCCCCCCTGGCCAGACACTCTGCCTGATGCCCCTCCCCAGAGAGCATCTCCGCCCCCCCGGCCAGACACTCTGCCTGATGCCCCTCCCCAGAGAGCATCTCCGCCCCCCGGCCAGACACTCTGCCTGATGCCCCTCCCCAGAGAGCATCTCCGCCCCCCCGGCCAGACACTCTACCTGATGCCCCTCCCCAGAGAGCATCTCCGCCCCCCGGCCAGACACTCTGCCTGATGCCCCTCCCCAGAGAGCATCTCCGTCCCCCCTGGCCAGACACTCTGCCTGATGCCCCTCCCCAGAGAGCATCTCCACCCCCCCGGCCAGACACTCTGCCTGATGCCCCTCCCCAGAGAGCATCTCGGCTCCCTGGCTGGGCACTGGATCCAGACGCATGCCTACTGCTAATGATCGGATACTGAGCTGGTGGAAAACTTCCTGTAAAAGGTGCAGGACTCTGGTCTGCGAAGACTGGTGTTCCTTCCCTCTGGGGAAGAAGCTTCCTCCTCTCTTTATGGTTGTTATTCTCGAGAAGAGGTGGAGCTGATCTGGACTTGCTTTCCAGTGTGCCTTTAAAGTTACCAGAAACTGAACTTTAAATGTAATGTGCTTTGCACATCGCACATACTTGTTTCATTTGTTCAAAGTTCAATATCATGTCCTATTTTGCACTAGAAAAATTACTAAAGGGATTCTTTTTCTCGAGCAAATGAGGATCCTTCCTCAACTCAACATGACAAAAAAGGCTAAAAAGCACATCTAAAAACATTAATGTTTCCTGTCATCGTCAGGAGCTGGAATTACTAAGAATGACAACGTTTCCACTCAGATGAGCTAATGGCCAATACGATATTTACTATATCGTGCAGTTAGTTCAGTCTTCTCTTCTCGTGTGTTCAAAAACATTTCTCTGGTAGTCTGTAACCTGCTGAAGTTTAACTCCCATATATCACCTGAGTCATTAGCTGAATTACTGTCGCAGCAAGAGTAAGTTATTAACGAAGGTTACCTCACAGGAATTTTTACTGGAGGCCGATCTGTGACTTGCTTGCGCATTTACTTGTTCCGGGATAAACCTTATCCCTATTTTTAGCAGGATATCACAATAGGGATTTTGATAGCAGATAAAATACGGGATTGTTTCGTAATTCAATTTAAAGTTGAAACAAGATGTGCTTTGCAAAAAAACTCGACTGTGAAAGAATGTTTTCACATTTTTACGGATTGTTTTAATGATACTTTTGCACTGCAATTAGATCACATTACTGTACATTCCTGCTTTAAAGTATACACATTAAATGAATGCCTGTCCAAATTTTTTTGTAATTGTTTCGTCTAAAAAACGTTATAAAATTGAGACAGTAGGTGTATTGATACAGGAAGCCTTAAGAGAAGCTGAGGCGAAGTACAGCTGACAAAACGTTATTTGATTTAACGGGCTTTAATTTAAGGAAATCCGTTAGAAACGCTCAGATTTCGTGTGGAGCTGGAAAAGGCACGGCAGAGAAACACCCTTATCGCCTGTTTCGACAGCTTTCTCAGCGGGGCTGCTTTAAATAATGTTTGATAGCGGGTGTTAAAGTTTACCTGGCTGTCCAAGCAAAGGAGTGGCCTGTTTGTCCGACTGCCATCGCAACAGGCGGCCTCATGCTAAATCAAAAGTTCAGAAATGGCTTAAGGAGCAGCGGCTCGTCACAGGTAGACCGAAGAGGGAGCGCACCGAGGTAAGAGCCTGTCTTTCCTCTCCAAACGTTTACAACGATTTTAATCAAGAAATAATGTGGGGAAAGTGTACATGCACGTATTTAAAATAGTTACCGTTAAAATACGTTAAGGAAAAATGAAAAGAATAAACATAAAGTTCCGACGGTACCACACAGCTACAGTGTTTCCACAGCCGAAACGATGTTTTTCCTTCTCATTTTATGTGCGTGGAATTAACATTTACTTGTCCTTTTGTAGCCAATGCACGCTGACACAGCTCCCCACTCGTACATACACGAATGTTTGTTTCTTCTTTCTTTCTAGGTCGATTTATCGATTATTCGATCGAGTTATTAAAATAGAGGGATGCCTTACCTTAATTAATGGGCTTTAATTAAGACTTGAGTGTCTTAATGAATTAAGTTAACAGTCTCGCCGATATTCTAATGAAATCGGATTGATAAGGATCTAGACACAGGATTCAGTGAAAGTCTGCCCTAGATCTTCCCTCTTTTAAACATTTTTTATTTCTAAAAATATTGCTAATGCAGACTAATGGTAGCTAAAATTAATAACGTTCGCTATACAGTGGAAAGGTATTAATTCATTATAAACATATATATATGTATTTATTTATTGGCACACTGTTTATGTAACCCAACAGTTTTCCATTGATAATGATTTATGCAGGATTTGTTAGCCAGAAAACGTATAGACTTTGCAGTTGTACACTGATCTGCTCGCTATATACATTCTATATAAATCCAATATCAAAATAAATATTTTACCAAATAAATTTAATTAGTTAAAAAAATGCTTTGTGAGTATTTACATAAAACGTTGTTGTAGAATTTTGTTTTTACTTACGAAGTCATTTCGTTACACATGAATTTGTCGTGAATTTCTGAAAGTATTCGATGAACTTCTCAACTGTCAAAGGCTTTCCGTTTGGTTTAAACTATTTCGTCTCCAAATCACGCTGTTCTCGCGTTTTATATTGTCAGCAATTAAAAAAGCCCAAAAAGATAAATGTCTTAATTGGACCATGTTTTACTACCTGTATTTAGTTATTAGTTCACAATTTCCTGGAGGGTCAGCCTGCCTGTGGATTTTTCAGGTCTCTTGAAAGCATCAGCCCACGACGAGCTGACAGGAGCTGGTAAACTGGCACAAATAAGACAATGAGCCGATGGAGTTGTTAGGAACACAGTGCTACCAAAAACCTGTGGACACACAGGTCTTCCAGGATAAAGATCCCTGGATGAAGGGAACACATTCAGTAGAGGATATGATGACAGTTTTACTTTGAAGTCACCACCACATCGTTTCTTTACTATTACCAAAATTACATTCTTTCAGCTTGGCGGGGCTCTCGTGTAATTTTAATATAAATGTTAAATACTTAATTTTAACCAAAAACATGAGGTTAGTCGCTGTCAGTCAGCGTCTCGGCAACAGCCTGGAGCAGCAACTGGAGGGGTCATTCAGCAGAACCAGGATGTTCTGAAGTCTGTCATTGTTTAAAGCCGATTCAGATTAGAGGCACTTTTAATGCTCAGAACTAGAACATTTCACTAAACAAGTACTGGAGTAGATGTATATATGTTCACGTCTGTAGTAATTGTATTTTACCAGTATTACAGGAATTCCATTAAGTTTTAAGAAAACAATTGCATACTTTTTACTATTTATTTAAAAAGTGGGACTCCTGTCACTTTAAAATTGGTTTGTGTTTAATTCTTCTCGCCATTGTGAGAGGCCTCGTTATATTCCCTGGTGGTCTATACTGAGATTGGCCCCGCTCAGAGCATGGAGGAGCAGAGCGGGTCTGTCCTGTCTCAAAATCCAAATAACCGCTGTTTTAAACATCAAGCCTCAAGGATTTCACAGCGAAGTGAGTTTTTTCTTAAGTTACTGTAAAATCAGATCAGTTCTGGGATAAGAGGAGCAAGTCCTTCCCCTTGTCTCAGTGGTGGAAGTGATGAGGATTGTTATCTCACATTACCAAGAGCTTGGTGAAGCTTTTTTGTTCTCCTGAGCTCAGTGTGACAAACAGGTTAACTGCAGGGTATCCCTCGTCTCACCACCTTCTGCCATGCTGACACGCAGGTGCTACCCTGTCCAGTTAACACCACTTTCCACAGACCTGTTGTAGCACACATTTTAAGAAAGGTTCAAGTCTTGCCTAATGCTGATCTTCCTAACACATTTGAATGGAGGCCTATTTGCTTTGAATACACTTCAGGATGTCATCTGCTGTTAACTACTACAGAGAAATGTTAATTTTATTGTTCTATGTTAATTTTATTATTTTATTTGCTTTGGCTACACTGATTGTACCCATCGGTCATGCTAATAAAGCACCTTGAATTGAATTGAATATCGAAGATGACGGATCTTGATGTAAAACCTGAAGAAAGTGGTTCTTTGAATCGTCTTGGGATTCAGCATTCTTTAAGATTAAATAAATGATAATGAAGTCTGTCTTTAATGGTCCAGATAAAAAGTACTGCCTTCCTCTGGTGTCTGTTAAGGGTTGCTGTACAGTGAATGGTCTCCTGGCTGTGTGAACACCACTGCTGAACTGGTTCAAGTGTGCACAAACCCGTGACTTTACAGCTGCACTGTACATGGATACATTTACAGTTTATGCAAAATACACTGCAAAACGCATCTTTTTATCCCCATAACTGTACAGTGCAAAGCTCATCTCTACTATATTTTAGGTGGGTAGCTGCGTCAGCATGCCTAGGCTGCAAAGGAACAAGTAATAGGTTTATTCCATGCTGAAAAAAAGAAGAAAGAGAACACAACGTTTCGGCCGTGGAGCCTTCTTCACCTGAAGAAGGCTCCACGGCCGAAACGTTGTGTTCTCTTTCTTCTTTTTTTCAGCATGGAATAAACCTATTACTTGTTCCTCTACTATATTTTAGTCTAGGTCTGTGAAGCAACACTGGAATTTTGACATGCCCAACTTTCACATGCAAATCAAAGGCAGATACCTGAGTGAGATTTCACTCTGCAGTGGTAGAAACCTTCCTGAATGAACTATTATTACTGCAGGTGCTTTGTAGAAATGCAGTCACAATGTTGACAGTCACTATCGGTCATTCTCCTCATCTTCTCTGGTTGTTTTTTTTTCTCTATTTTTAGCGGAGTGCCCAAATTATTTTGTATTTTACTGTGAAGAGGAACTGCCTTCCAACCAACAGAAATGGCAGCTGCCAGTTCGGTAAATCCCTTCCTCCTTTCCCTACTGCTCTGAATATCTGGGTGTCTGTGACACTGGGGTGCTCTTACGAAGACAGGGTGAAAGGTCAGTAAGTGGGGCTCACAGGTGGAAGGTGTGCTCTCTGATTCATCTTGTAGTTTTGGATTGAAGACTTCCTATTTCCACAGTTATTAAATTCGCTTCATCTTAATATTTTGGGGGTAATTTTTGATGCCTGTTACTGCATTGAAGGAAGAGTAGTCTGTTGTTCCTTTTAGAGGTGAACCAATGGGAAATGATTACCTTGGTGCTACACAGCTTGTCCAAACAGGAGCCTAACGCTCTGCCTTCTGCAAATACACCAGAATGCAGGAGTGGATGAAGGAGCTGATAAGCCATTTGTTCATGGAGGCTGTGAGAAGCCACAAGGGCTTCTTTAGCTGGGAGGGATTCACTGGCCGGCAGCATCAGTTTTCGATAAAAACACCAGGAAATGAGAAGGAGCTGTACTGACAGAGACCAGCACAGGCCTGAAGATGGTGTTATAATGGCATTGTCTAGGCCACGGATGTTTTTTCTCTTCGTCAATAATGTTTCTTGCATGTGTATGGCACTGTTCAACCAAAGCTGGTCAACGTGCATCCAACCTGCAGTGCAGCTCCTCCTGGGAGATGCACAGCGGGTCTGGGAGAGGAGTGGGAAATTGCTTGAAGGGGTCTGATTGTTCAAACCTAGAGTGGGATCTAGCCAGGACGCTCGAGTTAACACTTCTGCCCAGATGAATAGCAGTGTTTGATCTTTCGTGAACAAGTAGTCAGAACCGTGGTTTGAAGTCTCATCTGAAGGAAAGCCCCTCTGGCCGCCCAGTGTCCTTGGCATTGGTTTGGGAGCTGTGGTCCGGAGGGAAGAGCGCCACCTACTGGTCCACCCACACCACATGCCCCAACATGGTTTTCTCCCCCATCCCAGCACCTGCTGAGCTCCTGAGATCTGAGCAGACGGGGCTGAGGGGTGGTGACGCAGCTCTTCTGATCTTACTGTAATTTATTGCTTTCTGGGGACATTTGTGTATCATGGGGGAAAATGCATGTAAAGGGAAGCATTTTGGTTTTGTGATGTTTGAGTTGCAGGATTTAAGTTTTTGTATCCCAGAGCCCTGAACTATAAATACAAGCAAGAACAAAGCTTTACCCAAAGAAACACAAATCTTATATACACGATATAATGAGCCAGCTCATGTTTCATCTTGTCAAAAAGCGGGTATTGTTAGGCATCATGTGTTACAGGCACCTCCTGCCTCTGCAGGCTGCTGTATTAGGAGAACGTCTCTCCTGGGTCTTGTCTCTCATGCAGCTCATTCCTGTGTCTCTGCTCTTGTCCCTGCAGCCGCCAGGCCTCTGCTACACGAACTGTGGGTTTCAGCAGGAGCAGGAAAAGCCGCCCCCCTATTCCTCACGCGGGGCCCTGCCGCCATACAGCCCCCCGCAGGCCCCCCCACCCCCTGTGCCCCAGTACGCGCCGCGCCTGATCCCCACCCATTACTCCTCGACGCAGTGGCAGCCACCCGCTGCCCACAGCCACACAGGTAACCCCAGCTGGCACCCGGGCAGCCTCAGGTGACCCCGGCAGGGCTGGCGCTGTGCTGTAGACACGCCCCGAAAGAAATCGTCAGTCTGAAGGGTTTGTCGGGGTCAGCCTAAGAAATCAATCAGCTACCGATGGAGGAGCGACAATGTGGAAACAGGCCCCACACAGACACATTCTGCTTGAAGCCCACTGGTGGTCAAGAAACCAAGAGAACCTCTTCCACAGCCCTGAGGCTTCTTCAGAGTCGACAGAGACTCATCTGGAGGGCAGCAGTGGAACCATGTGGAAGTGCTATAAAAACCAGGAACAGGAGGCTGGATGAAATCCTTGAGTTAATTAATTACTAAATCCCAGATGGCCTCCTCTCATTTGTGGCATTTCTTCTATTTTAAACAAAATGAGCTCACTCCAGATTTCTCTCTTTCAGCTGTCAGGAACAGACTTTGCTTGGTGGCATCCATCATCAGTGTGTTAATTGTTCTAGCGACTGCAGGGACCGTTGTCTGGTACTTCGGTAAGTAGCACGGGTTCTCTTCACTTGGCTGCCTTCGACCTTTGTTCGAACTTGGAACAAGTGACAGAACACTTCCTTGAGCGTGACTCAGGTTTCGTGGTCTGTTTTCGAACAATAAATGGAACACTTTCCTGTGTGTGACTCAGGTTTCTTATCAAATTAAGTTCTTATTAACTCTTGCTAGGAGGAAACAAGGTAAAATAATAGAAATTAGTCAAAGGGCTTTAACTTGAATAAAAAACAAGCAAAATCATGTTTTATAGCACTGGGAAATGAGTAGAAATGAGTAGAAAGAAACAAATCCAAACCAATTAAGTATGAAAAATCTAAAGCTATGCTGCATCACCTGCAAAACCCGGTTACCTGGCTTCTAAAGTCTCTGTTATTAAGTTTTCATATGCAGTAATGGAATGACTTTCTTTAAAGAAAGTTTCACTCATTAAGAAAATGCTTTTCAAAAGCATTGCCTTTAGATACTCACCTGATGCTCAGATTCATACACACTGAGCTACTGTGTGTCCTCCAGCCCCACTGCCTGGGTGACAGAGCTGTGCAGTGCTGACCACTCCCTTTGTCTCCCCAGTGTCTTCTACCTGTGTGCTTGGAGTGTTCTGCCAGAGGTCACAGCTGTGCATCGGCGCCTCTCAGTGGTGCGATGGAGTGAGGGACTGCCCTGGGGGCGAGGATGAAAATCAGTGCTGTAGGTGTCTGTCGGTCTCTGTGCGCAAACCTTCAGGTGTTTGCTTCAGCTGCGAACCTGCTTGCGGTGCTGTGCAATCGTCCTGTGTGCAGATCAGCTCCTGGAATGTACAGGCCTGCTTCTCAGAGCCCTGCTGTGGGAAAGAGCTGCCCCACTATTGTATCGCATAAAGGAAAGAAGGAACATCTGTGTCTGCAAGTGGCCTCGTCTTCTGCCATTTCCTTCTTTTCATTTGGCGTGTTCCACTTTCTTCTGCCTCTTTGTAGCACTGATGCAAACATTAAGACATTCTGTTGACAAGCTCCAATTTCATATTGAAAATCTAGACCAAAAAGGAAACTTAGCCATTTTAATTCAAATTTTCAGTTCGTTGTGAAGATGATTTCTTGCAATATAAGGGCTGATTAGTTGAAAGTCGTTTGGTGCAGCACAAAGGGTCTGGGACATTACAAGTGCTCCGTAAGCCGGAAGGGTTTTGGGAAGCACAGGGTTAAGGAAAACCTGTTGTAAATGCAAGTGGGGATGGTGCAACAATAGGTGGCGCTGTTTCCTCTAGATCAGAATTTCTAAGCCAATGCGGTAGTATAGTGATCTGCAGCACCTGGCAAACCACTATACTGGGGCATGAGATTAGACATTACACTGAGGACTAACGTACTGACAACTTGCTCATTGAAAGATACCAAGGCTCTGTAAGAGAAGAGGTGTTAAACCTGCTGTCCTGGCTAATTTCCGCTCTGGAATTATACAATCTGGCCTCCCTGTATTTCTCCATTCATTCTATCGGTGAAGTAATTTGTCCACCTGCTGTGCTGTGTGGTGGGGCTGCACTTCAGTGGAGGAAGGAGAGGGTACCCTTCTCTATCCTCTTTGGATTTTTTTAAGATTAAAAATCCTATGTGATTATTAAGAATGTTTGTTATAAAGGATATTCCTGTTTCACCAGCTATACTTTTCGTTATTCATCTTCAAATCCCGTTTACCTACTTGTGTGTGTTTGTGTGTTTTGTAGTGCGGCTCTATGGCTCCAGTTTCCTTCTGCAGGCCTATTCAACTAAGAGCAGGTCGTGGAAGGCAGTGTGTGCTGATGGCTGGAATGATGTCTATGGGAAAGCTGCCTGTGAGCAGATAGGATACAGCAGGTTGGCATGGGATTTCTATTTGATCCGAGACACAGCTCTGGAATATCAGCTGATGTTTAGCTGTGGACATGGAGTCTTGACTCTTGAGTCATCACTTAGTCGTCACTTGATTCTTTGAAAGCAAATGTGAATTTTTTCTTTCCTGTCTGTGGTGGACATTTGCACGTAAGAGACACTGAGTTTCTACTGGAGGGATCAGAACGCCTTTATACAGGCTGTCTAGAATTATAATAAATGTTTGACTGGGGACTGAAAACTGCTATGGCCATATGTCATGTCTTTAAAATGTACCATGGATTTTGAAATAAAGGAAGAGACAGGCAGCAAACCCTTGATTTATGAATTTATTGCTATTTTCTTTTTTCACAGGCGCACATATGTCTCTTCTGGAGCATTGAAACAGGACAGTAGTGGCTCACAAGGCTTCTTCAAGCTGGTGCCAGGGCTGGGCTCAGGTACAGTCCTGCAGAGACAGCTGTCCAGCAGGTCAGTGAGAGCTGTGCTTCACAGTGCTGGTCTCTAGGAGTTGTAGCAGATGCTCAGATACAGTACCTGCATTCACCATGGATGGACACACCACCCTGTTGGTCTTCTTTTTATCACCTGCTATTGTACACCATGAGAGCGTACTGCCACTGAGTTCGTTTTCACAAAATTTACATTTTTGCTGTATTTCCTTTCCTAACGTCACAGGTTAGATAAACTACTAATTAGTCAACCATTGTAATTAATTAAATTGCTACATTAACGTATTCAAGCTATTTCTGACATTTAATTGTAGTCATTTTATTTTTTCCTTTTTTCAGTTTCCACATTTTACTCTAAATACAAGCTGTAGTTAACAGAACTCCAAAGTGCTTTCAATTATAAAAAGACTTTATCGGATTGTTATCTCTTCTTAGGTGCATTTCTAGTCTTATCATGATCTCCACTGTGGATGCACAATGTAAGCTTCAAAGCAAAACAACATAGTTTCCAGTGGGGTTTCAAAACTAGATAAATATCCTCCCAGCTGAGATTACATTGGATTGTAAGAACCACCAATGTTGTAGTTCAGAACTTTAAAGTTGAGGGACATGAATCTGACAATGACAAACGAGTCATAAAATCAAAAGCTGAAAGCACTCGGCTGACTGCAGTTACAGAAACCCTGTGTGATGCTATTGAACAAAAACTGTCTGTAAACGGCGACCTGATTGGCACTTTTCTTTCTTACAGCAACTCATGCGCCAGCGACGCAGTTGTCACACTGAGGTGCATCGGTAAGCAATCGCTGTTGCAGAGTACAAATCCACTGGAGACCTTTTGCCGAGCAGAAGAGGAGTTTAGTGTATATTCAGCTGAAGAGAAGCTCCCTCCTTTCAATTAGGAGGATGGTTCTGACCAGAAAAGTTACAGCTGGCCTTTCATACACTTACTTAGTCTCATAAAGGAAAACTTCAGTCATATTTAATTTCTGTTGGTTAAGACAATCATAAGATGTCTACGTCAATGAGCTTCATCTGTATTTTCTAAAAGCAGGTAGTTGTGATTGGCCTTCTACACAAAAACAGTTCTTTGGGACCATTAAAACAAGCGCTCTTTGTGTCTGCCCCTAGTCTTATCAACAGCAGATACACTTGATGCTGCAGCTGGTGTTTTGCTGAACATGGTGCACAGAGAGTGTAACCCTCCGCTGTGTTCTGGGCACGTGTGGGGTAGAGCCGGCTGCTTGAACTGACGCAAACCCCAGTCGCTCTTCTCTCGGGGCTCGGTTGTCCCCAGCCGCGCGCGGAAAGCCAGATTCTCCCGGGCAGCGCTCACGGTGACCTGTCTGTCGGCCCCCAGCCTGCGGAGCAAGGAGGGGCCCCTCTGCGCGGATCGTTGGGGGGGAAGAAGCCAGCCCGGGGGAGTGGCCCTGGCAGGTCAGCCTCCAGGTCCGGAACTCGCACGTCTGCGGCGGCTCCATCATAACGCCGGACTGGATCCTCACGGCCGCGCACTGCGTGGAGAAGTAAGGCTCTCCTGGGGGGCGGAGCGGCCGCCGTGCACAGCGGCCAGGGTCTCAGCGCTGTCTGTCCTCCTGCCCTGCAGGTACTCCAGCCCCGGGGACTGGACCGTCTCTGCCGGGGTGCTCACCCTGTCTGCGACGAGAAGGGCTCCCCAGTACACTGTGTCCCACATCATCTCCAACAGCTACGACACCGACACGAAGAACAACGACGTAGCCCTGATGAAGCTGCACACCCCCCTGCAGCTCTCAGGCAAGTGGATCAAGCTTATTTTAAAACAGAAATTCGGTATGCATAAGCTTCTGAAGAGTATTCTATGGTTTGCATTCATGACATCTCCGTGAGTGTGGTAGAGGAGGCGGTGGCATGGTTCTGTGAACGTGCAGTAAGAGTACGCAAAAGATTGCAAATGAAAAAAGGCCTGCTTGAAAACTCGATCAAATGCAGATATTTCTTGTAGCATGTTGACCAGATATCCTAAATGTGGGTTCACTAATGCATTCTACAATTGTGACACAACCTTGTTATTAAAGTTTCTTTTTTATATATGTTTAATTGATACCACACAATGTCTGAAGGCTAAAAAATAATTGTTCATATAAACACCTTTTTCAGGTTTGGTATCTCCCAACTTCCATTTGTAGTTTACATTTTCGCTGCCTACATTGTAATACTATGCAGTCGTCTGCGTTGAATTTAATCTACTGAATATTGTTTAAGTCTTCAAGAATTATTTCTTTTAAATTTTTGGTGTTTTCTAATTTTCCTCACTTGACCTCATTTGCAAATTTGACTAGTTGACTAACTGTAGCAGAATCTAGATGATTGGTATTAATTAAGAAGAGCTGTGGTCCCTGTGGTCCTCCACTTATTGATACACCCCAGTTGAGTATTCACCCCTTATCTGTCCTTTCAGTTTCCTTAGAGTACAAAATAAAGTAAATTTCATAGACCAGTATTGCCAGGTGTTTTCCACTGGTTACAATCAGGAGGAAAAGGGTTGAATAAGCAAACTGCAGATATAGTGTGTCATTTAAACACAACCTGCTAAACACAACTGAGACGAGAAGAGTCAGGGTCCCCTGGGTAGCTTGTGCTGTCACCCCAAGGGTGTGTGTCCGATTGGTAGATTCATGTCGTCTGACAGGCCAGGTGCTTCAGTGGCACCTGGGTGAGCGGGGCTGTGAAACGAGACGAATGGTGGGCTGCCATCATGTGATATTACTGTGATATTGCCGGGGGGGCATTAGGAGAGGTCAGAGGTTTCTTGCACGATCATGTTTTGTTTTCTGGGGGTGGAGGCTCCATTTTTCTCTTTCACACTCATTTCTCAATTTCTCACATTCCCCGTCTCCCTCGCCCTCCTGCTAGCGCCGCGCCGCTCTGGGTCCGGCACAGCCCCCTCCCGAGAGCGCGGGCCTGTCCGGACAGAGCCCAGAGCTGCGCAGGAGCTGCAGTCCGCCCCTGCTCAGCGCTCCAGAGCTTTCAGTTTCGTTTCCTGGGCAGGGGGAGGTCTTATTTGAAAGCACAAGGAAAACTTTGAGCAGGTGTATCAGGGATCCACAGCGGTATTCACATTGGTTTCGATTTCTTATTTCTTCTTCTCGCCATGCCTGCACTGGCCCATGGAGATACCATGACAAATGTTAAACAGGAAAGTGTATTGTATTCCACCACGGTATTTCCATGCTCCATTGAAGTCCCACAAAGGCATTAGAAAACCATGGGAAATAATTCATAATAATTATAATAATTGCTTACACTTATATAGCGCTTTTCTGGACACTCCACTCAAAGCACTTTACAGGTCATGGGGACTCCCCTCCACCACCTGGATGATGCGACGGCAGCCATAGTGCGCCAGAACGCTCACCACACACCAGCTCTCAGTGCGGAGGAGAGCAGAGTGATAAAGCCAATTCATAGATTGGGATTATTAGGAGGCCATGATTGGTAAGGGCCAATGGGAAATTTGGCCAGGACACCGGGGTTACAGCCCTACTCTTTTGGAGAAACGCCCTGGGATGTTTTAATGACCACAGAGAGTCAGGACCTCAGTTTTACGTCTCATCCGAAGGACGGCGCCTGTTTACAGTAGAGTGTCCCCGTCACTATACTGAGGCATTAGGACCCACATGGACCACAGGGTGAGTGCCCCCTGCTGGCCCCACTAACACCTCTTCCAGCAGCAACCTGAGCAATCATGGCAAAACTATGATACAACCATTGTAAGCGTACAATATTCTCTAAAAGGTAAATGTTCATGAGGGAGGCTGGGTTCCTGAGCCCAGCGCAGACAAGGTGGCACTGCTGATCGGAATTATCACCTGTATGCAAGAAGCCAGACGGATTCTGCTCTGTGGAGGTGTCAGGGAAAACACTGCCCAAGTGTATCAGGAAAGTGAAATGACTGTTTCCTTTTCTCTGCTTGCAGGCACAGTAATGCCTGTGTGTTTGCCAAATGTGGGTCTTAACATCTATCCAAATCAGAAATGCTGGATATCAGGCTGGGGAGCAACGCGGGATGGAGGTACGATGGTATCTAACCTGTGCAGCACAGATGACTCTACTGACTGTAGCTTTTGAAGACCAAAACTGAAATTATCTTGGGGCTTCACATTTAACCTCTAGTCATGGTGTAATATCACTACACTACAACACAGTCACTAGAAACCAGAATATAGTGTTAATATTATAGTTATAGATAATAATGTGCAGAATTCAATTGAATTAAAGCTTTATCTTCCCTAGGGAGAAATTGGTGAAATGGCAGAACACAGCCAGGAGACAAGAGAGTTATTTTACATGATTTGAGAACAAGATTACAGAGTGGATGAATTATCTTCTAAGCCTATTAAAGTTACAAGTGGGGATAGAGAGGCGTTTTCCAGATGGAGTAGTGATAGTCAGCTAGATGTGATCTACCATGATCACTTTGCTGTTCATGTTTGCCTCAACCTGTTGCAATTTGCTGTAGTACTGTTGTTACCGAACCATTGGGAAAAGCAGTAAGATTAAACACTTCCAATAAATTGGATATTTACCAATAGATTGATAGGAAAGTGTTTAAATGTAGTAGTTACACAGAGTAACTGGAGCTGGTGTGGAGTCCAAAGATTTCTTTTTTATTTTAGGATCCTCTTCTGAGACTCTGATGAAAGCACAGGTCTCGCTGATTGACAGGGCGGCGTGTAACAAGCGCACAGTGTACGCTGGGCTGATAACCAACACCATGATCTGTGCTGGGAGTCTGCAGGGCGGAGTGGACTCCTGCCAGGTAACAGGGACAGCCTGTGCTAAGTGTGTGGACAGTGAATGTAGATCTGTAAAACCTGTAGCCTGTTTCCCTTCAGGAAAGGATGTTGACCACCCTGCTGTAATGTGCTCTTGTCACACACAAACGCGAAGAAGCCAGGTGGGGTTTCACTGTCCCCTCTGTGTTTGGGTGACCCCACACTGGGCAGGGGGTGGAAGTCTAATTCTGACTCTGTGTCCCCCAGGGAGACAGCGGCGGCCCCCTGGTGGCTGAGGTCGACTCTCTGTGGTGGCTGCTGGGAGACACTAGCTGGGGATACGGCTGTGCTCTGAGGAACAAGCCAGGGGTGTACGGCAATGTCACCGCCTTCCTGGACTGGGTCTACCAGCAGATGCAGGTATGCTGAGCTCGGGCGCGTGCCCTGTACGTCACCGACCCATCAGAGCAGAGGGGAGAAGCAACGGCTTCTTCCCATTTGTTTAGAAGTTTTAACACAAACGCAAAATTCTTAATATGCTGTTTTTTTCTGGGGACAGCACGACATTAACTTACAGTACTGCTTGGGTTAGATATAGGGTGTCCCGAGGACACCATGTCCACCAGTGCGCTTTCTGACCGGGTGCGATTTGAAAACTGCCCTTAAGCTGAAGCGAGCCTGTGAGTGGAGTATGGCAGCTCTGCTCCATGACTGTGTGCTGTGAGCCTGCCTCTGCGTTCTCTCCCTGTCACAGGTCAGACTGAGGAAACAGCAGCTCAGTGTTGCTGGTTTTAAAACGAACAATAAAAGGACTGTACAAAAACATTTTTATTTTTTCTCTGTGAGTTAGTTAAGCTACAATAAAATAGTGTGGGAGAAAGTTAATTAAATTAAGTTAATTTAGGTCTGTTTAAGGGCATTTTAAAGATCCTATCTTGTGCACAGAGGTTTTTCTGCTGTTTGCTTTGGAAACAAGGTTTGGGTTGTGTATCACATAGAGTTTGAAATTTACACTGTGACAAAATGAGTTGAACACTCTGTAAAAGTGTTTTAAGGTCAGGCAGGCCATTTTTAAAACTATCGTTAGAGATATTTTAATGTTTCGGAGCTGATAGGTTACACGTGAAGTGTACGTGAAGGAAGATTAATTTTCATTTAATTTGGAGTTTTCCAAGCTTTTTTCCTAAGGGAAGTGCATTGTCTTTCAGAACAACCTCTGAGCAGGCGTTTTTCACGGAGCTGCTGCACAGGACCCTCGCCAGGGGAGCCCACTGCTGCCTCACTCCTGGACACGGTTTTGCAGAAAGAGAAGGACACTGGTTTTAAAAGTATTCCCTGCTATTTTAATTGCCCAGGACTTTGTTATTAGCAGTTATTGAATTCACTCGGGTTGAATTCCCAGGTTCACGGTCCATTTTAATGAATGCTGTACATACAGAAGAATCTGCGCCAGCGGCCAGGAGACAGCCCAGGCTTCAGACTGTGGACAGAAGCTGCCCTTCCAGGAGCTGACGGCGCTGGGCGACCAGTTGGCATGAGCAGCGTGATGCCCACCTCTAGGGTTCGCAGACGCTTGTTCCTGTGCAGCTCAGCTCCGTTATGCCCTCCTCACACAGCGTCTGTGCACATGGTCGCTGGAGCTGAGGGCCGGAGACAAGCAGGTGGACTTGTTCACATCTTAAATGCACTCGGAACGGGTACGGGTGGAGAAGTGGAGAGAGAGAAATACAGGTAGCTCACCAGCGCAGCGTCTTCAGGTGAGGCAGAGAGGGAAGGGTGGTGTGCTCTCAGGCAGGTCTCTGTAAATAACACAAGCACCTGTACAAAGCCCTGCGCTATGTAAGGCTTCTTTGAGAACCCCAGCCTTGTGCCCGGCCACAGTCTGTACCTTCTGGCACAGACTGTGGCGTAAGAAAGGAGGATTCCAGTAATGTATATGATCTGCAATGCAGTGACCTTGAAAGACATGAAGATATCCACTGAACCTCACTGCACTTCAGCTAGAGATAAATGTTCCGTGAAAATTCTGTATCTGTATGTGCAATTTGATCTGTTCGTGATTGTTCGTTTTTTATAGAGATAATTCTGCTTCCCTTTTCTACAAATACATAGGAAGGCACTGTATTATGTGGAACTTTAAGAAGCACATAAAATGGAAAATATCTGAAGTGCATCCATCTTGTATCTGATAAAATGGAGCATGTGTGACTCTCGTTGGAGTGCTTTGTGCTTTCATTATTCCTTTTGAGAAATTGTCCTGTTGTTTGTATTGCATATCATTGGCATCCCTGTACTTCTAATGCACAGTAAGCATCAAACCCCAGCCTAGAATCTAAAGGAGAGGTTTTAAATAGTCTAGAATACTGCGTCACTGTATCAGTGCGTCACTGTATCAGTGCGTCCCTGGCACTGGTTCATTGGGCTCTACTTCACAAGAGTCTGCATCACTGGCCACTGCTCAGGAGCCAACAGAGCAAGCTGCCGCACTTCTAGAGGACTGAAGTGCCTAAGAAACATGGATTCTCGTGCGGGTTGAGTTTGTCTTTAAGAAATCACTATCATGCTGGTGTTGTGACTAGACTGTTTTGCAAATACAGTTTAAAGAAAGTAATGATATCGTAAAGTTTGCAAACAAGATAAGGCTGTTTGTTTTTTTAGTATGTAATTGATCTTAGGGTTTCAGCTGCTGTTTTGTGAAAGAAGTGATAGTATCAGCATCAACAACACAGCAGAATAGAGCCTGTTCCACATTTCCGTAGCCCTTTGTGTGAAGTAACCCTTCCTGTTCTCGGTTTTACATGCACCTGCACTTCATTTCCACCTGTGTCCTGTGTTCGTGTTTCACTGTTGAATCTGCAGGGCCTTTGGGGATTCTGAATCAGGTCTTCCATGTTGAAAAGATTGAGCTCTTCTAGTCTGTAAGAGTAGGCAAATACATTAAACCTGAGGATGTATTTCATTCAAATTTAAATTTTACTAATTCATCTAAAGATCCTGACTTTGTTTGCCCTTTTTACCGATTGCTCATATTGTCTAGAAGCTGAAACAGATTTGTCAAATTGGACACCTTAGTCTTTTACGTTAGTAGCTTCTGGCAAGCTCACTCTTTCATGTGTTTGAAAACTCCTAATTTACTTTCTCTTTCATATTCAATTTCATGGCCATGATTGGTCCATAATCACACATAAATTGTGGGTATTTATTTAAAGACATACGTTACTTGATTGATTAGATACTTATTGTTTAAGTTAGTGGGACTTGTTGCCTATAAGAACCTCTGTATGACATTGGCCTTCGTCAGGGATAATTAATAGTAATTTGGCTTGATTAGGGGGTAGAATAAAACAAGAAAACTCACAAGACAGCCTAAGTACTGTTGTCTCATACAAATGACAAAGTCCAGGTGTCTGTTTAGTAGAAGTCTCTATTTCATATACATATAGGAGAAGGGCTTGCAAACACCAAACTCCCCAAACAATACAAGAGTTAGTCTTTTATACCTTATCCTGAACAAATGATAAGACAACAACATATCCATATATGGTTATTAATCACATCTACATGAACTAATTTTTCTTTTGTACTCGCTTCAGCTTCAGAAAAAAACCCTCGACAGCAACAGGGAGAGAATAAGGCACTTTTTAGAAAAGAGGAGTCCTTCCCTCTGTTTAGAAGCAGCTGCCTAGCTTTTCCTCTCCGCCTCTCTGTCGGAGTTCCCCCACCTGGGAGTACCCAACACATTTATATATTTGAGTGCAAAGCCAACTGCAAGCCACTAGACTGCATAGTTTGCAAAAATACTAAAGTAATGTCATTATCTCACTTGTCTCTTCAGTACTGACAGAAAACAGACCACAGATTTGAAATCCTGAACAAAGAATTATTAGTCTTATTCCCCGCACTACAGGGAACTACACTACAGGGAATGACTGGAGGGGATTGAGAAATGTGCTAGTTTGAATAATGGGTGGTAACGTATTGAATTTCAAAAGTATAAATACAGACAAATTAGACGTCAGTATCTACTCTTGTGAACAAGATAATTCTGGCAGGCTTAGCTGTTTAAATCAAGTTTATTCTTCAGACAAATTCTTATTTTGTCATTGAATGTTTTGATCAGATTGGAAGAAATACCAAAATTTAACAGAACATTAAATAGGTAAGATTATTTTTACTTATCTCAGTTATTTAATTTTACAATATACTGTAGATCCTCCAAAATGTAAAAATCTTAAATCTGTTGTTAAAATGTTTTCCACATGGTTCTGTTCTGCCGGTGTAAAGCTAATATAAAATAAGATGTTGTTTTAATAATTTTAATTTAATTTTCAATATCCTTTGATTATGAGAAAAATCTTTGCTGTTGAATAAACACATTTTAAGTTCTGTTAGCAATAGGGGTTTGTCAGTTCTGTGACAATTAAACCAACGTGACAGATTTTGACAAAGTGACAGCAGACTGCAGAAAAGACAGGTCGGAATAATTATCTGCATGGGTCAAACTTTAATTTTATTTAGCTCCTCATCAAACCTCTTTTGCTCAGAGTGGATACAGCATTTGTACCTGTCAAACGACTTCAGATCATACTAGACCAAAAACAGTGAAATGCCTAAAATACCTCAGAGTGGAAAATTGTAAAGAGAAAAACAAAAGTTAGACCAAGACTTTGCCCATTCATGTGGTCTCATCCTTTTGCACATCATTATAACTAATGAACCTGATTGCCTGATTCATAATGGAAATTATGAACATTTAATGGTTTATGGCAAGTGGCTTTAACAAATGCGCCACAAAGCACATAATGATAACTTTACTGTGCTGAATAGCAATAAACATGACAAGTTACAGTATTTAGCCCTGCTGAGCACTCCATCGATTGCTGATAGGGGCTGCATTAATGCTGAATGTGAACGCTGAGCAGGACATGCGAATATGAACCCCTAGATTTCCAGGAAGGGCCAGAAGAAAATGAGCTTCGGGCTGAAATGCACTACAGATCCCTCTGAAGGCTTAGGGGTCTGAAACTCATTTCCTGGAAGGCCTGATGCCATTAAAGAATTGGGACAGGAAAAGTCAAAACTGTTACTTTCAAAGAATTAGTTTAACCTTTATTCACCACGTACATTTCATGTACAAGGAATTTATGTACAAGGAAAATATAATTTTATATAATCTAATGTTATGTATATATATTTGATCATAATAAAACAAAACACACTTTGGTTTTAACCAAGTTATTTACAGTATTTGTTTGTATTGGGAGTCATTCCCTTTCGTTTTCTGAGTGGAAAGTCAGTATTTGGTTCCATATTCGTTTGTGGTAATAACTGCAGTCTGTGAGTCATTAATCAGACCTGTGAGTCATTAATCTGCCCCAACTCTTTGTTTAATCATTTGAGATGCTCTGCCAGGCTTTTGCAGCCCTTGTCAAGTGACTGTTCTTGCCTGCTGGGCTGTTCTGACTTCAGTGTTTTCTTCAGCTTGAAAAACGCTGTTTAGTTGGATTTCCATCTGAAGATTGACTTGGTCAGTCTTAAGATTTCACTTTTTTACTCCTGATGAACTCCATGGTTGTGTTGGCCATATGTTTTGGGTCATTGTCATGCTGGATGGACAAGCACCATCCAAGAGGTATGGACGTATTTTCCCCTATGGAAGCAGACAAAATGTATGGACATTCTTAATTTATTCTGCTGCGGCCCTCATTAGTTACATCGTCAATAAAATAAAAGCGAGGCAGTTATAGAGGTGACCATGTTTAACCCAGGCCAGGGTTCGGGAGGTGGTGCTCATTGTAGCATCTTCAGTTCCTTTCTCTCTCCACAGTTTAACCTTATCGTGGTCTCATTTGTCCAGAAATAACTCTCCTGTTTCATCTTTGTCTAACTTGGCTGTTCTTGGTGCTGATAAGAGGTTTGTATCATGCAGTAGGGCCTTAATAATAATAATAATAATAATAATTGCTTACACTTATATAGCGCTTTTCTGGACACTCCACTCAAAGCGCTTTACAGGTAATGGGGACTCCCCTCCACCACCACCAATGTGCAGCATCCACCTGGATGATGCGACGGCAGCCATAGTGCGCCAGAACGCTCACCACACATCAGCTATCAGTGGGGAGGAGAGCAGAGTAATGAAGCCAATTCATAGAGGGGGATTATTAGGAGGCCATGATTAGTAAGGGCCAATTGGAAATTTGGCCAGGACACCGGGGTACACCCCTACTCTTTTCGAGAAGAGCCCTGGGATTTTTAATGACCACAGAGAGTCAGGACCTCGGTTTTACGTCTCATCCGAAGGACGGCGCCTGTTTACAGTATAGTGTCCCCATCACTATACTGGGGCATTAGGACCCACATGGACCACAGGGTGAGCGCCCCCTGCTGGCCCCACTAACACCCCTTCCCTTAATGATTCACCTGACCAACAAGAGAAACCTGTAAGTATTGTCCCAATACTCTTTTTAAGATAATGAGGTTAAACTCGATCAAGGGACATTTTGGCTGTTTGAGTTGTGGTAGGGTTAGCAAATCGTTGGACTTCTGAAGGAGATGGAAGAGAAGGGTAAATAAGGTGGGGTACAGTGGTAGGGGATTAAATCAGTGTAAATTAGAAGCCTCATTAATACCGGTTTGCAACTGACACCAACACTTTCTGTCCTGTCCTCTACTGTATTGCAAGCTACAATACTTAGACAGTTTCATATTTATAATAATTGAAATTGTTTTCACTACTGGCTGCATGTTGCCCAACTAAATGTGTGTACTACAAAAGATCCTTTTTACATATCTTTACATATCATACATCTCCTTCCCTCTTTACATATCTCTTTACATATCATATTTCCTAGTTATACTCTCTTGCAGTCAAAACCTGTGGTTTCTGTGCCCAATAGAGAACATTCCTGGGCGGTATCTTGTAGGAAGCTCCACCCCAGTCACTCTTTGCTCATAGTATTGTTTCACCTGCTGCCAGGAAGTGCTTCATGTACAAACCTGGAGGCCCAGCCCAGAACAGTGTGTTCTTCCAAAACTGTTTGGAAATCTGCTTTGGAAATCAGATGAATCACAAAGCTGCAGTCAGAAGTAAAATATTTTTTTTTCTTTTCAATTAAGGAGAAGCCAAAGGACATGGGAATTGTCCTATTGGGAAATAATACAGGTTGGGATTACAATGACGCATCGGGATAGAGAAACCACTGATGCTCTAATACAAGTGCCTAATGAAAAGACTGAAGATAATGTCAAACTGTAGACCTCATGCTATACAGAATGGTGCTGGCTTGGTTCTTCACCGTTCAGTGATCGGAAGATCTGTAGAATCACATAGAGCCTGTTTCTCAACCCCAGAGTCACGATGTCTTGCATGCTGTATGGCCACTACAAGGACCAGGTGCGGCCCTTCATCGACATAGTGGATCGTCTGCGGGCACTCGGAGTGGATCAGGAAGTGCCGCTGCCAACGGTAGCTGTTATTGGAGACCAGAGCTCTGGAAAAAGCTCTGTGCTGGAGGCGCTGTCTGGAGTACAGCTGCCAAGAGGCACTGGTATGGCTTCCGAACCTTCCTTTATATCGATTTGTCAAAATACCTGTTTTTTTCTTTTTGTCTCCTTAATACTGCACTTCTGTCCTACTGATAACAGAGTCAATACTAGATGCAGTTGTTCACCAACGGGTATAACAATGGGTTGTTATCATGTCTGAATTAGTGCAGAGAATGAATATGTTACATTCACTTTCCTTCATCGTTTTTTGTTCTTTGAATCAAAGGAGTAATGACACGATGCCCCCTGGAACTGATCCTAAAAAACAGTAAAGATGAGACCTGGCAAGGAACAATATCTTATCGAGATAATGACACTGAACTGGAGTCTGCAGACCAGGTTGCTGATGAGATTATATATGGTATTCTTTATATTAATATTTCCTTAAATGTGTACATTTGTGAGTGACTCATCCATTTCTTAACAATCAGGAATGTAGCAGGTAGTGGGAGAGAACTCTGTCAGAAATAGTCTGTCTGCCTATTAAACCACAAACTGTCTCCTACAAATCCTGAAGTGAGGTCTTGTGGGTGTACACCTAAAACAGTAGTTTTTATAATTTTTTAAATTTACCCAAAAATACAAAAAATTAAAAGTGAAATAAATTCAAATTAATATAATATAACATTACTTTATTAACCCTTTACAATTTCTTGCATTAGGAATTATCTTTTCACATACACCAGCTTGCTCTCCATGAGACACACAGATAGGGAGAGAGCCTGGGGTCAGAGCACAGGGCCTGCCATTGTACAGTGCTCCTGGAGCAGTTGGGGTTAAGGGTCTTGCTCAGGAGCCCAACGGAGTTGGATTCCTCTGCCAGCCATGGGATTTGAACCAGCAACTTTCCAGCCATAGGCACAGATCCTTAGCCACAGAGCCACTGCTCTGCCCCTGAGGGCATATGGCTGCAGTTGAGATCTGGGACTTGTAGAGTAGTTTCTAACCATCTCTTGTAACCATATCCTGTAGAGGTGAACTGTGTGTAGGGGTGGAGGTGAAGGTGAATCAACAGTATAAGCACTACAATGGAAAAAAAGCTTAAAGTTTGCAATTGAGTCTCTTTTTAAGGTGGTGTAGCCAATTAACTTTCTCTGCCACTGATAACACTGTGTACCATATTTCACAGCTCAGAATGAATTAGCTGGAAAAAATCAAGGAATCAGCAGTGAACGGATCACTCTTGTGATTGAATCCCACAATGTTCCAGACTTGACCCTCATAGACCTTCCAGGCATAACACGGGTATCTGTGGGAAGCCAGCCCAGGGATATTGGAAACCAGGTGAGGCGGAAACCTGGACTCAAGGAGAGAATTGTTGAGCGCCTCAGCTCTGGTGTGATAGTTTCAGTGAGGTGTGAGACAGATTCCGAGTGTCCCAGATCTTGGCGGCATCGTGATTGATCTGAGGAAAACTGCATATTAAATCATGCAACTTAACTGATTCATTCAGTTTTATTCCAACTGTTCTGTGTCTTTCCAGATAAAAGAGTTAATCAACACATACATCAACAAGAAGGAAACGATAATCCTGGTAGTTATTCCCTGTGCTGTAGACATTGCTACTACAGAGGCCTTGAAGATGGCCAGGGAGGTGGACCCAGAAGGAGAGAGGATGCTGGGTAAGGAGTCCATTGGTTTTCTCTTCTGTTTTTCCACAGGTTCATGAGAGGCAATTTCACACACTTGTAATGAGGGGGAATTACTTTTTGTTTCACGCAGCTGTTGTGCAATTTTCAAAATACAAATCAGCCACATGGATAAAGATAAAAATACACTTAATATCTAAATGTTTGTATTTGCTGAAATTATGGCATTTCCTAATACATTGCCAATACTGTTTATTAGCAGTGGCTGTTGCAGAATTTGGGATTCTAGTTTTCTTTTCTGTTTGTAATAGGAGTTCTCACGAAGCCAGACCTCACTGACAGAGGGATGGAGGACAGGATCTGCAACATCCTGAAGAACAGAGTGATCTACATGGAAAAGGGCTACATGATCGTCCGATGCAGAAACCAAGAGGAAATTCGCAGCAGCATGCTACATGCTGAAGCTATTAAGGCCGAGCAAGACTTTTTTTTAAAAAGTCCCTTTTTCCGGTAGTTTTATTACTTGTTTTTGGATCTATTACATAAAAGAGGTGTTTGATAGATAGATACTTTATTGATCCCGTGAGGGAAATTGCAGTGCAACAGCAGCTTTACACAGACAACACAGCCACAGTGTAACGAATGATACAATAATAATAATAGTACAATACATACAATACAATCAGTACAGTGAGGGGAGCACTAAAAGAGTGACTCACAGTCCGGACACACAAAGAACAAACTGATAGAAAACTGATTTGCATCTGATAGCCTAGTATGGGGCTGAACGTTTTTGTCCCAAACCTTCCTCAGTTATACTTTTAGATGCTCTATGTCTCTGTACACTGAAAGACCCAAAGTATTTAGTTTCCCTTTCATTTAAAGGAACATACGGATATCTAAAAATAAAGTTTAACTGGCCCGTGTAGTCTATTTGATAGTTTCTTTTAACAGTGTTGCTGTTTTCTTTCTGAAACTTTCAGATTTCAGCTTAATTGTTTTCCCCATTATGAAAGTGTTGATCTTTTTCCTAAAGGGATCTACTATCTGATAAGCAGGCTGGTATAAATCACCTGGCTGCCAAACTTTCTGCTGAGCTGCTGTCCCAGATCAAGGTAAAGTACTGCTCTTTTAAATCAACAAACACGGGTGTGATCTGTTCATTCAGAAGAATCTGGACTTAGAATGCCTGGATGATGGAGAAATCAGTACCTAATTGATAAAATAAGTACCACTGGTTCTTATACACAACAATCTAATTTCCCAGAATGTACAGAATTCATGAATGTAATAGTATAAACTGGGCTCATCTGAATTAAAAGGCAGAAATTCTCCACAGAATTCTGATTAATTTTATTTATTCATGTACTTTCCCACATGGTTGAGAATGATTGTCTTTCATGACCTTGAAGGTAACTAATAACAAAAACAGGGAGTCTCTGGAATGTGGAGCAGGTGTTGTGTGGAGAGATGTCAGGCCCAGCAGGTCCTGCACTGCACAATCCAACCAAATTGGTTCTCTTCAAATCTTTCTTACCGTTTCCTTGTTCTGGTATCTGTGGCTCTAAAACTGCAAGACTCCTATCCCAAATATTCTTCCTTCATCTGGTTTGGTCAAGGGCCATAGTCTCCCAGGAGTTGTTCTTCAGGATACATGTCTAGTTGATTGTTATTCTAACATCTACAAAATGTTCCCTTCGGCCTCCTCCTGTGTGTTTGTGTTGGCAAAGCCAGAAGCAAAGGACATTTTCTAGGAGCCTGAAATATGACACCCTGAAGACATGACCTGCCCTACAATGCTGATAGCAGATGATTACTGCTTCAATGCTTGTGGTGCCTGTTTGAAGAGAATACTGAAGGTGGTGTCTCTCCTCTCATTAGATATGTACAATCTTTTGCAAACAGCATGATGACATATGACTCCTTTTAAATGCTTGAAGAGTCTCTTGTAACAATTATCTCTGTGCCAGATGATGACTTGAATCTTCCAGACATCACTATCTTGATCCTGTCACTATTAGATGGCTTACAAAGGATTTGAAGAATGTGCTGGAGATGAACATTGCTTAGTTTGAAGAAACTGTTGCACAACATCTTGACAGAACACAACCTGGACCCAATGACCACCGAGACCAAGACGACTGGAGGTCTCCTCCAGTGCCCTGTCCACCAGAACAGAACAGCTGTTAAGAGGTTCCATCCAGCTGGACGGCTGGTTCATCGTCCGCCTGCTCCGCCCTTGAGGCCGCGGTGGCCACTGGCCAGCGTGCTGAGTATGGAGGATGCAGGAATCCTAACAGGTCTTCGATGTCACCAATGTGCTCCAGGACTGAAGGAGTCCTTCCTTGCATCACCTCATACATTCTGACTCCACATTACTCCCTATCCGGCTTGCGGTTATGATGAGAGGGTGGACTTCCTCAGCATGTAACATGTACTAATGCATTCATTTCTTCTTTAATAATAGAAATGCCTTCCCATCATTGAATCTGAGATCCAGAAAAAACAACAGGAAGTGGCAAATGAGTTGGAATCAATTGGAAGAGCCCCATATGATGACAGAGAAAATGCCACGTTCCTCAGTGAAGTGAGTTGTCAAGTCTAACCTGAAGTAGCAAAATATAGCTTTTAGAACTTCATCTTAACAGAACTGCCTGTCTAGCTGGTCGTTTTGGAGATATTGAGAGTGCTGAGGTTAACATTTGGCTCAAATCTGAAGAGCAGTGATTGCTGTGAATTTGAAGGACTATTAGTTAAGTCATCATCTTCCTTCAGACATTTCAATCAAAAGAAATATTGACTAGACTTAGTGAACAGTGGCTTATAATTTATTTCAGGTTAAGTATAGTTCCAACTAGAATGAAATTCCAACAGAGATAGCAAGAATTTTCAGGTACAATGTCACATAATTTATCCATAGATTGAATAAATAACATTAATTTGATGTAACAAGTAAACTTGTGTCTTTCCCTGCACCAGAAAGTCAGAGGGTTCGTCAATGATGTTATGGCACTGGTGAATGGTGATTTCTCCAAAGAATTTGTGAAGGAAACAGAGCTGTTCTGCTTCATTCGTGAAAAATTTTCAAAGTGGCATTCCAATCTCGAAGAAAGAGAAGCAGACAGTAAGTGTTTTGTTTATATTTCCAATGTTTATATTACAATGTTTGTATTTACAATATATTCACTTTTGTTCTTGTAAAAAGCCTATTATGGAAAAAGAAAATATTCTGTGTAAGCAGCTTGATTAGTTAAGAGACAATGACTGGGGCAGACATGCAAGTCTTTAAAACTGAGTACATGTGAGGCTGCTGTAATGACTTTGTCACAATAATGCTAGTAGAATTATTATTAGAGGCTGATTTTATTACAAAAAATTATCTCCAAAGAACTGTGTGATCAACAAACAAAACCTCTCTGCTGAGTTTAGAAAGAAGAGGGTCACCTGCTGAATAGCCAATGCTGGAGATTGAGGGAACAGTGAATCGAACGTTTAACTGTCTTAGTAAACTAATTTCTTGTTAATCTGAAACATTTCACTCCTGTAATTCCTGGCCAGTTGAAGAAAGCCTGTGCTCGAAGGCTCAAGAGTATATTGAAAGCTGTCGAGGGCGACAACTGCCGGGATTCCTCAACTATTCGGTGTTTGAAGCTTTAGCAAAAAAGTTCATCAAGGATCTGGAAGTACCGGCATATAGACTATTGACCATGATTTCAGGTACTGTATGTTCTTGTTTTTTGAATATTTGAAGTGCACTGAACCCTTTTGGTTTATATGCAAATAAAAGTGTATGTAATAAATATATGTGAAATAATATGAGAAGATATTGAGAGAAACTTACAGTGCATAATATGCATTCTACATATTAAATATTATTTATATATATATTAAATTTTCCATAATAATATTCCTCTATCAATTATAGATACATCTGATTAAATTTAATTAAGACAACAAACACGTAAAATCACAAAAACCATGACTACATCTATTACTTTCTACAGGAAATCTCTTTGGTTTATCTCCTGTTTGGAACATTGAAATAGCAGCTCAAATGACTCCATTCACACAATAGCAGAGAATCCATGAATGTGTCGTTCTACTTATAAATGTATTGTTTATGATATGTCTAATAAAAAGAAGAAAAACACTTTTATCTAAGAAGTATTGTATATTTTTAAAGCTTGTCTTGGAGATGTATTCCTAACAGAATTTAACCAAGTGAAACTGGTGTAATTTGTCAATTTTTGAGTTTCTGAGATGTTTTAACTTTGTTATGGCAATTTCTAGATGAAGTCCAAGATGTTCTCAAAACAATGGCACACATGCACTTTCAGGGATTGCCCAATCTTCTGAAGTACACAAAGGTAACTCCCTGCTGTCTCTGTGCTTACAGTGGTTTAATATGAATTGGTAATTATATTTAGTCAAAACCCAACAATGTAAAGTAGCATACACAGATTAAAAAATGTAGACATTAAGGGTATCTCTTCATGTATTATTTCACTCCAGTTCTTTATTTTATTAATTGTAGTGATAAGTTGCTGCAGCTGTGGCGTTTTCTCGGTCCGTATTGTTATCCGTGTTACTCACACCAAACGGTTTGTTTCCAGGACAGGATTGCTGAAATCCGTGAGATGGAAGACAAGAGGTCTGGGGAAATGCTGAAGACACTCTTTAAGATGGAAGCGATGATCTACACCCAGGACGGCACCTATGCTCTGAAGCTCGACAGGGCACAGTCCTTAGAGGAGTTCGCAGCCCGGAAAGACAAGAGGACGGCATTCGACCTGAAAGCTGAGGTTTCTGCTCTGAAGATCCATTTGAAAACGTACTGCAAGGTGTGTGAAAGTGCCGGGCAAAGTCTTCACTCATGTGTCACTGACATTGTAGGTCTAGTCTTGGAACACAAAACGGCTGATACTGATACCACTTTAAAGATGTTCTATATTTGCTGTATAATAGCAATAGGGCGTTCACTGTCGCACTAATGCTGAACACAGGCAAGTGATGCAGCCACGTGCTGCTCTGAACACATGTCGGGACCCCCATTGCACTCGGGGCTGCATGTCCGCGGTCTCTGAACAGATCTCCTTCCCCGCCCCGCACGCAGATTGCCTCCAGCCGCCTGGCGGACCTCGTGCCCATGGTGACGAGGTTCTACCTGCTGCATGAGTCCGGCGCCGAGCTGCAGAGGGGGATGCTCAGCCTCCTGCAGGAGAGGGACATTGTGGACGAGATGGTAGAGGAGGAGGAGGGCATCACCGTGAAGAGAAAAGCATTACAGGATCGCCAGGAGCGTCTGAGACACGCATATGCTTCTCTGGGAGACATTTAGCTACCAGGCAGACAGATTCATCTGCTTCAGGCTGTTCAACTGTTCAGACAGAATAATGAGTGATCACTGCCCCTGGTGAAGGTGTATGTGCATACAGTATGCAGTTTAAAGACTGTTTGGATTTCTCTTCTTGACCCCTAACTCTACTGTTCCCACTAGTCCTAATTTGGTGAGTGTTAGCCCTTTTCCGAAATGTAGCCCTAACCTTACAGCCCTACTGTTATGCTCAGGTTATGCCTTTACAACCCGATACTGTCTAGAACCCTAACCCATACTCCTACCCCATAGACCATGTGCTAGTAGCCCTGACCCCCTCCTGTTGTAGATGTGTAGAGTGAGGAGCCAGGTTTTCAGCCCTAATTTTGCATGTCACTTGTTCAAGTAAACTGTTGAATTTATTTGTAAATGATGTCAGAATTGAATTGACTTAACAAATGGCTTGTTTAATTGGTCAAAAGAGCTTTAGAAATGGGTGATTTTAATGGTGACTTACAATACCTGTGGGATTGGGGTTCTGCAGGTCCCTGCTGCAGTGTTTTGTGTTAGATATTGGAAAAGCACAGGTGCTCCCTGCTTGAAGTAATGCATTAACGGAGTGTCCCAGGAAACCCAAGACAGCGGAGATCTTTATGCTTTTGACATCATGCAAATACTATGGTAGGGCACATTAACCCAAAAACACAAAGATCCAGTCTAAAGTACAATTTTATTCTGGCATCTACAACTACAAGTCCAGGACAAAGTAGTTTTTTCTCCCCTCGAGAGAGCTAGAGCTGTGGACATTCCTAACCTTTATATAACCAGGCTGAGATCTTCTAAGGGTGTGAGCCACAGTGGCTACCTCAGAGACTGTTATTCATGTGTACAGAATCCCTCACTCTCATTTTTTTTTTAATTTTCATACTGTCCTTGATCCCTGACTGTTCCGTCTCCAGGTTTTTCCAGAACCTGCACCCCCTGCAGCTTGTCTTTACATCTTACTCTACTGCTTGTTAGTGATGGCACCAGCTTAGCATTCCTCTTGCAAGCGCAGGGTTCAGAGTGGGTCTATTGTGAGGTTTAAAATAAAAAAATACAAAAAAAATGTTTTTTAAAGCAGATAGATGCTTCTGAAATGACCACCTTTACTAAATACCGATACCCCAGTGTGTACTGTTGCTAACCAGGAGTGCTGTTCTGTTCATTCCCTCCATTTGTCTGAATGATGCACTTGGATTGTAACACTTCTGATTAAAGCATGATGAAACCAACATACGGAATAGCAAGAGCTTGTTTGTACAAGTACTGTATAACCACATCCTTTCCAAGCAAGCCTCCAGCCCACTCTTCCTCTTCTTCTCCGGTCCTCTCATCTTCCTCCAATGAGTTCCAGCAGCTGGCCTTATCCTTGCTCTTGTTCCCTAGTTTTCATAACATGAATTCTGCATCAGTTTTATGGGGCTTCTCTCATTTTTCAAGGGGGGTTCCAGCAGCCCCCCCTCCATCTGGACGGGTTGATGGTCTCCTCAGTCAGGTGAGTTACCCCATTAAATGCCCTGTGTGAATCACACTTCTTCTTCACCCTCATCGGGGTTTGACTCCTGAAATGAGCACGTGGGAAGTTGTCACAGTATAACACGATGTTCTCACACCTGATGAAGGCTCCACAGCCGAAATGTTGCGTTTCCTTTCTTCTCTTTTCAGCATGGAATAAACCTCTACTTGTTCCTTTGCAGTCTACGCAGCTACCTACTTGAACTAATATAGCAAATAATACACATAATTCTTAGATCAAAACATACTTTTAAAATCATTAGGCATTTTAAGCCCAAATCTATTTGCTAGTTTTCTAAAATGATATTACCATCATAAATATTTTTTAAAAAGCCACCGAGGTCTGGTTTGACACATAAATGTATTCTTCTCACCCCGATTTTCCTGGGTATCAGTCATGCTGTTGATGTACAGTATGAAGGTGTTACTGGCTCTTAACCCTCAGGAGGAGAGCCTCTCTGGGAAGAGAGTGGTAGTCTGCTGAGAACAGTCATGTCAGGACTGGAAACAGCAGTTTCCAGAACACTTATTCCAGACAGACCTCCACAGTACACAGCTATTCAGAGATCTTGTCAAACTTCAGTGGAGTTCTTAAACATAATACATAATGACAAATACTGGTGATCTCACAACAGAACATAGTGTAAAACTCAAAACAACTTTGGCCATACCTATTCTTACAAATTCTATAATAATATGTAAATTAACATATTTAATATTACATTTGTTAATCATTAACTATATTATAATAATACATTATATATCACATCGTAAGGATCATTTACTCAAATTAACATGCAAACTATTGCCAGATTTTAAATGTCTGAACTAAAACGTCGTTGACGAACGAAATGCTTTGCCAGATGTGGCAGACTATCACTCGAGCGGACAGCAGCATCACCTAGTGGCCAACTGGAGAATTCTCACTTTGTGCTCATGCCGGCAGGGCCTCGGACTGAGAGAAGAGGGTCACAGTGCCAAGGGCCTCCTGTGAAGCACAACCACCATCCGCCAACCCAGCTCAGTCTCCTCGCACCGGACGTCCTGTACTAACTGGGCGATTTCACATGTTCTTCATGGTAGTTATACAGGAGAGAAGAGATCATTTTTTAGTACATCCTTCATTTTGCAGGGCATATGGTGCACCATTTTACTTTGTTTTTGCATTGTTGTTATAGAAGGGATGTTTCTTTACTGCTTTTCGGAGATGCTGTTGTTCTGATCTTTTATCAGGCTTCTGACCACCGCTGCAGTTTCGGAAAGGTACTTCCTGCTCCTCGCCCATGCCTTCACTGCCCCAGACGCCGAGTCGGGCGTCATGCCGGAAACCCGGAGGCTTCAGGTCAGACTCGTGGGCTGGGTGGCTGTACCTGAGCGCTCATGTGGTTCCAGGAGAGAAACGAACAGGGCCGAGGAGGAAAACAGGCTCCGCTGCGAACTGAACTGTCGTTATTCTCTTCTTTCTCCCGCTGTGTGTGACGGAAGTGTTCTACTCACAAGCAGTGCCAAACTGTCATCTTTCTATTAAAAGATAATTACAAATCAGACTTTGACTTCAAAGTCCAGCTATTATTCAGCGATTGCCAAAGGTTTGTGTGCTTGAAAAAAGCCTTCCAATGAGATTACAGCTGCTGTGTTTCCACCTTTGCTGCCTCAAGGTTGAAATGGTTACAGCTGACAGTGTTAAATTGTTTTTATGGCTTTATTAATATGCAGATAAGGGAAAGACAAGTGAAGTCCTGATGCAAGGCTGTTTATGGCTTTATCCTCAGTGGAGAGAGTGGGAGTAGCTACAGGCTCAAACTCCGATCTGCTGGCTGTGACACAGTGGTCCTCCAGTTGTTTAAAGAGGCCCCGGTTAGACTAAATGCTAGAGAACACCCCTGAGGACTAACGAGTAGGGCTAATTAATTAAAACTGTGAAACAGCACAGAGAATCAGACAAGTTAAGGAAAACAGAACTCATTCCTAGGCTGTTGTTGTAGTTCACTGCCATGCAGTCAATGACAAAAATGTCTTAGAAGGAATTACAGTAAATGTCTGAGAAGGGTTTGTCCAGCTGTCAGAACAGAAAGAACTCTCAAACGGACTCTTGTGAAATTCTGAAACTGGTCAGAGACGTCTCTGCTGAGCAACACACCCCTGGAGCTGTACTTCTGCAGGCCAGCCTGCGTACCTGTTCTTCGATTTGTCCGAGTGGTTCATCTGGAAGGAAATTAAAACAATTAAAACAGCGAAGCACTTATGGAACAGCAAAGGCCCATGAATGTTTTCCATAGCTGTAACCATCCTTCACTGAGACCATCCTAGATTACTTCTATGGACATTGCTGAAATCTTGAACCTGTAATACAACCTGATAAAACAATCTGATGATTTGAGAAGAATAATTCCAGGGCTGGCTGTGCACAGGGAACAAAGCACAGTCATCGGAAAGTCTCTTATAGACACACGAGGGATGGCAACAGCACCTTCTCTTTCTTCATGTTGGCAGGCAAGGAGAATCCTTTAGCTCCTACAAAAACCCAGCTTGAGCGGAATCCAATGTTTCGGATTTCTGTGCTGCCGAGCTTCTCAATCTCCTTCTTCGCTTCTTCAGTCAACCTAGTTTAGCAGGAAAGAACATTGTTATGGTCCCAGCTTCTCCTTCGGACACGAGTGCATGTATCCTGTGTCCTGATGTAACAATGTAACTGCAAGTAAAGTATGAAGACCTGAAGGCTTGTGTCTGAGTTTCTTCACTGTTCTTCTGAACTTCTTCACCTTTTGAAGCTTCCATCTGAATGCTGCAGTTTCAATGCTGAATGCTGCAGATGTTTCTTGGATTGTTCTACCTTCTATTAAAAACTGAAAGGATGTACCCATTACCTGCTATTCAGAGCCTTTATCATCTGACAAGTACCTCTTGAGAGGTACATTTTGGAGGCTTTATCTCCCTCAATATGTGAAATAACACACATCAAACAATTTTTTGGTAGTCCTTTTTGAAATCTACAGATTTCAAAAAGGACTACCAAAAAATTGTTTGATGTTTAAGCACTTCTTCACGACTGGGAAGTTTTCACATCACTGAGACCGGCAGAGGACCAGAGCTCTTACTTGGTGCTCCCTTCATCGAAAGTTGCCATCAGAATGAAGGAGCCTGTGGGAATCTCCTGGATGAACTTCACCATGGCCCCAGAGTTCTCTGCCAAATTGAACATGAAAGCAAAGTTCAGTTAGACCATTAAAACTATCAAACACTCAACTCAAAAATTTTTAAAAGCCCAAATTCTGGGCTTAGCCAGAACACTGCCCATCTCTCATTAGTCAGTATCAACGACACTGAAATCCCACGTGATACGTAGCAGGCTTCCTTAAAAGTAAACTGCAGTTTGTCATCCTTCTAACAAGCGACCACACTCGACTTCGGGAAGCTTCAGAAAAAGCCACATACCTCCCACCCACATGTCAAAGTGACGGGAAGCAATCCTCTTCCCAGATGCCGCTGAAAGACAGACACGAAAACGACAGTCACCGTGTGTGCAGAAGGGTGTGGATTCCACTGCAGAAATAGCATCTTAACAGGAACAAGCACTTTTCACAGTGAAAGAGTATATGATATATTCAGTTAACAGGATCAGAAAAAACAATGTTTTTGCAATAGTCCCCAGCTTGAAATAAACATTATATTCTAAGTTTGCAGTTCACTTTGTTTTACCCAGAGAAGCGTTCTTACTTTTAAAGGATTTCAGAACTTGTAAGTCAAGGTGATTTATTAGAAGTGCCACTAGATGTGTCTTCTATTCTTCTCTCGTTACAAAAAAGTGACAATTTTATTAAAAAAAGATACATGTATTGGATATTCATATACAACTATATGGTTAACTTTGGTTAAGGCGGGATCATCACAGACCCGATGAATTACGTGACCAAGTGCGGATCTGGGGATCCCAAAGTCAAATCCATACGGACTCCTACCATCAATGGCCACAATGTTCATCCCTCTTCCTGTGCCGTCCTTCCCTTTCCCAGTTATACTGAAAACAGACACATTGGCTCAGCATCAACACTTCCTGTTTTCACTCTTGGATAAACTGGCCCAGTATAACTGGTGTTCCAACAGCTCGCCAGCTGTGGTCATCAGGCCTACACAAGTGCGGCTAGAAGCACTCTTTAAAGGCAATGCTAGACTTAATTTAATCATCACAGTTATCGGTCTGGATACAAGATCAAAATAAATGACTGAGCTGTTTGACTAGAGTATTGTTTGCTACAGTATGCACACATACTATAAACACATGACCAACAGCTCTGCTACAGTAGCATCACCTTTCAAACACCTGATTTTTCTTTATTGTGGCACTTGAACGGAAATCTAAATCCACATAAAACCATATACTGTACCACATCTCTACTACAGCTTATAGCTAAAGGATTAACTAGACCTTCCCAGGAACGGAACTGCTCTCAGGTTTGTGCAACAGCTGGAGCTTTATGATCAGAGTAATACAACACCCCCCCTCGCCCCCCCCGCCCATGGACAAGTGTACTAACATCTCATCCTCAAAGCAGATTTTGGGGAACTTCTGGATCCCACCTCCACTGGCCACCTGGAAAGCAAAGCTTCCAGGTGGACAAGCAGACCAAAGGCTGCACTTCTGTCTTCTGGGAGCTGGAGCTGCCAAGGGGGAAACAGAAAATTAAACTTGCTTCAACAACAGCAGAAAGCATGTCCCCCTGGGCCGACTGCCCCCCCAGGTGTGGAGACTAAGGGGCACCTTGCAGAGCAGAAACTGCATCTTTTCAGCTACTTAGCCCAGGGAAAGTCTCCTTCAGTTGAAAAAGAAATTGAATAATTGAATCCAAGTTGAAGGTGTCATATTATCCCTTCTGTATGGTGCCAACAAAACTGGGAAAATGCCCAAGTGTACAGGCAGGAGACGTCTACGCCAGGATATAAAACCAGCAGGAAAGGCCTCAGCAGTGCTGTGTGGGGATGCTGACAGCTCACAGACCCACTCCCGCTGTTGTCAGCAAGTCCCAGAGACCGAGGCTCCTCGAGGACAGACTGAACGAGTTTCCAGACAAGCCTGGTTCACCCTGGACTTCTTTTCTCATTGTCGAGTTGTCTGAGTTTGAAGTATCTCACTGGTATTTAACAATTAAAACTATTAACACTTTATTAATACACAGTGCATTTATGTATTTACACATCCAGAAAGCATATAATAGGTTTTGGGGCTGAAAAACATAATTGGAGATTTAATAGACTTTCAGCACTAATGGACACCCCTTCCTCCGTTAGACTGTTAATCCAATGGATTACTGCACCTCATGCAAAACCCACTTTTGGCAGTTTTTGTTGCATGCATTTCACACTTCACTCTGAACAAGGGTCTGAGTCTCCTTGTTCTCTGGCCAGGAGGCTCCCTCTTAACCAGTGAGATAAAGCTGAAGTACACCAACAAGTGCCAGGAGGATCAGAAACAAAATACAAGAGACAGAAGCGACTGCATTAACAGGCTATCATGATGTTACTGTAATCACGGAAATAAGGCTAAAAAGGTAGTGTTCGAGGTAGATCCATCTTAAGTGCATACACTCTGTTCTCAAGAGACAGGCAAGACAGAAGAAGGGGAGATGTGACACTATAGATCAAGAAGAGTCTTCAGGTTCAAGAACTAAAAACAGAGGAATCAAGATGGATTCATCCCACAAGTAAATAAAGTTAAAAAGCAGTATCCCAGATGGCTGAACAAATCCATTAGGAAAAATAAGTGCTGTTCCCATGGGTCAGGTAAACCATAACATTATAAGACGGTACCATTCATTTTTAACAAATCGTACACAGTATGTCAGGGTCAACAAAACTCTTTCAGAGTCACGATCTTTGAGCACAGGTGCCCCTCAGGGCTGTGTGAGCTCTCCAATTCTGTTCACACTTTATACAAATGATTGTACAAGCAGTAGTCAAAGCAGTGTGGTTTGGTAATCTATCAGTTCATTTAAAATCGCAAATTACCCATCTCATCCAGACAGCTTTGAAGGTCATGGGAGTGAAACAGCACCCCTCCCTGCAAACAATCTTTGAAAAAGCCATAATCAAACAGGCAGGAAAAATTATATCAGATCCTTCCCACATCCTCAATTCTGAATATCAACTTCTTCCTTCTGGCAAACGTTTTAGGGTTCCCAAATGTAGGTCAAACAAATACAAACATTCCTTTGTTCCACTATCCATTAAAGCTTTCAATGCAAATGTCAAGGATAAACACAATTTTGACTCTTACCACCCACTTGAGTGCAATATGTTTTGTGATGTGTTATACTGTACTGTACATGTGCAATAGAGTGATGTGCAATGTTTTTCTTTTTTTTTTGCAATCGAATAATGTGCAATGTTTTTCTTTTCTTCTTTTTTTTTGCATTCTATTTAAATATACAGGAGTGCTGTGTGTCCAAAAAAAATTCCCTCAGGGGACAATAAAAATCTTAAAGAAATTTAGTACAAGGACTTGAAAGCACAGTAAAAAAAAAGTTTGGAAGGGGCAAGAAAATAATATTTCAATGGAGTCTAAAATAAATGTCAAAAGGTTGTTGAATATAACAACAAAAGAATGCTACCTGGGAAAATAACCGGAAACTTCTAGACAATAAAAGGAAAATGGCTGAGTATTTTACTCTGGTGTTTATCGAGGAAGAGGTCAACAACAAAGTTCTGTATTAAATATCAGCGTTAAGAGTTTGGGATCCTAGAAACACACAAGATGAATATGTCCCCAGGGCCTGATGGTATCTGACCAGTTTTACTCAAGGAAACAAGATACGTTAAGCAAACTACTTAACACAATTCTTCCACCAATCAGCCAAGACAGGGGTCGGGTCCAGACACTGAAGAATTGTAACAGTCCCCATCCGTTAGAAGAGTGTCAAAACCTAACGATGTGACTGTGAACAGTTCTTTTAGTTGTGGAGGTGGAAGAAGCCACCCAATCAAGTTGTTTCTAAGCGAATACCATCACTTCTTTTAATAATCAGCCAGAGGAGATCTTCACATCAATGAGTTACTAACTACGAAATGGGCTAGAAGGGTCAAACAGTCTCCTCTCATTTGTCAAAGTTCTCATGCTCTAGAAAAGGGAACAGGCCAACATTCCCTTGTGGAACACAAGGGGCCTTTTTGAAGGACAGACGTTTGCACAGCTATGACCCCGGAGAAACAGGACCGCTAGAGTCTTACCTGTGACCCTGGGAACATTGACTGCCATTCTGTGAATGCCACTCACAGCGAGAGAGATGGCCTGGGGGGGCATGACGACGGAGAGCACCTGTCCCAGGTACCAGGCCAACACACAGCAGACCGCCAGAGCCAGCCCCCGCAGGAGCGCTGTGAGGGACAAGCGCGAGAGACGTTACCAGCCAGCCTCGCCTCCCGGGACCCCACCAGCACGCTGACGGGCCTCATGGACTTATCAGCAATCGGCCACGTTGTCCATGTCAGATTCCAGCACCCCCTGGACTCAAATCTTAAAACAAAAAGATTTGAATAACCAAAAAGAAGATAAGCATGTATGGACAGCTTGGTACTGCAGTGGTTAGACTCAGAGGAATGGAGGCATGAGTACATCACCACACGTGCCAGGTGGTGGAGAACAGAGGGAGAGATGTACCCCACTTCCCCTGAAGCTGGACTGCTGTTACGGCACCTAAGCCAGTTGAATTATAGGACCCAATGTGGTGACTAATAGATCTCAATGAAAGCAAGGGGAGGTGGAAGGAAAATCTTATAAAATTCAGATAAATACTTATCCAAATCGCGGTTCAAGAGTCATGGTCAAAGACAGGCTCACTGGTCAGGAAGCCAAAGGTTCAGAAGCCAAGTACTTAGGGAGGAAATCTCGAGACAAGAGACGAGGAGCTCCACTTGGTGAGAACCAATACTGAGCGTTGAGGTGAAGGAGGTGAGGGCTCATCCCCAGGAGCTGGGTTCTGGGGATGAGGGGCTTTTGCAGCAACGCAGCCCCACTTGCACAAGAAAGATGGGAGGAGCAGTGGGCCGAACACAGAGCCTAAAGGACCAGGACAGCGGCACATCCTGCACCAACCAGCTTCTGCGAACCCCCAGACAAACACAGCAACGCTTCAGAGCTCAACCAGGATGAGAAAGACACAGCCGAGGAGACACAAAGAAAGACCTGTTAAACTGTAAATACAGGTGCAAACACTCCAGCGTGCCTGGGGAGCCTGTTTTCATTCCCCGGAGGCCAGAAGCAACACTGACCATGCAAATGAGAACGGATGTACAGACACAGACTTCATGAAAAACCTGCTTCAGCTGTAAATGATCTGGAGGTTAAATAAAATTAATCTACAAACACATAAATACAAACAGTAGGAGATGTGACACAGAAACTAAATTAAGAACCACAAAGATACTGCTCCAGCTGTCACGGAGAATTACAATGTGAAAAGGATTGAAAAATCCTGTCCTCGAGCCCTTGTTGCACTTCACGTCTGAACCGGTCCTTCGGGTTCGCTGGACAATAAACATTCAGGATGTGAAAAACTTGCATCCCCTCTCACGGCCCCCGGTTCCAGTCTAGAGAGATGGAGCTCAAGCCCCGAGCCCCGCCGCTGAGGCTCACAGGCTCACTGGACACTCTCTTCACTAGCTGCACCCACAGTTTCATCACTGGCAGATTTTGCAGGAATGGGGAAAGTGGTATTAAATATGCATATTAAGAAGAATAAAAAGCTGTCAGTATGAGCTGCTACAAAGTGGTCAGTAGCTAAAATACTTACACACATTCTTCAGGAATACAGACATTCCAGTCTCCATAAAACATTGACAATTCAAACTTTGTGGGTGAGCAGCTGTGAGGAACAGGGCGGAGGCACATTTCCAGGTATTGTTTGCAGATTTCCAATGCACACTGAAAAGGTGTAACCGACCAGTTAACGAATAAGGAAAAAAATCAAGGAAAATGTGTTTACAACGAAAATACAACCACCAAAAAATTATAGCATGAAAGACATGTAAATAAAAAATCTTTATCAGGTAATGTTTGCAACACAATAAAAATCCAACAGATTAAGGAGATCGACCATAATGTCATTAAATACGTGAATTACAGGTCTGTGAATTGAATTAATGTCATGGGTGGTAACCTCTGCTTGTTTTTTACAGAGATTCCGTAGCAATGTAATTTGTATATTATGGTGACTAAAATGCTCATAATACCGTATTAGTAAAATTGTGCAAGCAGTTTCGAACATAACCGTACAAATCCGTACGCACTTGCGTTAACAATGTGAATGAACTGCCAATAAACTAAACTGATGCCAGCAGCAGCACGTTTGTAGTCTGGCGGCTGAAGAACTGTTGAGAAAAGCCCTTAGTACAGGAAACATTTCGACAAGAGGATATGGTGGGTTGTTTGAGTTTCGGCCTGACCTGCGAGACGCTGCTCTGCGGATTTACATTTCAATATTTTAAAACGGTTTTCAAATACTGGGATCAGGCCAATATCTCCGGACCCCGATTTCTGTCACAAATTCCTGCCCCAGCACAGCCGCCCGTTATGAAGTGGTTCTGCTGCCCGGACTTTGATGAAGTGCTGGAAAAACGACATTTCTTAAACAGAAACAACGACCTTTATTCTGACAGGAATAATGTCCAAATTATTTATTTTTCAGTACTTACTTCCTGGAAGTCTGGCACGACAGACGGGCATACTGTACTTCCCAGCCAGCGGACTCTCACCCGTGTTTCACCGCGCAGAGAAAGCAGTCAGAACTATTTCTGTCAGGCGCATGAAATTCGGATTAATTTCTTTTTTTATTATTGTGACAGTTAGATGCTCCAAGAAAACGCCTACTACATATCAAAGTTTGCACCGGGACCGGCACAGTAGCCTGTTCCAGCTCTGGGAGCTCAAGGCCAGCTTCATGTCTGAGTCATTGACACTCCCACTGCACACAGCCAGGTGCTGGCTGATGCGCGACAGTTTTATATATTTATTTGCAGTCAGGTATGTCTTTACGACAGTGAGAAGTCCGTGCTGATCTCGATGTTTCCATTTTGTCATTAGTAACAGGGTGGTAAAGGAGCTCAGGAGACGCGTGTGAAAGGATGCACCGGGTCTTTGCGCATGGTTATTTTTGCGTTTCGTTTGACCGTGTTTTACACTAATGTAACGCAACGGGGGTTCAGGCGGGCGCCCTTGCCGCATTAGGTCGGCCCCTCACCATCGGGGGCTCAAACCCGCGACTCCCGCGTCACTCAACAGGGACCCAGCCCGGTGAGCCAAAGAGAGATCTCTCTACAGCCCAGTAGCTGTAGTCCTGCTATCACAGGGAAGGGCGGCGACGTCACCGCTCTGGTAAGCCGGCTCTTACACACCATGATGGCCGTATGCGTTACACTAATATCATCCAAGTCCAAAGAACGCCAGACGTGTCACCTGGTGCCCAATGGATACCTGCGTCAGTCCGGTCAGCCCGTGACGTTGTTGATCTCAGAAAAAAACGTCTGATGAGCTTGAGCAGGAAAAGCCTCTGTCATCTGGGGCAGCTGACAGGGATTGTGCAGGGCCTTTCTGAAGCTGGCTTGAGGGTCCTGCACCTTCCTTCAGCATGTGTGATTCAGCATCTCCACTTGAAAAGCCACACATCCGGAGAACATGCTGCCACATGGATCTCAAAGTCCACTATGAAGGGTGTCACGGACAGCTGTTCACAGCGACCTCCGTCTGAGGTGACAACGCCTGAGGAGCGTTTGTCTGTGTTCACTCCATCCTCAGCTGCGTTTCAGGTTTCTTCTCCAGCAAGTGCGACGGTCCTGTTTTGTTCATATTTACCCAAACAGCGCCCTTTCAAGCTTTCTCTCATGCCGAGTTTCGACCCAGTCTGTTGGGAAGTTAGCGTTCTTGATTGCCCACAGAAGGCGAGGCTAAATTGCCCCAAGTGTGACCCAACACAGCAGCTTGTGTCAGGACGCACGTCCTGTGTCTGAGTGCTGACATTTCCTGCTTAGTATTGCAACGCATACGGCCTCCATTGCTTGTGAGAGCCGGCTTACCAGCGCGGTGACGTCACCGCCCTTCCCTGTGAATAGCAGAGATCTCCCTTTAGCTCAAGAGGCTGGGTCCCTGTTGAGTGACGCCGGAGGCCCGGGTTCTAGTCTATTCTCAGTTTTCCCTCTATCTTCAGAACATTACTAAAAATAAGATGGACAGGAACACACCTGAGAGGACACAGAATAAACTCTCAACTTAAAGAGTGTTAACTAAATTTTCAGCTCCACAATCTGCAGTCATTAATGTGGCTATGGACAATAGTGTCAGACCAACAACCTTTAAAATGAATGAACAGATTTTAATATCTCATCTTGCTAGAAGTCAGAAACTTTGATTGACATTCTTTTATTAAACATAAGTTTTAAAAAAACTGCAGCTTTTAAATTAAATTACATTTTCCTTCATTTAAACATTTAAGGAACGAAATTCAGGAAATCAGAAAATAATGGGGCTGGACTGAATATTATAAAGATGAAGATATATTTTAAATATTATAACAAGGTCAGTAGCTTTTTTCTGAAAACATTTCTATTAACTTTCCAGACTGTTGAATGAGCAGCGTGATCTTGAGTGTTCAGAGAAATGTTTTAATGAAACACAAATGGTCCCAGACTAGAAAAGAGGCTTGTCTCTCAGTGCACAACTGCATGGCAGGTGTGTCACAACAAGTGTCAGAGCTTTGACTTAAACCAAACCCCCTTCAATGTGCTTTTGTGCTCCAGAAGAGAAACTACTCAAACACAACAGTATGACAGTCAAGCTTCTTTCTCCGCTGGCTTCTTTAAACTGGAGTACCAAGAAATTTAAATGCAGTTTGCAAGGAAGCTTCTAATTAAATTTTGCTTTGGAAATACCTAATCCAAAAGTCTCTTTTTTGGTTTCCTTCAGATACTTAACATTACCTTGAGTTTACAGCAACTGCAACTGTCACTTACGTACAGATTTAGGTGAGGTGACCACAGAAGTACAGTGCTTTTTTGTAACAGTGTGTGAAGTAGAATATCAGTACATCACCAGATCACATGTTTCGCCTGCGAGAAGTGAAAATACCAACAGTGAAGGCCAGGTCGACCAGCCATCTGAACCTTTCTGGGTGTCTTTGATGATCGTGTTTGATCAAGAACACTATTACTTTGTAAAGTGAGGATATATGTGCCTGTGGTATGTGCAATCATCAGTTCAAAAGGAAGACAGCTGATCGTTGTTCTCCCCCCAGTCTCTTTCCTCGAAGAGCCTTGCTCCCAAGTACAACCAGTAGCGTTTGTTCGGCCTCTCTCCTCCACGTCACTTGAAGCGGTTCCGGACGAGCGACGATGCGTCTGTGATCTCTCCGGGGTCGTCCCCACGGCGACAGCGGCAGGGCAGGAGCAGCAGGATGATCAGCACCAGCAGGGCGATGGCGCACACGCCCATCAGCGCATAGGAGATGATCCACAGCACCGGCTCCTGGAGTACTGGCACAGACACGCAGTCCGAGGAGACATCCAGCGCCGAAAAGGGGCCTGCGATCTCCGACACTGGGGACCCACTGCTTCCTGTCGAACAAGGACGCGCATCGAACAACACGCAATTAAAGACCAGGCAGGTGCTTCTTACCAAGATTTAGGGAAGATTGGGGAGATTTAGCCCTTCCCTTCCCAGAATAAAATGGCCAGAATTTAAAGAGCAAGTCAGTACTGTGCAGATCTACAGATCATCTGATTTTATAACAAAAGGACATCTTTTATGTAGTCAGAAGAAAGGATACAAGCTGGAGGAAAACATTCAATACAACAGGTTGCTTATAACTAACTGATCTGCAGATCTCATCCAGCAACTTCTAGAAGGAAGTCTGTGCATCAGCCACAACAGCATGGGGGGGGCAGCTTGTCCCAGGCTCCCACAACCCAAACCCAACATTTCTGAGAGCAGCTGAAGTTATATTTAATCACCCAAGCCAAACCTGTCCATCGCTTCGTATTTACACTGGAGGGAGGGGTATTACCCGGGCCGTCATGTATCTGGCATGAACCTCCTGCTCATCTGGGGCACTCAGGGCAAACCCCACCTGGACAGCCCCTCACCTGCGCAGGTACTCAGGGCAAACCCCACCTGGACAGCCCCTCGCCTGCGCAGGTACTCAGGGCAAACCCCACCTGGACAGCCCCTCGCCTGCGCAGGTACTCAGGGCAAACCCCACCTGGACAGCCCCTCACCTGCGGAGGTACTCAGGGCAAACCCCACCTGGACAGCTGCTCACCTGCGCAGGTACTCAGGGCAAACCCCACCTGGACAGCCCCTCACCTGCGCAGGTACTCAGGGCAAACCCCACCTGGACAGCTGCTCACCTGCGCAGGTACTCAGGGCAAACCCCACCTGGACAGCCCCTCACCTGCGCAGGTACTCAGGGCAAACCCCACCTGGACAGCCCCTCACCTGCGCAGGTACTCAGGGCAAACCCCACCTGGACAGCCGCTCACCTGCGCAGGTACTCAGGGCAAACCCCTCCTGGACAGCCCCTCACCTGCACAGGTACTCAGGGCAAACCCCACCTGGACAGCCCCTCACCTGCGGAGGTACTCAGGGCAAACCCCACCTGGACAGCTGCTCACCTGCGCAGGTACTCAGGGCAAACCCCTCCTGGACAGCCCCTCACCTGCACAGGTACTCAGGGCAAACCCCTCCTGGACAGCCCCTCACCTGCGCAGGTACTCAGGGCAAACCCCACCTGGACAGCTGCTCACCTGCGCAGGTACTCAGGGCAAACCCCACCCTGGATAGCGCGCGGTCAAAGATGACATAGAAGCCCTCCATGACGGTCGCGCCGATCACCAGCCCGCTGGAGGAGGAGGAGATGCCGAAGCGGTAGCACTCCAGAGCGTTGCCCACTTCCATGATGGGCTGGATATACAGCTGCGAGCAAAACACACTGGTTTGACACTGAGGGACTCCTCTTTAACCCGGGACACCCGCGCAAAGACACAGGTTTCAAAATTCACAGACTTCACAGCCATGGCTTTGCTTGAATAGTAACTAAATTGTGAAAGAGAAGATTAAACAAGCAGGCTTTGTTCTTTCAACACAAACCTTGCCATTAATACAAAACCTCTCCCTCTGCTGTCCTCTTTATGTGAAGTGTGGCTGCCATCTAGTGACTGCGATCTGCATCCGCAAACAAAAACCTTGATTTCGGAAAGGTGGAGAAGACTAGGGAAGCATGTTTACAGCAGCGGTCTAGGTAAACACTAAAGAGGGTGAGCGCTCCTTTGTCATGTGGCCTACAGATCTATAGTCTGTCACCAGCAGTAAATAATGTTTTTGAATCTGAGCATGATTTACATCACTTTGGAAATACAGCACCTACTTAATGTACAGCACTCTCACTGTATCATATTGAGACTTAATAGACTTTGAACTGGATCTTCCTGTGGAAAGCCAGGACAAAAAAATTCAGATTACTGATCACATTTCAGTTTAAGATTTTTTTTCTTGTTCTAAAAGAAGCATGCATAAAGAGAGAGAACTGTTCCATAGGGAATTGGAATAAATTAATCTAAGATGAAGGCATCACAATTTCCCAACTGCACAGTGCTGTCGAGACTCGTCTCTACTGGCGTTCACTCCCGGATAATACCCAAGTGTACAGGCAGGAGACGTCTACGCCAGGATATAAAACCAGCAGGAAAGGCCTCAGCAGTGCTGTGTGGGGATGCTGACAGCTCACAGACCCACTCCCGCTGTTGTCAGCAAGTCCCAGAGACCGAGGCTCCTCGAGCACAGACTGAACGAGTTTCCCGCAGACTGTTACCATCCCAGACAAGCCTGCTTCACCACGGACTTGTTGTTTTCTTAACCTTTCAAACTCTCAAACCTTGTGGTTTGGGCTCAAAGTATCTCCCTTGTAATTCAATGGACAGCCAACGAAACCAGACACCCCTTCCCCCTGAGTCTGTGGCACCAAGATCTTAGGAGGCTTTGTTCCTCCTCTGACTGCTTACCTGGGGCAGGATGGTGATGCTGAAGGACTGGCTGGCATTCATGGCCCTCAGATAGATGGAGATCTTGGGGAAAAACGGCCAAGGTGTTTCTCCTTTCATCCAGCACGCCAGCTTAGTGCCGGTCCAGAATCCGTCAGAGAAGTCCTGGATCTGTTGGCAAGATTGGGAGGGTCCTGCAGTGAAGTACACTGCCCAGCACTGTGACACAGATCCCTGATCCCTCAGATATGCAGTCTACAACTCTTCATGCCAGCTCCCATTATGGACAGCAGACGGTGCTGTTTTCAATGAGAGAAACCACAATTCTCTAAAACAGGTCCAATTTTTATCTCTTATTATCTCTTTTTTTATTACACCCTCTTTCATTCTTAATTATTCTCATGCATTCAAGCCTTGTGAATTCAAACATTCACACACTCAAGCTCCCAAGTATCACAATGGAAGTCAATTCAATAAATCAGAGTGCTTATAATTTTAGTTTTGCAAAGAAGCAAAACATAAAAACATATTGCAGCAAAAACAGTACAGCATTTTTTAAATGGGATTTTAAAACTTGTACTTTTTTAGATTCTTACATAACATACAGTAAGCTTTTCTTAGGATTAAGTCTAAATTGCAAGACTTGTACCACAAATTATTTTTGTACTCATCTGGTTCCAGCAATGGATTACCGGTGAAAGCAAAAATAGTCCAACAGCTTTGAAGGCTTAAGATCTGAGAATAAATATTCACTTAAGTAGTTCCATTTAGCACTATTATAGTTTCAAACAGAGCATTTAGAAGCACCAACTGTACCTTTGTACCTACTGTACAAAGCATCTGGAAAAGTAAAACATTTCCATTAAACACAGAACACAAGTCAAAACACGTAGGCAAGTTTTGTTATTTTTCCCTTTCATTTGCTGTTTTCCACAGAATGAGTCTTTAGCCTTTTCTCAAACTATAAACTTCCTGCTTCTCTTTACAACATAAGGTTGTGAGAAACACAACTGAAATCGTGTCCCAGTCAGGGTTGGAGGAAAGCCGTTGTCCACAATCCTACCAGGGCCTCGCGGACGATAGCATCCACGACCGCGTGGAAGACGTCCTGGGGAAGCCGAAGCAGCGTGGTCCCGCTGTCCACGATGGCCTTGTCAGCATTGTACTGAGAAGAGGAAAAGAAACACAGAAATGTAGCAGGTTTTACTGAACTTCCCGAGCGAACAGGACTCCTGTGACTGCAGACGTATTCACACGGTTTCTTAGCCAGATATTTAGGACGGAGTGTTTGTGTTTTTGCCTGCTCTTTTGCTTGAGGTGTGTTGTGCTTGAAAACTGAAAAGCTCCGCTTCATTGTCATGACGAGACGTGACCAGATGCATCCTCAGGCTCAGAGGAATGCCCCACACTAACAGGCTAAAAGCACTGAATATTTTTACTCTTTCGCAGAGGAGGGTCAGGGGCACATGATTCAAGCATTCAAAATTCTCCTCGGCTCTGTCGAAGTCATCCCAGCAGAATCAACAGTGAACCACGAACCAGAGGGCACCAGCACAATTGCATTTGAAAATGGGACAACTAGGCGTGGTACACAAAAGTCATATTTTATCCATAATGGTAACAATGAAGAGGAAATTGCTGTAAAACAAAAGGAAAAAGACAACTATGGATGTATTGTCTTGGAAATTGTGCAGGTAACTCTTTCCTCCAATGAGTAAAATTTGTACCTGTTTACAGTCCAAGTTTAAATTCTGATTCCCAACTTCGAGCTTTAGGATTTCGACCTGGTAGTACCATTCCTCCTTGACAGGGGTGTACCAGACCGACCCTTGGTACAGGAGTGGTTCGATCCCACCCATGATCTGAAACAGAAGCATTGGGGTTTAGTTGCAACCTGTGAGGAAAAGTCATTTCCACACATTATAAAACTAAATGGAAAAAATGTTTATATCTTTATAGGATTTAAGAAGAGTGTGTCCAGAAGAATTAGCCATAACATTAGAATAAAACAATGGTACAGTACTACACCAAAATAAGTACAGCAATGCATGTGAAGTTTATCATCTGCAGATGAGGAATTACCCCCCTGTGGTTCATATTTCTTTAATTGGTTTAGCACTTCTGAATATCCCACTCGCATCTTGTGTTTCAAGTGTTGGTACGCATCTGTGACTCCTGGTATATCTGGGGAGCTCGACAGGGGAAACTTGCACTGAACTGCCATCTCCTCCTCTGCTCTTCGCTCAGTGACTCGCAGTCCTGCCTTGACCCTCTGAACTGCGTCCAACGCCCAGCTTAGAGACACGAGAGGCTCGGCCTTCAGGTCCGCTAATGAGATTCACAGAGGCCTGCTGCAGCAGCTCGCAGCCCAGGAGACCGGGGGAACGAGGGAAACCTGCCGGGGCAGGTTACTGTCGCTTATTTGAATAAAAAATATACTGTCGTCCGAGACATATTCTGCACTTGTGTCACAAAGGCAGAGAGCAGGTCGTGAGCTTAGGCTCTGGATCCGTCGACACCGAGGAGTCAGCAGATCATACTGGCCACCTGGGAGCATTCGTTTCACACCCGCTGCCCCTGAGCATGCCCCAAGAGCTGTGGGTTGTGGGTATTTTCATTTTTAAATGACCTTGAAACTGCTTCTTTGAACAAACCACCTGCTGAGGAGGTCAGAGCTGAAGTGCTCCAAGGGTCTAAAGCAGCAGATCTGGGGGTGACCTATCAGAGCCGCCGGTCCGACTGCTCACCAGACTCCCTCTGGCAGCGTCCGCGTCACTGCCCCCCGACACTCCCGCCCCACACATCTGGAGAGAGAAGATGTCCGGGATCCCAGTCTGCCTCACCACGGAGTTGAAGAAAGGCGTCACAGAACTGTCCGGCTGGAAGACAGACAGAGGCAGAGTTAAAGGACAAGACATGAAGCCCCTCCTCCTTTCTAGTACAATCTCACTAGTACAGTCTCCAGAGTCAGACAGTAACGGACTGGACAACTCACTTTACGTCTGTCCCCACCATGATTAAGGACGTGTTGTATAAATATCAGATCAAACCTGTTGCATACAGGCAAACTCATCTAGGCAAAAGCCAACACCAAGATAAAGGTTACCTGGACTGTAAAGGGTGTACAGAATTAACAGTACAAGTAAAAAAACTGACAATCCTTGCTTGAAAACTCTAATTTAGAGCATTCATACAGCTGAATTATCACATATGTCAAGTATGTGATCCTCCCAAACATGGATCTGCCTGTACCTGAAGCCTAAACAGTCCAATCAAATACTGCAAAAAGCATTTCTCATTAGAAAACATCTAAGTGATAATTTGTACAATACTCTGTTTTTTTCAGAATGCTGAACAGAAAGCATAGTTTTGCCTCTATAAGGCTTTGAAATACAGTAAGGTGAGGAAACCCAACCCAAGTTTACTTTTTGATAACAGGTTTTTCCATATTCTGTCACACCTTCGCATAACAATGCACGTCAGCCATGTGTCCTTATCACTGGAAAATAAAACGCAAAAGCACTGACAGACACTGACGTGGTTTTCTGTTACAATAACCACGGAAATAGTGCATCCATTTACCCTAGCCAGCACTGGGTATGCCAGTCCCAGAATGCCTTGCCACTTCACCCCAGGCAAGAAGAAACCTTCTGAGCTCAGGATGGTGGCGATATTGATGGTGATCGCGCTAATGGTTCCCTTCGTGATGGAAATGAGGTCGGTGCCGAGTTCCCCCACCCAGCTGCCTTGCGTGTATCTCACCGACACTGTCTTCCCACTTGGCCAATAGGTACTGGAGCTGAAAATAAGACAGCAAGGACTAGAACGTCTTCCAGGACAAAAGGAACTGCACATCAAGACGCAATGAGCAGCAGGTCGGTCCCAGCGAGCTGCTGCCCCTGGTCACCCGACCAGTGGAGAGAAGACAATTGGACAGGTGAGGATTAAGAGACCAGGGAGCAGATGCGTCTGAGGCTGGTGAGCATCTGCCATCTGGACACTGAGGGTCGAGCCTCACCACAGGGGGAAGGAGGCGACTGACCAGGAACTGGCGACCCTGCTCGTGACTTTCGGGTTTCGGGCAGAATTTATCTTGAGGCTGATAAGCAGCTTAGTTGCCTGGCAGCCCCGACAGAAAGGCACCCTGGGAAGGCACCTAGTAAGTAGCTCGAAGAGGAGCTTAAGCTTTTGTTTCTGCGGTATGTGGTTGCCTGCTCTTTTGCTCTATTTTCTTGCACCGTAAATAAAAGAGCAATGTTCAATGTTAAGTTTTGTACCTTACTCCTGCTGCGTTTGTGTGTGTTCGCCATCATCCACCTAGCTGAAAGATCGCTTACTCTGGCACCCCAGGCCCAGAGTGTGTCTCTTCCTTGTTTATATCTGCCTCTCTCGAGGGCTCGGAGCCGCTCACTGTGACCACCTTCTCCCAGTCCAGGCTCAGTTATCACAGACTGGTAATGTCTGTGGAAATCAGCTACAAAATTATTCGGCGAAGCTGAAACTAGTAATATGCACAACGTGTTATCTTCCTGGACGAATGACAGTATACAAATATAATTCAAATACAAAAAGGCGAAGACCTTGTGCTGCTTACAGAGAGGAATTGAAAAAGCGCGAGATGTAGGGGTCTCGAGCACCAGCCACGGCAAAGTTACTGCTTCCAGTGTCAACCAGGATGTTCAGCTGCAAAAGAGGAGGGGAGAACAACCGTTAGTGCAGCCGTGCAGGAAACACAAACGCATGGTTCCTGATCACCATGAGGCTCATTGTACTGTACAGATCTAGACTGTCACTGCTGTTAAGACATACATTTATATTATCACCATTCAAGGTGGTTAAAAGTAAACGAACTAACACTGAATATTATATTGAATTTACTCATTGTCCAGAGAATATCTTCCAGACACTTTTGCAAATGAGACAATTCACCTGTACATAAATTTTTTTCAGGGGAAACGTTTTAACTATCTAGGAATCCGATGCAATTTCCACACTTCATAAAAAACAGACAGTACCGCTGTATTTACACCGCGCAGCTGAAGAGATGGCATCTCCAGCGCCAATTCAACAAGCAGGAACTAATGAGCTAACACACTATAGCAATCTCAGTTACAGACACCGAAGGAACATTAAAAGCATTTTTCATCATTAACAGGGCTATTGGCTTAGTGTTCCTCTGCTGCATTCAGCAAGGGAGTTTATTTTCCAGATAAGTGCTTTCTTAAATCTTGTTAGGCTATTTAACTTGCTTGCTGACCGCTTTAATTTGATGAAGAACAAACATCGGAGAAGGGGCTGCGCACCACGCCAGCAGCACTGCCGCCACACGGGAGAGGAAGCCGGCAGAACGGGGGTGTCCTGCTGGTTACCTTGCAGGCTCAACTGGGAAAGATGGAGCGCAGGCAGTGGGAGTGCTAGTGAGAGGCACATCTCGATGCTCATCAGAACACAGCGCCTCACAGCGCTCCTGTGCCACTTAAAAAAAATACAGCAAACCTTCGTGTGTGCCAAGGAGAGAGAAAAAAAAACACAGAAACGACATCAAGTTGCTAAGCTGAAAAAGTGGCACTACCCAGGACACAGATCAGGCTCACAGAGAAGAGCTCTTTTTCCTGCACTGGCCTGCAGCTGCAAGATGGAGGGGCTACTCCTGCACATGTGTGGCAGGCCTGGACAGGCTGACAGGGAGCTCCGTTCTCATTTCTTTCCAGCCTCCCACCACCACGGCGATCACGTCTGGCTCATCACCCCTCATTGAGCTGCACCGCTAATTGGCAGCCACTCAGTCATAGTGGAGGCATCTGCTACCTGCTTGTACCAATTAGCAGATGTGAAACACTCCAGTGACACCTCGTCCTCTTCAACGGGTTAACAGATGTGGCAATTAGCGGCTCATTTGAATGCTGGCTCGTTTAGCAGAAGGATCCTTAATTACATCACGGGCAGGACTGCTTTCTGCCTTCTTCTGCAGCCTGAGCGTGTCAGAAGTGTTAGCAAGGAAACCTGGAGTGTTGACAAACAGTGCCTTGAAATGCCAATTCATCCTGCATGCGCCGTCCCAGCCAGCACGCGCAGAGGCGATGAGGGTACAGGCTAGCAGAGTGTCAGAGAAAAGACACAGTGCGCAGTGCTTGTGTAGAGGCAGCAGACGAGTGAAAAAATGCCAGCTGCGTACGCCAAAGACAAAGAAAATAAGGAATTCATCTTCTTCCCCCCCAAAGATAAAAGTAGGCCAGTGCAGAATATCTCACTTCTTCAGTGAAACTCATTGAAATCCAGATTACAAGAGCCCTAATCCAGACTTTTCTTCTGAAAACATGATTACTTCATACAGGAGTTTGTCCTGCTCCAAAACAGATCTTCTAATAAACATAAAGACTCTGACATTTGAAATTTAATTTTAAAACTTATTTCAAATGATGAAAAAGTACATGGCCTAAAGGATCCCAGTCTCTCTGATGACTACTGACCCGATCATGCGCTTGTCAGTTCGAGCGAGAGGCTCTGTGTTACAGTGGTCAACATCCACACACGTGACACATCGGTTTACAGTTCCTCTAATGAACCTTGTAGAAAAGTAATGAGAACAGATCCTTTTTCATGACTTTACTACAACATTTGTTGTGTGTGTGTGTATAGCATATACAATTTCACTGATTTTGAAATCTGAAAGTCCTTGTAATATAACTAGGTATGACCAGGACTAGCAGGGCTCTGCTGAAATGGTTATACAGTATGCAGATGCAGTTTCACAGCTATGCTGAGTTAATATTACGGGCTGCAAACGTTTTTTGGGGGGTGGTGTTCCCCATAGCTCATTCTTAGCTTTCCAGGGGTAGGGGGCCAACAGCAGCCATGGGGTGATGCCCAGACACGTTTCTTCTCTGGAGTGTCAATCTGAAACTCTCTGAGGGTGGGGGGCTGGACTGGGCCAGGCCTCGCACTGAGGCTCTGCTCAGACACTAAAGCTACATGGTTTCTGACCTGTTATTTCACTGTTTCTAGCAAACCAATGTCTTTCAGCACTGACACTGTCTGCATCACCAGATGCTGGGGAACAACGCACAGTGGGGAAGGCTAAGGGATTCCACGGAGCCAGAGTGAGAGCTGAAGACACAGCTCTAGGCCAGACCCCCGTCAAGAAAAGAAAGCTCCTTTCAGGCCTGTGTGGGTAATCCTCATCAGCTGCCTCCACCGCAGCGGCCTGCAGGGAGTCATGTGGGCTCATGTGAGCTCATGTGAGGCTGAACTGAGAGCTTGCGCAGCCTGTACTGGAGAAGGGGGCACAGCAGCACCTCATGACCGACTGTGGCCAGAAACAGGCCCATCGCAGCTCCAGGCCAGCACAGAGCAATCCCTCCTGCCTCTGCCCTAGCACAAGACCTGGACCAACACTTGTACTCTACTGCACTTCTGTGAAGAAGGGTACCCAGGCTGCATTTACTGCTCTGCAAACTCCTGTGCTTGCTGGGAAGATATTAAAACTCATTTGCTGCAGATTATTTTTCTGTTTGCATTTTTTCACACCAAAGATCAAAGGGCGAAGTCTGTTTTCAGACCAAACACAAATGAAGCAAGTGTTGACATTTCTGTTACCAGGAAATCCCTCAACTTCACTGCTCCTGGACAAAGACAAGCTCTAATGATGTAAAAGAACTCAAGAAAGGTCCCAAAACAAGAGGCCAGTCAGCCTCTTTTTCTACCTAGTAGCTCACTGATCCAATAAACTACTGAGCTACATACTGGCTGTACTGACCACATGAGCTGGTCCAGCACTCAGGTACAGGTGTGGCAGTTCACTGCAGTCTCCATGGCCTCTACGTGTACATGACTGCTTTAATGAGCACTGAAAAAGAAGAAGACTTTACCAGCCTAGAGCTGCATACCAGCCTGTGGCCTCCAAGACGCACCCAGAACATGCTGAGCCCACGCCTAACCTTATCAGATCAGTGCACACCCCAGTTTCTTTTCTCTCCAGTGGCTGGCTATCTTCTTCCTATTCATACACATTACTGAGCACCATGTCTCTCATAACACTTTACAAATAGGATCTTACTTCGAAACAGGACACCTCTGATGAAACATCTGTTTCATCCTTTGTCCTCCCCACTAATAAACTCTCTTTTCCATGTCCATGGTCACTGCTGACCTCCGACACAACAAGGGGAACTCTGGCCTGAGTCACCATGACAGGGCAATGACCCAAAATGAAACAACAGCAGGCAGAGATTATTTATCAGATGGGTGAAAAAAAGTAACTTGAATTACTTCAGTAATCAGCTTTGTACAGCTTTGTTTCGCTACGTTTCCGAGTTAAAAGCACTTAACTTATAATTGCCTTAGGGGGGGAAACTGTATACATGCCAGATATCCAGTTGCGATTATCTTTAATCATTAATTTAACTGTAAAATGATTTACTCGTTTCGACCGCTGATGTAAAGCAGCTTGAATGTTTGAAAGCAAAAAATAGATTATACTGTACCAACGAGGCAAAAGATGCCCACGGAAATGCTGACTTCCACCAGAGTCGTAACAGAGTGAAAGGCAAATAAAAACTATCAAAATGTAATTTGTCAGTTTAGACAGGTCATTCTAAACTGTTAGGAGAATGATACGAGCTGAAAATGAGAGTGCACAGGAGGGGTTCACACACCACAAAGTACTGTACTGCATTTTCACTGGTAACAACGGTGCAAAATAAGAAGTTGAAAAGACTCAATAACTCACCGTCTGCGGCGGCGTTCCGATTAGCATCTCTATGTAATAGCCTCTGCCCGAGTCCCCGTTTAAATTCCCCAACATATCTAAAAAGTTCACTTGTCCAGTAGGGTCGGAAGCCAACGACAGTCCTCCAGAAGTGGCATTCTTCTTCTGCAAAGGGGTCAAATCTAAATCCACAGACGAATTAAATTTCCCGGCGAACAGTTTCAGAGGAAAAGTTAAGTGCGAGCAACACGTCCTCGAAAACAACACTAACCACAGAACGCGCAGCGTATTTCTCATTTCTCCCATGTCCGTCACAGCACAAACGTTTAAAAGACAATCTAAATGTTAAAAGAAAGAGCCAAACAGAACGTCAAAGTAACCTCCCCCCGTTTTCATCTTAAAGAATGATGAGAAGGGGCCGACAAAGCTGAGCCTGCTGTCTTCCAACAAACGCGAAAGATCAAACGCCACAGTCCCCAGGAAGGGAAAAGGAAACGCAACGTTCCGATAATAACTTTTTTAAGAGACTTTAATGCACCACTAATTAAACTGGAGAAAAAAAAAAACTTTTACTTTCTTAGCAAGAACTTCCTCAATCCCATGTGACGGATGTGACGAATCCCTACAAAGGGGCGTATGGCGATGGCCGGTTTCGGGCAGTGACGCTCCCGACAGTGGCTCCGGGCTGTCCCGGTATCCCAGTTTGCGAGTCTGTTTTCCGTGTGGAGGGGGTAAAAGCATTTGGACTTTCAAACCTGGTTTATTTTTTAAGTCGTTTTGAAGTTCCTGTGTGGAGTCCAATAGGATTTAGGGGCTCTCTACCACCAGTCAAAACAGAAAACCTAAAGCACTGGATTGTTCTATAACCGCAGGTTTCCCTGGAAGGATGTGCTGTTTTAATAACTGTTTTCGGCCGCGTTTTCTTGCTTTTGCTGACGTTTTTTTACAGTGCTTCGTAAGGAGAGGCCTCTTACATAAGAACACATTTGTATTGTAAATTTAGCTTCGTGCTCAAGCGTTTTTACAATTTGTTTATTTAACTCTTATATACAGCACAGAAAAGGGGGTGGTATATGGAGGCTCTTGTCTGACCTGTTTCACCATTCCAGTTGGCCTAAGCTAAATACTGTTCCAGCCTTTCATTCCTCTAGTTCATGTGCTTGTCTTGGGCAGCTCGGTGTTCCTGGAGATTTTCCTGCCTCTCTCTGCCTTGCTCCATAAAACAAACACTTGTTTTTGTGGATTATTTGGCCTCCTTTTGAGAGACTTCTCAGCTTTGCATCCCTTGTAAAATAAAACGATCATTAAAAATAAGCACAAGGTACTTTTTGAAGGATTACTTAGGATGTCCTTCACTGCCCTGCATGTATTGGATCTTAAATATTATTTATAGTGCCTTGCAAGAGATGCAGCATTTTGGCTGTGGAGCCTTCTTCAAAACCTTTACTTGTTCCTTTGCAGCCTACACATGCTGACAATGCTACCTACCTAAATTGATTTAGGTGCACAAAATTACAGAAATGAGGCACACAATTAGTTGAGGCTATGTGCAATAATAGTGGTTCTCTTGAATGCCATTGGGTATCCTGCAGCATCATGGGAGGAGCCCAGTAAAATCACTGGTCAACATGCAGTAATTTCAAGTGGGAGCTGCATCAGGTCACGTAGGCTGCAAAGGAACCAGTAAATGCTGAAAAGAGAAGAAAAACAAAGTTTTGGCTGTGGAGCCTTCTGAAGAACTAATTTCTCCCTTCTTTGCCTGGTTAGTGTATGGGCTTTCAGTTTTACCTGCATGCACGGGCTTGGGCACAGGGGACCACACAGCCTTCAAAGGTCTTCCGTGCCTCTGCTTTTGACACCCAGATGAACCAGACTCTCACATTATCCACTGAACACCCCCCAGAATCTCACATTATCCACTGAACACCCCCCAGAATCTGCACCCCAATCCACGGGAACCACTGTCTGTGCTGCTGAAGCACCAGACTTCTAGCAGAGGGTCAGTGCTGAGATTTGTCAGAGGATCCAGATTTCACATTAGATACAGCGGGGCTATATTCAGTTTGTGTAGATATACTGCACATTATTTACACGATATTGACTAAGTACTTTTTTAGCACATGATTCTTCTGTTCTGTGTTATCTGCATCTACCACCTACTTCTGGATTCATCAATAGGCCATTTGGCAATAAAATGGACTTTTGAAGATGAAAGCCACAACCACAACACATGCTGTCTTTTTGGTAAACAAAGTTTGAGAGGGTCTCTTAGGGTCTATTAAGAAACACCTGACTCTCCTGTAAACAAAACGAAGAGACAAACTGTTTCATGCGGTTTGCTGGCAACTGGGGGACCTACTGACCTTGAATTAGTAATGATAATGAACAAGCTTTTCTTTAGAAGCTGTATCATAGTGTCTCACCTGTCAGGGCTCCTGTGAGGGAGATCCTCTGTTTTTTAGCATAAATAAGGACAGACCAACAGGCTCACTTTTTTTATCCAAAAGCTTTTAAAGGTGTTTTTTATTTTTGTATCCAACAAGACTCTGATCCCATTCTGACACATTATCTGGTTTCCACCCAGCCTGGGTGGTGAAACTGAGACAATGTTATAATGATCTATAAGGGATTCATGGATTTCTAATACAAGTCACATTATAAGAGAAATACTATTTATTCAAAGGCCTCAGTTAGCTATTAGTCTGTAATTTTGATGCTATGGTTTATTTTTAAAACCGAGTGTGAAAGGGATGTCATGGTTTATGGAAAGCTACTGTAGTTAAAGAGAGAACAAGATACAGCAGAATTCTGGAGCATGAAAGCACATCACAAGCTGACCAAAGTGGTTATGTAGGTCAGTTAATGGAGTGACAGGATACCAAGCAAATAATGGAAGCTGCTGACTTTGTGGAGTCTGATTGCGAGACTGTGGGGCATACACATGTACTGTATATTGCATACTTTATATACAGTCTGTATTTACATATTTTTAAAAAGTGCACACCCCAAGATTTGCTATTTATTCTGCTTTGAATGTGCTTAATTTTTTTTTAAAGTATTTCTTAGATGTGTGTGAAGTCATCCTGAGAGTAAAGACTAAAATGCTGCAGGAAGTCAGCAGCAGTGTGTTTTGCTTCTTAGGTTTAGATGCTTTGTAGCTCTCATTTTATTTTAAAATAATAGATTTTTATTCTGTTTTTCAAAAACATATAAGACATTATTTCCTGCTCAGCTATTTTATATATTTATACGAATGGTTGCTTTAGACTGTATTTACAGTTTATTATTCCAATAAAAATGATTTTAGAACATGACATAAAATAGACATGACCATGGTGTTTTTGTTATTTTGTTTGGTGCTCTCATGATAGCTGTAGCTTGCTGGAAGCACAGACTATATTTGGTCTTGTTTTTTATAAAGAGAACAGACAAGTGCCCAGGCAACTAATCCCTTAGGCCCTTTACACTGTATATCAGTCATGTCTTGTGTCCTAGAGACAACCACGCCAGCTCACATTAACCCTCTCCTTCCCAGCGAGAGCACCGAATTGTAACCCAGGAGATTTCTGTCACAGTGCGTATGTGTAGCACTTTTTACAGAATTGTTGCACTTCTTTATTCGGGTCAAATTTCCAGACCATTTTGAAGTGATGTGTTGGTTTAATGCCATATTAGTATTGTTTGAATGTGTTCTCTCCCTGCCCTATATAAAGCATGGAAGGGAATATCAATCGCATAGCTTTCGGTAAATGCCCTGTTTGTGTTTGGACTGGGCCACAGGGATGAAGAGCTCTGTTCTTGCCTGTGCCAGGTGTAGAAGCCTCCAGCAGACAGCTAGACATACTGTACACCTGCATTCTTTTTGATTTTATAAGTTGTATTTATTAAAAATGTGGCAGCACAATGGTGCAGTGGTTAGTTTTGCTGCCTCTCAGAGCAGGGGCTCTGGGTTCAAATCCTAGGATGCTATCTGAGTGGAGTTTGTACAGTATGTTCCAGCTTCCTCCCAAGCTTTTACTGGATAAGTGGATTAGGAAATGGATGGATGGAGATATTTAGATGTTTCATGCCTCACGCTCAGAATCTCATTTTCTTTTAGCATAAAACCAAACGTTAACCAAGAAGAGGAGGGCATTTGACTCAGTATTACTCGTTTGGTAGCTTATTGATCTGACATTTTTCCTCCTGTTATTGCTGGAACAAGATCCAGCAACATGCTCGGTCAGTTTGTCCCAGGCACCTAACACCCTTTGTGTGAAAAAGCAACTCTTGTTCCTGTCCTGAAATACTCTTTCTTTTAACCTACCTGAGCATAAAGCATATCCACTTGGTTGAATTTATTAAAATTGTCCTGGGATTGGGATGCTTGTTTTAGGTTTTCTTGTAGTCGTGTTGGATCAACACCAGAGATATTCAGTTCCCTTTATCCCGCTGGTGTGTGACATTCTCTTTAGACACAGGAGTATCCTTGTTGCTCTTTTAACTCTTTCTAGGGCAGCAATGCCACCCTTATAGTGCAAAGACTGTGCACAAAATTCTCACAAGATCTAACTAGTGCAATGTATAACCATGATCATTACCTTCTTTCAATTCTACACCTTTACAATATACCTTATATATACTGTATGGCCATGTTAAGTCAACATAAACTACTTGTTTATATTTCATAAGCTTGTAATTTGTAAAACTACTGTGACATGAAAAAGCATAATGAACTTAATGTGTATTTTAAGAAGTATGTTTCCCAAAGAACAGAGACGTAAAAGGACAGATTTAATTTAAAAAAACAGTTCAAGTGAACTTTAATGGCATTGAAAGTGCACTTGCTTCCTGCTGCTGCAATGCCTGAGTCTGGCAGCAGAGGGCTCTCTGCCACCTCGCTCCTCCACTGTGGCCCCAACACACTGGAGAGCAAAGTACCCAGATTAGCGGAATGAAGTGCTTCACAGTCACTTATGCAAATCTTCTTTACTGGAACAGCGATTCTTAATCTTTGTGAACTTCATCTTTCTGATGAGCAGCGAGGAGGATAACGGATGATATAAAGACGACAGTAAACCCACTCCCCTTCAGTCTTTCCTTGGCCAGCCTGATGAAATACCGCCCCCCTCCCGATGCCCACGCTCCTCTAGTCAGCTGAGTGCACCTTGGCTCCTGTTTGACTCGACTGTCTCCTGAAGTGAAGGTGAGCACTTATACCACATTAAAGAAGCAGGTGATTGATTTAGGGAGAAATTAAACAAATATATTAAATATCGCGTTTATTACAGCCTTGAAATTAGGAATTCTTCAGTGTGTCCTCATCCAATGAAATCCAGCAGTTGGTCAGCATTTCAAAATGCTGAGACACTTTCCCTGCCAGGTACTGGCCTCCTGCTTCACTCTGTGAAGGACCAGAGCTCTTTCAATCGTTTGGTTAGTTCAGATAATCCTATTGCCTGGTCAGCAGTCAAGCCAGACCGCGCAGCTGAAAGATGTATTGTCAGACATGGCATAGCAGACATGGCAGAGAAATACTTCATGATATTTGATTGTCGTTACAGACACATTTTCACAGATTAAACTCATTATCTTCTGAGTTACTGTTGTACTTGGTTTGACGTTTTCAATTTCTTTTAACTCAATGCCTGGTCACATTTAAAGGAGTAGAAGAAACAAGCGAGGTGGATGTGCCTGGTCTCCTCTCGTTGGACACCTGCGGGACTGACCCGGCGCTGACCCCCCATGTCACAGTCTCGGGTCTTGCTGGGGAATCCCTGTGACTGCGCGCCTCACAAACTGGTAACACAGAATTACTGGGCCATCTCTAAGCCCATAATGCTTGTCTTAGACATCGACATCTGCCGGCATTTCCGTGCGATATCGGATACTGTGTAATTAAAGCCTAGGAGAGCTGGACAATCTGGGATTAAGGGGAATGTACTTTAATGAACTGGCCACATGTTTCTACCACAAATCTCATTTTCTGCCCTGGCTGTTTCTCGGGGGCTGGCATGATTCATCCTGTTCTGTCCAATTTGTCTGGTTTGACCACAGATCAAAGCGAGGAGCAGGGGTTTGCCTCAGAGCCGGGCACGATATCGGAAGGGTGGTCCATGAGTGCAGGATTAGACTGTTCACTATTCAAGCACCTTTTCTCTTCCTTCCTTATCTCTCTATTTCATCCTTCTTAATGTCTTAATGTTGTTTGCTCATCTCGGACTCTGCGGGCCTGCTTCTGGGGGGTGCTGAGTTCCCTCTGTGCGTGATTTGGGAATATCCCTGGATTGAGCAGCAGCTCAGTTTTCACTAAGACTGCAGTTACTGCTTGCATTGCAGTAGGACGAGGAATTGAAATACTGTGCAGACTACACAGAAGTGAAGGATCTCTGGTTACATTTTTTATTAGCTTCTTAAATATTTTTTGCAGTAAATCATAAATAAAATAATTTTCTGAGCATGTTTTCTTTTCTCAGTTTTCTTTGCGGAGCTATTTTGCACAAACTCTCTTTGTTGGGGGTCGACAGCACAAACTGCAGTGTTCATTAGTGCTCATTGGGATAGTAGTTGTCCCTTAAGTGTGTGTGTTTCCTGTGATGGACTGAAGTCCTGTGCAGGGTGCAGTGCTTCTACTCACTCCTCAGTGAAGGGTAAAAGCCAGCCCGGTGTTGCACTCCTGTCATCTTGTCACAGAGGCCTTCTTTACTTTGGTTTTCTGCAGTTAAAATGCCTTAGTGAATACTCCATGATCTGTGTTCTGTGAGAATGATCTTCTCCTCACCTGCTCTGGGCCCAGAGATGCTGACTGCAATGTCTTCCTCTCAGACATCAGGTCTTCAAAACTGCAGCTTATGAAAAGTGTGTCTCTTGACGAAGTATTCTGAAGAAACTGGTTATGGGTCTTAAAAGAAAGACAGATAGGATTGTGTAAAATGTTATAGCGTGGAGTGAGCTCCTGCAGTGAATAAACAAAGCCAAGATAGGAGATAACAGGCGGCAGTTATCTTGTCAGACACTGGATCTGTAACAAGCCATCGCCCTGTCCTTTCATTAATTACACACCTGTGACAGGTTACTTACATGCATGCAAGCACTGTTAAATGATTAGATGTCCTGCTGATGGATGGTCAGGCACACATATCTCATCTGTGGGCATAAGCAGCCACATGCAGGCAGGGGAAACACTATTGATCTGGACTTGGCATCAATTCATCTCAAGTGTTGATACAATGGAAATAAAAAAGGAAACGTATTGTATATGAAAAAAAACATCAATGGGAAAATTAGATTAATTGTTTGGCATGAAATCGTCCAGTCTTCCAGTGCTCTTTGAAACCAGAGAGCACCTGACTGGGTTTGTGTCAAGTGTGAAGAGCCCTTAAGGTGGGATCTTAAATTGTGATTGAGCAACAGGTGAGTGACAATACCACAGTTCACATGAATGACAGCACACAAGAATTAAATGTACTGAAAGGATTATGGAGTTTTTAATCAGAATTTGGCTTAATCTGCTTGGCTGAAGGCTGTCCTCCTGGCTGTAGGACTCCCTGCTGAGTGAGGAGTGGCCAAGGGGCAGCTTCAGAGGGGGAGATGGGGTGGAGGAGGGATGAGCACAGATGTACTGTATGTGAGGGAGATGGTGACGTCAGAAGTGATTCCGAATTACTCAGATGAATCTGGTTGAACTTAGCTGTTGTTATCTTTCCCAAACTTTAATTATAAACTTAATTTTTGTTGTTTATGCTTCATAATCACCCTTCACACTGAATATTGAGCATAATAGGTAATCTTTAGAAATGTGAAACTCAATTATCTAATATAAGGGACCTTATAATAAATTTAATTTTATATAGCACCTTTAAAGGTGGCTTCTCAAAGCGCTTATAAAACTCAAGGAAAATCTCACTTCATCCCACAAGCAAGGATTTGTTTCATCTGGACAAGAAAGAGACTTATTTCGAATTGTTTTTTTTTGTTACAAAATCATGAATTAAACTGATATCTTAGTCTTTTTGTCTTCCCTAATCATTTGTTTTTGTAAATCATCCTCCTGTGTTGCCAAGTCAGATGTAGAAAATGGAAAGTTAATGTGTCTGGTAAAATGTCATCCTGACAGAGGCCAAACTAGACTGATTCGTTCTGCAGTGTGGCCGGTGTGTATATGTGGCCTTGCTAGTGCTTTTATACACTTTTAACGCAACATCTTTCGATTTAAATTCTGCAATTTATGCATGTTTTTATTACTAATCCTCATTATCTAGAAGGTAAAAATAATGAGTCAAAATAATCACCAAAATCCTTTTCAAAGGAAACTTTAAGATCAGTATTTTTAATTTTCTATTTGCAGTTTTGTTTGTATCACCTGCATATAACGCTCCATGTTTTTCTAAGTTCAGATGGGCTTGCGGCACACTACTCCTTACATCTGTGTAGAGGTTACACCCTTCATGCTGTTTCCTGTTTGTTAACCAGGTCTTGATGCTTGTAGATACACTACCTTGGATTCCTATGGTTTTTAAATTTGAGAAACAACCTTTTATGACAGACCTTATCAAATGCTTTCTGGAAATTTAAATATGTCATGTCATGTGTTTTAGCGTTATCTAATGTGTTTGTGGTTAGCTCAAATAATTTTAGAAAGTTAGTAAGATAAGACCTACTGTATACTCAAGTTGTCTGTCTCTAAAAAAATCCTGATTTTCTTAGAAAAACAGATTCCTGCAGTACTCCACTAATTACATCACTCCAGTTTGAGAGTTTTATTCCTTATCTGAAATGTTTTGTAGGCAATAACCAGTTCTCAGTCCAAGCACATACATTACCCTGAATGCCAACCACATGCAGTTTGAGGCCTCATCTTTTATGAGGAATTTTATCAAAGGTCTTTATATGCTCCTAATGTATTCTTAAAACAGAATTTCAGGTCTTTTTCTGAGGAGCTTCACAAAACTTTAATAGATAACAACTGATAATACATAAATTACACCAGTGACATCAGGTTGGAGTAAGGGACAATTCAGTGGATCAAGGAAGTCCCCTGGGCAGGTCTAAGTTATAGTGGCCTGTTGTGAAGTCCTGCAAGCAGGGGTTGACAGAGTATTCATCAAAATAATTGAAAGAAATGTGTAAACAATCAAGGACGAAAGATGGTTTATTTTGTGTACAGCTGAAATTATGCTATCTTGACCCCTCATCTCTCAAGACACTGCTCTCCTCCAACACTCTAGGATTGAAATGCATTGAGATGCAACAGCATGGGCTGGCTCTAACCTTTTGAGCATCAGCAGTACCTACAAGTTGCTTCAAACCTGCATGTGCAACTACTGTACCAGCTTTCATCTTAACATGAAAGGCAAGAGCGGCTGAAAATAAGGGTTCTTAGAATCTGAGAGTGTAGCCTGTTGGGGATAAAGTATTGTAGGCCCTGGCCCTGCTCCTACCAATATTAAAGCAGGGAACTGACATGTTCAGGGATGATGTGCTAGCCTGCGCCTTTGGAAAATGAGATTTTTAAAGACATGTTGCTTCAAAATCGAATTTTAATCATTCACTTGCCCAGCTGTTTCTACTCCGTGGTGAGAGGAAGTTACAGCTGCCTACTAAAATGAGTTCTACAGTGGAGAGCACTTGGAGGAGAGATGAAAGGTAGACTTTCACATGACTTAAAAAAGGAGAAGAAAAAGGAGAGACTCACAGAATGTTTTCTGTAAAACATGCCCATAAATAACCAGGCAGCCCAGAGGCGAGCAAGGACTATTCAGTACAGTATGTGGTCACCCAAGCGGCGAGGCTTGTTCTGGTCAGAGAGCGTACACCTCATACAGGACATGCCTCTGTCCACTCAGAGCAGCGGCCAGGTGTGGAATCAGTCACAGCTCTGACTGTGGCAGTGTATCTCCACGGAAGCCTTCAGACAGCCCGGCTGCTCGACAGTGCACCTCATCATCCAGGTCAGGCTGTAAGCAGCAGGGGGCCACCAAACACGGCGCAGAGGGAGGCCATCCTTGCACGCGTGAGCTTCATGCTTATAGATGCCCAATGGCCGCTCTCTGTGCCATCAGGGGCGCATGATCATATACAGCAGCAGCAACCTAAATCAAACTAGTGCCAAAAACTGCTTATATCTGCAAGGACAGGTTTTCAGCACCCAAGCGTCAGACACGCCCATTGCTGCACCATCTGCCAGCACTCCTTCAGTGCTGTTTGACAGATGTGCACTGTGCATGGCAATCCTTTTCCTGGCACAGCTGCACACATTCCCACGGCAGCAGAGGACTGGCAGAACAGCCACCCTAACATCTGTATGCCCTGTGGGATCCGGAGAGCAGCACTTAACGTTACAAGACTTTCCGTGTACAACTGCTCTCCTCTGTGCTCGGTCTGAAGAAGAGTGTGCAGGAAGGGATACAGAGAGCCTTAGACTTTATCTCTGGGGGCCGGTGAGAGACGTATCATATTGAAGTACTGTAGTCTGTGTGTAAGACATCACGTTCTTCATTTCTGTATGCCTATCATTCAACATTTCTTGCTTTTCCCCCATTTGTGTCTGGTTTTCCCTGATTTGTCACATGAAAAGGATGTTACCAACACCATCAAAAGAAATATCAGGAGGCTCTACCATCAGATACTCTGCAGTTCAACTTAAACCTGTTTGTAGAGGTAGAAACCATTGTTTCCAGTACTTTAAAGTACTGCCTGGTTTTCCCACATTTTTGTTATAAACCTAAATCGGCCCGTCTAGCAAATGCCTATGTGTCTGCAGTTTTCTATATAAATATATTCCATCAGTTTGATTTGGTCACTGTACTGCAAAAAGACTAGATGAGAATAAAGATTACAAATGAGAGAGGTTCATTTGTAAGAGCTGTGTAAGCCTCTTGTAAGATTTAGCGTGATCTGATCACCTCTAGTATAACTGATAATGCACAGAACATCTCTGAGGGGTAGAAGTACAGTATCCGTCCTTCTGTCCCACAGCTGACCTGCTGCTCCCGTTTGCTCAGGAGCTGAACCGTCTTCCTCTGCTCCTGCCTGGCTCAGCCGGCTCTCTGTTACCGCTCTGGGGAGACAGTGAGGTGCTTGCTGTGTCGGCTGTGTGTGTGCACGTCTGCGACTGTGCCGAGAGTCAGAGGGAGAGCAGAAAGGGAAGAAAGAGGGGCTTCATACATTTTTATGACCACACAGGGAAGGTCAGTTACATGTCATGGTTACTAAGCAACACAGCGACCCTGCTCTGGATGGTGTTGCGAGCTGGAGGAGTCAAATTCAAGATGATTATTGCAGCCGTGCTCGTACATTTGTTAACCCAGCAAAACCCCTTTCCTTCAGAGCCTTTGGGCTGAGCAGTGAAGGGGGGCTGAGAGTTTAAAGGTGCTTGGAGCCTGCAAGGTAATGACGAGATTTCCAGCTTCTAAGACCCACTTTTTATTATTTCTCCCTGTCTAGCTCTTCCTTTTCTTGCCACCCAGTTTTACAACTGTTTTGAGCACCCTTGTGGGCTAAATTTCCTCCATCTGGAGTGCAGCTGCTTCTGCTGACAAAAGGTTGCAGTCTTCGCCAATAATGAGATTAAATATGAGGGTGAAAAGCAGTGCTCCCGATTTCAAATGAAGTATTATAACTGAACACAGTTATAGTCAGCAGTCTAAGGTCTGCAGGCTTATTTTTCCACATAGTTTCCATTACGTTCCACATGTCTGCCTTGATCGCATCATGAAAGAGCACTTCACCAGCGACCTACCGCTGTCCTGTCACCCCCTGATTGAAATGGGGCCCCTCTAGTGCTCCGTTCAGAGGGCTGAGCACAGGAGAACCAGAGGACTGTGTGCCGGATCAGGAAGGACACCCATCTCTTTTTCCCAATGGCCTCCAATGCTTGACGGCTTGTGTGAGGACTGGCCTCATCTCATTGCAGTGACACCTCCCGCTGGTTCACAGGTGGCCTTGCTGTGGTGCTCAGACCCCCCCTTCTCACTGCACTCGCTGTGCGCACACTGACAGCGCCTCCTGCTTTACCTGCTTCACCTGCTACAGACGGGACTCAGTCTCACACATAGCCCTGTGTGCCCTCATGGTGGGAAACAATGGACAATGGAGTCGTTTTTGGAGACATGTCGATTTCGACTGCCATTAAACGCTTGTGCAAAAGAAGTTGGGAGCATCACTTCAATAAATTGTAATTGAATGAATTACGGCTGCAAGGATTTGTCTCACGCAGTAAACATCATGAGCCGTGTGCTGAAGAAGGGGATGCAGTGAGAACAGAAAGAGGATCCTGCTTCAGCCTGCGGAGCTGGTTCTCTCTCTCGCTCTCACTCCCACAGGGCCCTGTCTCTGCACAGCCAGCCCGGCACCGGTCATGTCATCATGCCCCTCCGGGCTCAAGGCAGGGCTGTGGGCCCGTGGGCCCAGGGCTGCTGTCAGGACAACCTGGGGAGGAGAAATGAGTGATGAGGACAAACAGTGAGAAATAACAAAAAATACATAAACAAACATGTCATGTTGGCTTTGGTTGTTTTGAAGTTTTCTTAAAGTCTGAAAACAAAGAAATATTCCAGCCTAAGCAAAGCTTGTTTTGCAGAGAATGGACAGGTGAACAGGGAATGGGACAAAGAAGCCAGTTACCAGTATCAGCCTATTAACATACATGTTGTACACCATCACCAGTGTGAAAAATACCCATGGAAAATTATCAGTGGGAGCATTAGAGCTATTGGTGTGAAGGTGGAGTTTGATTTGCATAATCTGTTGGATGTGTGAACGTTTCAAGATCCTGTGTTTAAAAGATTTTGTGTTTTAGACTTGAAATACATTGAATTAGCTTTTAAGATAACAAAAAATGATATCCACATCCCCTGAGCAAGATCTACAGGCTCTTGGGTTGTCTACCGGTGCATCATGAAGATCTACAGTATCTATTTATTCTTTCTTTGCTCTAGAATTCATGAGAGGGAGATCTGGACGTTACTTCTGAGTTTTGATTCACATTAAAAGGAGACTAGAAGTTTGGCTTCCGCTGCTGGGGAAATCATTCTTGATGTATCTTGTGAAATGTAGCAGAAATAAAAGATCTGAGCACTCTAATGATTTCTGTGCTGTCCTGGCCCCTGATAACAGGTGACAGTTGACTGAAAGGCTAGGTGGTGTTCAACCAAGAGATTCCTCAACTCCCACCTCAGTGTCCTACCAATGGCTGAAGGTTTGAGTTATGTCCTGTCTGCATTTTATTGGAATGCTGCTTTTCCAATAGAAAAAACAGAAAAAAAGTTATATACAGTTTGATGAGAATCAGATACAAAAACAAGAATTGTCATTATTTATTGCAGTTAATGTGAATGTTAACTCTAGTAATTGTCCCATAGCCTCAGGCAGACAACGCAATCTAACAATATACATTTGTAAGTGACACCTGATGGCAGCTAATATTCATTTCCATAAAGTCAGACATATTTTCCATTTTTACCCAGGCAGTGAGGTAGGCAGGCTTCACCTCAGATGGAAACAAGAAGGAAGCTTAATTTCCATCCCCTGTAAAGTTACAAATGTCATACAAGAACAACTGTGCTTTACATTTCACAGTGATGCATGGAACTGAATTCTTTGCCATTGCTACTAAATGTACTAATTATTTCCCTTGCTCTTAAGAGGTTTTCCACACTGGAATCTTATTAAGTCCTGGCCTGCTTTTTTAATGGTCCTGTTAATAATGTAAAAGGCCATAAAACTAGAGTACTTAATCTTGCTCTTGTAACATAGATGCACAGCTGAGTCACATTGCTCTCAAGGACCAAACCAAGGATTGAAGAGAACCATCTCGCTTAGCTTCTCCAGATCCAGCCTTCAGAAAATAGCTATCATTACAGTTGAAGGCAATAAGCTCTAACTTACAAGGAAAACCCCACATGAAATTCAGACAAAACTGTAAGACAGGATAGCAGACAACAATGCGCTCCTGTGTTACAGACAGAAGTTGGCTTACCCTTACAGGCTTTGGGGCATACGTTATGTCAATTTGCCCTTTGCTACAGACTGTGCAGTACGATCAGCACCAAGCTTGACATGTGGCATTTAAAGTGCTGTTGAACAGCATTTAGCAAGCTTGGCAAAAGCTTACATGCAGCCTATAAGCTTTTGTTTGAGCTGTTTTTCTATAAACATCTTCAGGCATGTGGCTCACTGTGTTCACCTTTTAGCTTTCCCATATAAGTATGAAACATACTGTATAAAGAGACAGATGTGTTGCAGATAATTATAGATCCAGCATTTTTCTTTCTTTTAATCCTGCAGACAGCAAGATCATACGCAAGACTCGAGAGAGCTCCGAAGAACTAGGGAATCCACCTATTCAAAGCTACTTTTCAAGACTAGGACTCTCCTTGGATATTTATAGTACTGCCATGTGCCTTGAAGCTGAGTGATTCGACTGGGGTTTCAGTGGAACTATGGAGTTACTGCAAACACACTTGTCAGTGGGTGTCACCCAGGAGAGTCTGGCAAGAATGAAATGCTACTCTGTGTTATATTTGGACCCCAGCAGCACTGTTTGTCTCTCTCAGAGCCATTGTTTGGGATAACAAAGGGGATCATTTTACTGCACTTAAGACTTTTCTATTCTGAGCTCATAGGCTGCATAGCGTGAGGAAATCTGAGCCACATAAAGAGAAGAAAGTTCGGCGTTGCAGTAATGGTGGGGGCCTGCTGCTTCACTGCAAGAGATGCCTCACTTCAGACGAGCTCTGACACCAAGGCCCTGCCTTTCTGAATTACAACCCCCCCTGCTGGAGTCCTGAAGTGGAACTCTTGCCAAACTGCTGGATGGCCTGAAAAACTGTTGCCACCAATTATTTCTACTGTTGTCTCTCTGTCCAAACTGACTTTCTCCAGTGAAATATCTGGAAATGGTGAATTAAAAGTTGACTGCAAAGTGTGTGTACAGTATGCAGACACAGTGGCAGCATTTCCAAAGCACAGGCAAGAGCATTGCCACTGGAGCTGTGCTCCAGGTTATCTCTGCCTCACCATGGCAATTAAAAACATTAGACTATTACAGGGATGTAGTCAAAACAGAAGCCAGTGTGGGGCTAATAGTTTCTTCTGACCGCACAACAATAAACGAAATGTATTATTCAGATCAGTGACATACTGTATATTGTGGTTTAGTTCCTCATCTAGTCAGGTACCCAGATGACCACAATGAGAAGGAGAAGGATTTGAAATTGTTGTAGAAACAGTACAAGATTATCAAAATAACTGAGACAAAGTTCAGACACCTGCCATATGACATTTATTTCAGAGAGTAAGTGCACAGTGCTGCATGTGTAACTATCACATAACAAAAACATTGATTATTTATAAAACAGGGAAACACTGAGTTTGAAGAAATGACCTGTGAAGAAAATGATGTCTACAAAGGAGTCATTTTCATTTTTTTGACAATGTAGTTAATCAATAAAAAGGCAAACAGAAAGATGTTTTAATACTTTCTTAAAATGTGGAATTTAAATAATACAATGTAACGTTATACACTATAATACACTATAAGTCTCATTACAATATATCAAGTTGTGGCCACCAGTTTCCAGAATAAATATAATTGAAATCAACTGCTCTGAAATCAGTTGAGAGACCAACCAGACAGACAGATTCTGGGTCTCAAAGGAAAGTCCTACACTGACACTCTAAAGAAATGAATCATATTAGCCCTAAACAGTTATTATATTGAATATTGAATATTCCTCAAAGACACTGACAGCCTAGTGGGCTTCTTCTCAACCAAACACAAGTGGAAAATAAACAGAAGTACTTATGGAATTGAGAAAGGGGACATAGAACAAACCATCCAGCCATGTTGCTGAAGCCAATGCCCTGACTCCCTTCAAGAGCTCCTTGGCTCAGTTACCCACACGAGCTACACGGGCTGAATGGCCTCGCCTGCGGTGTTCGCCTGGACCTACAGTCCTAGGCATCGTGATGAAGAGCCGTCCGCGCTCCAGGGGTCATCCTGATCACCTGATTGGAAAGGAGAATGAGACCACTGCAGCGCCAATCAGACCCCCCTGGAAAGCCCAGCTCTCGACCTTCCTAGCAGGGGTCTGTGCTTCTCTCGGCAGCAGCATCTCCCATTGTGACAGAACAGAGCCTGCGGCAGCTCCGGGCTGGCTCTGATCTGATCTGTTTACTACACCCAGCTCCAGTAGCCAAGCAAACCAAGATTCAATATGTGGAATGTAATGTTTAATACGTATCTGGTATACGTATAGGCTTCTTCCTAGGAAAACACATATCTGCGTGTGTTTTAACACCCACTATTTCAATTTTCTGTAATCCCAGAAAATGTAGCATTTCAAGGGTAGCTGCATTATTGTCATGTTGCCTGTACGTCTTCATTTTTTAAGTCAGGTAGGCCAGCAAAAATATGACAATCATTTTGTCTGGGTTTAAACAGTGACAAATATTGGAAATGAATTTCCAAAGGGAGAAAAGCAAAGGCACTCAATGCATGTGCTGAGCGAGTACTATAGGGACAAGTGCAATGTGCTGAGGTTGGGAAAACGAAATCATAATTAATCAATGGGAGGAATCGATGTAGCGGAGCTCAACTCGTATGCCTTTGCATTCCAGGCAGCATGTCAGAGTCTTCTTGGCCTGACTGTGGGTCCCGTGCCAACCAGGTTATAAGAATAACAAAGATCTCCCTAAGGTGCTGTGCCTACATCGACCACATTCTGTAAGCAATATATTTCTGTGTTCATCTTGCTGATGAAAAGGTTTTTACGGCTGTAGGTTTTGCATTGCTCTTGCAAGCTTTTTGAGGCAAAATGGCTTCATTAATAATGCATAGATGAGGTTGAATAAATCAATTATATAAATTAATATGTCCATCCAGGCATCTAAGATGCACAACATAAAGTATTAAAATATATTTTGTAAAAACTGAGTGTTGATAAAAACAGAGCTCTTCAGAAATACCTTGATAAAGCTTTACTGTACCTTCACCTTATCTACATCAGTGAGAGCAAATTCCTAATTGCATGCACTTGTTTTCCAATCAACACACAGCTATAGAGCCAGCATCTCCTGACGCAACCACTCACTTTCATTTCTTAGAGTGAAAAAAAATCCATCTCGATGGTTTGTCCTCAATAAATAAAACAGCCATAAAAGTGACAACAGTGGAAAACAAACCACAGTTCCCCTCTAATATTGGGCCTTTGGTAATATTTTAAGAACTGCCAAAAAGTGCTGAGTGGGTGTATTGATCACTTGCGTGCAGAATTGCTGGAGTGATCAAGGCTTCGCTGATATTAGTGTGATATGATTACATCATAACCTTCGACTTGTAAATCGTGGAGTAAAACAGAAAAGCACAATGATTTACAAACACAGATCTTGATTTAGAGCTGAGTTATGTTACTAGGCAGTATGATTTACCCCCATGAAACTCATCTGGGAAGATAAATTTTGTGATACATGTCTACCAAGCAAGGAAGATGATCATCTGAAATGAAAAACTCTTTAATTTCCACTCTGACTACAGTTGTGCTGGAGAAGACCTTCAAAAAGAGAGCAGTAACTTGAAGCTCTCAGATTCAGTCTGTCTTGTGTTTTCCTATGGTACTGTTAAATGTACAAAAATGAAAAAACACTGGTGATTGTGACATTTTATAATTTTATATAAAAGCACAGAGTCCTGTCATCAGTGCAAGACATTCACTATAAAGATTGGAATGGAAAGAATGTTCCCAAGAAGTGCTCTCCAAGAAAAAAACAACAACAAAAGGTTTCTAAAATTTCTGTTTTATTTCTGCACAACATACCTCCTGTTTTAAATTAGCACCTCCAAAAGTAACTTATGGACTTTTAAGAACCAAGGTCACCTCTTCACTTGGGAAAGACATAGTGCTCTCATACTGTACATGAAGGTGGTGGTGCCTGCAGGCTGAGAAGTCTTTAGCTTCTTGGACAGGGTGCTGGAAGACCTGCTCTGGCGCAGTGCTGGAAAGAGCTCTGGATCAGCCTCCGAGGCACAGATATTCTTAGGGGCTTCTGCTTTGCATTCCAGCTTAACCTCTGAGCCAGCTAATGTAGCTATTTTCTCAGTTGGAGGTAGTTTAATATCTTTTTCAAAGACTATTAAAAAGGGTTGGAGTGGAGTTGCACATAATATGCTTTAGTTAAGTAGTAATATGACCAAAGTCATTATTCTAAGTTCATAAACTCAGCTGCATGCAAAATAATTTGCTCTGTCTTGCATAATATAGAATTGACTGCTTTTCAGAGACCTCGAGACCTCATAGGTGGGATGAAGGGTGATTCAGTCACCTTCTGTCAAGTGGAATCAGGAGACATACTGTAAGACTAGGTTAACGGGCTGCCATTTCTGTGAGTAAGCAGTCCTCCTGTATTATTGAAAATCTTTATAATGTGAGCATGAACAGGACAGCAGCAGTGGTGCTGCTAGTGAGGCCTCAGCCGCAGTAACAGGGTCTCAGTCTGCCCCTCCTGGGGGCCAGTAGCCTGAACCCCTCCTGGGAGGGGGAGCTGCACAGGGCCTCTCTCTGACTGCTCCCCCGGGCCTGATGACTTCAGACACTTTTATTACGGGCTTAGCTGTGAGCTCCGTGTGTTTTTGATATGGGTTATTAGGTTTTATTTGATTAAATTCACACCGCTTCCTTCACAGAAACTCTTTCTGTGATTAATCAGCATCTGAAATGTTTAGGACTCAGTCCTTGTTCCCATGGGTGTAGGCAGGAATAAATAACAGTAAAACAATAAAACAGCACTTAACCGACAGCATGTGTGAGGCTGATGGGGAGGCTGAAAGGTCGCTTCTGTGTGCTTTCTCGTTGGGTCCTGATAGTTGTTCCCAGCTATGTCAGGTGAGCGAGATGCACTGTAAAAGCATGATCAAGGACAGAGCTCTTGTTTGTGTGAGTCAGGCTGCTGTGATCATCAATGGGTCTTTATTCTTTAAGTGTGACTTCATTAACCAAGGATAAAATGCACCTGTCGTTTATACAATGGTAGCCCTCCCCCACAACAGACACACAGCTGGCCCTCTATGCATTGTAGCTGCAGCAATGTACACAGTTCCGGCAATGATGTTCCTTTCTCCCATTCGTTGCATCATCACACGAGACTCCAAATTCAGACTTATAATCGTAGGTGTGTCTCTCAGAACCAGAAATTGTCATACCTGCACTGAGTGCATCTGAAGTGCTGATGATAGACATAGGAAAGCCTCCTGAATGTTAACAAAGCAGAAATCACAGACAGCCACTTCGATTCAAAAATGGGATTGTAATATTTCAGGAGGGTTGTGATACTGTTGTGAGAGTATACAGGGTAGTATCAGTAACAGGAGCCATAAAACTACATAAAACTAGAGAGTCATAGCTTCCCCTTACGAGTAAAGAACACAAAAGAACAGTAATCAACCACATTTATTTGAATACGTTTTATTGTACATTTTCAGCAAAATCCTTTTTTATGAAACAGAAATCTTTTGGCAGTGCTATGGTAAAGCCTACGGTTGTACTCTGGCATTCCTGTCTGCAACATTACAGAAAATATCAGACTTGCATCTTGCTTTGCCTTTGATCTTCGTCTTTCATACAGTCTTTCATTCACTGATAAAATCGAGGCACAATGCTCTGTGCTGCGTATTCTTCAAGGATTAATTCATTTTACAAAATCAATGCTGGATCAAATTCTGTAATTCTGTCTGTAGGCATTTTTCTACCAGCACTCTTATTTAAACTTGAAATCTGGGTTGCTGCTCAAGGCTGGTTCATTATAAACACCACTTTTTTTAAAACACACATACTGTGCCCATCATAACACGGGCTTGCTGTTTAATTTCGAACTGAGGTGCCATATTTATAATGTCTATCCTCTCTGGTAAACAAAGAATGTTACCTTCACGTTCTCCCACGAGCTCATGTTCCAGCATTCTATCCTGTGTGCTGTGCTGCAGATTGCTGCTCCTGAACCTGAATGACCAAAGAAAGGAAGGCACTATACACAGGGGTGGAGGGAAATCAATCTGTTCAATCTGTCATGTTCAGATACCAGTACTGAGAAAGACCTCCACTGCACACTCTAATGTGCGCATCTGTGTGCATTCGTGGGTGTGAGTGTGCTTGCGTGTGTGCATCTGCATGCGTCCATGTGTATGCGTGTGTGCATACTTCCGCTCATGTGTCTATTTGCATGTATCAGCATGAGTGTTTTTGCATGTGTGTGTGTGTGTGTGTGTGTGCGTGTGTGTGCTTGTGTGCGTATGTGTGGGGTGGCCAGTTCAACTCCTCTCCTGCAGGCCAGGTGATAAAGCAGCAGCCGCTCTCCACTGGTTCAGCTCTGCACGGTGACAGAGAAAGGGGTTCAGGAGCTGGTGGCCATCGGAGAGGCGTCCTTCACTACTGCAGGCTGAGAGTGCTCGCTGTCCTTCAGCAGACTGCTGGGAAAGCACAGCCTGACCGGGAGCTGGACTTCTTGTGCAGTTGGAGAGACACTGTGTGTCAGTGTGCACCTTGGGCACTCTCCTTGAATACACCCTGACCTCGTGTGCACATACAGCAGATGAAATTAGTTCTGTAAAAACAAGTCATTAAGTCTCAGCTCTATTATTATTTAAGTATGTCCATTAGGGTTTTATATTGGTTCTGTATACTCTAATATCACTGGTGAAAATTGAGTAGCGTGTTTCGGCAAGTGAGTGCATGAATGCAGAATATATCCCTGAGGAGAGTTAGACCGTGTTATGAAATTTGAAGGTGTCAAAATCATTACTTGGTCTTAAAGTCAGAAATTTAAATGTAAGTTTTAGCTTGGCCACTTCCACCAAAGGCTCCACACATCTCCCCCTGATTCAGCTCCTTCCCGGAGACTCAGTAGTGCATACACCCAGGCAATCAAGCGAGCCCCTCGCCTCCCAGGTGTGTCCCCTCCCGGCCGGAGTTGGAAGAATCTGCTAAGGGTCACCAGCAAGGATCCGGCCCTGGCTGGCACCACAGCGACTGCAGCCTGCAAAAGCTAACATGCAGATGTTAAATAAAAGAGAAAGCCAGGAATGTTAGTCTGCACTAGACCAATTGTTTCTTCCCCTACTTATTAGTTCAATTTAAAATCTTTTCCCGCTGGGTGGTGAAACCTTTGCTTCTATTCCGTCAGTTTTAGTTTTATGAAATTAAACTGCTACCAAATTTATTGGTTTAACACAACTTTTCAGCATTTGTTTAACAATGCCCATACTATAATCTTACAGTAATCTTACAGTAAGTTATAAGCTCATGATCAGTGTATGCTATATTAACTCTGGGGACACATTTTTATCTTTAACGCCTGACAGCCCTGGGGCTGCACTGATAACCGGGCGCAGCGGCATCGTTGCACAGGTGCAAGAGAGAAAGTAAAAGAGAAAAAGGAAGCACAAAGCAGCTGCTGCTGTGTCACATTACCAACATGGCGTTGTCCTGTCTCAGTTTCTAAAGAAATGCATGGCTAAAGAAAACACACATAATAGACCAACAGTAACACTGGTGCTGCTGCTGCCGCCGATGCAGGCAGGCCTTGCTCGTGCTCCTGAAGTCTGACTGGTTGGCTGCAGGCAGCGGCTGATGACAGGTCTTGCATTCTAAGAGCCTGTACAGGTTTGATGTGGATGCTAAGCCTATTAGACAGCGCCTGTGTCTCGGAGGAGAAGATACAGCTAAACCCCACCGTGCCCACCAGAACCTGAGGCTGAACAAAAACCCCGACTGAAACTGCTGCTCATCTTCCTGACTGATCAGTCCCAGCACCCAGCGAATCTAGAACGTGAAAGTGCACCAGTGACAATAGAATGAATAGTCATAACAGCAGTAACTGATAAATTGCAAGTTGCGACTGCATATTAATGGGCATTTCATTTTTTTCGCTCATTCACAACAGTACAATTAGAAAAATGCTTACAGAACTGTATTTGATATGAAGTCTTTGTCATGACAAACTCCACAGTGGTGGAGATGCTACAACAGAGGAGAAGGTTTGTAGCCTTAGGTCTTCCCTCCGCTGACAGGAGAATGAACCCCTCCCGTTACTGAGTACAGTCATAATACGCCTGTACAGAAAGGTTCACACACTGTGTGACAGCCATCATTAAAAGAGGCTGATAAAAAACAAATATGCACTGGGCGACACAATAAAGGGTACCACGTTCCTCCCAGAAATTATGGAAACATAATTCTACTATCCTACAGCTTTTGCTTACAGGAAGAACTGTAAACCCTCTCTCCTGCTGATTGTAATTAGTGTACATAGTTGCGCTCCGTTTGGTAAGAGCTTAAGTTTGAAGATGGTTGGTTCGGTATGGCCAGCCCTCGCCTTCACCGAGCGCCGCAGCAGCAGTGCTGTTCCCCTGACTGTGACGCGTGTAGACGGCGGCTCGGCTCCTCATCTCCCGTTCCTGTCATCGCGCGTGTGACGAGCGAGGAATGTCCTTCGCCTTCATCTTTCAGACGAAAGGAGCGCATTTCGGGCTTCTTTTAACCAAGCTATTAATAATAATAATTTTACTGTTATTATTATTATTTATTTTGGTGGTAAACGTGAGTCGATAAAAGCCGGGACACGACCACCCCTTCTTTCTCAAACGAATTAAACGAAGTGTTCGGACCCTGGTCACAAAACTCTTTCTGGCGCGTTTTGCTACAATTTCTTCTCCTGGAACTTTGCAACAGTAATGCATTATTCTTGATAAAATGAACTTAATGAAATAAAACGCCTTGGTAAAACGAGGTTACAGTATGTGATCCTACAACATCGCTTGTATTCGGTTATTTGGTTTAAGAAATAAAATTATTATTAATTATTTAGTTAAAATTATTGGCGATCGTTTAAGATCCATCTTGCACGTCGCCCGAAGGAGTTATTACACAGAAGAAAATACCTGGCTGCTATTTCTGCTGATGCAATTAAAAATTATCCACCCATCCAATTTTCAATCCCCGTCTCAGTGAGGATTCAGTTAAATTATTTGCACCGATATTCTTTGGCAAAGGACAACGACGCATTTAACAATTGTCATTTCGTTACGATGATTATTGTCTTAATTTTCATAATGCGGGGTTTCCAGTTTCCTATTGCGGTATTTTTTGCAATAGTTTCTGCCACAGTTGCAAATTGATTAATTGCCCAGGTTTGTGTGTTGTTTCGCTTCTCTTTCGGCGAAGGGTAGGAGCTACAGTATAATATCACAAACGAAATCCAGCCTGGGCACGGCTGTAGGCGACGGTCCGACCCTCCTGCCTGCAGATCTGCCGTCAGTCTGTCCGGCACAAGGCGAAGAGCGGTGACGTGTTTATCCCGAACGTCTCACCGTGAGACGTGGGGAGTGCGGGGCTCTCATTACTCAAGGTCACTGGATAGTCGAGGAGCAAAGCTAAATAAATCACAAACACGATGACTGGACATGAACATGTAAAACAATAAAATTGTCCGAAATCTTTTTTTTTCCGTAAGTAGAAAACCCGGTAAATTAAAAGAAAGAGTCATAAAAAAAATCACACTGGTCGTGCTGCGTGTCACATCCTGATCTGTCGTAACAGGACACCTGCGAGTCAAGAAATGCAGCGAGTGGATGCAGTGGTGCAGATGCAATTGATTGAATTTTTTTAAAGCGATTTGATGCGCCCTTTCGGCGTGAGTGTGCGTGAGCGGGTGTCGAGCGGGAGGCAGCTGCACCTTTAAGGCGCGGGAAGCGCCGAGTCCGCAGCAGTGCGCAGGAGAGGGCCACTCCGAGCCGCTCACAGGCAGAGAGGGTTAGCGCAGGGATCAATGTGATTAAAGCACCAGTGGGAAGATGTGTTTGCTCGCTGCCTGCTGGAAGGAGAGAGGCGGTGAAGAGGGTCTGAGTTTGGAGTCTCATAATTATTACCGCTTCAAATCAACTGGGCTGGGCTGTTTCGGCTGCTGAATTCACCTCGTTTTATGAGTTACAGCCATCGTCTCTTCTCTTTTACTGATGAATTACTTCTTGCGCATTTTTTCCTGAAAGTATACATAAATATTTTTGCTTTATGATTTTGTTAATTTGCTTTTTCTTTTTATTTATTTTCGTGTGTGTGTGTGGGGAGACTGCCGCCACCTGTGCGTGTTCCTCCTGGACCGGGAACTTCCTCTTTTTAAACCTTCTTTCTGACTCAGCACCACACCTGGGCTTTCGATTCTAGCAAGAGCAAGAAAGCTCTCCCCACCACTTCTCCACACACACACACACCCTCCTCCGCCCCGGCAGACAATCTCCCGAGCATCTCTCTCTGAAACGCACAGGCAGGGCTGAGGAGCACGGGGCAGCGACATCAAGCGCGGCGCGGAGCTGGATCACAGCTCTATCGAAGACAATCAGAGACGCGCAGAGAGAGAGAGCGAGAGAGGAGGGGCCGCCGCGCGAACGAGCGCCGCCAGTGCGAAGCCGGACTGATTTCCTCTAGCTTGAAGCTCCGTCACCTTGCAACTGACAAACTGAAGGGAAATAACAATATTCAGGGGAAAGTGTGCAGAGTGAGAAGAACCAAGCGTAGTGGCGGGATTGAAAGGAGCAGGGCATGTGGATATTGGCTATTATTATTTTCCAGAGCATCTTGAATGGTGAGTTATGACATTTATTTCTGGCGAAGTTCAATTACTTTTTCCTAAAAAGAAAGAAAGAAATGAAAATGAATTACCCTGAGTGTTTCGCACTCTTCAAGGGGGACAGGTGCAGTAGAGGTGTGCCTCGGGAATGATAACGTTTTGGTGGTTTACTGTTGCTGCCTTATTCTACAATAAGCGAGAGAAGGAGCAGAGCGAGCGCGGAAGAACTGCACTGTTATCATTTAAACTGGCTTACCTCGTCACATCACTAGGCTTAACTGCAAATAACTGGAGCCACACTGAGCATTTAACACGTACGGTGGAAATCACCTTCAGTGTTCACATTATTGATAATGCGGGTTAATCAATTTATCATGATGCACCCGAACAAACATCTTTTCGGTGTATTAGAGGTGTATATGTTAGTTCAGGTTATTTAAACAACACAGTCTCACGATCGGCGCTGGAATTGCGGTTCTTAGTTTCGAATTAGCAATATTCGTTATTACTTCAGCATTCTGAGCATACAGCCCTGGCTTCTATATGATGTCACGTTGTCGTAAGGACCTCCGAGTTGAGTGACGTCCTTCATTTACATGTAAATATGTTTTCTTGCACCCCCGGCCCTGACACTCCACCATAACAGTGCCTTCTCAAAGTTACCATTTCATTATTGGCTCAAAGATTAGTCTGAAGCATTTTCTTATTTTTTTTAAGTGTTAATATACGTTGACATTATTGGATCATCCTAATCCTTAAACACTGACAGTTTATGCAAGTGTTGTGCCCGTTTTACTGAACGTGTTACTGGGCTGTAATGGTTGCCCTATAAAGCACATAACTAGATATTTTAGGCCTGAATTTCCTGCATAAATAAATAAAACAGAAAAGTAGCCTCTCCACCACATAGAGCAATATTTCAAATTCAGAATCCTGGAAGCACAGAAGCACATTAGGCTTTCTTGAGATGAGAGGCCAGTGTGGGAGCTCATCAAGAACAGCAACCTTTCCATCTGTCCGGCTGCAGCAAGACCAGGAGGAGAGCTGGAGCTCAGGGCCCATCAGGGGCCCCAGTCGGCCCCCAGGCCCTCGACACTCCTGCCAGGGGGGGCTCTGGGTATTTATAGATGGAGAACTGACACAGGAGTGGGGAGAGAGGAGGGAGGGGGGCAGAGGGGCTGATCTCCGTGACAGACAGAGGCGGTCGAGGGCTTGCGAAGGACACAGAGGACGAGTAGATGAGGGACCTGCGGAGAGAGCCCAGCTCCGCCGGGAGCCGGGAGCTGGGGGCTGGGGGCCGGGGCTGTGAGGCTGCAGGCAGGCACGGAGGAGGCGGCTGTGCTCTGCAGCTCCTGGAGGGACACTCATCATTCTACGTTAAGACAGGGAGGCTGAGGGGGCTGCACACGCCAAATTCTCCTTTATTCTGTCGACGTGAGGAGCTTTGTACCGAAACTCCATGCTGCCGTAAAAAATAACAAGGGGTTTGAGGGCTTGTTCAATGCACGGCGAATTTTCGGTTTAGCAAAGCCTCCACCTGAATTTCTCTTTGGCTGCTTTATGAAAGACGCAGGAGTCCTCTGCCTTGCTTGGGTGCCCAGGCACTGAAACATTAATCATCATCCCCACACGCTGGCCGTGCCTTAGACCTCAGCCCCTTAAAATGGGAATAGGGAAACATCTGCTTCGGAAACATTTACCGGCAGTGCGTTCTGATGTGCGTTTTAGTGTTTGACATAGTCATTACATCTGAATGATTCCACCTGAGTGCTTAACGTGATGTGTGCAGGATGTGTTCGGGAAAAATAAAAGAATAAATGAAGCTCGACGAAAAATAATTTTCTTATAGGGAGAGGCGACACGTTTTTGAGCGTTGATTTCAAACTAGCTTGTTTCCGTGGTAAATGTATTTGTTTTTCGAGGTGGACTGTGCGGCTGGAGTCAGCTTCAGCTTTCTCCCAGCCGGACGCCAGCCTCTTTCCTGAGCTGAAAGACTCGATTCCAGAAAATTCGTGCTTTTAGAATTGGGTTTAGCACATGCTCCTTGGAGCCGTCTCTATGGAAACCTCCATAATGAGTGTCAGAGCAGCGGGAGATTTGTGGAGTTAGGCCGCACTGTACACAGGTGACCCGGATGAGTTTTGTCAAGTTAGGCCATGCTCTATGCAGATGACCCGGAAGCATTAGAATGCATCTTCTTCCCATTCGATTCTTCAAAGATCAATTTCAGAGAAGGAGGGAAAGATATAACCTTAAAAAGTCTTTGGCTACTTAAAATTCCCAGATTCGCAAATATTGTGGTTTTGGCTGCATAGGTATCTGTTATTTTCTTTTAAATAACTTTTTTTTTTATCTGTGAGATTTCTTGCTTGGGTGTTGGTCTGTGCTAGATGGGATACCTTGTGGAACTTTAGTTGACACATTAATACTGTAAAAGAAAGTCAGGATTTCTTCTTCCTTCATGGAGTGCCCACCCCAAAGTGCACATTTCTGTCACCTTCCCATTGTGCCTTTGTGAACAATGTTTGCATTATGGAGTTCAGGATACGGAACTGACATGAGCATCAGCAAATAACTTTCACCAATGAATGCTGACATTCCATGTGTTTGCACTTCTTTCCTTATCCAGTAGTTTTATTGCTCCCGCAATAAGTTATATTAGTGATGATTTGCAAATGGCATCTCCATATTTTGTGATTCATAGTTGCTTTATGAGATTAACTTGACAACACAAATAAGGTTCAGTGCTACCCGCTGTGATGTTTGTTTAGTTTTTTTTATTACCTGTATTATGGAAAAATTGCCATATCATTAAACAGTAACTAACAGAAAGATGTTCCCCTTCTTAGAGTACAGGCTATTCAGAAGGTTATTTCGAAGTGGATATAGTTTGTGACAGCATCTGCATCAGAGGTAACATTTCATGAGCTGAGTAAAATTAGTTTATTTTGTTTTATAGCACAAGGGTAAACATTATACTACCAATCCTCTATGTCTCAAAGACATGGTAATATTTTCAAATATTGTTCTGCCAGAAAATTAAAGAATAATGTGTTTAACATAATTTCCAGCAGGTATACAGTACTAGATATTTATAGAGTTAGTTCTGTAGAAATTGTTTGGTTTTGATGCTTAATTGGTCAAAATCTTTTGGTGTCCAGACCCCCATTTCTGGTAAGAGAATTAGATGTTGCTATATTCATTTTTTTTCATTTCCTCTCTACCTTGAGTGACTTATGTCTTTTTGTTCAAATGTTGTTGTGAGTTGTAATTTTAAAAAAATCTGTAAACTGGCACAGATGTGACTTATGTGCCACTTATATTTTAGAATGATTTAATTGCCTCAATTAAAATCCAAACATAATTACAATAACAGATTTATCATCAGATAGACAGACTAGGAAATGGGATTGATGGGTTTATTTTTGCTTGAAGGTGCCTGAGGGTGAATCTGATCAGAGCTCAATTGGACACTAATAAGTACTGCAAATATATAGCAATGTTACTTACAGTTCATTTAATATAGCACAGGAGAACAGTGCCCAGTAGATGGAGTTAAAATAAACAGGCAGATTTCCCTGTCTGAAGGTATTACAGCTTGCAAAAGGTCTCTGGCTGTGCTCATTTTCTCCTCTTGATACTGGCTACAATGGCCATGGGCACACTTGGTTTGGTAATGTAGAACTGATAACAATGCACATTGCACAAAAAGACTGTACAAAAATTTACCCGTTGATTTCTGTGTCATCACAGGGTGACTCTTTGGAATCCTCCATATGTGCCTGTTAAAACATGTACCTTAGTGTGCATCTGTCTCAGCGTAGAAAGAGAATCACTGCCAAGCAAAGATATTGCATCATTTCCGCATGTGGAAGGCAGAGAAAATGAGAAATAGGTAATGAATTTACCTTGGTGCAGTTTCATAAGGGAGTAGGTGATTAAAATTGATCTTGTTATGAAAGTGCAACCTTCGCTCTGAACGAGAAGACCCAGGGCCCCTGGCAGGAGAGGGGCATCGTCGGCGCCCCCTGGTGCTGAGGCAGGGCTGGTGCTGCTCAGGACCCATCTGCGCTTTGCGTGCACACGTACTCCCTCGACTTTCACTGCAGCTATTTATAGATTCTTCTCATTTAGGAGAGCGTGTGCTGGCTTGTCGTTACAGGCAGGGAAGCCCGACAGGACTTGAGGAGTGTGGGATAGCAGAATTCTCTTTTTCCCATCATGAACCAGAGCACTGGTGGTGCGGTCTTCTCCTGGTAGTGTCTGGGTCGCTGCGTACGGTCCAGTTTACTGTCTCCGACGTGCTTGACGGCTCTTTTTGGGTGTTAATGCTCAGAGATTTATTTATCTGAGGAAAATGCCCAGCTGGGCAAAACAGACATAAAATAATTAAGTAGGTCTTTCAAAGACAAAGTACAGTTTGTCAGGATGAAGTCAGGATAAACCGATTTCTGACCTCTCGCTTACAGTATATCATCCCTCCATGTAGAGGAATAATAATGGTACCAGAGTAAATACAGTATTGTTAATGAATTATTATTATTATTATTATTATTATTATTATTATAATACATAACACAGCAGAGACTGATTTTTACTTTTTGATTTTTAGGTCGTTTAGAAACACTGAATTATTTATAAATTAAAAAGAGTCCTGTTTTTTTATTAGAAGAATTTCATTGTCTTGAATAAATATGTTTTATTTTATGATAATGAATGTGTCCTAATTGCACAATGAAGAGAAAAGGAAAAACATTTTGAGGAAATCAATTATAATTGACTTTGCTCTACAGACCTCGGGGCAAAGATTTATTTAGTTATTTCTTAAGAGCACAGCTTTATTTAAAAGCTATCCTCCGAGTGGAGAAAGGCAGAAACAGTCAGATCTAAGCCCTGCTTGGTGGAACAGTATACAGTACACAGATTTCATTGCAGCAAATTTTTCTGAAGAAACAAGATTCCCAGGAAATGTTTATGTGTGTTGTGTGACCTAAAAATAGTTCATGCTATCTTTCACCAATTTGTCAATCGATATCAATTTTTGCATTCCACAATCAGATATAAATCTGTTGGGTTGTATTTTTGTTGCTTTCTCATTTTGGTGCTAGCCAGTAAGGAAATCGCTCCGAAATCTGTCATGAAGATGTCTGCCATTTTCTCAGCGAAGGGCAGCAGCTTCGGCGATGTCTGCCTCTTGGCTGACATGTTCTGAGTAGTGTTGAGGCCCAGCAGAGCTGGAACAGGCCGAGTTCAGCCCTGTGAGCTGGAGAGGGGAGAGCAGGCTCCCAGGGACAGAAAAACCAGGAGCAGGAATGGAAGAAATTCTTCAATTGAAATTTATTACTGTTACAAAAATTAAAAAAGCACTCCTCAGTTCACTGGGGACAAAAACATCATAGAGAAGGCATTTGTCATTAAACTCTGCACAAGAAAAATTATATTAACAAATTTGCTTGAAATATTTTTATATTAAATAAAAAATCAAACTATTGCTACTATGGCAATTATTATCAATTGTAAAAAAGAAAAATAGTTTTACATATACAGTATAATGTATAAATTGTAATAATAGTTTTAATTTTATTCTGCTTACTAAACTTTTGTTGCTATAAATATATTTAAATAGAGTACATTCGCTTTTTAATTATTATCACAAATCTTTATTGTTTTTCATTTTGAAATGCAACCAGATTTTGAATGTTGTGATTAAATACCTGAGAGAAAAATGTTTTAATATTTGTAATACAGAATTCTGTTGTGTTCTGTTATTCAGGATATATGATCCTGAATTAAAGAAAATTAAAAGCAAAAAATGTTACCTTTAATTTAAATACAATGTTTTGGTTTACTTAAAATGTAAAAACATTATATTTATTAATATTTATCATGTATTTTTGATCACAATATTGGGGAATATTATTTCTTGTTTAACTAAATGTATTTAAAAATATATATTTTTTGACTGAAATAAAAAAAATGTAATATAACCAATGAAAAATATTGTAAGTGGCCTAGAAGCCATATTTCTCTATAAAGTTAATTAATACATTTAGTGGTATTTAGTTAAATAAATTTAATTATCTATTTTAAATGTTCTCATTCAGCAATACTGTATTTACTCTGGTACCATTAACTAAGGTTCTTTATTTATAGTAAATGCTCACATGCTTTCTCAGTTGAGTTTTAGCAGGAAGACTCAATCGCTATTATTGCGAGGGCTGCATGTTAATGTGTAATAATGGATAGCCTGATCATTCCTGTGTTCTGCTTGTATAATGAAGTTACCCTACAAAGATGTTAAGCAGCAGACTAATTAGCAGTTAAGCATGGAGGAGTGAGGTAAGTTTCGATGAATGTAAAATTTAATTACAATTTGGAATCTTCTGCCTGGTTTGGATTCTGCTGAATAAGGAATGTGTAATTGCATGGGCCATATGCTATTAGATTTTGCATTAAAGTGTTAACAGAATCATTTGACTGAAGCTAAAAAGAGCTTACCCAGATGAAGGTGTTTGACCAATTGCTAGAGTCCCCAGAGACAGGATGTAATTGGTGAAGACTTGTTATCCTGACATTCAGAAAAGGCCTTTTTGCAGAAATAAGTTGTTTTTTCATTAACAAGCTACAAACAAAACTGGAGAAATAATGTTTACATAGAATCAATGTTTCCAGTATGAAACTGTATTTACTGGAATATAATCAAATACTGTATATCCAATTTTGTTAAGCAGGTTCCAGAGTATTGAATAACAATGATCATGAATACAAATTTACTAAATCTTATTAATAACAATAAACAACAAACCTATTTACAAACAAATTCACAAACAAATGAATAAGGTTTAACTTAATATACTGAACTGATCTTTCATAAAAGTTTAGCAAAATGTACAGAATAAAATACATTTTTGCTGTCATAATTATATGACTCTTATCACTTCTAAAAAATATATATTCACATTAGTTTTAAGGCAATATGCCTGAAGCATTCACTATTCCCCTTCATTTGTTGCTGGTTTTGCGCTCTTTGAATACTGTATGCAGCTGTAGTGTTTTTCTCTTGGCTAATAGACTTGAGATCTTAATCCAAAAAAAGAATGTTTAAACCTAAATATAATCACTGTTGATGTAAACACATAGAACGCTTTGACGAGATGCATTTGCATAAAACAACATCTGATAGCTGTAAAATGAAAATGGATTGGGATTCATGTTGCCTGAAATGAAAAAAAAAAGATACAAAGATGTAACTGGCCGAAATAAAAAGCAGACGTGTGACATTCCTAGCGCGGAGGCCTGGCGAGGGAGGTTCCTGCCCGCCGTGTCTGCCACCCAGACAGGGCCCTTGAGCGCACCAGTAATGCACGACACCTCATCAACCACTCCACTGGCGCTGGCTGCTCGCGATCCGGACTGTCCTGCCTGGGCTTCCTTGCAGCAGAGCTGTCTCTGGGATGCTGTTTTCTGTGAGCGGGGCGGGAGAGCTGGAGAGGTGGAGCACGTGCCTCTTCTCCTGGGGGACCCCTGGGGGAGACTGCTGGATGGGCTTAGTGTCAGGCAGACCCAGAGCCTGCAGACTGGGGGAAATGTGTCAGTCGTGATAACAAACCGCACTGAAAGGGACCTTGCAGGGGGTTGAATGTATAGATAGGTTGCTCTGATGACTTGCCAGTTAAACCTCGCCTAGCTGAAGAGTTCCAGTGTTTTCTAGTCCTCTAAATTAAGGGTGACCATCGTCGTTTTCATGTCCCGTTTGCAACGGACCCATCTTTCACCTATTTCGAAATATAAACATCATAAATAATTGAGACTACAAGCAACAGCAGTCTTCACACCCCGACACCGCTACCTGTACGTGTGAAATCTTGAAAGCAAGTTGCTTTTTTAAATGGCCATGTCTATAGGCTCCTCCATTTAACAGGAATGTTGCTAAAAGGAACAGAACTTCTGATCAGTTATTCTGGCCAGTCTTGTAGAACTCATTGCCGCAACTGAATGGCTCCTGTTCAGGCATTTTGTTGAGGTAAGCCTCAGTACGTGGGAGCAGGAAGGGTGCTCATGCAGAACGCCCAACCACACCACAGATCTGTGAGTTGTGCTTTCCTCTTGTCCAAACACGAGTCCAGCAATTCAGCACAAAGGCTGGGAGAACCTCAAGAACTGTAGTGGGTCCAGGAGGCCTTTACAGTCATGCCTGGTTTTTAGGAAAAAGTTTCAAGGTGTAACTCTTCAAGGACAGATTAACAAACTGAGCTGTCTTAGAATAAAGGATTTGGGTTTCCATTATAGTAAATCCCTGGCTTTTTAGTCTGCGTGAGGCAGGGAACAGCCTTAAGTGGTTCTGCTGATGTCAGAAGAGCAGAGTCCCTTCACCCGGGCACCCATCTGGCTGCCCTTCCCGGTTACAGATGTCACGATGCATTCCTGTTCGACAAAACAGTCGCAAGGTAAAACAACAACTAAAAATATACAGTATGACTCTGCTTTCACCTCAAGCTCCTACAGGCCCATTTTAAACATTTTCTCTGGTCTGTTTATAGCAAAAACCTAGCAAAGCAGACAAAGAGAAGGGCATTAAAATGGCATCCCTTTCACTGGAAAAAAACACAGTAAAACTGCAGAACAGAATGCTAATTGTAAACTCCTCATCCCAGAAAGCAAACAGTATTTTGTAAGTAAGGTTGGAAAACTGTAGAAATTTGTGATGACATTAAACATGCATGTACTGTTATTATTGATTCTGTATCTTGCAGATAAGACACCAATGCAACCCGTATTTTCTCTAAAGCACAAAATGTAGCACTGGAGGTTTTGCACAACATTTCTGATAGAGGTTAGCTGTACTCCAATGTCTTAATAGATAGCGTAAATATACTGTTTAGCCACTGATTTTCAAGAGCTGTTTTACAAGTAAAGGTCTGTGTCTTCAGCGTGTCAGAGATGGAGATGCAGCTTATTTCACACACAGGGAACATGGTCTCCTGCACAACATGGATGGGAGAGGTAGAAATGCAGTGATTGCGGAGCAGGACTTCTCCACCTGTGCTTGTGCAGGGCTAGAGTCTATTTCTGGAGTTCTGTCAATGTAGCTCTCTCAGACTCACATACTGATTCATTTTGCTGTCAGTAAACTGTGTCACTTAATCAATGTGCAGAACAGAGCAGCACACTGCTGGACTGAACAACAAGAGCACGTATTAACTAAATGAATCATCTGCTGCTGTGTGCATGTAGTACCAGCTGCAGATCACCCTGTCCTGCTGCATTTAATAGCACAAGCTGGGACCAATCTGTTTTTTTTTTGTACACAGACATGCTCATTTTAACATGAGTCTATCTGTCTGTCTCTCTTCCAACATCTTTGTCTGTTTTACTGCGTGAGCCGGCCTTTATTTTAGCTGTGCATCTTTACCACTGCCTGTCTTCACAATTTACCTCTGCGTTTATCTATCGCTGTTTGCTCAATCTATCCACACACATATGTCTCTCTCTGTTGAATGCCTGAAAGCATAAAGAGGCCTTTATTCATTATGCAAATAAAAAAATGAAGGGTTGAATAGCAGCACAAAGCCTGGATAGACAGAGTGACAGCACAATAAATGATCTGCACTTGGTTTGCTGTTAAAAGTTATTAAATGTGGTGCAGACGGTGGTTTAAGACCCCAGCAGTGGCCCTGTTTTGCAGTAGGTTGCTTGTGGGTCAGGGAGAGCAGAAGAGCACACAGGGCAGGCTCCAGGAGCTACCCTATGGCACGGACTCCAGCGCTGGGCACCACTGGTGAGCTCCTTGCAAGTGTGCAGGGAGGACACAGACAGGTGTGGACTGGCATGCTCCAGCACCAGCAGTACAACTCCAGACTGCTGCTGCCAGCTCTCCCTCTGGACATTAGGACAGGGTGATAGCAGGATGATTGTTGTATCATAGCAGTGCTGACACCTGAAACACACTCACAGCTAATCAAACATAAACGTGAACATGTACAGTTACCTGTACTGAAAGTCATTATGTTAAGGAGCCATGGCAGTAGGTCAATGACAACAGGAAGTGCAACTTAAAACGTGCTTGTGTTACCTCATAAAACGTCCCAGTGCATCTCAAGCTGTAATGTTTCTTTCCCCCATCTAAAGGAAATTGCTTTGGTGCATATCTGTCCCCTGCCCCCATGTAGCTCTTGTCTTCTTGGGGTTGAAAGTGCTGGTTTATGACTCGGGGCTGGCCTAAGCTTGTCTTCGGTCTTCTGGCCCGGAAATGTGATATAATTTTGTAACATGTGACAAATTGCGCAATCACTGCATTCCTAAAAACACATACTGTACCGTGTGTCATTTTTCAGAGGAGAGTGGCTGCCCTCATCTCCTTTAAGGACAGGTAGTGGTTGATTAAACCTGAAGGGGCTCCACAGCTGAAACATTGTGCTTTTACTATCACAGTGCAGAGTGGAATTAACTACATTTTGCTGTGCAACTCTAATGCTGTCACAGTACAGTTCCCCCCCTCCCCTACCCAGACTTTTTCAGCACTCTTCATTCCTTTACAAAAAACAAGTGTGTTTTCCCTCCTGTTGGAGAAACCCAGGACATTCCTGTCCCATGTATAGCACCGACAGCAGGACAGGAGCAGCATGAGTCTCGTGGTGGTGTTGTGCTGCTCAAGCTGAGAGCAGATACGTCTGGGTCTAGTCTGGCCAGGTCATTGTTGTTTGTCCAGTCTCTCCTACTGCTGTTCTGCTGGTAAAAGACCATTCCAGTCCCACAGGGCCGTATCTCCAGCACAAAACCCTGTTGTTCATCACCCCCGGTGGGGGGGAGACTGAGGAAGAGTGGGGTGGAGGTGTCACTACATTTTCAGATGTGCTCATTGAAGCACATTTTGGAAGGGGAGTGACAGAGTTGGATACCATGTTTTTGATCCAGCACGCAGGCATTTAGATAACTAAAAATGTTCATTTAACGATAATTTGTTTTTCCACTACATTTTTTAGGCGTATTTACACAGAATTACTAGAAACCTCAGATTAATATTTAAAGTCTGCAAGAGTTCCTCAGAATATGTAACTTTTTAATTCTTGTAAGTGTCTCATTAAAGTGTTGGCTGCCTGAGGAGCATTATGTGTTGGTTTCCTTCTCTATCAGCCCTTCCCCTGAAGTGATTATGCTAATTGGTGTTTGATCAGATGATTAAATTATAATTCGATTAATCCTGAGCACTAAACGCTCTGAATACATTTGCGCCTGCCTGACTGGCTTGCGTCCCCTGTCACTGTGCTAGCACACATGAGAAGGGATGACCTGTAGTGAAAGAGAAACATTTTCCAACCAAGAAGAAAAGGTCTGCTGTTTGAAAATGTAAAGTGCGTGCCTTTGTGATGAATAAACAAGGCATTTTCTAGACGGGAACGATGAACAGGCTTTTGAAGCAAGCACAGCATAGCATAGATTTACACTCTAAATCGCACTGATTAAAGATTACTAATAAGATGAGAGGAGCCAGCTGCTGGGTTATTAATGCAGACAAACTGGAAAAGCTGTCCCTCTGAGGAATCGCTTCATCAGAAGTCAGCCGTTTATCATATTAATGCGAAGAGGTTCTGGGTACACTGTTTGGAATGAAATCTGAAGTTTTTTAAACATCTATCAGCACTTGATTTAATCAAGCCATGTGACCAGTTTCTCACATTAAAACGGTCCAAATTCTACCAAAAGATCATACCTATTATTGTTTCATTTAACATTGTTTTTAAGATGACATTTTTTCTTAAATGGATCACCTTCTTTTAAAGCCTTCTGGTGACTGGTGAAAGAGGTGTTTAATTACTCAAATCTGTTAACAATCATTAATCAGAATATTTCCCCTTCATATAAAGAAAAGGTTTACAACAATGCATTGATGAAATATTACTAGAACCTTTTTCACATGGGTAATTGTTAAAGTATACTCTCAATTCTTATTTCAAGGCATGGCTGACAGTCCATTTACTTTTCATGTCATGAATACTGTGCAGTTAGAAGATACTGTTTATACCCTTGTTAGTAATATAATATTACCTCCTAACCCCAAAATCAATTCAAGTCTAACTTTTAGCAGCAATCCAATCTCAGTCTCAGTGCTCCCAGTCGGCTTTTGTTTTCCTTAGATTTTTCCTCTAGGGTTTACCATACTTCTATTACATTAAATCATTGTTGCCTTTTGCAAAATATCATCTTCTAAATTTCCTCTTTATCACTGCTAAGAGTTCAGCGTATCTTTCTGACTGCCTGACTGGTGTCAGAAATTAGTCACACCTAAGCAAGCAGATTTTCAGTTTTTCTCCTTTGGATTTGATAACATGGAGAAACCACGTCCTGTAGTCTTTCAGGAGGTTCTGGCACTACTCAGTGGGGATTTTGGACAGTTCCTCCATGCAAAACCTCTCCTGCTCATTCAGATCTGCTTTCTGTATTCTATACCGCAAATGTCCTATTGAACTGAGGTCTGAGGACTGTAGTGAGCAATCAACACTGTTGATTTGATGAACCCTTAAGCATTTTGCAGCAATTTTGCAGTAAAATGTGTGGCTACTTTTGACATTTTCGGAGGTGGATGGAAATCCAGTACTGATAGTCTGACGATTTTTTGAAGTTTTCATTTATTTCTGCAATAAAATACCGCTCGCACACTTTAAATTTGCATTTTTCGCCAAATCTGCATGTACAGTACCTGCACGTGCATGCTGGTCTCTGCACAGCATGTAGGTGCTCATCTGCATCCCATCTTGCACTGGAAAACCTGAAGGAATAAAGGAATATTTAGATCCATGGCCCCATGATTCCAATAACAGCTCCAGGGGGCTTTAGCATGGGTTCAGATGCTTCTGCACACAGGACGTGAGGAAGGATCTTCAATATCCATTTTTTGCTCCTGTGAGCTGTTAATATCAATGAGCACATTTTATTTTTAATTATGTTGTCAGATATAAAATAGTGTTCACCCTGGTTTCACAGCAGCATAGACTTCCACTCAGACCTGCCTGGTGATCTTGACATGTGAGACGTAGCGGTGTACCACTGTGCGACTTTCAAGATGGAGAGTCTGGACCGCGGACTCCGCGCTCTCCGCCGGCTCGTGTGGGACCCGGGGGCTGCGGTGCTGTACTGAAAAGCTACCAGCGCGGCGGGCCGACCCTCCCCGCCTCCCTCTTTCCTTACCGCGCTCACCCCAGCAGGCCTGTCCGTCTGCGCGCCAGCTTCACAGTTCAAGCCGGCCTTTCAGCGGAACTGTTTCGGCAGATCACTTAAAATGACAACGAGTACCACGTACCTGCGTGGGATTTACCTGACGAGGCTTGGGAATAATGAACAGTAGTTGCAGCACGTGTAGTATTCCTAGCAGCGAAAGGCCACACTTCGTTTTCACTAAATTGTTTGTGCTTTGTACAATCTATCGGTCTGTCGTGCGTGGGGATTTAAAGAGCAGAGTCCTTCATCACTGCTTACAGATATCGAAGACACTGGGCTGGAACCTACAGCTTCATTCTCACCCGCTGCTCTGGCGGCACTGAAGCTGTCCTGCAGTCTTTCATGTCCTGGGCGCTCAGCGGAATGTGTGTGCGGCCGCATTCGGCGATCGTACCCAGTCTGCTGGAAAGGCTTTGTAAAAGCCTTATTATTATTATTATTATTATTGTTGTTGTTGTTGTTGTTGTTGTTGTTGTTATTGCTATATCAACAAAAACAAAACAATAATAATAGCAAGCTCTGGTGTTTTTATTTTAATTTTCGTGCACGGCATAACTATAATCGTTTTTGTGTTTTTTCTTTGAAATCGGAAAATTGATATCTTTGTTAATTAACGCGTTTTGTTTGGATTAATGAACATTTGGGAGATGGACGAAAATATTTCATGAAAAAAAAGTGTTTGAGGGGGATAAACACCGTGAAATATTGAAATTCGGGGGTGACTGAGAGAAACTCGCTCCCTTTAGGGGACCCAGAGACTAGTCATACCGTATGCTATGAAGGTCACCAGCTAGACTGCTCTAAGTTTGCTAATTAGCGTCGTACTGTAGTATCCAGCCAGGTGCTTGCGCACAGGGTTGCGTTTGTACTTCTGCGGCAGGGGGCGCTCTGTCGAATCCGGAGGAGACCGTTCTGGTGCGCCGGGGAATTGTGCTTAACATTTCAGCGCGCTGCGTTCAGATAAAGATGTCACAATCCACATGTAATTGGTGAATTAAAAGCCGCCATCGCTCGATTCTTTTTCGCTGGCTTTAAACGGTGACGCGCAGATCCGCAGATGGCAGCAAGCCCCCTAGTGAAATACTTCACAATCACAGGTAGCTCTGTCACCAAGCTCGCCTGTCGTCTCCCGGCGTCACAGAGCATCTGCGCGCTCGCCCGCCGTTGCCAGAGAGAGGTGAACCCTTTCCTTCTGTCGAATCGCTGTATATATGTATGAAAGCCAATTGCGAGGCACCGATCCCGCAAGCCGGTACGCGGCTGTAGCCGTGGGCAGGAGCGGGAGTGCCGGCTCGCACGGGTCGGGGACGGCCTTAATTACCGCAGGTCCGAGACTGGTGCTGCCTGCGCTGCGCTCTGATCTGGGTGACAGGGGAGACGATGGGCCGTGGTCACCTGACAAGCCAAACACCCCCGCTCCACTCCGTGCTGTTAAAGAGACGGCTTTCCTCCTCTTTCGGCGTTTGACGCGTTGGTGTTTCTCTGCAGTTCCTCACGATTATGCCGAACCAGCGTGCATGGGTAAATGCAGTGTGTAAAAAAAAAAAGACCCGTCGTTCCCTTGCTATTATTTCAATGCGCACTCTGTTATTGCTGGAGTGGTCGGTCAGTATTGATCGCACATTTACTTAAATGAATCGCTTCAGTAGTTCTGAAAGCGCCCGTGTGATGGCTGGTTACTCGCTGCCAGTTGATCAGTGGTGTTTGATTGAGCGGTCCGTAATTTAGACTGAAGGAGAGCGAATATTAAATGCCTTCTGTTTCGTTACAGTACAGTCCCAGGAGAAACTGGGCGTCTAGAGTGACTGCATATACATCATGGTGCATCATATTCATGTGTGCTAATAAATATAGTAACGTATGGTCTGTTTTCTTTAGGCCATAGCTGTTTGTGTCTGAGACTAACAAGTAGATTCACGCCTGTAGTTTTTCGTTTTCGCCATATATAATGTACATATCTGTATTTCTCCCCTGATGCCCGAAAGCGCTGCAGCGCGTTTGTGCTCGAATCTGTGCAGGAGTGAAGCAGGAAGTGACGCGTCACACACCTGGGCTCCGTGTCGAAGCGTCATGATCTGCAGTGGGCGTGTGTCAGGGCACCGGGGAGCTTGTGGTGGATAACCGAGGATATCACCTGGCTGGAGCACATTGCCTGCAGTGAGCTTGCTTGGACACACAAGCATACCTAATAAACCAGCCCTATTATTAAACTTTCTTTCTCTTTAAAGCTCTGGCTATGTAAGAGCGTGCAACAGCTGGAGATCTTGACAGTGCAACAGGCCGTCTGTTCCTCGGATGTGCTGGTCATGGTGAATGTCAGTGGAAGCGTTAAGAATGTACTGTAAGGTGAGAAACGACAGCCCATCTAGCCTGTTGGAAATTTAGGAGTTAATCGATCCAATTGATTGTTAATATCTGGCTAGTATGCGATACTTAGTCACAGTACAGCAGTTTTACCGGATAGTACCCCTGTATTCCTATTGCAGGGTAACAGGCAATGACCTTTACAGTTCGCTTGGGGCTTGAGGACGGTCACAGGTCTGTTATATTTCTTCTTCTGGTTTCATGTTTTTCGATATTGGATTTTTCATTGGGCTGTGGAGTGCGGACATGGCAGTGCTTGGGTCATGAAAGTAATAGTGAAGGTGACACGGGACGCTACAGAGCTGTTCCAGTGGCGCCTCGTGGAATCGGATTGATTCTGTGAAAGAAAAAGTAAAGTCCTGGGCAGAGCGCAAGACTCACCCCAGTTTCCATGGTGACGGGCAGACTAGAAAGCACATGACCTGCCCTGTATTGATCCCTGCTTATACCCCTGGGGGGACTGGAGAAACTGGGGTACAGTACCTCACTCAAGGTACTGGAGTGGTGTCTGCAGTGGGGATTCGAACCCACCATCCACCAGTCCAACAACTCACCACCACACTGTGCGACGCCTGTTTGATCATGTAAGAATTATTATAGACACAGTGAAACAAACCAACTGCTTTATCCCCGAGACACATCTCTGATGAGCTGTAACATGTTGAGTGTATTTTGTCCTAAATCACATTAAATCCCTCCGTAAATCCAGACAGACATCAGGAGACAATTATTATCAAGTTCCATCCTAATTTATAAAATAAACATGTGCAATCTGTTGAATATACTGCGAAGCTGCCTCTTGCTGTATGAATTTAATAGAGTGCTGTTTTTTTTACTTCTAAGTCCTTTAATAATCACGGAGGGAATAAACTCAAGAATTTTTTTTTTTCCCTGAGCTGATTGCTTGTCCTTTTTTATCAGAATTGTTTAAGCAATAGTACATGTGTACCCAGTCTTCTGGCTCGGAATCAGACTTGGCACAAATGTTTGCCTGGCCTGCGGTCAGTGAGGAGGGCTGTGTTTGGGTCAAGCAGGGGGAGTGACCCGCGTGAGCTGCGCCCTCTGCGTGCTTGGTTTAGACGCGCCGCGTGATGCTGGCAGGGATGCAGTGTGTGAGACCAGTCCCACGCTTCACCTGCACAGTGCAGCCCCCCTGCAGAACACATCTCGCCGCAGTCGTGTCTTTTTCCTTCTGCAGGTCTGGGTGCGCAGACCCAGTTCTGAAGCCTCCCGGAGCAGAAGGGAGGTTTCGGATTTCAGAGAGGGCTAGATATCGCACCATGGCGGGGCGGTTTTCTTCAGAACAAATGTGAAATTCCAGCGAGGCTCACGATCGCGGGCTCAGTGCTGTAGAGTTGTTTATCAGTCTTACATGGGAAGATGGGTTTGAAAAGGTAAACTGTACCATACTACAATGTGTGCTCTCAGACACAAAGCCTTTTCTGTAATATGGCATCATTCACCCATAATACACACGGGGTTTAATTTAGGATTATCTGAATGTAGTTTAAGTACCCTGGCTGCTTGTTTCATTGTGGCTGTGCCTGGTTTATTTTCAGCTGCCTTTCAGGGTGCTAGTGGATAAACGGAGGCCTCTACGGAGGCTGCTCGTTTTGCTTGAGGGGGGCAGGCATATTATTTTCTATTTGTAATTTGTTCATATCATTTTTTAACTTTGTAACCGTGCAACTGCTCAAATGAGGCCAGTGGGTCCTCTAACAAGCTCAAAGCTGCTTACAGTGCAGGGTGTGGCCAGGTCATAAACCAGCCATACAGTATATGACCAGGACTTCTGTGCGGCCCAGAAGCATTTCTAGGTCGTACAACAAACTGTGTGGAAATTTTTAACATCTTCATCAGCTGTAGAGAATGTAGAAAAGTGTGTGTGTCTTCACAGGTTCGTGCTAGAGGGGCGTTCTAGTTTTTACCACAGTGTTCCCCCCTCATGGGCACTCACACAGGGCACGGGCATGGGCACGGCAGTCTCCTGTCAGGGAGGAGGTGACTGTGAGGCCTGGGGAAGCACAGGGCATTCGAGGCAGCTGGAATTGACAACTAGATGCTCACAAGTGGAGGATAAAGCAGTGACACAAAAACTGTGCCATCCATTACGTCCTGCTGATAAGGACAGCTTTAAAATCAAACAGTCTGCAGGCTTCCAGCTTTGCCGACAGAAAAAAAGCCTAATTAATTATAGATGCAATGAATACATTATTGAACAGTATCACTTATTTCTTCTTTATGGTTCAGCTCATGAAAAATTATGTCAATTAGAAATTTTCACTCAGGTCGTTGAGCAAATGGTAGCTTTGAAATGGGCCGTTTGGGCACAATGACCGTAGGCCTTTCTGGGTGGCTTCTGTTTGGAAGAGCTGCAAATCAGGGAGGAGGAGAGATTTAAATTGCTCTGCAGGTGCAAAACCAGGGTCCTCCAAAATAAACTCAAAGAAATGTACACGGTCAGGCCAAAAACCAACGTATGAAGAATTAATTCTGTGTGGACCAGCCCAGTTATCTGCTTAGTCCAGCCCCTCCCTCATCAATGGATGTAGCTGTTACGGCCAATTTCTCTAAGAAGGAATTTCTTTGTTTATAAAGGGTGCTATACAAAGCAGCCGATTATGCAGTGTTCCTGCCGCTGAAGAACATAGAATAGTCTCTTGCAATTTTGCAAGAGTCATTCATTTACAAAACACATAATTGGGTTCTTGATAGATAACCTCTCTTTGTTTCTACAACAAATTAAATACCACCTCTATGAAAAAGGTGTGCTTTTAAAAATCATCTGTCTTCTTTCAAAAACTGCCTTCAAATCAACATCTAGCTTTGTAGCTCCGTGCATATAAATACTTTATCTTACAGAAGATGAGATTCTAAGCATGTAGGAAGATTTTTTTTGTCCGAGATTTTGCAACTTCTATTTTGCATTTTTACACCAAATATTTGAACAATATAAGAATGCTTTTGAGGGTCATATAATTAAAAAAAAACTTGTACAAAGCAAGATGATAACAAGCTGGAGATACTATATTGATACAAGGCACATTCATTTTTAATTTATTTTTCTTTCTTTTTAATATTTCAGAACACATAGGCACATTTTTGGTCCTTTTCCTGTGTTTGTACTGCATTACCACCAGACCGACAGAAACTACTCTCATATTCCCAATCTCAGACATCTGTATTAGAATTTCACTGGGCTTTTGATGTATTATTTTCATGGAGTCCACAGGAGATGCTCCTATAAATTCACATGTGCAGTACTCACACATTCATGAGCAAAATGAGAGATTTAATTTGCGGCACTTTTTTAAGAAGATTCAATATTTATCAATAATAAGAAATATCAATTTTCAGGTGGTTTTATGTATCTTTAGGAGCTAGCAAGGTTTTCGGCTTTATGTTTCTGGAAATATTTTACAGAAATACTCAAAAATATAATAATATTATGAAACAAAATAGTTTTCTTTAAATTATATAAATAAATATTGAATTGTGTGTAATTATTGCTTTGAGATATTTGCTTTGCAAGTAGCCAAAGTCACTCACAACAAGAAGTCTAGTCCTTGGACAGCTTTCTCTGGAGTTTCTAAACCATTGAACATGTCCCATCAGTTCTTCGTTTGAATTTCTAGTGGGAGAATCATAAATAAGCATAAATAAGCCCATATGTCCCTTTGAGGTTAGTGCCATGTGGTAGGGACAAACCATACGTTCTTCAAAAAGAGTTCTATTCGCAATTGTGCTCTGTTGCTTAATCCAATGTGAAAATTTGAAGGTAATTGCCGATTTCTGCTGGTGATTGTGGTGTTTGGAACAGTCCCGTTTATTAACTTCTAACAAGGAAGAAATTAACTGTGTGTTTGGATATGTCCCCTTGACCAGGACCAGAATGCTGTGCCAGGCACTAGTGTGATCCACCTTGTGCCTTCTGGTACAGTCACACACTTCCAGTCAGGAGGTGCAGTCTGAGCCTGGAAGCCAAGCTAAACAGCTGATACACAGTCAAAGCAAGTACTTGTTAAAACAAAGATACTTCTTGAGATATTTATATACTGTACAAGTACAGTATGTTTTCTAAACCATCAGAGATTTGCAACATACTGTACCTGTTGGTTTGCTGGAAATTAGTTGATTTCATTTCATGTCCTTCTTCTATCCTCATGTCCTTTTGTAAGGGCTAGGGAATAGCCCATTTGCACAGTGTAACCTGCAGTGCATTTCATATCAGCTCCACAGGGCATTATGTGACTGCATTAAAAATATGGACACATCGTTTAGTGTTGCTACGTCAACTGCAATAGTCCTATGGAGGAACTATGGGATTTCTTTACGTTTGTTTTGCTTCTGTCATCAAGTCCGTTTCACAGGTTTAGTGCTAACCTGCTTCAATAGCGATGTTTTTACATGTGTGTACTCTGTGTCTGAAGGGCCCACAGAAGGGAGGGTGATTACAGCACTGCATAGAGGGACCAAGTCATACCAGCCTGGGGTGCTCAATAGGGTCCTGAAGCGTGTGCCTCTTCAGGGCAAAAACATCTATATTTTTTATGTAAAAGATATTTAAATGAAAGCTGAATCAAAAGCATGGGAGTCTCAGGTCCATCCACTGCATTCGTGGAGCCTTCATCAAAAATTAGCAGGGCCATTTCTTCATTCTGTTAACTCTCTCTGGGGACAGATTGCATAGGCAAAGATAGGTGTTTACAGCCTTCAACAGATCTTCACAACGTCTCCTCTTAACACATTTTCTACATACTTGAATATCCTTGAGACACAGGCTGCTGTTTTTGGTGCTAGTGCTCAATGGCCTGAGTGCGGTGATGGTTGTGCTCTTCCTCAGCGTGCAAGGCTGCTGTGTGGAACTATGACAGGGTAGAGAGACAGGAAAGGCGAGTCAATCCTGAGGTGATCTTTAGTGCAGTAGGGCTTGAGAGGAGAGTTGCTGTTTTTTCTTCCCAGTCTGCAGTCTGGGGGAGGCTATGGCACGCAGAGCAGAGAGGGCAGGATGTTGGAAGCAGAGCTGACATGCCGCTGCCCCTCTCCTGAGAGCCACACACAAGCAAGCGCGCTGCTGAGTGCTTTCTTCCTTCTCCTCTCATGTACCTTGATAAAAAATTTAAAAATGAATGCTTTCATATTGACACTGACTTAAGCATTTCACCCTCTCTGGTTTTATTGTCTTAAGATATAAGCTACCCTAAAAGCAGGGTTAAATATTTGATGAGTTTGTTAAAAGCGAGTAAAAACACAGGCTCGTAGCTATCACTTTGCCTTCTTCGAGCTCAAAGCTTTTTCTGTTCATCACCTGTCATATGTTTGGACCGAAGGGGGAACTTTGTTGTCTTCCTGCTAATTGGAGGGCAAGTATGTGGTAATGAGGCCATTTTTCCTGTGCTCAGGAAGTTAAAGAAGGAATGGTGTGCATCCCAGGAGGTTGAGTTTCGATTGAAGTTATTGACTTGCTCTCAGGAAACAAAAGTTTGAAGGTGCATTCTCCGTGTCAAAGCAGTATCTGGTGTATATTCTATTTCTAAAGTAATTGAGAGACCCATTTACATCCAGCTGTTTTGTGTTTGCATGCCTGTGGTATGGTGTTTTAGTTGTGTGCATGGAGTGTGTCGTGCTGATTGTGTTCTCATGGTGTGTTGTGTTGTTTGTGTGCCTGGAGTGTGTCGTGCTGATTGCATGTTGTTCCTTGTAGCTGTCAGACACCGAGGGCTGGTAGCTGATGGAGCTCCAGTTGATGGCTGGCATTGGGTTTCATTTGCCACCACTGATCTCACGACCCTCCTGTGGACCTGAGGCACAGCTGTGGTGAAATATCTGCAATTCTTAGAGGAATGCTAATTCCATATTTAATTAAATAGGTAAATAATAAACTGTGCAAGAAGAAAATTGTTCCTGCTGTTGGAGGACACTGGCAAGTTCATGCATCATGCTGTTCTTTTTTAGGAGACCCCAGGTGGCTGTAAAAACAAGAGTGGGTGTACAACATGAGTCATTTATAAGCTAAAATTCCATATTACTGGTGTTTGACAGATTTATTCACATGAACCCCATATGCAGAGCTCATAGTATTTCCCAGGAGGCAGCAGTTACAGGGAGGCATCACTTTGGATTCTGAGCATTCATTCAAAAATTAGAGTCATATCACCCATGCAGCTGCCAAGAAAAAAATATTTTGTTGCAGACAACTGAGCTCATTGAGAATTGTATGTATTTTAAGGCACCAGTTTGTTCTCTAGTGATGATTTAAAGTAAAAGGTACATGTGGTCGCATGGCTGGCCTGATGCAGCGCAGTGCGAAGGGTTCAATGCCCTGAATTCCCAGCCTGGAGAGTCATGGCCGATGGCCCTGCCTGATAAGAGTGCCATCCGGAGATGGACTGACTGTGGACGGACCACTATGTTCATTTAGTTTATTATTTAAAACAACTGAAGAATAAATAAAATGAACTGTGGTGATTTAAAAAAACAGGACTATCACAACAAACTGTATGGTAATCTTTAAAAAAAAGTATAACATGATTTGAGACCTGTTGTTACTGAAATAATTATTCCCCTTATGCATTAGGACTATGCAATCACGGCCTTGCATGAAAATGAGCTAGAATAAAGACCTCAGGGGACTGGACTGAATTTCAAATGTAGTATATCTATTGTGAGTAAGAATATGGTTTCCTCTTTACAGGAAGTGACCTGGACTGAGAGGTGTGTCCACATGTGGAAACAGCAGCATGTCCTAATAAGTGTGCAGCAGTCATGTCTTATCTGGGCTATAATTTGGCAAAGAATGCAATAGCAGGCAGGAACTGGAGCCCTCAGACCCTGCCAGCATATTCTCTCAGGCCACAGAAAATTTCTGTCTCTCGCTCAGCACAGCTAATTGGTGCTTATTAAACATAACAAACCACTTAAGCAATCTTGATTTTCCATTTACCTTCAATTATGAGGGCTTACACCTCAGCTCCTGCTTTTCTTTTTTTTACTGTTTCTTTTAAGTATTGATGAGTGTGTCGAAAACATATGTGTGCTCGTGTGTGTGCTAGCCCTTGTGTTAGCCCATGTGTTATCGCATGTGTGCTTGTGTGTGTGTGCATACGTGTGCATGTGAGCCTATGTGCATGTATTTGTCAGTGCGTGGTAGCCCATGTGTGTACTTGCCCATACACGCATGTTTGTGTACTGTAAGCATCCTAGCTGTGTGCTAGCCCTTGTGTAAGCCCGAGTGTGTGCGCGTGTGTGTGCGCGTTTGTGTGTGTGTGTGCGCATGTGTGCATTAAACCAATGGAGCAATGCAAGAGTGGAAACTGCTGCGATTTGAAACCTTGTTAGAAATTTATGAAGTGCTAAAATGTTTTATCCCCAGGGATGGGATTGCCAGCTGTCACTGGTGAGCCATTCGCTGCCTGCCTGCAAGTCAGAGACAGACTGAGACAACAGGGCTAGGCACAAGGCCACATTCAACAATGAGCACACAGGCACTGTCTGGAAATTAACCGCTTAGCAATTAGCATGAACTGCAGTGAAAGTAATTCATCTTCCTTCTTGTTCCCCAGCATATCCACACACATTCATACAGCATCAACACTCATGTTTTGAAAAAGATTTCTGGAACTTGTGGCCTTAATTTCGAATATCAAATGACATATGACAAAAAAGACACCTGTCTTCTTTGTTGTTGATGGACATGAAAGCGTTTCATTTTGTTTTTCTGTCCTGAGTTTTTCTCCTGGTTCCTAACCCTTCCCAGCACAGACCACGTCATTATACAGCAGAATTTGGACACATAATAAAGTGATCCAAGACAAATTAACTTAATTGTCTTCAATTCAGTAATTCAGGCCCCACAAGCAGACCCCTATCCTCATCCTAGCGCTAACCTAGCCTCTATATCTATGGACACTACATCTAAAGAACCTCAGTTTATAGTAAGTTGATTTTTTAAAGAATATCCGTTCTTAATCTAAAGAGTAACTGAAGGCCTTTCTCCACTGTAGAAACTCCACATGTATGTTGTACATTGTAGATCTCTTTTTTTCCTGGCCTGCTGTGCTGCTGAGCGTCATCACCGTCCGAGTGCTGGAAAAGATGAGGGAAACTAAATGAGCAGGAATGAGGGAAAAGCAGTAAAAGCAGCCAAGAAGCAAGAGTGTGTTTCTGACTGGCACTGTTGGGCAGCCTGATACTGTGACGTGACCGGCTGACCGCAGAGTGGTCAGGGATTAAGGCATTCCCTGACCTCACTTGTCTGACATTTTGTTCTAAAATTACAATTTTATTTAGTGCTCTGTTGCTTTATTTCCATCGTGATTCAGGGTGGCACTCATCGGTTACACGTCTGCACCTTGGTCTTCACTGACTTCAGTGGCAGTGTTGCGCAGTGTTGCGCAGTGTTGCACTGGCGGAACTCCTCTTTCAGGGATCAGCTGATGTAAGTCATGTGCGGTGCTGGACAGTGTGTCACCACACATACTCAGGGTCCCAGCTTGGGAGAACACTAATGTAAATAAATCTGCTCTTTCTGCTGCTCTGTGATGACTTCCAGGTTTCTGAAGCACAGCAGCTTTTACCAATGGCTGAAAAGTGCAACTAAAAAAATGATTAGAAGCTGGATGCAGGCTGAGAGTCTTATAAGAAATTGTTCTTGAGTGAAGGAGTGCAGTCTGATTGCAGTTGTAGTGTACTCACTGTGACAGTGTGGTCAGGTGTCTTTTCTCATTTACCACTATGTTAGAGTGTGACCTCCTTCACTCATTTTGTATTTGTTCTGATTGGTAAAATGTGTTACAGAGGTTATAAAACTAAATTCCCTGAAGCTGTGTCTTAAGGCCAAGGGCGTGAGCTATGGTGTTGATTTTTTTAATTAAGCACTCTGTCCACTGTGGCACTGGAGATTTTAGTCATTGGTCATGTTTCATGACTTTTTACTGAAATTCCTCAAACCAACAAATCAAAACAATTTCCTTTTCATTCTCAGAGTAAGATGAAGGTCTTAATTTCACATTGAGCTGCCAAGTACATTCAATTAATCCTCAGGAATTAGTTGTCGGTATTATTTACCAGAATGCAGCTGAACAAAGTGAATCCGTCTTTTCTAAAACATCTGCAGCAGAACAGGAGGCTCTTCCTTACACAGAGAATTGTGGGCGTGTGGAGCAAGTTGTCCAGCCATGCTGTTGAAGACTGTACCCTGTCTTCCTTCAAGAAACAGCTGGATGTCAACTAGTTTCTAAACAAACTGATTAAATGTGCAGAAAACCCTCCTCTCATAACCCTTCTTATGTTTTTATTTTAGAATTCAAACTTATTTTCTAGATTCTTATTCAGACTCTCTCCTGTCAGCATGCTGGGCTCTTGTACAAGAGAGGCAGTGGGCAGGATAGCCCTGTGTGTAAACGTCAGACTGCTGCTATAGTAGTCCTGTCAATTTGACTAAAAATAGCATTAGGTTGGGGCCTCCTGCCAAAGCTGAAGTTAATGATGAGTCAGGGCTGAATTATTTTACAGGTCCTGATAACCCCCTCCCCTGTTTGCCTTTTCCTCCGTTCTCCAGGAAACCCTGCTGTCTGTGCGGCGTGCTGAGTCACGTCTCTGCCCGAGCAGGGCTGTCCTACCCACAATCCCCCTCACTCTCAGGACTGGGATTGGATCGTTATACTGCGCTGGGTCTCTCAGGTTCTCCTGCGCCGCGTGTGAAAGGCCTTGGTGCCTCGCGAGCGTGACGTGGTGCTGCCTAAAGCTCCTGGTTAGGAGTGCTTGGCTGTGGACCTGGGAATTGAAGTGCATCACATTGATCAGTTAATAAGATCATTTCATAAGACCGACACAAGGGTGAGGCAGATGATGCTCTACCCAAAATGAAATAGAAAGAGTTAAAATGGTATACACACAGTGTGTAGACAAAGCAGTTCCGAAAACACGCTGATGGTGTGTGTTTACAGCAAATGAGAGCAGTTGGCAGACCGCTTGGCCAGTGTGAGGGGCTGGAGCGTCAGGGCAGAGAATGGGAACGGAGAGCTGAGAGGTCACAGGTGGTCACAGGTCTCAGCAGTAATATTACCGAATATACTTGGCAGCACTCACTGCAGCGTCTGAAAACAGGCTTTCTGAGGCTGATTGATGTGATACTTTTCTGCCCATCACTGTTTAAAGGCTTTTTTCCACCTGTAAAGGGATTTTCATTTAGCTTTAATTAACAAATAAATTGTTTGCATCAAAAATTACAACAAACAAGCCCTTGTCAAGCATTTGGGCTGCTTTGCTGAATCTACTTGCCACTCAAATGCTGCCATTGAAGGTAGTGAATTTGATTCCCCACTCCTGTGGGCTCATTCATCACCTGCTATTAGTGAAGTATATTCAGCACTAGGTTACGGAAAGAAGCATGCATTTCTAACCTCTGATGGAATTAAAAAATATGGAGACCAGATCAGACTTTTTATTTCATCTGTTCAGGACAGCATCTTCAGAATCTGACTTTAATGTAATTCAATATCATATGTATGTGAAAACACATACCTTTTATTAAAACACAAGAAAGAGTTCTTCTGTCAGTCCACGTTTGTTGAAGAATGTTTTCCTTGCAAGAAACTGGATACCATGGTAGAGCATTGATTTGGATGCTCACGAGGACAGGCTGGGTTTCTCTTCAGACAGAGTAATGTGAGCCAGTGTTCCTCCTTTGTGCAGTAACGATCTGTGTGCAAACATGGTTATCAAGTCTGGGGCAAATAGAGCAACAGCAGGCGTTTATCTGAAATGCCAGGGTACTTAAGGAAAGGTCAATTATCTAGGCAGGATAAGGTTTAGAGCCATTTTATAGTAACATAAATGAAATAGTGTATATGTTGGGAGCTCACTGTCGAAACAAGGGCTTGTCCTGTAATGAGAGAATGGAGATTATTGTTGTGGGACTGTTGTACTGTATGTGTCTGTTTGCTACTTGTTCACAGAGGGTGTAAATGGACAACTGACTCCAGCAGACTGAATCTGGCCCCCTGGGTCTAGTTGTTTGACATGGTTTCACACTGTAGCATTTCAACACAAGGAGCTAAACTGATTGTCCATTGGCCAATGGTCTCCATTTTTTAGCTGGATTCCAAAGTGCTTGGCCACCCAGTACTGCCTCATCTGGGCCACCAGTACTGCCTCATCTGGACCACCAGTACTGCCTTATGCAGCAGACCATTTTTCACACTATTAATCTTTCAACTGAGGCAAGTGGGTGCTTTTATAAATAAGAATAAAACAAAAAGGGAGAGAAAAGTGTGAATGAGAGCAGTCAGACTTTATCTTAAATCTCACTCCATCCAAAACCGTACCTGATGTTTCTTTGTTTTTGTTCATGTCTTGCAGTTTTCAGTGAAGACCTACTTTCCAGCTTGTACTTCGTCAATGCATCTCTGCAAGAGGTAGTGTTTGCGAGCACCACAGGGACCCTGGTGCCCTGTCCCGCAGCAGGCGTGCCCCCGGCAACGCTCCGCTGGTACCTAGCAACGGGCGAGGAGATCTACGATGTTCCAGGGATCCGCCACGTCCACCCAAACGGCACTCTCCAAATCTTCCCCTTCCCTCCTTCAAGCTTTAGTAACCTAATCCATGATAACACTTACTATTGCACAGCAGAAAATCCTTCAGGGAAAATTAGAAGCCAAGATGTTCATATTAAGGCCGGTGAGTGTCTCTTTGTCTGCTCGTATACTCGTGTCTGGATGCATTAGTGGTTGGGTAGCCATGTCAGACTGCAGGGACAGGGAGACTCGGTGGCCAGGTAAAGATCTGGGGCTCCCATCTCCCCGCCACAGGGGAACCAGGCAGAATCTCAAACAGCTGAGTCACCTGCTCCCCAGTTTAAGTGTGTAACATGTTTAATGGCTGTTTATTCAAAGCCGTCTTTAAGAGGCAAAGCCAGTGCTACACACCTGCCTAGCTGTTACCCTGGCTGAAAGCTCCTAAAATTTATGTAAAAAAAACAAAACTGACCCATAAGTTTTGAAACTTTGAAAGCCCTACCATAGTTTTGATAAAAAAGGCGTGATGGTGAAAAGTGCAACATGAATTTCAGTATTTGTTATTAGAGCTTGAATAAGAGTAAGCCCCTACCCCCGAGGTAGCCAATGGAGTTTCATTTAAAATACATTTCCGATTCATGTTTTGGAGCTGCAGAGGAGTGAATTACAAATATTATGAGGTTCACAAAGCTAATCTCAGTACAAAAATGCTGACATCCATCCTAAAAGATCTCCCAGCACCTTTCTCTAGCAGTGTATTTATAATCCAGCAATCTACCGAGTCCTTGTTTTGGGATATATTTTGCAATCTCGTGTTTGCGCTGCATTAATGCCAGATCTATCCCCTCCTGCAGTTCTACGGGAGCCCTATGGTGTCCGAGTCGAGGACCAGAAAGCCATGAGAGGCAATGTAGCGGTCTTCAAGTGCATTATCCGGGCCTTAGTGGAGGCCTACATCACTGTTGTGTCATGGGAGAAAGACACAGTCTCAATTGTCTCAGGTAGGACCCTGTTCTGTTTTCCTTGCTGGAAACTCGCTGGAGTTTGACCTACGTCTACACCCCTGTACGCTGCGGGGTGTTTTGCTTGAACAGTGTGGGGGGAGTCCCTAGTTCAGGGGTACAGGAGCAGCAGCTCACCTTCCAGAGCCTTCCAGACCCAGGCTCTGATCGCTAACTGCTGCTCTCAGTGTCTGAGATGCTCTTCCAGTATGTGGGCTTCCTGATCAATGTTGCGTGGTACAGCTATGCTTTTGAATTGTTTTGCATTTATTCCCCTGTTAAAGAAATGCATTTGTTTTGCCATGACCTCTTAAGGATGGGAATATCTTTACCATTATTTAATTGTGGATTACAATGGCTTTCTGTATAAGAAACAAAAGCAAGATTTTTTTTTTCTGTATAAGAAACAAAAGCAAGATTTTTTTTTCTCATAAGTTATAAAGATTATTTTCCTGCCAAAACTCTTTGTTTTCAAGAGATTTGGTCAAAGGTTTTGGACAAATGTATGAATAGATGTTTTCCATATGTAGGTAATGTGTAGATGTTATTTAGATTTTGGTGTCAATAGAAAATACAGTATAGTTACTGTATTTTGACCTAATTAGTTGTATTATTATAAAGAAAAACAAGTTGGCATTTTATATTGGTTGATTGAAGATATTTTGCTTTTTAGAACAGATACTTTAATTATTATGGTTAACTAGATAGTACAGTATATGGGTTTCATTTCAAGTGTAACTTTTGTTTTGGGCTGTTGATGTTCAGTGTAGAGATTATAGGGGTTTGAAAAGTGTGATAATAAACAGACGAAGATCTTTTGTTAAAACACCATTGAATGCAGTCTTTCTGATGAGAGAAGTGGCTGCTCCTCAGCAGGAGAGTTTGTGTGTCTGGTTGTGTTCTTATGTGTGTTATTATTTTCACTGGGAAGGCTCCATCATCATGTTGTGTTGTTGCTGGTTTGGGTTTTGTGGAGGAGAGTTGTTTTCAGAGCTCAGATGGAGCTCTGTCCTGGTCTACTAAAGTGTGCCAATTGTGTCACTGTGCTGCACTGTATTGACCCAGTTATTCCTCAATTGAAGCCATTGTGTGACTGGCTTGGTAATTTACATCTGATAAATGGAGCACTCTTCTCTTCAATAGCGTGTCCCTTGGGGCAATTTCACTTCACATGGGGCATTTAGCACACTCAATAGCCACGCTGATAACGTGCGTGGACGGAGGGCAAATGCTGAGTTTTGAATTTATTTACTGAAGCACAGAGGAATCCATTAAGAAATCTATATCAATCTGTTTTTCTTTCTGTAATAGCTTTGTCATTATAGCACTCCAAATACAGTAGAGTTTAATTCTTTTTAAATGATGCTAGATTCTGCAATGGAGAATACGGTATGTACAGCACTGAACCTGATGCGGTAGCCTCCTAATTTATTCATATAAAATTTATTTTGATGAACTGTAACTAAATGTAAATATACGGTATATACCGTAGGATACTAATATAATGGCCACCATGGACTATTGAAAAGGTAGGTTTTCTCAAACTTTAAATTTCTTTGTCCTGTTTAGAACAGATCTCAGTCAAAGATTGGCCAGTTTATTTTAGCCAATATCTGACCCTTTGTTTCATCACAAATTGATGTTACAACAGCAAAAGAGGACAAAGCCTACAGTATATCAAACTCAATGACCTAAAAGTTAACAGAGCACAAATTCCGTATTCTTTTTTGGTCTCCAGTGGAACATTACAATTTTTTTGGCTGACTTTTCTTTCCAAAATAACTTACACTTGTACCCATTGTTACAGATGAGTATTTTTGCTGGAGCAGTTTGGGTGAAGTTCCTTGCTCAAGGATGAAACAGCGGTGTATCACCTTGGGTTTGACTGTGACTCTGAGCGCTAGGAAACTTTTTAGTTGAAACTGCGTTAAAAAACATTTTTTTCTGAGAGCTCAAGAACAGTGAGGCTTTTCTCATGGAGAATAGAAGAAAAATTAATAGCACACCATCATGCTTTAATCCAGTATATGTAGCTGTTGTATGCCTCTGTGTCTCTCTGTTCTCCCAATCCTCCAAGAAGAAAGTCTGCTGTCTTTTATACAGTACATGGCAGGGCCAGTCTCCTCTTGCTGTTTCAATGGGTTTATAGTGTAAAGGCAGTAAGCATCTAGGCTCAGTTGTCTTATTCAGAGAATGTGCAGAGTATGGCATATGCAGAGAGTTGTGAAAGAATGACTTTCAACAAACTACTGGGTAAAACAGGCCTTTTCTGTTGTCAAGCTGAAACACTTGAGATACTATACGTCTCTGACCCTGTCGATCAATGAAACAGAGTGCAATATTTTGTCTTTTGTAACTTCTTGGTTGTTTCTGGAAAATGCATTGTCCTGTTTCCAACAGCTTCAAAACATTTTTGAAAGACTACTTTTGTAACAAGCAAGTACAATTTTCAGCAGAAAAATCTTTTCTTTGGGCTCTCAGTTCTTCTTGAACTTATCAGAATGACTGTGATTAGTCCAGTCATGCTTTGTTGTTAAATATTTGATGATAGAAGCATTCATTGCATGTGCAAATGTGCCTTTTCTTGCATTTGATTTAGAGACGGGTGGTTCCTTCGTGTTGGAGATCAAGGCTTGTTAAGTGTGTGGACCAGCACAGCTTTGTGTTCTAAACTCACAGCAGAATGACCCCACTGCTAGTCTGCCGCATAAATTCAAGGGTTTTCAGACTTACGCCTTCAATGATTCATGAAAAAAGACAGGGCACTTGGTCTCATAAGGAACAGAATAAAACTATCCTACCGCTGAGATAAATAATTCATTTTTATTGCACATATTTGTTAGTTATAGTTCACCATAAGCACACTTCCTTGCCCCCTCGATCCTATACTGGGATCTGACCCACTTTGTAACTAATGAAGTGAAAACTCAGTGCATGCACTTGAAAAGCAATCCCATACCGTTTTCACCCAAACCCACTCTGCAGTCTAAACAGAATACAAATTTTGGTAGGCACAGTCGTTGCACTCTTACCCTGAGCTTACCCTGAGGCGGTGTCGCGACCGGCCAGCGCCAGCGGGACAGACACTGCACACATCACCACCACATCCTCATCCCTCCCAGGGCTGCTTTCTGCTCAGCGTGAGGGACTGCCCTCAGGGGTGGAGTAAAGCAGCGCTGTGCAGGTCTTGTCCGAGGTGCAGTTTTGTATTCAAGGCCGGTTCCTTAAGCCAAGGTCCAGAGCGAACACGACCCAGAACGAGCTCCGATACAGTGTGTCGTGTTGCACTCCCAACACGATTTCCACATTGCTGTTCTTCCTGTGTGTGGTTTTCGTGATGAATTCTTTGTTTATTTTGCATTATTTTGTATTCTTAGATCCCAGTCCAGCTTTGCAGCATTTATAAAGTGATTAGAAACATGAAGTTTGTTTGGGAGAAAGGCCAAGGAGGTCAAATTGGAACTGTTATTACCGTGTTTCCATAGTTAAGTCAACTCAAGCTTGACTGAATTATCTGAAATTATACTGTTAATATGTAGCAAGTCTGCAATTCCCAGTGTGATGTCACCTGTGATGGGTGCTGTCGTACTGTATATGAGATGAGAATTAACAGAAGAGTATGAGAAATATCTCCAGATGAGATACTGTGAGATAAGAAAAGGACAGGAGAAGGTCCAGTGCTGAATTTTCCTTCAATATATATTTCCTACAATATATATATATAGATTTTTATCTTCTTCTTATGGGACTGAAGCTTTCTTTTCATTGCTAGAGCCTTGTTGCATGTTTCAGCCCTTTAAATCCTTAATTAACTATTTTGATGATTGTATTTTCCCTCAAGCAGAATTAATCTGAGGTGACCTTGCGTAGCAGACATGGCTCATAGAATTCAGTTGCCTGAATTTGAAAGAGGTGATCTTGTCAGGGTGACAGGGTGGCAGGGTCTTTGGGTGCTAAGGGTGCACACCTGTGTCCTGTGCACTAGGAAAACACGGTCTTGCAATGCAAACAAGCCTGGTTCAAAGCTCCACAAGCCATTTCATCTCAAGACCAGGGCCACTCCTTTTGGCTAATAAGCTTGCTCTGGCGGACTGGTTAAAAACATTCAAGTTATCCCTGCAGGAAAAAAAAAGTATAATTGCATAGTGGTGCATAGCGCAATTAAGCAGCAGTGATGGAAAAAGTGAAGTTAATTATAATATGAATTACTTCTCAAAATAAGGACCGCTTAACATTTCTATGAAGCCTGTTCTATTAAAATCAGAATGAGTGCCGTAGCTCGTAAGCCTTGGCGTTGTTACCAACATACCATTAACCTGTCATGTATTTTTAAATCTATCTTTGCTTTCAAATTCATCGCTTCACACTTCTTTTCTGTTCTTTGATTAATAATTGACTTAAAAATTAATAGGGGGAGAAAACAAAAGCAAAGTGCCTGTTTCTAAACTCGTGGTAACTCGCTGTGTGCTTTGCGTGTGTGTGCTCATACCTTGAGTGTGTAGACTCGTGTGTGCGCTTGAAGAGCTCGCTGGAGCTTCTGAAATGATGCAGTCATGTGACCGCAGGAAAGGACCGTCTGTCTTCTCCGTCTTCTTCTTTTTAATTTTCCCTGCACAAAGCCGGTATCAGTGATCAATTCCATCATAATATGGCCATGAACTCGAAAGAAGATATCGATCAACCTCACGCTCTCGTATTCCCAGTGCTAATGAACAGGATACAGGGAAAGGGTGCTCTTATTGAGCCGTTCTCCTCTGGCAGGCAGTGCTGGGAGGTTGTGGTGCAGTCCCAGCGCCTCAGGATATGTGCTCTGGCTTGTCTGCTGCTGCCCTGCTGACACCCCAGGGCTGGTTTGCTGCAGAGGCTCCGCTGGTCAACCGCTGAGTGAGCAGATTTCTCAGACAGAAGAGCTGTGGCCAGGTGATCTAAGCGAGCCCTCTTCCTTATTTATTACTTCCCTGCGCGCATGTTAATCGTTTTCTCTGCAACAGACTGCGGGGAGGTTAGCAAGTAAAAACACTTGGGGTCAGATTAAGTTCAGGATCCGCTTGGCCCCTGCCAGCTTCACCATGGTCACTAGCATCTTCCCACTATACAATACAGTAAAGGAATAAATCTTCATATACATTTGACTGGGGACACTTTCTAATTAGGCCTATGATTTTGCCCAGTGGGCCAAATTCATATCTCTATGAAAGTGAATGCTCTGCATAGATAAACCTCTGGTTACATTGTTTTTCATCAGTAGCCCTAAACGATATGAAGATCAAGGTATGATGATCCAACTGTATTTAACAGTGTATGAGTAATATCTATCACATAAGCCCTGCTTGGGATCAGCATTGTAATAATCATTTCTTCTTAGAGGGTCTGCTTGGTACGAAATCATCCATTAGGTGGAATAGTTGCTTCCTTCTTGAGCAATAGGACAGATTTCACAGTCTTTGTTTGCTGACATTTGTGAGCATTTGCCAACCCATTTAGCAGTGCGACCTCAGTTTTAAGCCAGACCCTTCAGCAGTGCTGCGAGGAAAAAAAGCCCCACTGCTCGCTTAATTGCCTGTTCCTAATGTTGCCCTGTCACAGATATCAGAGGCTGTGTTTACAAAGAGACGGATCGTTTTCATACTTGTAACTTTTTTTTTACTTTGTGGTGTGCATGTTTTTGTAGTATAACCCATGTGTTTTTTTTTAAGAAATGGATAAGTTGCATAACATAATTATGATTACATATGTAATGATCTGTTTTTTTTTTTTCAGTAAAAGCATATAAGTGACGTTAAGCAATAGCTATCCAAGTGAAAAATTAATGTTTCACTGAAATCCAGTTTTCTATAGAGTTGGATTCCTCTCACAGAAAAAGTCTCTCAGTGGACACCAACAGAAAAGACTCAGAGGGAAAAAGAGACATGTTCAGGGTCAATGTCCATGTTGTTCAGACATATTTCATGCTTTTTTATAACGTTGAAGAACTGTTTTGGTGCCTTTAGAAAGACTGGAAAGAAGACAACATGTGTAAAGTAAATGTACAGTAGTTACCTGGTCAGTAGCCTCAAAGCCACAGTTTAAAAGTATATGTTCTTTTAAGATGCTGCACACTGCTGCTCATACTGGGATATTCATAGGAGACAAATATAACTGATCATTGCTCTGAAACATGAAGAATGTTTTCTTTTTGAGACCTAATTTCTTGGCACTTTTCGGTCTCAGCAGCCTCAGGAACAGACATTTCTGTCCTGTTGCTTGGAAATGCAGCATTTTTTAAAATGGCAACAAATCACAAAATACACCTTTGGTTTGTCTTGATTTTTAGACAGTCAGCTTCAGATACAGTAACTCATAAAACCAAGACTAAGATCTTCCCCCAACATGAACACTCCGGCTCCACTGAACCCTCTCTGAACCTCATCAATATCTAGATTCTCTTCGAAATTTTACACTCTCAAATTACACAAAGAAATTCTAGACTTGGGACATAAAGAAGCACCTCCAAAGGCAGTTTCGATAGAACAGGCGGTGCCGTCAGCAATGACAAAGCAAGGCCACGGCCCTACAAGGAGTTCTCACTTCCTCCTTACTCAGGCCCTCGGACTAAAGTCATCAGCTGCGATGCTCATGTGCTTCAGGGGGCATCACCGTGCCTCAGATGTAACAAGAAGCCTACTGCAAAAAACAACGTTTCAGGCTTGAGATAACGGTGCTCCTGCGTGAGGGGTTCCAGATTGTTTCTTAGCTTTTAATGCCAGGCTGCTTATGGGGAAAAAGAACACAGTACCTGTGTTATTAAACTATCTTATTGTTTACTGTTGCACTGACAGTACAAGCGGCGGGTGAGAAGGTCAAGTACCAGAAGACCCCACCTTTCTGTGCATTACAGACTGCTTCTTGTCAATTAGTGCTGTCCTCACCTGCAGAGGGAACATTAATGGCTTCATTTGTAGTCTTCATTTAAATACACTGACTCTCAGAGTTTTCTTTGCAAGTCCAGGGAAATATGAAAATGCAGAGGGACAGAGGGAATTACTTCTACTGCTATGCCATTGTGGATGTTAAATTATATGGATTGAAGAACATTATGTTTCTGAACATACATTTAAAGCAATCAAGATTTAAACTTAATTAAAAAAAAATCCTTAAAATCTTGCAAATCCAGCAATAAAAATATGTAAAATAGCTGGCATAAAATTAGGTGATATAGGCCACTTGCAACACCCAAGCATTTTGAGGAAACCTGGCTTTCCTGGTCCAGACAGTTTGATCCAAAGACAACCTCTCCAGGCCTTCAGAATAGAAGGAGACAGGGGCACACAGCTCTGAGCTGCTCTCACAAGGTGCCCAGGGAAAGTCAGGGAGTAACATGGCGCCATTTGGCTGCAGCAACCATGAAGTGTGGCCGAAGCAAGGTTCCTCTCTCTATAAAGAGGAGACTTCTAAAACTGTGTTATCCGCCTTATTGTGTTAGTTCTGTCTTTTCTTCTGACACGAAGGTTTCAAGTGTGGCTGTGCTAAAGAAAGTGGGTCAGGCATTGCACAGAGAGCAGAATTAGCTCCTGGGGACCCCAGTCTCGTGCTCTGTGATTGTGCTTTTGCACACTCTGCGGTAAAACCTCTTCGCCTTTTTGCATTAAGAGCAGCTTGCTGGAGAATACAGATTGCCCAGCAACCTGCCACCCCTACGCTCCAGAAAAGCCCAGCTCTGTCCAGTCATCTACAGCAGCAAGCAGTGCCTTTGCAGAGGGAAAAAATAGAATACAGAAGCAAAATCAATACCTCTGTGCATTAATCATGCGGCTGCCAGAGAGAATTATGGGAGAGTGGAGTGAAGGGTGTGTGCTAGTGTCATCAGTATGTGCTGTGTGATGTCGGTGTGGGGCAGGGATTGGTGTGATGTGTTTTATGTAAACTGGTAGCAGGCTTGTTCTGACAACCCTTTAGCCCTTATTTTCTTTACTAGTGGACTTACCCTCACAAAGTTGAAGAAGGCATTTTGATTTCTGTGTGAAGGAAGAAGCCTTGAGCTGTGAGAGCTCTGCAATGTTGCCAGTAGCTCCGGATTGAAGCAGTGTGCTCAGTGCAACGGGTCCTCCAGTGGGGTTTCTATAGAGACTAGAGATAATGCACAGTATTTTTTGAGTGTGTCACATTTTTATTATTACTTAAAAAGGCTTAACTACAGTGGTTTGGGTGTATTGTACAATTTCTGAGTATGCAAAATAAAAAAAATAAATCACAGTGTCTTTGGTTTCTGTATACATGGCTGCAGTTTTTCTTTGCTATTAGAAAGCAGTCTAAATGAACTGCTGTCTGGATTGAGAGCCTTGCTGGAAATAGAAGAGCCTTTGTCAGGGTGGCACTGTATCCATCTCCAGCTGAAGGTGCATGAACTTGAGCACACCAGCCCTTGTTTCTCACGAAGAAGCAGTCTCGTTCTGTCAGCTTCTTGTTTCTTGTGTATGGAACAAGCAAGGCAAAGCTGAAGTGCAGAGGATGCTTTCTGAAGACTGCCGTTCTGTGTGCCTGGGGAGTGCTTCTGTGAGCTGGTGAGGGACATGGCCTTGGTGTTTGGAGTGTGTGCTGGTGGAGTTAAAGCGCCTGCTGTTGTTCACAGTGCATGCCTGGGTGGTTGCCAGTCTCAGGTGAGCTCGGGGATTCATCTTTAATGAACCGCTTCCCCTGAGCACACCTGGGGATGAAGCCATGTCACCTACTGTACCTGCACTGCCAGTGAAGAGCAGTGGAGACCAGGAATGCTGTGCATGTTTACCAAGCACAAACGTGCCCTGATGTGATAGTATTGGACCTTGTCTGGAGACAATCACAACAGCTCTGCTGGGATTCATACACAGACGTACTGTATATGTGCTGTGTTTTGCCCTTATTCAGAGCCCATAAAGAAAATACTGAAGAGGAGAGTCAGAAGTGGGTTCAGAAGTATCTGCTCCGTGCACATTTCTCACAGTGGGATGGAAGGATGTAAGGCAGGAACACTTGGCTTACAACAAGAAACACAACCTGACATTTTTAAAAATTGGTAAATCATTAAGAACGACAGTTTTCAAAATAATAAGATATGTGTTCACATTATTGTCTAGTAATGACCTTGTTTTAAGCAATGGCAGTACCTAAAATACAATTATTTGACTAGTGCATCAACTGTTACCAATAATTTGCTCTAAGATAGAAGAGCTACTAATTAATCATGATAGGCAAAAACCTTATTCTGTGGGTTGCGTCATATAGAATCTTCTGAGTCATGCACATTAACCAGTGTCCATAACTGGATCTAAGTAGAATTTTAACCAAATTAAAAATAGCTAAATCAGGTCACTAAATCATTTTTTCCCCTTTGTCCACCAAATGAGAGATGTCTTAGTCTCTCCTGAATAACCACAAAAATGCTGTTTAAGTAGGAAGCGAAGTAAAATTGTTAAAATTGACACGATCGCATTGTATTCTTTTGCATGAAGGAGCAAGTTCAAGACTACTTGCAGTGCTGTCTACTGATGAACAGGTGCAATATGGTGGCGATTACAGTATTAAGGGTGAAAATGATTACAGAATAAATCTGTGAGCGGAAGGACTAAGCATGGCTTAATCTTTAATAAACAGTGATGTTCCAGTGTGGCACCACTTGTTATAGCAGGACTTTCCAAGGCTTCATGGATTACTCTGCGCTGGTGGACTGGACAGAGGCCAGGGCACCAATGGCTGTGGTCCAGAAACAGATTAGTAATAAGCACAGCATGAGCTAATTGTGGACAGAACAACCAATTAATTTCTCTTTATAGACTTGTAGATGGTGAGCACAATTTACTGTGCATCTGCAGAGGAGGGTATGGTGACGATGAGCAATTCACTGGAATGCTTTGCCTATGTAGGAGCCTCCTGTGTGCAGTGAGGGAGCATGTTTAATGAATGGAGCTGCATAAGGTGTTGTAGTTCATTGCATGGTGTGGTCACTAGCTTAGAAAAATGATTTAGAAAATCCTCTAATGGCACAAAACTATGAAGTGACTGGGGGCTTTTTGTGTCTCATTGATCCCCTGCAGAGGTGGTACAATATAAAAATATCCCATTTTTAAAGCAGAAACTTTCTCAAACAGCTCTTTGTACATTTACTAATGCACCCAGGAATGGAATTAATTCAACTTTAAAAATAGATCTAAAAAATCACTGGACATTTGAAAAAGAATACAGGTAAAAAAATCACAATAGCTTTTTATTATGAAAAGTCAAAAGAAAAGGATTGCAAAGTTAGTCTGAGGTATGACCTCCCTGAGCACTAATGCGATCCTGGCTGGACTGATGCTCTGATCTGATCAGCCTCCGGACAGACTGCTGTGGGCTGTTCCACCACTCTTCCCCATGCAGGAGTGGCCCGCTGGCAAAGCCTGGCCAATCGCAGTTGTTTCCTGTTGATGGCATTGGAGAATGGTCCCAGAGATGTTCTGTTGGAACTCAGAGTAGGAGAAAAGGCTGGACACGGCAGGACCTCAGATTTGTCATTTCACGTCATTGTAGCTTCAGCACTTTGTTGCCTTGCATTGTCTTCCACAGCACATCAGGATTAACTTTCAGTAACAACAACACAACCGACTCAAGTACTTAGGAAAGGTGAACATTAAGAGAGCACTCAGTCTGCACCATGACATGCTACTGTTAAAGGAGATTCCTGTACATTCTCACACTTCCACTAAACTACACTTTGGCTTGAACAACGGGCCAATCGGCATAACTGTCTCCAGGACATCTCCATCAGGTCTGCTGGGGGCAAATCAGCATCACGGAGGAATGATGCACTCATCCACACTCTCTGATGCCAGCTCGGCGGTCCTCTGGCCCACAGCTGATGGCAATTTCATCTTCCAGCTGCCAGTATGTAACCTCTGCAAGCATGCAGGTCAGTTTCATGCAGACCGCAAGTAACAGTCATTCTGCTATGCAGCTGATTTAAAAACTACTAAGAAATCTATTTAAAATACAAATTACATTCCATATGTGAGAAAGAAGTTATTGTTGTACGACTGTAGTGTTTGTGTTGAGCCGTAGTGTGAAGACCCTCTTTGTATGGGCTTGACTTCTAAGATCATCCAGGGGTGGGATGGGGATGCGGGTTAATACTTAAAGCTGATAGATTTGGATGGGGGGCGAAGGGGGGGCGTTTTAAATCTGCTTTTTAATTACAATCAGAAGCCCATCCCAGTATATCTGTCCATGAGATTTTCTGCCACAGATGTTAACACTAAAGAAATTGAAGGACTGTGATAATTTGCACTACAAAATTAGAAATGATCAAGAAAGTTATATGGATGTTGATTTCCAGAGTTATGTATCTGTTATTTCCAAACTATGTTTAAAAATAAAGACTGCAGGGATTACTGGGATTAAAAAATGTGAAAGGCTGTAGCACATCAGTCTGGTTAAGTTACAAAAGCAATTTCAATGCCTTTGTAATGGAATTTTCACATTTATGTAATGTAATTTTAGTTTAGTTTGCCAAACATTACAGTATACGTAAATACATTTGATATGCATCACAACATACCATACTATTTAATATTTATTCTGTTTATTTTTCTGCTGCAATTAAGTGTGCAGATAAAGAAATGCTGTAGTTATTTACTGCTGTTCTTCATGTTTGTTCAATTTTAGTCATGTTCATATCTGGCATCAGTCTGTTAGCCAATGAGAATGCAGCTGGCTGCTTTTCTGTTGAAACCCTTGCAGCTTAAACTGAGAGGATATAATTTACTCTGAAGATGTAATATACTCTGAAGACCACTTTCGTCTTCAGAGATGCTGTCCTGTTCTTTCATAATGTGATTTCTTCGTCATAGTTTTGCCTTTTCATTTCTTGTCTTAGAAATAAGCTCTTCTGAAAGAAAATCACACAAGGTCACTCTCTCCAAAACCGCAGACTGTGCCGAGTCTGCCTTCAGCCACAATAAATGATCTCTGAGAGAATGGGCAGTTTAATTTTCTTTTCAGATGTTTTGTAAGATAACTAACATAAAAGCATCTTTTCTGTCAGATGAGTGAATGCCTACTGTTCAGTCCTATTTCAGGATGTTTTTGCAGTCTTCAGTTTTCTTTAACAGCTGTGTGTATTTTTTTCATTCACACTACTTAGCACAAGAAGTGTAATTAAACATCAGATGGCGATGATTTTAAACATTTATTGTTATCCTCATATAGAGAAAAGGCAATAATGGCAATATTAACAATAGATACAGAGGAAGCTACACTGTACACACTTCAGGAAGCTGAGGAAGAAAGCTGGATTGTCCACTCTACACTGATGTTTTCAGGAATGCCCAAAGAATTAAAAACAGATAGTTTCCCTTTCTTGCTGCTGCTTTGAAAACTGATCAGCAGTATCTTAATTTCATGCAAGATCTTCATAACGCAAGTCTCCAAGGAACAGGGGAAGCATACAGAAACAATGAGGAGCCGAGGAGCTGGCCTTACTGTTTTTTAATTAATGTCTGTTATCACTGGTGTCTTTGTGAAGAAGTTTTTGGTGAATCTGGGAAATGGAAGAGAGTCGGGTGGTAGGTTCTGGTTCCTGGGGACAGCAGGATACTGGTACTTGTTTCTGTGAGCTCACAGTCAAACTGCAGCAGGGCGAAGGCTTTCTGGCGAGGTACACAGAAGCATGGTGTCTTTGGGTATAAGGTGCTCTTCTTTGTCTCTGGAGAACGCAGGCTTTTTCAGAGCCAGTGGGAGACTTTACAGCAGAGGCTGGAGCCAGTCTTTTCCTGCCATTCACCAGCCCACGTGAAGGGCTGCTGTTCTTAGAAAGGCGAAGCTCAATCCCAACCCCGGACACACCTCCTAGGACTCCAAGGACACATTTTAAAGGTCGTGAAAAAAGTGACCATCTCATCTTCTGGCTTTTTGAAAGAGGGTTTATTTGCAACACCTCAAACAGCAGTGGCTGAAAGAATTAGTATGTGGATGCACTGGCTGTACACAAGCCCCACCAGATATTCATTGTTGTTTTTTTTCACTTGCTTCTTTTCTTTTTAAAAATCTCCAAATTGAGCAAGCACACAAGGCTCCAGGACTGTTCTGCTCATTTTATGTCATCTGTGACCTTTTGAAGTGTTTCCTGTCAGTAGAGATTCATTAATTTCTTTCCCTTGGATCTTTTTTACCCTTTGTGTAATTGACTGCTTTGGGTCCTGAGACGTGACTCTGAACCAATCAAAGGCAGTTTCCTGGGGGATGACTCTTGTGCAGCATTGCAGAAGGGCAAGCATCAATCTCAGGGTTACTCCTCAAGCAGAGGCCGAGAGGAACGTGCAAAGCAAACACAGGGCGGATGAGCGCTGCTGTTAAGGCTGTGAGACCATCAGAGAAGGCAGGGAGAGATGGAAGAGAGACTTCTGTGTGCATCCAGCAGATTAAGGTTAAGACATAGGGAGTCATAGACTGGAATTAGACTGGTCTTTCCACATCAGGGCCCTGACTTCACGAACAATACAGTCTAACCAGTACACGGACAATTATATCCTACCACACATTGTTGATCATTGTTGCATCACTATCACCTTCCATCTTGATCTGATAGATAGATGATGATAGATAGATACTTTATTGATCCCGTGAGGGAAATTGCAGAAAGTGTGTCTCCACAGACGAACTCAGTCACGTGTCTTCCCCTTTGCCATTTCTCAGCAAGCCTCAGCTTTCTGTCATGAAAATATTTTAATCTGGTCAGGATTCAGAAGCTCATCAATGCTGAGCCTGGGTAGTAGTGGGGGATGTGAGACCGTCAAGGAAAACCAAGTTGCCTCTGCAGGTTGTGATGGTGATGATGCTGATGGTGGATTAGTTGGTGGCAACCCTGGGAGCAAGAATGTCCAAACCTATTACCCCAATACAGGACTGGGCTGTAGGGGATTCCATCCTTAAGATTAAATATTAAACATAAATCCTGACTGCTTTGTCATAGATCCCAGGACTGTTCATAAGCGTAGGGGTATTAAACCGGTGTGAAGATTAAATTCCACACTGGGCAAGGGCAATCTGGCCTCACTAAAGTTCCCCCTTAATTGAACTGGTGATACAGTTTCACATTCCCCTACCAGCAGTGCTGTGCATTGGGGCTGCTGGTACAGAATGGCGGCTGTGTGTCTCCCAGTTGGGGCTGGGATACATTGGGCTGAAAAGCTCTATATAAATATGTGGAATTATTATAATTAATCTATGTTTTTGCTCCCTCGATTCAATTTTTTATTTTCTAGAAATATGAAAATATTAAAATATTTTCGTGACAGAAAGCTGAGACTTGCTGAGAAATGGCAAAGGGGAAGACACGTGACTGAGTTCGTCTGTGGAGACACACTGGGCAGTCTTGCTCCAAGGGCTCAGTGTGTGTCACATCGGTGACCTTCAGTTTCCTTGCTAATGTACGAGTGACCTCCGCAGCTCTCTCACCCTCCCTGCTGTCTGGCTGTACTGGCACTGAGCTGACAAGACTGTGCCAATTTCTAAACAACAGCAAGAACAAAGGGCAGCAATTCTGTCTTCAGGAAAGACCCCAGCCACGTAGTGGCCCTGACTTCACAGAGGCCCTCTCTTGTGACAGTTCTGTTAATTTTATTTTTGCTATTTACTTATGCTACCAATATTTTTCTGCTGAAAAGAAGGTGGAGGGACAGGGGTTGGCAGGGGTTGGCAGTCGCTGATGGGGAGGAGCTGGTCCGTGCTCCTGCGCTGGGTAGGTGCCACTGCTGTGAACGCAGTCCCAGCCTGCACTGCCCTCTGCAGCCTCGCGCTCTGTCGCGGGCACTGAAACGAGAGGGAGAACCTCTGTCCTTCAGGAAGCTGTCCGTGTCAGTGAGAGACTGGAGTTGCCAGAGGTCCATGGGGCAGGTGTGAGCTGCCTGCCAAGTTTCGAATCTGACAGGAGTCGTGTCTATGAACAGTCTCTGTGAGCCTTCAAGCTCATTTATATTTGCTTTCCCATGATGGGATGTCATGTTGCTGGGATTATCTCCTACGTTTTACTCTCCTGGCAAAGCAGCGGTTTTTGCTTGCCAGTTCAGTACCAGTTGAAGACCACCAATCCTTCCAGTGATCCTCTAGAGGATAAAAATTTCATGCATTCAGTGTTGTCATTATTTGATTGTGGACGGATCTGCAGGCTTGTCCGATGGTCATTCTTTTCATTATTGATTAAATATGACTGAACCTGGCTGGACCTGATCCAGTCCATAGAGAATGGACTTGAGAACAGATTCGCCTCTGCTTATAAATGGATGTGTCTAAGATATGGCAAATGCAAAAAAAACCAACATAATATAATATATTGTTTTAGTCAACACTTTCATGCGATGTCCATCCTCTCACTTAGGAAGCTGCTTGTCAAGGAGGGTCGCTGAGCGAGGGCGAAAGGTGTGACTGAGAACATGTCTCCCCTCCAGGGTAAGAGTGGTAACAGCCAGGAAGAGAAAAGGGACGGCTTAGGGTAGCCAGCCAGTTGAATCAATATCTTCGTTATTTATTATTATTAGTAGTAATAGTATTGTTGTGGTAGTATAAATCCTTCAGGATGATGTAGACTCCACACGGAAATCTCAGCACCCTCAAGAGCTGTGACGCAGTGGTACAAACCACACATTGCAGTTCAGTTGTGATGAGTTAGTTATGGAAGTAACAAGTACTTGACTAACCCTTAAATGACCTTCTAGTTACCCTGTGGCTACCTTACTGGGTGGGTGGTCATGTCTCTTCTCCAGCCTAAAAAACACCTTTCAAAGCTATACAATGGCTTCACCACATTAGGACTTAAAAGGGTGGCTGTAGAGTTGTAACCTGTATTAAACAACACGTGTCAAGGTTTGTGTGTGAGAGATATACTGTAGCCTCTTGCAAGTCATTGCCAAGTTTGGATTCTGGATAAGTTTCAGAAATCAAAGGAAAGACAACACTTACTTATTGTCCCTAAATAATGGGGAACTATGACCAAATACATCTTCCAGAGGGGATTATTTTTATTCCATTATAAAAAGGGAAATGATTTTTTTTTACATAAATGCTTTTCCTTTTAACATACAGTATGACATGCAAATTATACTGCTTAAGCATTCACGTCTCTATTACCGCAAGTTTCAAAGTGGTGTGCAGGGGTGCTATTTTCTTTCTTAATATATCACCTAGCCTGTGACAATCGAGACTGAAGGGTGATACTTGAAAGCATTTGAAAGTTTTGAAACTTCCCTTCTTGTTTATTTTGCTATATACCCTTGCAGAAGAGTTAGGTCTGATCCTGCAATCCCCCGTCAAGATTTGTTTTGGGGCTAAGACTTTTTTTTTCTGATGGATTAGTCCATGCTTCAGCTGACTGGTCACAGGCAGAGCTATCGTCTTTTTCAAAGGCCTCCCTGGCAACTTGACAAGAGGAATGAGGAGATACAGTAATCCAGCGCGCTTGTACTGATCCAGCCTCAGAATCTTGCTCATCATTCTACCGTCATAACATTTGGAAGACAAGTTAGTGATGGGAATTATGACTTCATTGAAATATTTAAAAAAATCCCATAATTCTCAAGTTTTGCTTGTGTGTAATTACTTTCTGATCATTAGAGATCAGGCCTGTTTGCAGTGTTAGGAAACATGGGTGAATATATGAGAGTGTATATGTGGTCCCGGAAGGTTTTTTTTTATTCTATCTGGCATCAGACACATAGCCCATGCAGAGCTGCAGAGATGACATCACTGCTGTTGGACAGAAATACTGGGCATCAGCGAGCAGCATTAGGAGTCGATGGTTGGCTCTCAGAAGCGTATTAAGACTAAATTAGACAGTGAGGTGTTAGAGGCTCCTGCAGAAAGACCTCCCAGTGCTAGTCTATTTTGAAAAGCAGCAGTCCAGTATTCTTAAAGCATTGGTTAGCCAAAAATTAAAAGCCCGTATTTTACAAGACTTGCTTATACATGTAGCTTAAGATCATGCCCCAGTGATTTTAAAACAATAGTTACTGAATATGAGTCTGTTCAGTGCATTCTAGCTTACAGAGAAGTCTGTATAGCCATTAGTCCAGCTTATACAACAGTGCGTGTTTGCTTTGCTGCTTTCTCTTTCAGTCTAGATTCAAGAGACAGTTTTTTTTTTCATAATTTGGAACACAATAATGCATTTTCACTTGCCTGTGTCAGGCTACGGATTTGAAGTACTAATGCTCTCTCTGCTTGTTCCACAATGTTTGTGCTAATGGATTCAGTGACAATAGCATCTCTCTGCTTTTTGCTTCTCACTCTTTATCTCTCTCGCTGGGTCCCCTGGTTGCCCTGGGGAAGTGCGTTTAGCCCAGTTCATGTAGCTGACTCTATAGCTTGAGAACTGCTTTTTAAACCAGATTTAAGAATGGGGGTAGTTATGTTGGTACAGAAAATCAAGGAATATCAGCAACAGCATTATTGAAAGTACCAAATAGTTTGTGCACACATGACCGATTTTGTTAGGTCAGCCTGCTCGTTAGCGGTCATTGATGTAAACCTGTCAGTTCATCAGGAATACCCTTGGGTGGGAACTCAGATTCAGCTTGGATAGGATGCTGCTTACATACAGGGGATGGAGAGAACTGACATTTTGGGACTCAGGCCAGTAATTAATTGGGCATGTGCACCACATGGGGAGACCAGATGCTTCCAATTTCCTGAGACAGGCTAGGCAAAATGGCAGAAACACTTTAAATAGCAGGTACTGATGAACTGTAAATGCAGTGTTAGCCTCGTCAGTCTGTAGATCTCATTAACTCCCCACAAACAGTACTTTTATATCAATGACTTGTTTTAGATTATAGAGACTTAGATTTTGTCTTTTGACTTTGTTCCCACTGTACAATCTCTTGGAAGGGAGCTTACATGCTTGCATATGCAATGCAGTGTTAGGTCCATTTACACATCCTTTAGAATGGTGCCTGTCAGGTAAAGGTGGAGGCTTTCTAGAGTCCATCCCATCTGACTGCTCTCAACCCCTCGAAAAGACAGCACAGGGAAACAGATCATCTAGAACCGCTGATCAAAACCAGTCAGGATGTTTCTGGGAGCTAAGAGGAGTTTTGGGACCTGGAGCAGTATACTCAGGGTGAGCATGTAAACCCCACAGGGAAGACACCCCAGGCCAGGACTGACCCAGCACTCAGGAACTGTGAAGCAGCATGATTCAGTGACACATCACTATCCTGCTTTTGCTTAGCCCAAATAGTTTTAATTTCAGACAGTCACAAAACTAAAGACAGTCAGCAACACACTTTTACAGTTCATGTAAGCCCTGCTCTATCTACCCCTCTTCCTGGCTGTAGACAGTCCAATAATGTTCTTATTTTTTCTTCTTATTATTATAAGTTCAAATAGCAGATACACAGAAAGAAAAACTATAAAAAGAAAGAGCCATGATTTATGGATGCTGTGATATAATGGATTGAAGGTGGGCTCTAATCTAAGGTTGAGAGTGCAACCTTTCAGATGAAGGTGCGAGGATAAATGTTCTGATTTCAATAGAACTGGCAGAAAGGGGAGGAGATTCTAACTTATTCAGTCCGATTCCTCCTCCGTTTTAACCCCTGATGTCAATGACTGATGTCGCCAGGTGGCAATCAATAAGTCTGACCTTTGTTGGTTGACAACGCAACCTGCAATCATGACATCAGTGTGGGAGCTGGAACAGCCAATCACAGGGGCTGCTGGAGGCTCTCAGCTCTTATCGTCTGCACACAGCTGCTGCTGAGCCTTGGAGGGGGACTGTGCTCCTGCATTCTCCATGGCTCCTGCAGGCAGGCCTTGGTTTTCTGCACATGTGTGCTGTTGGAACGATGTGTGTTCTTCAGGAGAACATATATATATATTCATATGTGAAACAATTTTAATGTTTCTATATCCCACTAATGAAGAAGATGATTATCAAAGGACTAGTTGATGAGTTAATATAAAAAGTTTATGTGTCATGTTTTATGACATGAATTTGCACGTGTTGTGTGATGACAAGAAGCATTATTTACCTATAGTTTTTAAAAAGTTCCTTTAGTATCGCTTATGCATGATGTTTTACCAAGGTATGTTATTATCCCATCCATTAGGTTAGGTTAGGTCCCCTTTGCAGGCCATAAAGGCCCGTGGGGGAATGGGGGGCAAGGGCCACCTTTTTTCTCAACCATCCGACACCAGATGTGGAGCCTGTTACCCCCAGAAGGATTAACCCCTGGTACTCATTTGGAAAGCAGGCTGAGTGGACCTGGGAGCCGTCTGGAAGGAATTAGAGCAAGCTACTGTATATCGCTTGCCCCTACCTGGGATTGAACCCGGGACCTTCTGGTCAGGAGCTAGAAGCCCTTGCCGTTGAGCTACCACGGCTCCATCCCATCTGTTAACCTAAAGATAAAAAATATTATTATAAAAAAATATTATAGTTTAGGCACTTCATCAATATAACGTAATAGGAAAACAAAACAACCTGGAGTTGTTTTAACCAAAAACAAAAGTTGCTTTAAAAAATATAAAAACAGTTGCTCCAGACATTCCATTGTGTGTAGATTTTCCATTATAACAACACAGTGTAAACAGGATGGAGGAAAACTTTCACAACAGCTGGTGTCCAAGAACAGTCCTGGCATAATGCACACCTGATTTAGTCTTTTTCTTTGTGATTCACATTATTTTATTTATTTGGAATACTAGAAGTTTATAACTCATACGGAAAGGGGAGTGACACTCTCGTCTCTGCAGAGTGAAAGATCAACTAGAGGACTAACTCTTGTTAAACTTAAAATAGTTCTGTTCCTTTGCTTTGTGATCGCTGGCTGTTTGGTTTAATGCTGACACTCCTGTATCTTAATGAAAGTGTGTTTTCTCAGGATAATCTGTAATATTTAATTTATATATTAATTGCTCCTAGTGCATGAGGGTTAGCCCTATAATTATACAATTAGTTGTAACATGGTGGAAGAGTCAAGAAAACCCAGAGAACATGAAAATTATAGTTCTATTTCCTGTAATAGTACACAGCTCACAGGTACAGTCATTTTTCTGCCTCACTTTGGACTGATCAAGAGATTTACACTCTCTTACACTTTAGCAGATGTTCATAGTGATTCTCTAGTTATGTGTTGAATGCGACCTACCAGGCTCTTCTTTTTGCTTTTACTTACGTCTCTGTTTTGCAGTGTGAGTCTGCATTCCATACAAACAATGAAAAATGTGCTGGACATCACACAACAGAAGTCAAGTCCAGTCCAGGAAAGGATTGGCGTCCTCTCTTTTGTCTGATTTCTATTGGAGGCATCATTCCCACCTTAAGCAGCTGCTGGTATGATGAATTTGTATTTTTCAGATGAAATTTCCTAGTACAACACTTGGGATAACAAAAAACTTGACTTCCTTATTATCAAATGATTCACTTAAATTCACTGAGTGTACTTGACCCCGTTCAGCTTCATTTGAAGCTGGTCTTCATATCTTGTCCCTTGTGTACACTTTGTCCAGGAGAAGCCATAGTCATCTTTTTACACATCTGGAAGTGTGTAAATGTGGTTGCTTTGGAAACAGGTTTTCTTCTCTTTGGCCACTATTATAGGATATAACCTGATCTTACTCAGCACTCTTGCTCAGTAATGACTTAATCCTGGACTCTCACAGATAAAAGAGTCAGGATTGGTTGGCTGGTCTGAATGCAGCTAAAGGAATCCTTCCCCCCAATATTACTGGAATGACTTATATGACTATTTCTGCTGCTCAATTAAGGGTTTCTAGGAGAGATGTTGGCGGATGTTTGGAGTGCTGCAGCTGAAGTGGTTTAATTCATATTGCACAAAATCTCTGTCACAGTTGTCAGATTTAGACTTCTGGATTAAGCAGTAGATTAATTGGACTCCTCAGCCATTCCTTTAGTACATGGTCTTTTAATCATAATGGGAATTCTGTGTATTTGACTTCTCATTCTAAAAAAGCCATGTTGTTGAAAACTGATGCAATGTATCAAGAAATGGCTGGATGGGATCCTAAGATCAATCAATCACAATCTACCATATGGGCTAGATGTGCTTCTTCTTGTTTCTTCTTATGTCCTTAAGTCCTGGGTTTTAGCTCTTTCTGAGCCGTGTCACAAGTCTTGTTCTGAGACACATCAGTAAGAAAAGCTAAGTCTGTATTTCTGTTTCTTTAGCCATTTAAACTACTGCATCAGGTGTCTACATTGAGAATAAGGGTGTGCTATGCAGAAGGCTTTATATTCTGTTTGCAGATGCAGGAGACTGATTCCCTTTCTTAGAAATGATTCCGTTCTTGATAGAACTTCCTTAGAGCAGCATATGTCAGAGAAGAGCCACCAGTTGTATTAAATCATGCAGTATTGGCAGGAGAGCATCTGCAAGAGGAAGTGCAGTCATTTCAAGTGTTTGGTGCATAGCACTGGCTTGCCACTATCCTAGTGACATGGAAAGTGTTTCTCAGTGGAAAGCAACAAGGTGTTTTATAATGCCTTCCTGTGTCTGGCGTAGTGTTGTGTCATTGAGAAGGTGTAGTGTCAAAATCCCCAAAAGGTGTGTGAAATACCTCCTGTATGGACCTCTTGTGGAGGTGCTGAACAAACCATAGGGGGAATAATTTAAGAAGTAAGTGAACAGTTTCAAATATACACAACTTGTTTACTGTATATTTGTTGGTTCTTTGGCACACAGATTTCACATCAGTTCTGAAAGTCAGGAGTTTATTTCACATTAGTTATTAAAGACGAATCAGCTTTACACTTTATGTGACATAAAAAAGGAAAAAAGGCAAAAGAAAGAACCTCAATTGATTTTTCCTGTTACTTTCAACTCTACCTTTCGTTGCCATGGAGACCTGTCCAGGTTCCACAGAGCTCCTAGGACAAGTGTAATTGTTGTCTTTTTCTCAAAGCCGGATTCTGCTTCTAATAGGTAAACAAATAGGTAAATCATTTAGAGATCAAATAAAAAATATTTTCAAGGCTATGCCTAAGGTGTATATCTAAATAAATTTTGTATTTTTCCGTAGATACTCCAAAAGTCAGTTAATTGGACCTTCAACCTCCTCAAAAGAGCTGAGATCCTATGACATGGCAAAACTACATCAGAATCATCATATAGTATTCCATTGTTGCTAATGAAAGAAAATAAACTGCTTTAGGTCTATTAAACATTCTTTGTCTTAAAGTGCTTATGAAGTATCACGGTTACACAATCTGTGTTTACATTGTTTTGTGTCACAACCCAAAAAAGAATTCAATGTTTACAGAAAGCTGTCAAAGGTGATCATGGCACACAGTCACTGTATCAGACTGCATGAGAAATAAAATTTTATTTTCAAATGTTTTAAATGAAATACAGTTGTAAAGATTTTTATTGAACTAGAATGTGGCTGTCATATACACATAAGAATTATATTATACTTTATATTGTATAGAACACCAAACTTGAATTTTAAAGCCATGAGCTACAAGACATACATCTCTGAATTTGTGCCAGGGCATTCTCTGTTAATTAATGAATATGGTTCCAAAATATTAGAAACCAAAAATGCTGCCGAAAATTAATCAGCTGGAGATTTTGATTTTTAAGGTAAGTTACCATTCTCTAATTCTCTGCATAAGCCTTATCAGAACTGAAGAATGAATGTGATTAGTGAAAGCAACAAAATATTTGACCAGTGTAGATGCACATGTCATTTCAAACATCTGCTTTGAGCACATTTTACACCAAGAGCATGAGGGAGCTTCCCTTTCGAATGTATTGGGGGAAGAACTAGGAATTAGCAGATAAACTCGGAGGGACAAGTCTTAGCAGGAGGGGAAGCATCGCTGAAAGACAGTTTCTGTTTTTGGAGCACCTGCCCACAGGGACCCCCAGATGAGCTAGACAGCAGGAAGTAACCCTCTGAGCAGTGGTGGGGTTCCCAGGCCCTGTGCAGGACAAGTCACACACAAGGTCGACGTCCCACACTGCCACACCTCACACCTCCCACAATCCTCCACCATCGCTTCATATAGCCATGGATTGTTTAAACTGTGATTGAAGGGTTTGTGCAGAGAAACCGTTAATAACTGGAAAAGCATTGTGCACTTGCAATTCCTACAGGAATAATTAACTAGGATTGTGGGAAGTTGGCAAATCAGGAGCAGGCTTACTCAGCAGAATGCTGGCGTATTAAGTGCTTCCCTTTTGAATTAAAGAAGCCTGGACATGCTGTCTATTTTCTGGGCTCCTTGTAGATAGAAAGTCGATACCCTGCACTCTTTTTTTACACTTAATCAAAGCATTCATTTCCTGCTCCTCAGGGAATTTGAAGAAAGCAACCATATGGGATTACATATAGATTATTAATCTGCCTTAAATAATATTTGTATTTAATTTTCCCACTTTACGTCCAGATCATTTCGTACAGGCATAGAGCAGGCCCTCGACTATTCTCAGTCCTGTCCTTGACTCCCTTAAACTGGAGCTGTACTGAAAATGCAATTTAATTTGAGATCTGAATGAATTAGTATCTGAGCCATCAGGGAGTCGAGTAGAAAAGCTTTCCCAAGCAGTGAAGAATACACATGTTCCCTGAGAATAGGTGCTGTCTGCTTTTGTTACATAAGTAGTGATCTTAAACATGCTTTGTAATACTTGTTGTGATTCCACTGGCAAAATCTCAAGTAAGAATTAAAATACACTAATTAACTAAAAGACTGAATTTCAAAGGTTTGTGTTAATAAAATGTTATTCCTTGCTTCATAGATAACGTACCTAGAAAACATACAAGAAAACCTGTCTTACCTTGTACCTAATTAGATTAATCGCTAATCAGTGCTTTAATAAATCAAACTTTCGCAGGAGAGAAAAGTTAACTCTTTTAAACTCAGTACATTTGAGCCCATCCTCAAAACAGCAGCAGAACATTTTTTTATTGAAGGTGCCATCATCTGATCATTTAAACTAGGAAGTGAAGAAAAAAACTGTTCTAACAGCTTCTTCTTAAGATACACAGTTAATAAAAAGCAGGCTTCAGACAAAACAATAGAACCTAAGATTTCAGATCTAAATTCCAGACAGTAAAATATGGATGATGTGTGCCTGTCTACAGCTGTCTTGACATCAGTATAAGGAAAAGAGAGCCGACTCTGGGCTGTAGAGGGCCAGGGGGTGTTGGAGGGTGTGTGACATGAGCCTGCAGCACGTTGCCTGGCCTGGTACTGTACATGCTGTACTGTCTCAGTCTACTCCAGCGGTTCTGATCCTGGCACTGACTTCGCTGCGAACAGGAACACAAGTCTTGGCCAACTGCACCAAGGCAGATGTGTCCACAGAGACGCCAGCACAAGACCTGTGTTTGGATTTTTTTTACTTGGGTTCTGTGTTTCACATTTGGGTGTTTTCAGGGCTCAGACTGCCTTCATGCCAGTTGTTGTATCTTTAATTCAAGTATTCAGAGCTCATGCTCATCTTTACACACTAGACCAAATTTCAGTTAATCAAAAAATACCATTTGTGGACCACATACAGGAAATATAGTACTTATATAATAATAAAATATATACCTGAAGAAGGCTCCACGGCCGAAACGTTGTGTTCTCTTTCTTCTTTTTTTCAGCATGGAATAAACCTATTACTTGTTCCTTTGCAGCCTACGCATGCTGACGCAGCTACCCACCTGAAATATAATATATATATTTATAATATAGTACATTGTATTATTTTTGTGATAGTCACTTATTTTACAGTTGTGAAGGAGTGTAGTCTGGTGAATGTGTGGGAATTATACTGAATCCAGCTAGAAAAAACACAGGCACACGGATACACATGTACAGTAGATGGGTATATTTAAAATAACCCTTAGTTACCAGTTGCATTCAAAAGACTTTCACTACCAAAATGCCACCATGTTGCTTACAAAAACATTACATCATAAACAAACCATTCAGAAATCCAAAGTTTTAAATATATCATTTATATAATATATCATTTCAGAAAACAATTATTAATTCTACTGAAACAACAATTACATATTTGAATGGAAAGATAGTGACAGTTTGCCAATAAATTCCATCTGCCTGACAGTGAGTAAAAACATTTGTAATTATAATCATATGTAATCATGTTTCCTCTAATTGCTGGGTGATTAGCATGAAGCTCTTCCACATAACTGTCCTGTAGAAGATCAGGCCTACTGTAAGTGTGCCTTTTCCTGGGAGAAGCATGTGAGCATGTACTGTACTAACCTCATGAGCATGACCTGGCTTTAATGGGGGCAGCAATGCTATCGTTCCTAATTTATTTGGTTGCTCCTGGTGACACATGTTCCAACATCAGATGCAGAATCCAAGGTTAGCACATTTTTCTCGTAAAAAGAAAATGATTCCAGAGTAATAAATATTTTGTTCATATTGTCCAGCCAGAAAGAAGTGTAGAAATATCTGTGAGCTGTGCTGTGAGCTTCATGTTGTGTAGTAGAAGGACCCTATGTGGAAGGCCAATACCGAGTAATCAGGAAATCCAGGTCTGAGAACAGAAACACCAGTGAAAACCAGAGACAAGTTCCTTTCAAACAAAGCTGAGGGGAGGTCCAGTAATCTTGGTAATAGATAGTTCCAATGTTCAGTTACTGCAAGAAACTCTAGAAATCAAGCTGAAGACGATATCCAGAAGCCGTAGTAGTGTGAAGAACAGAAATCCAGTCACCGAGAATCCGATCACAGTAGAACAGAGTACGCTAAACGTGGGAGGTAATATAAGCTTACCAGGGTAAACCCAATACTGTGCACTGAGTTCTCTGTGAGTTGAACTAAAGTATCCTTAGACCAGGGGCGCGGTGGAGGACAGGAAAATTGATTGGGTAGTCTCCTAGTGCGTGGGACTGATACCGAGACGCCTCCCACAGGTCACCAGACTGCAGCACTGGACAAGGATTTCTGGTCCACCAGCACCTCTCGTTAACAGCCACCCTTCCTTTCCTCTGAGGTCTTTTACCCCAGTCCTGACCAGGCCCAGCCTGGCAAGCTGCCACCTAGCAAGAGGTGTGGGCAGGAGGCGGGGCTCTGGCGATCAAACCAGCACCTCAACAGCGATTGCCGTGTGTCAGTATCTCTCTTTAACTGGTGTTATGATGAGGGACTTTGATCACTTTTCATCTTCTATATTAGAGGCACTGAAACATGTGCACATTGATCTCAGACCAGCACATTTGTTATAAATAATAGTTATAAAAACTGTTCATTATTTATTTACTCTAACTAGATTTTATTGTGGAATCAGATATGCTGTGTAAAATGGCATCTATCATCAGATGAGTTTGTGCGAGAGAAGAGCTCTTTGTAATCTTTCACAAGAGATGATAAGATAACAACATTGTGCCTGAAGGCCTGAAGTTTCCACCTGTAAAAAGGGGAAAGTGACTTTCATTGCCTGAAGGTTTGAAAACAAGATTCAGTGTTTTCTGAACAGGTTAATAAGATGTCATACATGCAAGCTGAAATATTGGGGAGATCAAACCTGCAGTAAAAACTGGACTGGTGACAGTTCTAAAGGGGTCATTGGTTTTGAAATACAGGTCCAGAGGGAAAGTACCACCTGCTGGTCCAGCAAAACCACCAGTAGCAGCATCCTGGACTTCCCTTCTTAGCTTCTGAGAGCTGAGCTCAGGCTACAGGGCACTGGTGTTAATCGTAGTGTTTGTTAAAAAATAAACAGATAAAATTTGACTGATTTTCTTATGACGTTTCTTGCCTTACTTGTGTACAAAACTGAAGAAATGCTACAAATGAATTAAATATAAACTAGCAGTCACATAAATGTGTAAATACGAAATGCTTACCTTTGCCAGTAATACAACTGTATACAATGACAGTCACATGAAAAACTAAAAAAAAGAACTTGTGGATTTTGCTCATTAGGAAATGCCAATAATTGTATTGCACTTTTATATGTAATTGAACAATCATTGTGTAATTTAAAAACAAGTATAACTCTGCTTTCATCACATTCTTCTGTTCCTGAATATTCCTGCAGGAGACTGGGAAGCATGGAGACAGTGTTTGGTGTCTGCAATAACTGTAGTATATATTCGAACTAATGACATCTTGTGTTCCTCTGCTTTGGGAATTGTTATCTCTTGCCACAGTTAATAATAAGCTTGCAATGCTTACATTTCAAAGTGACAGTAGGGTTTACATTTGTAGTGTTTTTATATGGTGAAGAAATGTTATTTTACTTTTTTGTCCACCTTATTTTATCATTACATGTCTTTTTTATTATCATCATATCGAAATTTAAAAATCTGAGCTGTTCTCAAAATGAGCAGAAGAACATAAGAGAGGTTTCAGTCAAGATTTGGCTGTTTGGCCCAGTTTATGTGCTTGCTTTGATGTGTTAGAATACATTGCCTGGCATAGCAAGAAGAACAATTTCATATGGGATTTTTTTCTGAAAAAATACTATTAAAACAACAAGTAAAACTGAAATGTTTAAACATCCATTGTACATGCCTGGCGGACAGATAGAGGGTGCATAACCAGCAATTCTTCTGAAGTGGGAAAAATCTATTTGCTCATGGAAGCAGCTTACATAATCCTTTAGTTACACTTGCCAGCTGTGAGCAAAGATAGGACACAGTGGGACTTTGCATAAATACAATTCTGGGGACAAAGGAATGAAAGTGATAAGCGTATGCTGAGTCTTTTGCATAATCCATGCTAATCCATAATCTGGATTCCTAAAAATTCAAGATTAAAACATATGAAGAAAAAAAACTTTATGTATGTTAAGGAGCACGTGACTCAGGTTTTGACTGGCATTGGGTTTAATACACCTGTGATTTAGTCCTTCTTCCTGTAGCTAAAGATCTTTCCTATGACAATCAAGAGTGGAGTAGTCATGAAATATTGTTTTTAAAATGGAGAAATCTGGATCACCTAATAATCCTGTACTAATATGAATCCACTCCTATATGAATGCTGAACTCATTTGTTTTAAATGTACTGTAGCAAAACCTTGCAGCTCCTTTTTTTATAACCTACTGTATTTAAGTTCTAAAAAGCACAGCAGTAGAAGAATGTGATCCCCCCAATTTCTGCAACTGCACAATCATTAGCTTTCCAGAAGCTAAGGCAGACATTAAAATAACAATATTCTTCCCCCTCACCAACAAAAACATTTCAGAATTTACTTCATAAGAATGCTCTGTTGTGCACTTTTCTTACTGAAGCAGAAAGTAAATTAAAATAATGTAAATTTAGAACTTCATGCTTTAGGATAAATAAATCAGATTTTAATAACTGGATTTCACACCTGTTTCCTTTTTTACAGTGTAAAAAAGTAATCAGTAAATAATTACAAGAAATAATCTCTATTCCCATAACAGATGAGTATGCTCTCCTGAACTATTTCTACTCAGTGGAGAAAATGTTACTTGCAAGCCTATGTTAGAGCTCAGTGGTGTTCAGGTGCAGAAGGGAGCGTTAGTTTCCGTATACAGTCCCGCTCTGCAGGAGAGGGTATCAGTCTATATATACAGTCCAGCTCTGCAGGAGAGGCTATCAGTCTACACTGTATATAGAGGCCAGCTCTGCAGGAGAGGGTATCAGTCTATACTGTATATACAGGCCAGCTCTGCAGGAGAGGGTATCAGTCTATACTGTATACTGTATACAGGCCAGCTCTGCAGGAGAGGGTATCAGTCTATACTGTATATACAGGCCAGCTCTGCAGGTGGGCAGAAAGGTTGCTGAAGGTGGTAATGCAGTGAGCTCGCCACAAAACCATGGGGTTGCGTGGATGTGACCAGCTCTCCATTAGTTCTTTGTGGAAATCTTCCTAGTGCTTAAATGCCTTCAGTGTAAGTGCTGCACAGACCTGCAGAATGTGCAAGGTCTTCCTGCTCCTGCCTCCTGCTCTGCGTGGGACGCCTCAGGACACTGGCTCCTGCTGGAATTCCTCCCAGGGCCGCTGCAGCACCTCGACCTTTAACAGGGGTCTGGGGAGGCGTCTTACGGGAGATGGATTACGAGTCAGCACGCGGCTGCTTCCATTTGGGTGGGTTTTTTCAGAAAGAATGGCCCGGAGAAGTAAAACGAAGGCCCTTTGATCATCAGCTGGGGCTCTTCTCTCATCAGTCCTCAATTTGGGGTGCAGTGTAGGGCGAAGCCGGTTTGCTCAGGCCAGTCTGTCTCCGCCGCTGTGGTGCGCCAGTGTGGCACAAGCAGGGTGTTAATGGGCAGCTGTTGAAAGCTCATTTGCTGACAGCTGTGGCATGTGATGCATGTAACAGTAACACGCCCAATGAGACTGAAACAAAAGGCTTAATTAAAGAGTAATGCTCTCACTGCTAGCAGGAGCTGTGAATACTGGCCAAGGGATTTTCTCAAGAGCAAAACGACAACGATCTATTTATCTTCAAACAATCTGAAAGGCAGTCAACATTTGTTCTTTCCAGTTAAACTCATCAGAAGGTAAAAACTGTATTAAACATGGGTTTGCAATTCATATCTTAAATAGATTACAGATTTAACCAAATATCTCAAAGACAGTTTATGCGTTTTCTACTGTTAGGACAATTGTTGCAGATTACTTTTATCCTCTAATCATGTTGTTACTTTCCTCTCAAATTGCATCAGCTTATAAATAGAATCTTATATATATACATCTATATATTCACTAAGCTGCCTGCTTCCATGTTGAAATCTCCAATTCTGGTCTTTACCCTTCAACTAGAGCACAGCGCTGTCTGCTTTTTACTTAATGTCTTGACAGCTACGCAGAAGACCAACAAAGTGCTTTTAGCCAAACAGCCCTACAGTTTCCAGTCCATGGAACACAGGAGGCTTGTTGAAACTTGTTGAAACCTTGGTCTCACTCTGGAAAAGCTTTACATTCTCTACCATGATTCTAGAAAGAAAAGTGAACTGCATGAGGCACTTTTGAAAGCACTAATGATTTCTCAAGGGAAACCAGCACAAATGTTCTACATGCAGGGAAGAGCGAATGATTCACACTGCTGAATTCCCATGATTTTTGAAAGACTGTATGTTCAAACTAGACCTTCAATAGACGTTATTCAGTGAAATCAGCAAAGTGGAATAAATCATGAAAAATAATCTCTGTTGAGCTGATGTTAATTCTGAACACAGCTTCACTCTTGTCTCACCGTAATGTCAGGTTTGTGTCACATACCACCCCCCTGATGTTTAGACAACAATCGGCTTGTTGGCAAGTTTGTCACACTAATTGGAATTGGGTGAGTTAGGTGGCTGAGAGTTGCCTTGGATAGGATAGGGGTATACTTCAGGCTAGCATGATGTTAACAACCAAGGCAATCCTGCAATCCACACTGCCTACACCACACAATCTTACACCTTCCTTGGAAAATCTGGCACTATGATGTAAGATTTCAGGCTCCAGCATCTGCCTGCTTTTTAAATGATGAAACTTGATTTTATAACTTTTGCGGTAGTACTGTAGCAGTAGGAGTAGAAGGAGGAATAACTATAGAAGGGGGAGGATCAAGAACACAGCAGGAGGATGAGTAGCAGCAGTAGGAAGAGGAGAACTAGGAGCAGGAATAGGAGCTGTACTGCTGATTGCATGTGTACTTAAACCTCTCTCACTCCACGTTTCTCACATAGAAAATTAGTGACGTGGAAAAGAAAAATGTGGGAGGAAAGCTGCTAAAACCACTGGCTCTCAGTGTGGGTGAGGTCCCCGAGCAAACAAGTCATTGTTAAAAGCGAGTGAAAGAAGACTGTCCAAAGGATGCTTGTGAAAAGAACTTGGAAATAAAACATCAAGAGCTGTGTATTGAATCATTCAGCCGGGGTGCAATGTCCAGCTCACTGTCGTTTCCACCGTCCAGTCTGCTGTCCATTCTACTGTCCACCACACTGTCCAAGCCAATGCCCTTATCAATCAGACTCTTTCAGAGTGTTAAAACAGATGTTTTAATAGCTGTGCGGCACTAAGCGACTGTTCTCTATATTTTTAAGGCTCGTTTATTCTTTGTCAGCTTCATGCCTGTTTGCTAGTATTGCATGAGAGCTGTTGTCTCCACAGCATGGTGTAGCTGGGTTATCTACAAGTTGCCACTTCATCATTTTTATTTTTTTTCCAGTCTATAAATAAACAGAGGTCCTCACTTAGAGAGCCAATGTGATGTCCAGATTCTTGTCACAGGTGTAGAGGTGTTTGTCAGGTAGAGGCGTCAGCAGATCTGAGAGAGCTGCAGGGTCAAGATGACAGCCACTGACCTGAGACACAAGGCGAAAAATTAGATTCAGGCCACATCTTTAGGATGTAAACCACAAAGAAAGTGACATCTCAGAATTCTGTTAGGAACTACACCAGCCAACAAAATAAACTATGAAGCATAACTCATTTTTATGAGGATCTATGAGGATTGAAAAAGGATTCAAAGAAGAGTTCATTCAACAATTAACCATTTAGTTAATGACTTGGTTATTATTGACTTATTTACCAACAATGCAGCCAGGGAGTCAGCTTCAGCAATATGGCTCATCAGTCTATCCTCCCATCACCCTTTGTGTCTGTACAGAAAAAGCACGTTTTGTTTCCTGTTTTTGAAGGAAGAAGGAGAAACATGGAGGAGAACCTTACGGTCAGTGTTTAGGTTTCTGTTTGATTCCTAAGCTCCACAGAGACGTCTGGCCCCTGGTGCTGGCCCGTCTCCCTGCGCGGGAGCTGGTGCTGAGGGCAGGAGCAGCAGGGGGACTGCACGTGTGTTCTCCCCCTCTTTGGTCTGTTTCTGCCTGTCTACAGCGGTGGCGCCATTAACATTTTATGTCAAGTGTGATACAGTAATAAAGGAAGACAATTCAAGGTTCGTGATCATTTAAATATTTATGTCGGTGAAAAGCAAATGGTCCCAGATTTCAAAAAGAAGGAAAATACCTTGTAAGGTTTTCCCTTTAGGGCTCAGAAGGACATGCAGGAAAATGTGTGAGTGTGCGCTGTGCCTTGGCATGCAAGAACTTCCGGACAAGCTCATCCCATTTACAGAATAGGAAACTCTGTTGCTATGCTGTATGAGGATGTGAACTAACGCATCTTGTGTCAGATAGTTCACTTTATTAACCTGCCATCCATTGCTATCTGTGTGTCGGTCTGCACTGCGGTGCAAGAGTCGACATTTTTCCTTGCTTACATTTTGTGATAGCAGTTAGTCCTGACAGAGCTCTGTTTGATTGCACACAACACAGTCTTTTAGCTCTGAGGGCGTGCAGAGAGGATGGAAGGATGCTGATGCCGAGGAACACCTGACAATGGGACGATTAGAGCTGATTGGTGATGGATGAGCTGCAGCAACACTTCACGTAGCCTGATCACAAGTATTTCACACTGAGGTTCTGGGATCAGGTGTCTGAAGAAGCTCATCAGTGAGAATTCAAGATGCTAAACAACAAGCATGGATTCTTCCCACCCAAAGCCAGCTGTAAAAAACAGTCTAATAAAGTGAAACACTAGAGGATTAAATTGGTGATGCTCATAACATGCGCACATTGTTACTTCTGATTGTGTTCATGGTACCTAGAATGTTTGCACTGCAGTGTTATTGTTTTGTTTGCCATCATTATAAGCATTACAGCTACTTCAATTATCCTTGTGTGTGTGCTAAGGTTCTCTGTTTCCATAGAGCAACAATTCTCAGTTACAGAACGCAGACAATAAGGTACTCTATACTGAAATGAGGATTTAAATGGATAATACTTTGGTTATTTCAGATGGCCTGTCTTCAGTAGGGTACAAGCTTAGTTGAAAAGCAGCTCAAAGGCTACAGAAATCCTATTAAGAGCAATAGCCATAACCCTTTTTCACAGCTAAATTGGAGTTATATGTCTATTTGAAGAACCCCCCACTCCTGGGGGTACCATACATCTACAGTGTAGATTCTTTTTGCATCTGTATGAATTTCTCATTGATCGTGTGTGCAGACGTGTTTTGGAGATATACATGTCCATAGATGCTCATGGTCACATGATGCTCAGTCTATGGGTCAGCTGATATAAAGGGCGATGTTTGTGAGCTCAGAAGGGATAAGATTGGGTTTGCATATTCATCAGTGTGAATATCAAAGCTGCTCTTTCACCAGCTTCTCAAAGACATTTCTGCCTTGCTGTTGGTTTAAAAATGACCTCATCCATTGCAGACTGAGCTAAGGTGTAGCACTCCAGAAATGCAGCATAGCAGTGTAGTCCGTCTGGTTGCCTACTGTTAGCTGAGATGCTGAAACTGGAAGCAGCTGATGCTTCTCTGTTGTATTAAAAGCAGCATTGTATCCACATTGTTGACTGTCCAAGGATTAACTGCGAAAGCATGCTTTAACTCTACACTGGGGATTAGCAGTGAATTAAGCCTGTGTGTGCCGTTGTAAGCCTCATTTCATGAGTTATTACTTATTTAAAGGTTTCTGGCCAACTATTTTGAACATCTGATTAAAGAGAAGCTCCTCATTATACTGTTTGTATGTTCATTGAATATATGTACTGTATGTTCATTGAATATTAAAAATAATTACAATGAAAATTAATAGTAGAATATTAGTGGCAATGTTGTCTGATGAATTTGTTGGGTAGTAAAAAAACACAATTAAAAAGAAACTGAAACATTTCAGTTTATTATACTTACTACTAATAATATCAATATTTTCTTATTAATCTAGAACAAATGTAAACACATGAAAGCCAAGATAAACCACAGCCCTCTCAAAGGTTGCCAGTAATTCTTTGCTCATTTAATTGTACCAACATAGCTGCAATAACTGACTCTCTTACATGCGATTTATTAATTGGGGGTTAGCTTGTAGAGGTGCAGTGCAGATGATGAAACGCTGTTTTGGGATTACTTGATTCAAGATTAACCCCACACCAGGGTTGCTCTAGGTTAATCCTGGCTGTCACTGGCAACTCCTGAATTCACTCAGAAAGACACGTGATCAGTAGTATTGTCTGTGATTTGTCTTAAGACAATGCAAAGCTTGAAATATAAAAACTCTCTCAGTTAACTATGATCTGTTTGGTATTTTGCATGGATGAGAATAGTCTATACTTCACTTTTTGTTGGTTACATATCATTCATCAGTCCTCCTGCCTCCCAAATGCATGAATCCCATTTTGACAGATTCAGTATCACAGCAGTGCATTCAAAATCCAAATGCCTTTTGGATTGTAATTAAAAGTTTCAGTTTTACTGTCTTTCATTATGGTAATTCATAATGCATCAGCACAGCTTTTGCCTCCGATATAATCTCTTTCCATTTCCCTTCCGTGTTTTGATCCCATCATACAGATAACGTGCACCAGACTGCATTATTAAAAAAAGAGAGAGATCTGAGGACCATAAAAGGGAGAAACAAAGGCTTGCCATTTCAGTACAGAGCCTCATTTCCCAAAGAGCAAACAGCTCCTTATCTGTGCGAAACTAAAAACGGTCGATAATGGCGCCTCCTATTGTCAGAGTCTGGACGACAAGCAAACAGTGACAGGTGATTAGCGGCCAGGCACAAATAGCTGTAATGGGTGTAATAATGGCTGTCTTCTCTCCTTGTTTGCTCTGGGTTTTGTGCTCTGTGCTTCTGGCAGATGGGCTCAGATAGATTACACTTTCTAATTGGAAGAGGTAGGGTGGGGCTCCAGAATGATGAACTCAAAGAATATTTCAAAGCTGGTGATTGAGGACTCACTAAACACAGAGCTTGCCATCACTGCACAGCCTGGATGGACTAGATTAGCACAGCTGTGAAGGGATGGGTATGGAAATCACAAGATAAAAGAAAACAGTTGAGCCTGTCTTTTATCTACAGCTTTTTCTTGTTTGCGTCAGGACCTCTGTGAGCTCAAAACACGTTGGTTTTATTCATTTCCCAATAAGCCGGTGTGAGGCAATGTTTCAAGATGTTTCGTTAATCAGTATTATGAAAAAAAAAGCTGAATAAAGACACTTGCTGTCTTTTTCACATTTCAGTGAAGGAACTGCTCACTGGGAAAGTAAAAACCTTTCTGAAAATGTCTCATAATGAAGACTGTTTAGTAAACTGTAATCTGTGACACATCTTATGTAGATGCTTTATAAAAAAAGGTCCTTGGGCTTCAGGTCTATGTCCATAATCTGCCATTTATTACAACTGGGTATACAAACTAAAATGTTTTCTTATGAATATTGTCCACTGTGCAAGCTAAAGAACAACATTTGTTTGTAGTGATTACCTTTCAATGTTTGATAATGACTCCATCTCACACATATCCTTCTACAAAGATATGATACTCAGTGTTCATCTAATTCTATTGTGTTGAACTGTTTTGTTTAAGCAGTAATCAAAATTTAGTTTTGCTTCTTGGTATTTTGTCTTTTGAAGTAAGTTTCTGGAATTTTATTTGCATCTTGTAGAGTGGTACTGTACAAATGCTGTGCTCACACCTGTCTGTTTTCAGTATGTCTGTTCTGGAAAGGGGCAACTTGTACAGGTTAGTAGATGTAATGAAGGACTGATGGGGATTTGAATATCATGGGATCAAATGAAAAAACGTTTTGTTAAAATCTGCCCAAATACACAGATCATCCTAATACACGGATCAGAGGCAACGGGTCTGTACTTATGTACTGTATAAATAAATCGTTATTTGTTTATTATGTGATCTGCTAAAAGCTCATAGCTGGCACCAGGAGACATGTTCCCTTGCCCTGGTGATTTTCGGTGTGACGATCCCTTCAGAGACACAGCCTGTCACATCTCATTAGGTTTAACCCTTCCAGAGCTGCTGACATGTCGCTGTGCTCTAAGTATTCTGACAGCGCAGGAGAATATTTGTCCTGAAGGTCTCTCCTAGTTATCTTTCCCCCTACTTGGGAATGTTTCCATGGAAACTGTATCAGGGTTGACTCAGGAAGCAGATGGATGGCTGCCCTCTGCGAGGCTACATGAGTAGGCCAGGGCTAGCCAGGGTCCGGCACCCTCTTGGGGCCACCTGTGTGTGACACCAGCTAGGCCCCTGCTCTTCAAGCAAGGCTGTGAATTAGGAAATGGCTTCCCACAACATTTTTCAGACTTAGCCCAGCTAAGTGGCATTTTAACAACTGAATTTTTTCTATACAGTTAAAAAAAGTTTTTTTTTAAATTAGCAAATAAGTATTGACTTTTCTCATATAAACAGGTAATTTAAGACCATAAGAACAGAGGAAAGGCTGTCAATAAGAAGAGGTCATTCACCCCATCATTTTCATTTTTAGAGTTTTTAGTAGCTAAGTGAATCTATCATCCAGCACTTTCTGGAAGGAGCTCAGAGTTGGGGCCTTTTGCAGACATCCACAAATTCTTGTGTAAAAACTGTATCCTCTTTTCCATCTGACTGTATATTTCTTTCCTTTTAAGGGCACTTAGATAAAGTCTCCTCTCAATGTTATTTGTTCTAGACTGAAGAGATTCAGCTCCCTTAACCCATCATTTATCTCCTGAGAATAAAAATAATTATTGTTGCTCATCTTTAATCTCTTTCTAAGGCTACAAAATCCTATTTGTGGTATGGTGACTGAAACTGAATGCAGTATTCTTATTGGTACAATGCATTGCTTAAGCATAATTTCCCTGGATTTAAATTCCACACTTTTTAGTTCAATAGCCAAGCATTCCATATGCCTTTTTATTTCCTCCCTACACTGTTTAGATGGGAACAGAGCAACCGAAAAAAAACTCTGATACTTTCATTTGTAGCCTTGTGTGGCTCTAGATCTCTTTGTGACACATGCAATGTGTGATTCTATATCCTGTGTGAATCACTTTGAACTCTCAGTGCAGGTTATTTTCCAACTGTGTGCCCAAGCCAAGATTTTGTCTAGGTGTCTTCATAATTCCCTTTCTGCTATTTCTGTGTTTGCAACACCGTCTCTTTGTGCTGTTTGCAGATCTAACTACTGTAGTTATCTAGAATATTGATATAAATCATGAATAGCTATGATCCTAAAATGGATCCCTGTGGTACACCACTGCTATGGTCTGTTCCTTTAGCTGTCAATTACATATTGTTTCATGTTTTCTATCCAATACCTGTTAATTAACCTTTTATAAGGAACCATTTGAAAAGCTTTCTGTAAATCAGTTCTTTTAAGCTGTCCTTGTTTTGGAAATTAGTTCCCTTTCTAATTCTAGGTTGGCCGTCTCTTAAAAATTCAGTATCCCTCACTTTAACATTAACAGAAGTGTGATCGGTTGTTCACATTAGTTGTGTTCTTTATGTGATCGGGTATTACATTGAAACTCTCCTACCTGTGGGTATAGCTCCCATCTTAGTCAGAGCTAAGATCTTTGCTAGGAGCCAAGGATGGTGGCAATTTATTAGTTTTAAGCTGTTTTAGCCTCCTGCAGAATTCAGTGTCAGGTATGTTAAAGTTATCCAATAAGTGCCCACTCCAGAAATATAATTTCTCAAGAGTCACTTTGTAAAGCATTTTAACCAGTTTATGACAAGACATATTGCTAGTCAATATTTCCGTAGAAGCAGTGTTCTTGATCTTGTGTATGAGTTTGTTTTGAGCCCTTAATATTAGATAGATAGATACTTTATTGATCCCGTGAGGGAAATTGCAGTGCAACAGCAGCTTTACACACACAACACAGCCACAGTGTAACGAATTATATAATAATAGTACAATACATACAATACAATACAAGAGTTACTCACAGTCCGGACACACAAGAACAGACTAGAACAGAACAGTACACAGAAAATCGTATCACACGTATGAATATAAATATAGATGTAACCATAGATATAAATATAAATGTATTGCACAGGTCCCTGGCATATATTGCACAAAAGTGGTTGTAAACGGGAAAAAGAAAAAGAAAAAGAAAGAGAACAGATGTAGCAGTAGATGTGTATATGCGTTTAGTCCAGAAACAGGTCACTGTCGCTGTTGCCTCTGCCAAGACGCAAGGTGGATGCGTTGTACAGTCTTATGGCAGACGGCAAGAATGACCTCCTGTAGCGTTCCCTGTCGCACCGTGGATGAATCAGTCTATTGCTGAACGTGCTCTTCATTCCTGCAAGCCTGTCATAGAGGGGATGGGAGAAGTTGTCCATGATGGCCTCTAGTTTGGACATCATTCTCCTCTCAGCCACTACCTCCAAGGGGTCCAGGTCAGACCCAATGACAGAGCTTGCTCTCCTGATGACGGCAGACGGCAGACGGCATTGTTAATCATTATGTATGATTAACCAAGTCTCAATCCTGTTCCCAATTCACTGCTTGTAATCTCTGCTTCATTCATAGTGGGCTTTCCTAAATTATTAAACCTATGAAAATATATATTGTTAACTACTGTATACAGCATAAAATAGTCCCATTTTACAACTGCATTTCAACTTGGTCTTCCTCCATACTATTCTCCTCGTAGGGTATTGTGATATGTATGTGCAGAGTGTTCGTGTATTCCAGCTCAAGTCCAGCAGCCCGGTAGCAGTGAACTCTGTCTCTCAGTGAGCAGCTCAGGCCCCTGTCCGGGGAACAGGTCAGAAATCGATTCCCAGGATTTAATCCAAAGCTGCACAATGGCAGCTATCTAAAGTAATTACCTCAGGGCTCATCCAGACAGACTTTACTAGCCTGTGGTAATCCTCCCAGCATATGGAGCTGGAAGGAATTAGAGCTGAGGAAGAAAATAAATTAATTAAACTGCCCAAGAGCTCCAGAGTGAATTTCAGGCCTTTCATGAACTTCACTGTGAAAAACAATGCCTGGTGTACATATGTCTTGCATATATGAGTATTAATAAGATGTAAGGACATGTCCTGCTTTTTGGTTTAGTAAGTGTAGGATGATGTGGGGCTATGTGGTGTGGAGGTGTGTGGGTTTATGGGTGTGTGTGTGTGGATGTGGGTGTGGGAGTTTGTGTGTGGGTGTGTGTTGGTGTAGGTGTGGGTGTGTAGGGGTGTGGTTGTGGGTATGTTTGTGTGTAGGTGTGGATGAGGGTGTGGGTATGGGTGTGTAGGTGTGGGAGTGTGGGTCAGTAGGTGTGGGAGTGTGGGAGTGTGGATGTGGATGTTTAGGTGTGGGTGTGTAGGTGTGGGTGTGGGTGTGTCCCTGAGGTGGGGCTGAAGTAGCTGGCTTCACAGGCCTCAGAACAAGAGAGACTCCCAGGTGCACTTCCACCCTCCCTGCTTCCAGGCTCAGATAGTATTAGACTGGGAACTGATTGCACAGCCACTCCAGGGGGTAAGGGGATCATTCTAAAGCTGTCCTCTCAGAACAGGGAGGCTTCTTCTGAAACAGCGCTTTTACTCCTCATCATCAACAGTTAATGCATGCCTATTTTCTCCGTACTGTGGAATGTGCCCTGAAGAGAGGAGGGTTTTACTTCTAAACTGGAGTTAAATCGGTGGCTAAGGACACATAACTTAAAAATAATCAGAAGCAAAGTCAGCCGTCAATACAAAAACACTCCAGATGAGGATATGAAGAAATTAGAATGAGACACTAAAACACTCCTGTGCTGCACAGATTTTCCCCAATACAGTGAACGCTGATTCATATGAGAGTTAAGAGGCTTTATCTAGAAATCCCAGCTGATCTTCATAAACTTTGTTGTCTTACAATTAAGTACAGATGGTTTGCAGCTGTAAGGCCGATAAATATCCATGCTTTGTCCGGGCCTCAATATCCACCCAGGATTTTCACCCTAATCCCTGTGTATAGCAGTTTACCAGATGGAAATCTGTTTGGGGTTTTATTCTGTTTCCTCCACTTTTATTAAAAGCTCCTTACCTTCATTTGAATATGCCACCATTTAGCTGGAGCATAAGCAACACATTACTATATCCCATAACGAGGTTTGGGATTAAGCCTGTAATCTCGTTCTTTTACAGAGCTTTATTTAAATCTCTGACCCATCGTTTTAAATTGATATGCATATCCTGTTGTTGCTTGTCCCTCTGTCTACCTCTCTGATGGCCTAGCAATATGTCTAGTCATAAACTGGTTAAAATGCTTTACAAAGTGACTCTTGAGAAATTATATTTCTGGGGTGGGCACTTATGTATCTGGTACAATTTGTCACATACTGTATCTAGGGATATTGTTTAAAGTGGAATGAGCCCACTTTTTCCTACTTTTGGTTCATTTACTTTGCTTTTTTGTCAATATGCAACATGTGTCCCATGAAGTGAACCTTCTGAAAACTCTAATTGTAGTCTTTTGTGAGAAGTTGTGCACAAGCAGGATCTGAAACAGGCAGATACTGTGCTTTATTTGGGGGATGTCACATGCAAAAGAGATTTAAGTCTTCCCTGTATCCTCAAGATGTGAGAGACATGTCTGTCTCCTGCTTGTCTTTCTAAGGTACCACGTACCTTAGAAGTCTTTCTAAGGTACGTGGTATTCATGTGATATTTAATGACCACATAGTCGCAAGTGTTTAACATCTGAATACTCTGAAGAGCTCCTTCTGCAACGCTGAGCCATCCATGACTGTGCCAATACCACATATATCAACAACATGTTCCTTGGAGATCGTCAGTCCCAGTACTGAGCAGGCCCAGCCTTGCTGGGCTTCTGAAACAGGACCAGATCAGGCTAGAAGGTGGTGATACAGCTTTTCCCTAACAGGAAATAGCATTTCCCCCTTTGAACTGGAACATGTGCAAAACAAAATCCCCCACCAAACAAATGTATTCTATCTGGGTAAACCTCTCTAAGTTGCGAAGATGTGCTTTTTAAGTCTGTGTGTGTTTGACGATTCCACACCAAGCAAACTCTTGTGCTCCTCGAATACAGGGAGGGCCATGGCAGTGGTAATTAACTGAAAGGAGGGGGCAGTGGTAAGCTAAGTGCTCATCCTCAAGTCATGATAAAAAAGAAAGCTGTAGCTGTAGTGCCCTGAAGCAATAGTTGACATTGCGTTCTGATTTGGCTCGCTACACCGTTTACGTTCCAGTTATATATTTATATAGATCATGCTAGATTGGAGACACTGTTACAAACTCATCTACATAAAATAATGCTGTAAAGCCTGGAGGCATGAACAGATGAGAGCATTTAGCAAACCACCCTGCACACACACAGCCTCCCCCCAAGAGCCCCCTGCCGACTGCTCTGTTAAATTGTCACTTGTCATCGCCAAAATTCAAGGCACCATATGCCACGATGCGTCTGTGGGAACACCCCTCCGCCTCCCCCTCGACAATAATGTGAGAGCGTCTCGTGTTCCTCTACAAGAGCTGGTTTCCCTGCGAATGCAGGCTGACGCTGAAAGCCTGCCACTTTTCATTTCCCACCTTTTGATATGCTTTGTATCTCATATATCAGAAGGCCTTGCTTGCCTTTCTTGCATAATGTGGAAATCTGTTTCATTTGCACTATAGTGGAAATACTGAGGAAGCTCTCCGACAAACAGGTTTCCAGCTGACAACTCTCTGGTGTCTCGAACACAGAGGCTTTTCCATCAGTGTCTTGGCACTGAGCTGGGGAAACCCCCATTGACATGGGCACACACCGCACAGACCTGACTGACAGACACGTCTTCGCCTGACGTCACGGCAAAATCTACGTCCTCCCTTCGCTGGGAGATACTAACTCTGTTATTTAACCAGACTGCACTTTAGCAAAGACAGGACAGGAAACAGTATATAAACATATTGCAATGCTCAGACATGGTTTAGGACATTGTTAGCCTAACCTTGCGAGACCATGATCAGATATTTATAAGGTAACACATTGAATTCATGGATCTTCAGGAAGGATCCCTCCCTCTGACCAGAGACAGGAGAGAGGTTACAGCTGAGAGCAGGCCACTTGGCCCAGCGTGTCACCGAGCCAGTGAAGAAGAGGGAGTAAGGAGGGTGTGGGAGTTCAAAAAGTGAACATGTTGTTACTGGATGTCAGAATAATAATGCTTGTGATACGCACTGCATATACTGTACAGTGCTCAGCACATTCCAATTCACAACCCCACTATGTACAATAGATGTGTTTTTCATTTATTATAGTCATGAAGATGTAGAACATGCAAAATCTTTTGTTGCTTTCATAACAGAGCAAAATAATGGGGCAGAATAATGAACATGACTAATCCACGACTGATGTCTAACTACTAATGACAGGTAAGCCAGTGTGAGTTTTTTGAGACTGTGGCCTGCAGGGCACTGGAGTGGCTCATACAATAGGATCTCAAGCACTAGAATCTAATGTAGACCAAGGGATCAGGGACATCTTTAGGTGACTGTAGATGGGACTGATTGAAGGAATATCTTTAGAACTGGGCAGGCTGGTGCCCAGTCTGTGCACTTGCTGGTAACTTCTCAGCTTGCAGCTTTTCCACTGAGAGATGTGCCGTCAGCACAACCTCTCCTGCAGAATGTCAGGCAGTGGCCAGCAGGGCAAGAGGGATGTCAGTGAAGAGCTCCTGCTCTTCAGTCCTTTGTGCTGGGGGCACAGCTGTAGCAGTGAGGCCAGGTTTTCCAACAACCATAATTTCATTATTGAAGCTATAAAAAGAAAAAGCAAAACCTGACCACATTAAAATGTTGCTGCCATACAGATTTCAAAGCATGACACAGATTAAAATAGCTACTAACTACAGCATGTGATGTATGTCCTGTGTGTGCAACTTAAAAACATAAGAGAAGCCTGTCCCTAGCAGCTGCTGTTTAATTAGATTACTCTTCATTAAGCCTGACAGAGGCTTTGTCTGCCATGCAGCAGGCCGGGAGAGCTCCAGCTGCAGATGCAGGCTGAAGAACTGCAGCACGTGTCAGCTCTCCCTCACAGACGTCGTCCGCCTCTCGTCTCCTTTGTCTCTGCCCACGCCTGCCGCGGCCCGCTCTCCCGCTCCCTGCTCAGGACCGCTCGGAGTGCCGCTTGAAATCCAGGGAGGAGACACAGGCAGCCAGTGTGCCAGACAGGTCACAGCTCCCTCTCCTGCTCCCCTTGTCGAGCTCTCTCTCCCCTCTGACTGCTGCATAGCCCACTGACGGTGATTAGACTTGAAAAGGACATTTTTAGCCAAATATTTCAGCTGCTATTTTGTTTTTCCTCCAGACAGACAGTTTGTCATTTTTTTCTTTTTTTTTTGTTTTGACTCGATGGGTGTCTTGTTTCTATCCGTCGATTTCTTCTGCGCTGTTTCTTTCTTCTTAATTTTAGCCCTTTCCTATTTAATCTTGCTTTCCAGATTTTTTACTGCACATTGCTAACAGCAAGCTTGTCTTCTAATGGCACCTCCCAGCTGGATCTGACAGGATGGCATTGTGCTGATTCTGCTTTAAGGTCACCCCCACTGTAGGGGGCAGCATCTCAATTTCAGCCACCCCATTGCTATGTTTTTCTTCCCCCTTCTGCTTCCCCATAGGCTTCTGATCACCTCACTCCCGGGGTCAGAGAGCTTATCCTGACAAAGCTTGCAGCCTCAAAGCACATCTGCTATGCTTCACAATTTGTGAAACTGCCAGGCTAATGTTTTAAATATAAAGAAAAGGTAAGCCCCTGTCACGCATTGTTCTTGACTTCTGATAATGCAAATGAAGCCACAATTGAGGCTGGTGCTGACTTTTTCCTGTTTATCAAACACAGGAGCTCATTTGCCTGCTGACTGTCTCAGGGGAATGTCATTGAAATGTGAGAATCGGTGATGGCTCTTCCTTTAAAGTTCCCGATACAATCTCCAGGAATAGCCTCTACTTTACAATTGCCGTTCTTCTCCCTCTCTGCCTCCTTGTCAGCTTTGGAAGCTGGAGACCTTTGCCATCCAAACACATTGTCCACTGTCCACCATTCTCCATTCTCATCTCTGCTTCAGCATGCAGCCCAGTGGGACAGAGGGGTGACCCCACTCTGAGTCTTTCTCTCTTGAATAGAATGCGGACTCTAGTCTGAGGTAGGCAGAGCTCTGTCAACCCTCACACTGCTGGAAAATCCATTTTCATAGGCTTCAGACGAAGGCCTCTGTGAGCCGATCAAGACTCAGGGCTGGACTGAGTCAGACTCTTCTGTCTGTTTTGCTGTCAGTCATTGGATTCTTACTGTGCTAAAGGTAGGTTTGCTTTTACCTGCTGTTTTGTATTTACAACCCAGAGAGCCTGAGTGGAAGACTATAACAAAAATAAGACCAGGAGAGTTTAAGCGGATTCCTGCAATGGTGTAGAATAACTGCAACAGTGGGTTACAGTGAAGTCATCTTGAGCATCTAGTACAGTTTGTGCAAGAAACAAACTGTACTGTAAGACATCTACTGTAAAAGCAACATCACAAGTATACAGCACATCAGCAAGCGGCTCCTGTTTAACTGGAGAGACTGGTGGAAAGCATGGGCACTCCTCACCTGTGTGCAGAGGTGTAAGTTTCTGCTCCAGTCCAGCACTTATCTGCACACAGGGATCCAGATCACCTGGAAGGGCTCTGACCAGTGACGTGTCAGATGACTTCCTAGGTTGCCTGGCAACATGTTGGGCTGTCTGAGGAAACAAGGCTTTAAAAATACAGCTGAGCTGTGGAGAGATTTTGTGTGCTTTCATGGAATCAGTGATTGATGAAAACCTTTCAGCAGCACATAAAAGGACCTAAAACCTTGGAGGACAACAGTATTTGCCCTCCAAGCATAAAGGAACTTTATACTAGTCCCTTTCGGATGAAATCTCACAATTAACATTGTCCACCCATCACCTTCCACAAACCATTTGCTACAAAGGCCTAACCAATTGCTTGTGTAAAATGTGACTTAATTTGGCTTTTTTCCAAAATTAAAGTGCGCTCATTTTGCTAATCACCTCCTAAGCAATTAGGTATGTTGTTGATTTTTCAAACGAAATGCAACAAGAACAATGTTTCCCCCACCCTGCACCCGTCCCCCGCCCCCTCGGCTCTGAGGCCCCCCTGGGGTACGACCTGGGGTACAGGGGAGCCCCACTCCAAGGCCCTGCTGTCCCGGCCAAGGATCCCCGCGGCAGTCGATTCATATCAATAATGTCAAGGCAGGCCGGGGTCCCGTGGTGCGAGGAGAGGGAGAGAGGCTGTCAGACCGCCAGCAGTGCCACTGCCTGTGTGAGAGGCCTGCCTATCAACTTTCTGAATGGACTCTGCATACTGTATGTATATTAGTCTGCAGTAAGAGCCGTGAGTAATGAGTAATGAGACAGAGGCCACAAAGCAATGCTATGAACGTGGAAAATGCAAAAATGCTCTGTGCTGTGTACTCTTAAAAGCAGGCACAGAGACCTGCAGGTAAAACATTTTTACTACAGCAGTCTCAATAAAGATGCATCAGTGTCTGTGCACTGGTACAGCTGGAGATGCTGCTCTGACAGATTACAAGAGTATTAGTCAGCTCTAGAGCGTGTTTTCAAGGTCTAGTCTTTGTTTCTTTTTCCTTTTTTCCTTCAAGAAATAAGGGACTCTCCCATCAAGTGCTCGCCTGGCACATTCTTCTGATCCTCCTCTTAGCCGCTATTGAAGCACACAGCATGCCTGCCGCCGGTGTCAGTGTGTCACTCTCCCCGGTTGTCACAGTAACCGTGTTGCCTGCTCTCTTTAGTCACACCTAATGAGCAATGTGTGTCAGCCGAAGGAGAGAGGGGCTGAAGGAAAGACTTGGCATGAAAAGTGACAGATTTCAGGAATGGGGAAAAAGGTGTTTTTCTTTTTGCCTTTTCTCTCTTGCAGAGCATCGTCAAAGCCTTTCAGAAATGACTGTCAACATGCATCCCTGTTTTTTCCCCCCAGAAGTGGGAGAGTGCATGAAGGAGAGGGCCTGTGAGAGAGAGTCGGCTCTGACATTCCTCTTTTTTTAAATGCACGGGCTTCACAGCACTGCCATCAATTCAAAAGCTCAGTCACGTAGCCTTCAACGCTGTTCTGCCATGGGGGCTGAGCTGTGGTTGTTTTATTTCACCACTGTAGCCACAGGCTGTCTGTGGAAAGACAAAAGAGCCTGAAACCACCAGTTCACATGCTCATACACCACTATAACTAGCTCATTATCTTGGAAGGAGAGAAATCTGCAGTGGAAGACAGTCATTTTAGCCAGCAAAGTTAATTGTAAGAGCTGGCTATTGTGATTTTATTCAACTATAAGCCTGTCGATGGCTTACACAGCACAGATAGTATTCAGTTACTACAGTGTCACTGAAGGAAAATAGCTGTGTAAGCAGCATTTTTATGTTTTGTATAATTACACATTACAGGCATGATTGACATTGTTAATGCGTAATAATTATACTTGACTTACTACTCTGCTGGTTATTCATCCATCCATTTTATAACCGCAGTATCCAGTTCAGGGTTGCGGGGGAGACGAAGCCTATCCCAGCAAGCAGGGGCGCAAGGCAGGGTACACACCAGTCACACACACAGACACGCACACACTCACTCCAGGGCCACTTTTCCCAGGAGTCTCTGTCTTTGTCCTGTGGGAGGAAACTGAAGCACCTGGAGGAAATCCCTGAGAACACACAAACTCCAACACAGCAAACATGCAACATACAACATGCTGTGTACAAACACAGGTAATACTCCAAGTCTGAAATTGAACCCAGGTCCCCAGCATGGGAGGGCAGAAATGCTATCTGCTGGCTATTGCTTAGGATAAAATTGTTTTTTAATAAGACTGTTACCATAAGGCTATATGGTAATTACAGTGTAATGCCCTGTGGAGCAAAGTTCTCAATCTGTTCCTACAGAAAGCTGAACGGAGAGCTTGTTGTGCTGTTTGTTCTTGGCATGCTGGCGTTATGGGGGTGTCAGATTCATTGTACCCCCAAGACGCCAGGAGCAGAAGGATTCAGAGACACTAACTTCCAGTCATCTTAGTTGATGCAAGCCTGAAAACCCTCAGGGTGAAACCCATTTTTTTTACTTGTGAGCAGTTTTGTGCTTTGTTCCTTTTGATTGAGATCATTAGTGACTCGTGCACAGTGTGACAGAGCTTCAGAAGTCATTTTTGTGTGGCATTTTGTAGAAATCATATAATAACAATGTCTATAAATATTCAACTGTGTAAGTGGCATGTAAACGTATTTCAGTGCAGGTTTAATCTGTCACATTCCAGGAGCTGTGCACTTGTTTTCTTCGGAGATATGCTGATCCCATTGAACAGTTTGTCAGCTATTTTATAAATAAATAGCTAATCAACCTTTTTATCACTCAGGTTGCTACTGTAAGTGATTCTGATTGTTTTATCTGGCAACAACTAAACCCACGTTTAATTAAATCTGATGTAGACAGCTTGCTAATTGCTCATTTGACTTACATCATATTAGGACGGTAGTAAACAGAAAAACGAATGAGCAGATGTTTTGCACAGTATTTGCTTACTGTGGCCTGCAGAAGCAGGCAGTGAAGTCTAGTCTCGTCCACCACGTCCCCAAACTCAGAGCCCGAGGGAGGGGCTCAGGGCTGGGCCACCAAGGAGCACCACCTGCTGGCTGCTTCCCCTTGCGGCTTCTCTCAGATCTCCTCCACCACTGAAACTTCAAAGCTTGTCTTCATGGAGGTGCAAGGTGTCACCGCTCTGTTGCTCAACAGCAGCGTCCTCTGTTGCTGAAACTTTTGGGTTCCGCTGTAACTCGGGGTAGAGTGTTGTTAAGCAGGGGGGAGTCCAGGCACCATGCCTGCGTTAGCCAGTAACCATGCAAATCATGCATGAAGCTGTGATTTTTGCTCAAAACTAACAGCTCGTTGGTGCTGCTATTACTCTAATGCAGTGCGGAGGAAGGCTTGCAGTGCCGTTGGCTGGTGTTAAGCCCTGAAAGCCTGTCGCTGGTGCAGGACGTCCCTGCCAGCCCTCACTCGGCAGGCTGCTGCTGCGATCGGCCATCTTCGGAGCGCTTGACTCAAAAATGAATTGTTTTATTTTTTTTTCTCTATGTGTGAAAAGACTGAACAGTCAACAAAGGCCTTAGGCAATGCAATCATGTGTTTCTAACAATATTTAAAGTTGTTTGTATGTTCTGTGTTTTTTAATTTTCCTTTCCCCGTATATCGCAAATGGTGCACTTCTTTGATTCATTTCAGGTTTTACTGTCAACTTAATTAGTCACATCTGACTTTAATTATGTGAACTGTAGAAGTTACACTTTCAAGTGCGTCTAATTAAGCTCTCAGTAAAGGCTGAAGTGTCTCGTTTTCACTGCTGCCGTGACAATTGTCTATCTTGTGGAACTGATCTGACTGTTATCAGCTCCCCACACTGGATCCCAGCATGGAAAGTGGCCTAGTTTGAGAAGCAAGCAGGCATCACTGTGCCTTATCTTCCAGCAGGTCTAGACAGATCGCGGTAATATATCACACATTTAGTGTACAAGGATGAGAGTCAGCAGTGGAAAAGCAGGACAAATTATCCTTTTTGCAAATAAGCATAAAAATGTGCAACTCATAACATAATATCAAAGGTTACTAGGCATCAGTGTCTGATTGGATTTCAGTTGTTTTATTTTCATTCACCATCTAAACAGATTTTGATTTCAGTTTTGTTACCTCCAATTTCAAGCTTGCAGTTAAAATCCATTGTTTTTCTGGGAGTTTTTGACCTGCTTTGACCATAAATAATTATAGATAAACTTCGTATGTGTACACTACTGTATAGAAAACAGTAGAGCCATTATACTGTAACTACAGAAAACCAAACAAGAGGAGTGGTCTTCTGTTTCCACGGCAACATCAATTGACATTCTGCAGGTCCATCAGCTGAGACAGGTCAGTGCTGCCTGACCCTGAGCTCCTGGAGGCCGAGTGTGCTGCAGCACGCTGATGTGCAGGGCTGAGACAGAGGGGAGAGAGAGGAGCAGACCCACTGATTGGCATGTACATCTTTCATACATCTCAAAATAACCTCTTCTGGGGAAAGAGAAGACAAGGCAATCACCTTCAGGACAGCCTCTTTCTTGATCGGCTCCTTTTTATTTTCCAAATTCTGCTTCCAAAGCCTGACTCAGGATGAGTAGGCCTGCTCAATAATGTGGCTTCCCAACCTAAACAGAGCCACCCTGCTTCAGTGATAGGTCATGCAATTGTAAGGTTTCTTGCAATGTTCATTCTGAGGTCCTGATGCTGAGATTTCTCATAACCACAATGCTCCCTTCAGAAGATGAATTAATTCAAATGGAAATGGAAATGATCCTATTGAACCTTCTGGTTTTGTTCCTCATTTTTAAAAACAGGCCCTCAATTACCAGTTACAATATCATCTTAAAAGCATTTCTTTCACTTGGGATGAAGTCCTTCTGGCTTCTTCTGTGGTATATGCCATAAGATCGGCTCTGTTAGTCAGAAAGCTGGTCTGCTTTGGGGTCGGGATTTTAATGCATGTCTGATCCTTTCTGTTGATCTGGAGGAAAGCTGTGGGCTCTTGTGTGCTGTGCTTGGAGTGAGTCAGTGGTTTAGGAGAAATGGTAGAAGATGGAATTTGGCAAGAATTAATTTGTCAAACTATAAGGATTACTGCGTTCCACACAAATACTGTCTGTGTTGCTCTGAACAATTTAGCACAGGTTAACAACCACTGATTCCTTACGAACTAATACATGTTCTTTCCCCGCTGAGAAGTAGTTTTTCTACTTGTTTTGTTGCAGCTCACACTCCAGCCCCTGGACTCCCAGGTGGTGAATTGGGGGTTCAAACACAGTTGGGCTCTGCTGTCACACCCCTCAGCAAAGCATTTCACGATTGTCAGATTGCCCCCCTAAATGTTGCTCTTATAAGTGGACAGGACAGCCTCCAGCTCGTCAGTGTAAAGGATAACTTGTTCACACTTGACTTTAATTAGATAAAGGAATGCAAAGAGCATCGAAGGATGTGTATTTGTGTGTCCACTTATAATAAGAATGTTATAAGATAAAAAAGTACATTGCAGTTGTTAAACAGCCCTGGATGTGACCTTAACAGCATGGACATAAATTCTAGGAAGCTCAGTTAATTAAACCAGTTCAGCAATTTTACACACTGACCTTGTGTCTCCAGGATAATTCAAACTGGTATTAAAAACAAAATCTTGGCCCTGCTTTATTTGATGTGTGTCTTCCTTTTTAAAGCACTCGATGGGTTAGGTGATTCATTTATTTCTGGGCAGGAGGTTTTTACTGTGCAGAAAAATGGGCTATCAGAATGTGAGAGGACTTGTGCCTAGAAAGATTGTGGGTAGCCAGGAAATGCAATTTGAAAGAGACTGTGACTATTTCAAGAGTTTGCTGTGTATCTAGCTTTTTATGATACAGCCTTGAAGACCAAATCATAGTAAGAGTGTTAGTGCATAGTTTCATTTAATATCGGTGCCTTGTATCTGTCATTCATTGATCAGGGTGTCCTTAACCCTGGTACTGGAGAACCCCAGCCCTGTTAGTCTCGCCAGGTTGCAAAGATTGGCAACACCTGTAGGACAGACTGATAAATGAAGAATCGAATCTACTTGGTTGAAAACTCTGATCCTCGAGGTGTGGAGAGGACTTAAATTTTAGTTCTAACTGATCTCTTAATGACTTAATTTAACAAGTCACTTAATTAGTCACAATAGAATCATTCCGTAGCTTTAAAAATCGGTGTTTTAATGGTAACCTACAAAACTCGCTTGTACTTGCCTTGTACACACTGTGGTCTTGAATACAAACTCAAGAACATTATTACACTAGTAGTGGAATATGCTGTGCACATTGCTGAGTCAACCTGAGAGAATGGGAGCCTATTATGATAATATAAAAGGATGCATTATTCATAAGACATTGATATTTCTAATAAGAGGCCCAGCTCAGTTCAGCTGGTATTGTAAAAGTGCTGTTGTAGATTTTCTCCTGTCCCTCTCCCACTGCCTCCACTCTCCCCGTATGAAGTTATGTCGTCTTCCAAAGCCTTACAAATGCCCCAGAGTTCCTCGGTTACCACCTCTGTTCAGTTTTAGTGCAGTATAGAGCATTACATAGCAGCAGGAAGCCACTTCTACTAGTACTGTTATCTGTACTTCAAAAGGAAAAAAAAATGTAAAGGAAAACATTCTTAAGCAGCACGAGGATCATTTTCATTTTGTTTTTCTTTGTCTGGACCTTTGCAAAGTTGGGGAAAAAAATGGTTTCTAAATGTTTCTGAATCAATGGTGAAGCCATTTTGTGAGGTCTCCTCTCAGGGAAGACTGCTCTGCACCTTCTTATCTCCCTGAACTCATTCAGCATTGTGTTCTAAATCCAGAACTGCTCTCTGATGATGATGCCTTACTCTGTGTGCGACTACAGATCCCTTACGGACATGTTCCCAGAGACAACAAGACATTTTCAGAATATACACAGGATTGTGACAGACTCCACTTCTGACCTCTGAGTTCCTCTTACCCCGGAAACTGTGCACACAAAAACCCACAACAGCAATCCACGTCCATCACAAGAGGCATTCCTGTGGACTTAAGTCTACCTAAAATTTTTAATTTAAATTTTAAAGCTGTCTCCCCATTGCTATCAAAACCAGAAGCCCCATAAACACAATTTTAAACTATACATACAGTATATATAATTAAACTCATGGATTTTCAGATCTACACAAATAATGAAATAGTAATTAAACAATTAACACCCAGTGTGTCTATTTAAATCAATTAGTAGCCATTTTGGTGGCCTCTTTGCAGGCCTTGCTCTTTGCTGGCTGCCACAAGGGTTACAGTAGGTCTCTTTTTAAGTGGTTCTGTTTGATGCTGGAGTGCCACGTGACTAGGAAATTCATTACAAATTGCTTTCTAGTTACTTCCTAGGCATTTTCTTGCACGATCTCATGTTGACGTGCATCACCATAATTTTTCTTTTTATTGTTGTTGCTTAATGGCTGTTGTTGCCATTGGTGCTGATGTTATTATTCTTCTGCTGCTTTTCCCCCTGTGGTACACAGACACACACTGCGTGCAGAGCAGTGACACCAGCCTATGAGAATCAGGGTGACAGGCGACTTGTTCCTTCTTTGTCAGGGACTTAGGTTGATAGGCCTCCCGGGGTCAGGAGGGGTGGGCTGCTGACAGAAACAACTTCAAATCAGGCTCCTGAAGGAAATGATTGGGGTCTCCAAAAGGCACTTCACAAACTGCTACAGACATGACTGTGCCACCCCAAGAGCTGGAGCTCCAGTGCCAACAAACCGTGACCTCTGACAAGATAAAGTCACAGAGATGTACCCTCTCCCCACTGTAATAATATTAGTAATAGGATGTGCCCTCTCCCCACTGTAATAATATTAGTAATAGGATGTGCCCTCTCTCCTCACTGTAAGAATATTAGTAATAGGATGTACCCTCTTCCCACTGTAATAATATTAGTAATAGGATGTGCCCTCTCCTCACTGTAATAATATTAGTAATAGGATGTGCCCTCTCCTCACTGTAATAATATTAGTAATAGGATGTGCCCTCTCCCCACTGTAATAATATTAGTAATAGGATGTGCCCTCTCTCCTCACTGTAATAATATTAGTAATAGGATGTACCCTCTTCCCACTGTAATAATATTAGTAATAGGATGTACCCTCTTCCCACTGTAATAATATTAGTAATAGGATGTGCCCTCTCTCCTCACTGTAATAATATTAGTAATAGGATGTGCCCTCTCCCCACTGTAATAATATTAGTAATAGGATGTGCCCTCTCTCCTCACTGTAATAATATTAGTAATAGGATGTGCCCTCTCCCCACTGTAATAATATTAGTAATAGGATGTGCCCTCTCCTCACTGTAATAATATTAGTAATAGGATGTGCCCTCTCTCCCCACTGTAATAATATTAGTAATAGGATGTGCCCTCTCCTCACTGTAATAATATTAGTAATATGATGTACCCTCTCCCCACTGTAATAATATTAGTAATAGGATGTGCTCTCTTCCCACTGTAATAATATTAGTAATAGGATGTGCCCTCTCTCCTCACTGTAATAATATTAGTAATATGATGTACCCTCTCCCCACTGTAATAATATTAGTAATAGGATGTGCCCTCTCCCCACTGTAATAATATTAGTAATAGGATGTACCCTCTCCTCACTGTAATAATATTAGTAATAGGATGTGCCCTCTCCCCACTGTAATAATATTAGTAATATGATGTACCCTCTCCCCACTGTAATAATATTAGTAATAGGATGTGCCCTCTTCCCACTGTAATAATATTAGTAATAGGATGTGCCCTCTCCTCACTGTAATAATATTAGTAATAGGATGTGCCCTCTTCCCACTGTAATAATATTAGTAATAGGATGTGCCCTCTCCTCACTGTAATAATATTAGTAATAGGATGTGCCCTCTCCCCACTGTAATAATATTAGTAATATGATGTACCCTCTCCTCACTGTAATAATATTAGTAATAGGATGTGCCCTCTTCCCACTGTAATAATATTAGTAATAGGATGTGCCCTCTCCTCACTGTAATAATATTAGTAATAGGATGTGCCCTCTCCCCACTGTAATAATATTAGTAATATGATGTACCCTCTCCCCACTGTAATAATATTAGTAATAGGATGTGCCCTCTCCTCACTGTAATAATATTAGTAATAGGATGTGCCCTCTCCCCACTGTAATAATATTAGTAATATGATGTACCCTCTCCCCACTGTAATAATATTAGTAATAGGATGTGCCCTCTTCCCACTGTAATAATATTAGTAATAGGATGTGCCCTCTCCTCACTGTAATAATATTAGTAATAGGATGTGCCCTCTCTCCCCACTGTAATAATATTAGTAATAGGATGTGCCCTCTCCTCACTGTAATAATATTAGTAATAGGATGTGCCCTCTCCTCACTGTAATAATATTAGTAATAGGATTATTAGTAACAGCCCTAGTGCCAGTTTCAGGTATGTTTGCACACTAGTTAGTGAGGAAGGGATAAGGGTGTGGTACTGTTCCTTTTACGTGGGTATGATTTTCCCCCCTTTTAAGGAAAAATAAATATTTTATTTAAAAATATTATACCTCCGGCTCTGGGGATAAAACCTTACAGATGCAGTTTTTTTGTTTGCTCTTTGAGGTACTGTATCTGGAGACCTCAGAAGAAAGGCCCTGGGACTGAGGATGGATTCTTAAAAAAATGAATCAGCTTTCCTGCTTTTGGAGAGACTGTGAGCAGGCTCGGTAGAGATGGGTGGTGAGGAGGACCGGCGCTGTTCTCCTGAGACAGCAGTGGCACTGTGCACGGGGTGATCCCTGTTCTACAGCAGCTCCTTTTTAACACACTGCACTTATACCGGCTGAAAGGAGCAACTGGCAGTGCTGATCATGCTGGATATGAAAACGTCTTGTTTTTAATATCCCAGGAGTTAGGGAGTCCTGTTTAATTCATGCTTGCTAAGCATAAACACATTGCTGTTTTTTTCACACTGAGTGGTTTCCATGAAAGATTAAAGAGCGTTAATTTGTTAGATAATCTCACATTACAGGCTACAGCTCGCAGCCTTCAGCTCAGGCAGCTAAAGAGGTGGAAAAGAGAGAGGAGAGCGATGGGTGTAGACAGCAGTGTGCGCAGCAGGCTGGGGTGCTCTCCGAGTCCCTACAGCCCAGGCCCTGAATATTTCATGATGCAGAATTACCAGGACTCTTCAGACGTAATGAAGGAAGAGAAAAGAGACAATTAAAGCACAGGACATGTGCTCCGAATCCCAAACACCCCAAATTAAAAGGGGTGCGTCGCGTGTGATTTGCTCGTTCTTGGGGGCCCAGCCTCTCTGTGCCCGGTGGCGCTGTGTCCTCTCTCCAGCGGCCGACACTGCCCTGCCTGCGCGTGCGCAAGGCCGTGTCCAGGGTCCGTCACGGCACGGGGCTCTGCCTTCGGCCTCCCCCGGGGGATGTGGCTTTGTGGGTTTTGTCTGCTTGCCAGCTGCTGGTCAAATACAGGGCAGAGGTTCCTAAAATGTTTGAATTCATCTTCTATTTCCCCTTAATTGCAGATTGTTATGCAATGTCTCTGGTGGACAGAACCCCTCACCATTAGTGACTTGTGAAATATTTTCCAGTACAAAGCTCCGCGTCAGGGCGTGCTGACTCCCACTGAGCTCAGGTGTCTTGACCATTGTGTATCACAGAATTTATACAACAGCTAAAACACTGACGAGAAACCTACTGACATCAAACCTACAAATCAGCTTTATCGTTGACTAAAAAAATTGTTCAGTGTAATTCCGCAGAACAGTATAGCATCACATTAATAATAGGACCCTGTTATTTATACATTAAAAATATGAGAGAATCCTATTGCCTCTGGAAAAATACCAAGAGGATCTTACAAAACGAATATTATCTCACCACAGACACAACAGGAAATATCTTGTGGTATTTTGGGACAGTGTACCACAGGAGCGCTTACAAAATACCTCAGGTTCCTTGCCACAAGATGATAACTCAATGTAACAATATAATATAAGGTAACAGTACAATGTCGCAGATTACCAGCTTTCCAGTAATGCTCGTTCTCTGGTAGCAACACGGGGAGGCTGCATTTTCATTTGGCATGTATTCATATTGTTTAAAGTTTCAGTAGCAAATTTAAGAATTCTCTGTTTTTAGCTCAAGAGCACTTTCATTCTGTGGACACTGTGGCACGTGTCCCTTTGCAGACCGTTTTAATGAGCGCGTTTTAAGCGCGTTCTCGCCACGCCTCTGGGGCTGGAGGCGCTGCAGCTGGACAGACAGCGCACCGGGCACCCCGGGAGAGCAAGTGTCTGTATTTAAAATCTGTCCAGATACAGATCCCCTGGGGATTGTAGGATTGTAGAGCTGGCTTCCCTGCGTGTGAATACATTTGATTGTGCAGTACATACTGAACATGCAGTATTTTTCCGGTGACAAGTTCTACACTCCGTAGTTTTGCTATCATTTCCACATTTCGCCCATTTTGTGTTAAAATCGGTGAAAAACCAAATGGGTCACAATGCTTAAAAAAACCGGGGAAAGACCTGCTTTGGGGTTTTAACACCCATATCTGACTCTTGGCCAGAACGAGAAGCGGCGAAGTAACAGGAGCCGAACGCATGAAATGATCGGGCTCGCATATGTCGCTGTGCATCTCCAGTACTCAAAATCTGACTTTGTTGTAAATGAAAACAAGCATGAACCTAAACCTCTTTCCTCAGTCTGCACCAGGGAACAGAATGAGGAGCTTCTTCCTTCGACAGCCTGAAGCAGCAGAAGACTGGTTTCGGTCTAGCCTGCTGTCTCGCTCTCTCAAAAACCAGAGGGCAGCCTGTGTGAAAGAGATACGTGTGCGCAGAAACTCCGACAGGAGGGGTTCCTCGGGAACTTAAACAACATTTGTGATTGTGACGCCTTGGGTGTCTGGGCTGAAAGGACGCGTTTTTAAGGGTTGAGCCTGAGCCGCTGTGCACCGCAAGTGAAGCTGATGAATATTCATACCGAGTGCGCCGTGAAGCCTGGAGATAAGACACTGACTAGGGAGGGAGAGGGAGCCCCGCGCGCTGGAGACATCAGTGGTTTAATGGGTTGAATCTAACGCGGGCCAATTAAGTGGCGCGCAGCGCTCGCCGGGGTGGGCATCCATTAATTCCAGGGGAAATTGAGGTTGAAATTAGTCATTGTTCAGCCACGTGGGCAGAGCCCGGAAAGAATGCCAGCCCTCTGGTTGCATTTGCAAGACGAGCAGTGGATGCTATGTTAAGGATAGACCCTGCATTTTCCGCGCGGCCTCCCGCGGAGTCGGGGAAGGCTTGAGCATTGCTCTAGGGGCACCCAGAGAGCCCTTGATCCGCTTCTGTTTCTATTGCGTTTATTAAAAGAAAAACAAGAACGACTTCATTCTCATCGAGGGCTGCCAGTTCAATCAGAATATCCTCCTGAGACTGGCAGGGGCCCTTGGATTTCAGTCATAGCTAGAGATGTACAAGACTTTGTAACTTGACCGGTTATCCACAATATATGAGCAATTCATTGGTTAATTGAAAATAATGCACTTTATATTGTACCTTCTAAAGCAGTTTAGACCCAATGTTTGGTAAAAGCGTGTGTCCTCAGAGTTTGCCTTCAACATCCAGCAGACTGTGGGGCTGTCATACAGTATATGTGAGTCTCCTCTGTCTGCTGTCACTGCATGTTCAGGTTCACACATGAAACCAGCATGATCACCGTGTAGCCTGTGGCTGGGGCTGGTCAACAGTGCGATGGGAGTCTTGTAAGGAAAAGTAGGTGGTGCTCTTCCCTTCAGAGCAGAACGTTCTGTAGGATGTAACCTTCTCTGGGTGACATGCTAAAGCACTGCACCTCCCAGCTGGGAGGTACTGTTCAGTGGTGGATTATGAGGGTCTCTTTCCATGTTGAAAGCACTTCACGGAAGATTAAATAAATGCATAAATGGAAGGTTATAGACTGCTCTCCCTACCCTTGTATGGCCTGGCTTAAGTCACATGTGGTGTCCTACAGTATGTCTGTATCGCAGAAAGCTCTTTCCAGTTGTCTGCAGTGTCCAGCTACAGTATGTGCTGCAGAAAGCCTTGCCCTGGCCTGCTCCAGTTAGCCCACTCCAGGTCATGCAATTAACATTCAGTGATTGTTCATCCAGCATCTGTCTCAAGCAATTTCTACACTTCCTGCCTAAAATAATTGGTTGCACGAGCCAATTTTATATAATAATTTCATGACTGCTTACAGTATGTGCTCTTTAATGTGTCTGTCTTAAATACCTGATTCAAGAGTGGAGGAGGCCTTGGGAATGTTTTTTTTTCCTTCCATACCAGTTTAAATTTAAATTAAAAGGTGCAAGGAGATGAAGGAAACCAGCATTAATTTTGCAATTAAAGATCTAAATGGTTTTGGGGTTTAAATAAATGTTATTATTGAAATAAGACCAGATAGTAATATCAGCCAGAAAGCAGAAAGCCTGTGTCAGGAGGAGTGTGTTTAGTGCTTTGTGAGGATGACCAGTCCAGCAGTAACGGTAGGGACTTGGTGTACATTCAAGAGCTGGACTCGGCTTTTCTCCTCCCCCCTTTCCCCTACACTTCCAGTTTGGTCTCTCCATGTCCATCACACACAGTAAGAAATCAGAGCCTCAGATTTTTAAATCCCATACTTTATGTGATAGCTACTTGGTCAGGATGAGAGAGAGCCTCAGCCCTCCATGTCTGTGTGAGCTGTCCGCGTGCTGACGAGCAAATTGAGATAGTAGAGCAGACGCAGGCTTAGGCAATGTGAAGCCACAGCCTCACCCCTTTGTGACCGAGCCAGTCGACAGGCAGTCTGATTGCTTAGAGTAGTAGATTATGGGCACGTCTGCCCTAATTTGCTGCCACTCTCACAGCTGACTCTGTAAAGTCATGAGGATGAATGGGGACATTTTGTTAAAAGGTTCAGATCGACTCTCACCTTGAATGGGCCCCTGGTGCACATTTTAATCAGTCGTCGCTTTTGTGCTCCTGATTGTATCTCCTGCCATGGCTTGGATTTCCCTCCTGCCGAGAGACGAGATTGATAAATTGATCACCCCATTACTGGCACTCTTACCCTAGTACAGCCCAAGCCCTGTGTCTGTCGTGAGATCATACACTGCTCCCAAGACGAGAGGGGAGAGCCTCAGAGACAGGCTTGGGACAGATGGTAGTGATCTCTCCTGGTGACCCTCGTCACACAGTCTGCTGTACCTGCTGCACACCTCAGCCATGCTCTGTTCATGGCGCAGGATATGCCACTGGCCTGGTGTCGGTAGTAGATGATTGTTGTGGCTGAGTGTGAGTGTGCACGAGGAAAGGCTTGTGCATTCAGTTTGGAAAAAAATAATTCTTACCCCGAAAATGAAAAGGCTTGACCTACTTTTCATGTCTCTTGGTGGCAGCGGCCTGGGGTGATCAAAAGCATAAGAATTCGCGGCAGCCATTGCCATACAGAAGGAAAAATAATTCTCCTTCTGATAGGTGGTGAGGAACACAGAAAAACGCTGGATGTTTCCCTGGTCCCTGGTTTGCATCTGTTTTGGCTACGAAGGAAACTAAGAGCAGCGATGGGTTGTACCCTTCGGTTGTTTGCGGTCAGTTGGCCGGGAGTACCTGCAGCAGCATGTATAGATCCCTTGCAGGTCAGCTGTGTGGCAGCTCTGCTGACCTGACGTGAGGCTGTCACCTGATCTCACAGATGAGGTCATTGTCCATCTCCTGGTCCAGCCCAGTGCTGCAGAGGAATTGTGATCCAGTGGGGAAAAGAGAGAAAACAGCTTGTTTTCAACTCCGTGTGGTGGCTTCAATTTTCTAGGTCAACATTGTTTAAAAAGCGGCGTGGAGCCCTTTGACCTGTTAGCTTCAGATTTGACCCCAGGACAGGGAGTGGGCTTGTACGGGGCACTGTGTCAAAATAAAACATTAACAAATCGTTATCCTTTTATCATCAATAATACTTACCTGCTACTGTATGTTATTCATCATTTACTTCTTTTAGACAATGTGGGGGAGCAAATAAAAAGGTTATGAAAATGCTAGGATAGGTACTGAAGTTAAAAGTGTTAGTTAAAAGCTAAAAAACTGTCATTAAAAATGTTACTGCTCTGGAATCAGTCCAGAGAAGAGCAGCTAGTTAGATGACAGATCTTACGCGTGTGTCCTGCACTGACAGGCTGGTGGAACTGCACCTTTTTACTCTTGAACAGTGTAATGAAGGGGGATGCAAGGTCAGTTGTGCAGATGTAATGGATCCAAGGATCTAATCTAGCCAGCTTTTGAAACAGACCAGAACATGGACCTCAGCAAGATGACTGGGTCGCTTGTTCCAAACTCCCACAACCCAGTCTGTAAAACCCATTGTCTCCTGTTCTTAGTTTTAACTGTGCCTGCACATACATGACTTCCACTAGTGCCCTCTGTTTAGGGTTCCACTGTTTGTAAATAAATCTAAATTAACACCACATGGAGAAGTGTGAATATATGCAGATGTGTCTGGAGTCTAGCTGTGCATTTCTGCAGTGGTGCTGGAAGCACAGTGTCTCTTTTTCTCTCTGTTGGCTTGGAGCTCTGTTCCAGTCTATTCCTCTTCCTAAAATACAGGATCTACTGTACATTGCTCTCGTATGATGCTTTACTTTTGGTTTTGGATGATGAAGTGTTAAGGTTCTTTTTTTTCTCTTAAATACACCTCACTTCATATTATTTTAAGTAATTTGTGATATAAAAGTGAACCACAATATTGAAATAATGTATACTAATCATGTTTAAAAGCAACATGAAGGATTAACAGTAAATTAAATTAAATGTAATAGTCTATGTGTGCAGGACAGTTCGTAGGTACTTGAAATAAAGAGCAGATATTGATTTTTGCATAATTGCTTAAAATGGGACCAAAAGACCTGTAGCGTGGTAATAGCTAATTATTTAAAATGTCAACTTATCCTTCCTATAATACATTTCTGGAAAGAAACATATTTTTCAAAGCTTTCAAATATTTCCTGCAAATGGGGCTTTTATTGTGTCCTTTTTTTCCAAGTAACACTCTGTACCAGACAGCAGAGTGACGCAGTCCTTAAAAACCCCCAGTGTCCAAAGTGAATGTGGAAAATAAAGAGCATTCTTTCTCTTCAGTGTTGTGTATTAATGGTAAAATAATAACAACAAAATATCCAGAGCCATTCTGCTGCTCTCTGCAGAAAGAAATGAGGTAATTGTTTTCTTTTTTTTAAATGCTTCCTTAGTGAAGGCTCTGCAGGAATTGCTGCAGTCTGCTTGTCAGCGTGACCTTTGTTTAATGTCACATGTCACAGGCTTTTATGTCACTCTAAGACAACATGACACGACAGGAATCTTTAGCTATTTTTTTTTCCTTCCCTCCATTGAAAATGTTAAACATCGTCAGAGATATTCCCAAGCAGGCTCCTGGGCCGGGCCGTGCGGAGGCCGGGAGGGAAGAGGGCGAGGCGTCCGGGCCTGGCGGGAAGATGCCTGAATCCGCTCTGCAGCCAGCTGGTCCTCCTGTCCTCGGGGGGCTATCACTTGGCAGGGTGGCAGGGGGGCCGTCAGAGCCTGAGGCCGCAGCCAGCAGGGTATTGTGACAGTGTTTACACTGGAGCTCATTGCCCTGCTTTTATCTTCAACAACATTCATGGGCAGGAGGCCTTCGGGCTCATTTACAGGTCCCCCGACGCGTCGGGGCTCAGCGCTACAGACAGGAGGAGCGGGTGTGGACTCGGAGCCCGATTTTCCATTTTAAACTTCCTGATTGAAAATGTGGTGCGATGATGGTAGCCAAAATAATTTATCATCAGCATTCTCCAGCAACGACCCTTGATTTCCAGGATTTTTGGTTAAGTGACAAGAACCGTTGCTGGAAAGAAAGAAAAATCCCCCTTTTGGCCCTGCAGACAGTGCCACCCGTCCCCAGGACACACTTCCAGGCATGATCACCCTTAGGAACCTGCCGCCAGCAGCACTCCAGAATCCGCAAAGCATCAGGCTTGGGAAATAGAGAAATAAAACAAAAAATCAGCCTGTTTCAAAACCGGGGTGGGGGGGGCAAACAGGAACACATCTGGAATCCAGTGCGCCGGTGAGCTGGAGTTCCCCCCCCCCGCGCAGCTCCTGCGGGTGTTTCCTCCCGAGCCGCCTCGTGTCCTCCTGCTGAACTGGCTCTGGGCTCCTGAGGCTGACTGCAGGTAAATCATGGCTGCAGGCACATGCTTCCTTTCCTTTGTGTTCATTTCTTTAACTCAGGAGCTTTAGTCTTATTTTTCTTTAAGAAAAGATTTAAGATGACTTTATTGGCCCTATACAATTTCTTGCATTAGGAATTTGTCTTTTCACATACCCCAGCTTGCTCTCCATGAGACACACGGACAGGGAGAGAAGCTTGGGGTCAGAGCGCAGGGTCCGCCATTTATACAGCGCCCCTGGAGCAGTGGGGGTGAAGGGCCTTTCTCAGGGGCCCAATGGAGTAGGATTCCTCTGCCGGCCGTGGGATTTGAACTGGCAACCTTCCAGCCACAGGCGCAGATCCACCACTCCGCCCCTCTTTTTGCAAGCTGCTGTGTGTTTTGCGGTACGGTACGCTGACATCATGTTAAGGGAATTTCTTTAAAATAAATGGGGAGGATGAAATGACCTAGTGGCACTGTCACCACTGACCCCGTTACTTCTGCTACATGATTATCATTAACCTGACTGTTTCGAAGGATAGCTGGAATGTTTAAATTCACAATTAGGAAGCTTGTGCTCATGTTGTGTGCGGGGAGGTGGTGTTGTGCTTTCCTGGGAATGAAAGTGCCATCCCCTCCTTATTTACCAGATCAACTGCACCTACAGTAGCAGGACCCTGTTTTGTTTAGCTGTCCAACAGGTTAAAGACATTTGCACAAAAATTGACAGACCATTTTTGCAAAATGTATTTATATACAGTATTTCCAATACTGTACTGTATATATATTATATATAAACATATTATATACAGTAAGTTTCAATTTTCTCAGCTATTATTCTCAGCTTTTATTTTTGTAACAATTTCAAAAGATTAATGTGAATGATATCTAGACTAGAGGGTGTAGAAAATTAGGTATGAAAATATGCACATTCAGAACAAAACAGTTTTGAAATATTTGAAATACTTGAAGATGAACTCAGAATTACCTTAAGGCCTTCAGGGATAACATATTTTTTTGTCTTCACAACAGAGAGAGACAAGACAATTACAATGAAACCAAGCAACAGAAATATACAGTAATTGGAAAAAATACTGAACAAAAATAGGACCTCTTAAGCTGGCCTCGAGCCAGACAGTTCCCTGCGTGTCGCAGACTGTGTGTTGTTCACTACTTTGCCCGAAGCAGATGGACACAACAGCCTGGACCTCATTCGTAGTACAAGAGCTCGAATCCATGGGCTGCCATTGATGGAACCTGAAACCGTTTTAACCCATGTGCCTGTGCTCCCCCAGGGAGATGTGCAGCATATGTTGTTGATTAACTGTTTATTAAATCAATGCAAACTGTGGCTGATTGATGTTTCGGAGAGCTGTGGCCTTAATTAAGGCTTGGCCAGGGATGTTTCACAAAATAAGCTGGGTCTTTTCACAAAGTGATGTTCCGTCTTACAGAGGGTAATCGTTTTCCCAAAATGGAATGAGTAGTGCTGCCTCAAGCATTTAATATCGATTTAATGCTGCACAGATTGTTGTGTAGCACCCACTGCAGACTGCAGATCACTGTGGCCTGGCTGTTTGTGGGCTCTGCTCAGGTCTTCACAGTGCGGAGATGAACATCAGATCACTGTGGCCTGGCTGTTTGTGGGCTCTGCTCAGGTCTTCACAGTGCGGAGATGAACATCAGATCACTGTGGCCTGGCTGTTTGCGGGCTCTGCTCAGGTCTTCACAGTGCGGAGATGAACATCAGATCACTGTGGCCTGGCTGTTTGCGGGTTTTGCTCTGGTGCTCACAGCTGGGGAACAACCAAATTATGCAAAATATAAAACACTGTTGAAAGGCCTGTGTCAAGCTGATTTAATGACTGATGCAACATATGACACGAAGGATTTGTTAATCAAACCAGTTAATGTCCCTTGTCCAGAGGACTTGCTGTTTTTATCCAGATCCATCACTTCATTACGTTGATTTTTTAGCAATTTAAAATACCTTTTCAAATCTTTTTTTATTTTTCTTTGGGACCTACTTTGTGATAAAAGAAATGACAGAATGTGCCCAGAGCTACTGTGTTATTCACTGTGGTTTTAGATCAGAGCTTGTTTTAAGAGGGCATGACACACTTTACATTAGCACATCATTCAGAGAATGCTAATGGTTTACACACTGTTTCATTTCCTAGGTTGAAAAGCTTTAAATGGTTATTTAACACATAATTATTGTGTAGCCATCTTTTTCAGAGCAGGAAAATGCACAAAAGACACTTATCGTAGGCAGGAGGAGAGAGAGAGAGCATAGCTCTTTCCTGCTAAGCTCAGATCCTACCAAAGTATACCACAAAAATATTCCTTTAAAACTGTTAGTATCTCTACACTACACTTTTTGCTGCATTAATACAGTGGCTATATTTAAAATCAGACATCTTGATTGTGATCTTTCCACAGTGCCACTGTAAACCTTAGAATTAGGAGAAATAGGAAACTTTAACAATTTAACTACTGTATATAGTACTGTATATCCACTGCCTGAATCCACTGCCCACTTATTAGTGAGGTTTTCTAAGCTTGTGTGAAAAAGATGTAAATACTGTACCTGTTTCTTCACCTCTCTCCAAATGCACCAGACTTGGGGCTCTGTTCATTTGCTCTGCATATGTCTTCTGAAGCTGGTTCTGTATGTTACCATAGTGTGACTGCAAGTGAATGTCAAGGAGCAAGAAGGAAAAATATCAACCTATTGACAGGTGGTGAAAAACAGGGAAAGTATTATTTGGGGAGACGTCTTGTATCCCTCAAAACACACAGACAATCAGTCAGAGCCCAGGAGGATCCCCACAGTCCAGGCACAGTGGTGTGTCCCTGGGCTCCATCCCTGCAGCCTCTGGCCCACGTTCAGGGAGAATCTTCCAAACAGTTCAAGCCTGCAATCCCCTGTCCCTCCTGCCCACTGCAGGCCTGGTGCACTTCAAGTATGAGGTCCAGCACATTCCCTTGACAAGTCTGCCTCTCGGTGGAAAGCAGACACAGCAAGCAGACACATGCTGTTCCTGGTGATCGGGCAACAGTGGCAAGGCCCGGTCGATCATCAACTGGAGAAACAATTTAAACAAAAAGATGTTTTATAGATAACAAGAATGTATGCCCTTACATGTCTTTATCTTCCATAGAACAGGCCCATACTTTATCGAATAGGGAACTTAGTGCTGATTATAAGGATTCCTATCTGCAAGTTTTCCTACGCCTTGCACTACATACTGTAGACTTCAGAGCTGCAGATCTCATGAGTGCAGGACACGTGTAAGGATGTGTTTTTGTATCTGTGTGTGTGTGGAAAGGGGGGTGTGCGTGTGTGTGAGGGGGAGACTCAGTGTTGTCATGACAACAGCAGGAGCTGTCAACACCTCTCTCTAATGGTGACAAATGGTACTTATTACATCAGCGCTAATTTCATCCGATCTCCTTCAGATGAAGATACTTAGCCCGCGCTGATCAAATTGTGTCATTGTAATTACTGAGAACAGACCCTATTAAAAGACAGTGCTTCTTATTCACTGCCTCTCTGCATATCAAGGTCTATCATTCATCTGCTTTTCCCACCTTTGGGTTTTTGAAACAAGGTCGTTTCTATCTATGAAAAGATGCAAGAGAGAGGCCTCACCTGCTAAAGGCTCTTAAGATACATAGTACCTCCAATCAATCACCCTGAAGATAGGGAATTAGTGTTCTCTCCAGGGCAATACAAAGTTTCAGCCACATTTTAAAATATGTTAAAATGAAAGTGTTTTAACTCTTGAGGTACTGCACTGTGCTATGTTGATGACTGGTCGCTATGAGGACCAGTTGGGTTTTAACCTGTAGTAAAATCCTGTTTACAACTCAGAGGGCTGTACTGAACACCTGTGGGACTAGTAAACAGACACTCTCCTCTGTCAGCAGGGATCTGGGGCTGTGTTTGCTAATTAAGAAGCTGGCTGAGTCTTTGCTTGCAACAAAGTCAGATTCTGAGTGCAGTGCTACAGTATATCAAACATATAAAAAGTGTATTGATTTGCTTCATGTCTAATGAAACATCCATGCTTCAGACACACTGTGCATCTCTCTCTATCTTCAGGATCTTCACCATATGTCTGTTCTTCCCCTTATTAGTGCTCTATTGTTTATGTAAACAAGACGATTTTCTTAAAAAAACAGCTGTTCCAAAGGCCCCCTTAAAAATGAGCATGCACTGCAAAGATGCTTTGCTGTTAGCTTTTGCTTGTGTCATGTGGTGTGCTACGCTAGAGAAAAAGCACATTCAAATTGCTTTTCAGAGCATTAATAGGAATACTGAGAGAAAACAAAATCTTGTACTGTATGTAAATGTACCAGTACCTGTGGCTCTCTGTTCTTCTCTGTCAGCAGGATGTATGCAGAGGGAGCCCAAAGAGATGAGCTGAGCAGAGAAGGGTGTGGGCACGTGTGTGGGGCGTAGCTGGGGGTCTTCCCTCACTCCTTTGTCATCCATTTCTCTTCAGAATCTTAAATATTAATCAGCAGTTATGTTCCAGGAATTTGGGAAGAATGGCTATGGATATTGGATTTTTAATCGTTTTTCGTCATCCGCAGACAACACATTAATATTAATTGGCCTATTTTCTAATTGTCTCTGAGAGTCAGAAGGGGGCCTTCTGCTTTCACACAGCAGCTGCCCTTTAGTGCTTGGCTCAAAGTCATTCCTAAGAAAACCCCAGGCAGGAGACCGGATGGATTCACAAACACTCAAGGTGTGTTTGACCTGCTGCTGTTGCTCACAAATATTAGTTCTCTGAGCAAGTCCGAGCAGTCCTCTTCATCCAGAGATCATGAGCTCTGGGACTCACAGATCTGGTTTGCAGAGGAGAGGAGGAATGGTGGCAGATGCCTGGGAATGTCGACAGTAGCTCAGCAAAAGCTAATTTAAAAGTCAGCCATTGTTCCTAGAGGTTTTTATCGTCCCTGAAACTGCTGAATACTGTATTGGCACAGATACACAATGAGAATTAACCCATCGATTAAATCTGTTACAGTATATTCTGCAGTAAATGAACATGTTTACTCTTCTTGCAGTCAGGACTGTACTGTACATACAGATCAGCACTTTATAATAAAAACTATTTCAAAATGTCAGTGGGAATGCTTCTTTTCCAACTATTGAGTGTTTTAGAATGATTATTGCTTTTAAAAATACAAAAATATTTATTTAAATAAATAAAATAGTTATTTATTAAATTAACTTTAACATATTTATACAACATTTAATAAAAATATCTTAAAACAATTTGTAGCTTATAGAAAAATTCACACAAAAAAACTCATAGACAAAGCTGTCAATAGAGGGTTGTTTGCAGAAATATGTGGAAGAATATTCCCTATTGCATTTATCTTTATATCTTGTTGTGGACTAAGATGGGAAATACAGGCAAAGCTGAACAAGAGAGGTGGGGGATTAAACAGACTAAATGAAGTAAAAAAAATTAGGGAGGATGTTTCAAATAGTTTTTGTTTTGTTTTTCCTCAAAACCAGACTGATAGCTTGGAATGAACGTTTTTAATCAGGTCTGAAGGTCTGACTTGATGAGTGATGACTTGTAAAGGACAGTGTACTGGAATGACATTGGCTGTCTTTTAATAGAACAGAAGCCAAGCATTCAATCACTTCTAATGTGCTTGAGTTGCTAAATTTACTCTACAAGCATGTGGCAATGCAGCATTGAAAAAAATTCATTTTAAAGATGCAAACATAAATAATTTGTCTTGGGAAATGAAAAGCTAAAGGGTAACCTGTGTGGTCCAATAATTAATATTCCGAACAGATCCAGAACATGCAGTGTACATACTGTACTAGCTTTGTAACTTAACACAGCTGGAATGTGGCTTCTGAGTGTCTTCTTCTGGGACACTCAAAGGACTTGTCTCAGATCTGGTATTATCCTGAATTAATGGACCCTAATGGAGACCTCACATGTCTGATTCATGTTATTGTAAATGTCCTGTTTTGAAAATTATATAGGCAAAAAGAAAGGACATACTAAATAGAGTTGAAAATCTTTTGATTTAAACTGAACAAACTGAACATAGTTTTAATAAGCATTAGAAGAAAGTAGCCCAGTCTTATTTCCAAAGCAACATGAAGCTCGAGATTTAGCCTTGAGATCTGACAATACAAAATAAGACTGTCCTTTGTTTATTTTTTCGCTTGGAAAACAGTTGGAGACAGACAATGTAGTGCCTTAACATCACTGGCAGTTTCCCCCTTGCCCTGATATTCTTTTCGCAGGCTGGCCTGGTGCTGCTGGAAGTGCTAAAAGCAGAACAACATGTAGCTGGTGACTCTAGAGAGCTGTCTGTGGTCTGAGGACCAGGGTTATTCCTCCGTCTGCAGAAGCTGCTTTACAATCTGTCGTCCATGTGGAGCAATCCCATTGGCCCTGGCTTATAAAAGGGATACAAGGTCACTTTGGGCTAATTCTAGGATACCAGATCTCAGGGAATAAACTGCTCTTTCTTGTGTCAGCTCCCTGAGTGGGTGGGAGTGACCTTTCTGAGGAGTGGGGAAGCAGAGTGCAGCACGGCGTGGGTGTCTTACGTGTTGTGGGCAGCTCCCTGGTACACATTGTGTCTCCAGTGTTCCTGAGCTGAAATTTGGGCCAAAGACATAAATATTACAATCTACAAATTGAGAAGGTTGAAATGTTCTTGTCATGTCTTGAATTGGAAAGCACTGTGCTTACAGTATGTGTAACCCTTAATTAAGCTCTTTCTTGGAAGGCGAAACTTGTCCTTTTACTCTAAACCTGGTTAAAATTGTAATGACATACATCTATCACTACAGCTCTGGCAATATGATGGTTCAGCATGAGAAGTCTAGATCTGCAGTACAAGAGGTTTGTTTTAGGTTGTCTTCATTCTATTTTAAGACACATATTCAATTAATCCGGCTATTTTGAGTCAAAACTGAATATCTGGAGAGATCAGATGCTTGTGTTGAGTGACTACCTGCCTTGGCCTGGAAAAATGATTGATTCTCACATGACCATAAGTCCAGGAATCTTAAAATCATTGTGTTTATTTTTCTGTTGGACATATGAGCAGAGTGTAAGTCATTTAATTTAAAATTTAAGCCTTCATTTGGTAGCATGAAGCACGTGACTCCTGTCCATGGAGCAAAATATTGAAGTTTGAATTCCTTTCACAGAAGAAAACTCTCTTAATTATGCAGCCTGGTCCTCTTTTGACAGCAGTTCATGCCTCATCACAGCAGGTGCACGCCTCCTTGCTGCATAGACAAAAGCAGAGTCAAGATCTGCAGAGCACGTGGAAGATGTATTAATTATAGATTCAGGTAGCTGCACAAGAGGTAGCGTGTGGCTGTTTATGCAGGGAGCATGGAAAAGCTGAAGTCCCCAAGGTTATCCAGACAGGAACAATACCTTTTTCTTGAAACTGGTTTTTAGAAAGCACATTTCTTTTTCAGAGGAAGCATAGTGTCACAGCAATGAGACACAATTTTGATGTCTCATTGTTAACCACATTACATGGAGAGCTTGTATGAGCAAAGCTTAAATGCTGAAGTTTAGCCCAAGCCCATTAAAAAACATTTCTTTGTTTTGTTTCCACTTTATAGTAGTCTCCACCTGGTAGTAGCATGTTGAAGATGTTAAGATGATCTTTCAATGTTTTAAACAGTATTTTGGAATTTGTTTTGTTCATTCAGTTGAATTTGATAGCTAATCCCGTTGTGTTCTGACTAGTATTACAAAGAGAGCAATATAAATATGGACATGCTGTTGTAGTCTGTTCAGCTTCTATTGTTTGTTGTTTGCTCATGCTCGTTCAGTGAAATGAGGTATAGCACAGAAAGTACAGAATATGAAAAACGTGTGGCCTGCGTACAGTACTTGTGTCTGCAGAAACAGTGAAACGCTCGTGTGTTTCTCGACACAGACAGATTGAAGCCGGGCTCTGAGGTCAGAATCTTCAGGGGTCGGCTGGGCTCTGTCTGGAAGAGGGTCCTGGGATGTTGGGTAATGGTATATTCTCAGCGCCACTGGAATTAGCAGAAGGGGCTCATGTTTTTGCTCAGCTGCTCTCTTGCAGGGTGATGAATTTTTTCACATGTTCATTTGCAAAGTAATTTCAGAGGACAGGAACTGCCTGTTTCCCAGAGGTTTTTCTTTTGTCTCCATCAATGAGCGAGCAATGCAAACATCAAATGGCACCGCCAGCCAACCCCTCTGTCGAACTCCTCGCCAGAGCGCTGGCTTCAGGTGGGGGCCTGCTCCCAGTCGTCAGCCATTCAGACTAGGAAGATTAACCAATTAGATAAATCAACAGACATGATATCACCTGATTGTAATCTGATTACAATAGCAGAGCTGTGCCCTTCCTCACCTTCGGTGCTTTCCTTGCCCTGCGGCACTGAGTTCCTGGATTATTTCAAATCCTCTCGAGAATTTATTTCATTGGCAGTTTCATCACCTCTGATTAATTCAATTCTTAAAATCTGTGGCCCATTTCAAAATGTGTAACTTATCTCGTTGATTGGCATCTTCACCCAAATGAATTGTTAATCACATATGAGCCTGGTTTCTTACTAATTCTTTGTGCTCCACTTCCTTCTTGTCCTGTTGTAAATGAAATGTGCTTAGCTTTTGAAAAGAAAGTTTGGAGAGGATGGGTGATGGGAGATGCCCATGTCTGTGTAGCTCGAGGTCCTGATTCTCAAAGCTGCTGATGCACCCTGGGTAGCAGACTGCCCCTTCTGTCGCAGAAAGATTGACAGAGGAGGACTTATCGTCTCAAGTGAAGAGCGGCTGTAGTTCTTTCTTTTTATTTTCTCACTCAGCCAGTTCCCCAAGTTTCTGTTTTTCTGCCGCGGCAGAGAGGAGGCCGTTGTGCAAATCTTATGCCTTTGTGTAGCAAGTTGATCTCAAGATCTCTCCCAGCCATTACTTGAAGGATCCAAGGATATTTGCTTCAGCGGCTTATTTCAGACGCCCACAGTGATGGATGACCTATATCTCTGCGTCACATTCCCTGAGCTAGAGACCAACACTTCTTCGTTCTCACACACCTGGGGGGCTGCTGTTTCTGCTGCAGTCTCGATAGGAGGATCAGCTGGACTTAGTTGGCAGATTAGTATCTTCAGCAGGAGCAGAGCCTTGACTCATCTGCAGAATTATCTGCAGTCCACAGAGGAGGTGTATAGAGAACTGTAATGAAGCAAAAGTCATCAAAAACAGAGGGTGTTTATAAAACATTAACAAGGTTAAGGTCAAAATCATAATAAGAAATTCAAATGTAGAAATATATAAAATGCCTTTATTTTAACCCAGTTGATAAATCATTTATCACTGAAAAAACAAGTTTGTACTTTTCTTAATAGACCACAGATTAGCAAATTGAATGAAGTTAAGCCTATAGAAAGACACAGGTGTTCATTTTGTCTTTCCATATTTTACTGCTTTACAATAGTAAAAGGAACATTTCTGCCATCCCCATTGTTATCTAAACAATTCTTAAGTTAGTTTCCTTCGTTTTAATAAAAATAAGCCTGCCGTTTCGAGTCGATCGATAATGTGAAGTCCTCAGAGGAGCTGACCCTCAGAAGCTGTGGTGGAGCTGCAGTTACAAGTGGAGTTGCAGGCTGTCTTTATCCTGATGTACTGGTGCACGGGCTAGTGTAAACCACACAGCACTCACAGCCACAGCAGCCTCAAGGCTTCCAAAGCCAATAGCAAAAGAGTGAATTTGAAATGGATACTCTGCAACCTCATCTGCAAGGGCTCTGCGGGCTGAATTCAGGACACTTTGGTGGACGTGGTTGCAAAGCGGTCATCACTGTACCACAGTAACGCCCAGGAGCTCCTACATTGCAGATGGCTCTGCTGTGACCCGCTGTCGATCAAGATTTGCCCCTTCCGGTTTCCCAGGCGCTGTTCTGGCCTGTGCATCTAGTAATAAACATACATGCTGGAGACTGATCAACCATACACATGGATATCTGGAATTTTATTAACATTTTTGCATGATATCCGTATTTGCATGATGTCCACAAGGTCACCTTTAAAAATTAAAAGCCTCTTCATTTGGATCTATATAGCTCAAGTCATTTCTAAGCATTCAGATGTCCTTCTGCTGCAGGGGTGAACTGCGTCCTCGTTAGTGTTGGAGCACCACAGTTGTGGGCACGGCTGATGCAAAGCGTCTGTTGAGCCGAGTGGGTTTCTAGATCTAAATAGTTCCCAAAGCTTGGCTCTGGATCTCATTTCAGGAGCGCGCACACACCCAGGATGAGACAATAAATGTGTGTCTTGGCACCTCGCTCAAGCTAAGTGCTGGCGATGGTGTTGTGTGAAGGTTAAGCTGATGACAAGAGAGGGGGATGAGCGTTTGGGCTGGCGAGCCCAGTGAAAGCACTCTTATCCTCCACCACAGCCATTAATTATTGAAGCCCCTTTGTGCACACCTGTCAGTTTGCATAAGCGAGCTGTCAGGCGTGGGGTCAGTGTACTGGAACGGGCTGAATCGTTATTATTGAACCTGCGGTGAGAAGACCCCCACTTCACTGCCCTTCAAGCTCCTCAGAAAAGCACTCAGGAGCCCTGCTGCCTACTGAACGGCTTCTTGTGGTTTAAATTCCCTTTCATGGGTGTCGGAACGCCTTGCATCTGTTTTTTCAATGTTCGTTTGCAAGAAAATGGGATACCAAGGCCAATGTGTTTTGTTTTTGGTACCTTTTATGTTTTCTCTGTGCTGAGTGAATTGAATATCTATGTACTTGGGTGAAGGAGACAAATTTATATTTTTTCCCTAATACGCAGAAGAGATAAGAGTAGGAAAGGAAGACTCCTGCCCTGTCACACGACAGGAACTGCTCTCACACTCACATGACACCATTTCTGGATATCTGCCTGTTTGGGTCAACTGACTCTGAAGACTGAAAATGGGTATAGTCAGTTAGGGAGTGAAACCGACATTCAGATTTTCTGCACAAACCTCTGTAGAGCTTGCCTAGTGCTCATTTACAGGATCACAACCTGGTAATATGATAACATCAGTCTTCTCCCGGTGAGGGCCGCAGTGGTGGCACTGTGGCTAAGGATCTGAGCCTTTGGCTGGAAGGTTGCCGCGGCCAACAGAGGAATCCTACTCCATTGGGCCCCTGAGAAAGGCCCTTCACCCCAGCTGCTCCAGGGACACCATATAAATGGCTGACCCTGTGCTCTGACCCCAAGCTTCTCTCCCTGTCTGTGTGTCTCATGGAGAGCAAGCTGGGGTATGCCAAAAGACAAATTCCTAATGCAAGAAATTGTATAGTATATGGCTAATAAAGTGATCTTATCTTAACAAGCACTTATCACACAAATAATAGGTCTGAACCCAGGCATGAATGAGATATTAAATCTGCCATCTAGCCTGGCCACTCTTAGGCAAAAACATTCCTGACATTACTTGCACATGAGCTCCCTCCCACAGATAAGCAATATACACATCACTGGATACAATACTCTTTCATTCTACCGTGTGCCTAAAGGTGATGTCTACTGTTTGAGGATTAAATATCCTCTGCTTGTGTACATGGTGGGAAGGGTTTTCAGCCAGATGAGGAGAACAGCACTTTTATTATCTAAATTCATGTGGGGATACAGAAAGCTCACTAATGGACTGAACACTCTACCTTGTATCATTCTTTGAGTCATTTCATTCTTGTTCTTTAATCTTTCTATTTCAGTTTCCAGCAGAGCAGAGTTTTTTGTTCCTTTATAGACAGAAAAAAAATGTTCTTCCAGAATTTATAAACTCATAAGAAATAAGATGAAAAGACCATAAGAATTGTTACAAACCAATTTGGCCCATATTGGTTGGTTCGGCTTCAACTACTGTATACAGTATGACTATGGAACTTGTTCCATACTCTCACACCCCTTTTGGGTGCAGAGCCTCATTCTTGGTTTTGTCAGATTACCAACATTAATAAACAATTTTACAAAAGTTAATAGTGGATTAAACAAATAACTCCCATTTAAAATGATCATTAGTACTAATGTTTTTTGCTTTTTTACTGTATAAAAAAAACTTTATATTTGTTATCCGTTAACAGCTTTGTGCATTTATACAGTAATGCTCTGTATGAGTAAGTCCCATCATCATTTCCGCTTCAGTGCACTGGATAGAATAACAAGGGCTTTTTGGTAGATCTTTTGAAGTTCTAGTGGGGGAAAATTGATAGATTATTAGAAGATTTTAGTTTAAATGTCAGCTTGTTACAAGTTCAACAATGTAGGCTAAAAAATGTAAGTGATGAATAAGAAAATTCTCTTATTTGGCTTTTAAGTTTTTTTTGGTATATTCTGTACAGCGAAACAGGATACAGAAAAGGAATATTGTTTGAAAACTCTTTATATTATTTCAGGACTTTGATGGCTTCATTTATGAAAACGAGAGAAGGGTTGAGGCAGGTGACTTGAGCCAGGCAGAGCTCGTATTTTTTGTCAGCTCTTTGGCTGAACGGGCACAGCTCACTGTTGCAACAGCAGGCTTCAATCTTTAAAAGAGGGTCCAGCTGAATGTATCTTTCACATCTATTTAATTTTTTTTTTTTTAATTGTTAGCAAAATGGCACTCTAAATTGACAGGATGAAAGGTTTGGATGGCAAAAAAACTAAATAATGAAAAAACAATATTATCGCATATTTCTACAGATTTAGAGGGTAAACGGTTTGTTTCAAATAGCATCCATTCTAAGGGCGAAAGCATGAAATTGAGGAAGATGGGTTTAGAGCCTGAAAATCTTTAAAGAAAAAGAGCCCTTTTCCCCGTGAAACTGTACTTCTCAAGGCTTTGAAAATGGCAAAATAAAAGGTGGGATTAGGCTTGGAGTGGTTGCGCACGGCGCTGTTGTTGTTAGGTGTGCAGATAATGCGCTGGGAGTCCAAGTGTGGCTGTATCCTCTGGCAACGCCTGCTTGTGAGGCAGCGAGTGTGGTGCATTGTGGGAGACTAATCCAGGGTCAGCAGAGCTGAGCATTAACCCAGTGCATCCTGCATTATTCATGGGCTGGGGGGCTTTCAGTGCAATTCAAGACAGGTAGCTGAAGCCAGTGCCTCTTGTGTGAGCCTGTCTTTTAAAGGCACAACATACCCAAGACATTGGATAATGTCCCCTATGACAAGCATCCAGAAACAGTGGTCAGGTGACCAAAAGCTAGGATGGGCTTCAAGGCTCTTCAAAGTCATGAAAAAGCCAAATGCAGTATACAACAGTAAGAATTTCAGACAGTAAGAATTTGTGCACAGTTTTTTAAACTCGGGATATTAATATTGAATTAATATTGACTGTATTTGTCCAGATTCAGTGATTAGTTAAATGTCTTCCTAATACATTTAATTTCTAGTTCAGGTAATTCACAAACAATTGTTTAAAAATGTTTTTCTTTCTTTTTAAAGCTGACAAGTGCCTTGTTATAAATGAAGGTGTACCTTCATTTGTGTTCTTCACTGTAACTAACGTATATATATTTCTCTTAAAAACTGTATCACATATTAAAGACACCATTTTTATGGAAGCATAGGATTTTTTATAAAACCCAGTTGAGTTAAATGAGCTTGACTGCGGTCCAGAATGAGGCCGTGGTACAGTCCTGTCACAGACAGTGGGTATGTGCTCTTACACACACGGTTCTCTTCAGGAGTGAGGTGATAGTGGGTATGTGCTCTTACACACACGGTTCTCTTCAGGAGTGAGGTGATAGCCGAGCCCGTGTGTTTGCTTGTGAAGTTGGCGCCAGTGTGGAGCTGGAGCCGTGTTTGTGGTGCAGGCTGGCCGGGGGCGAGGAGAGGGTGACAGCTTTCCCCCTGATCACGGCCCTCGCCCAGCCCTGCTCCACCCGGTTCTCCCCGTGCTCAGAAGGGGATATCTCAGTTTTCCCTGCTTCCCCATCATAATCCATGGCAGAAAAGTAAAAAAGAAGAACAGGTTTCACTAAATTTAGAGCAAATGCACACAAAGCTGCAATTTATTCATCAAATGCTAGTCAATCAATGTTTTATTAAACTGCCTATAAACACATTTGCTTAAATTGAAAAAAATAAGGCTTAAACATGTTTGGTGAAGAATTGTTTGTTACGAATTGACAGGAACAACTGTTCCCTTCTTATTTCTTTCAATTTATGTTTTTTTTCTAGTTTCTAAATGGCAATTTCTTTTGAAACTTATTGGGACAAGGGGGATCTGAGGATAAAGCAACAAGGATGTATCCGTTCAGTGTAGAATTCTGTCAACCAGTAATGTGAAAGCAGTAGGTGAGTGCTATCTGCATCTGAAAATGGGAAGTTATTGTGAGAATAAAGGGCCTCTCTGCAAGAAAAGCTAATAATGAAATCTCAGTTAGTGTCACAGAAAATTCAGCCCTGCTGTATCTTCTGCTCAAGGACACCATTCATTTTGATCAAAGAGAATACATTTGAGGTTTCCATGTAAGAAGCAGCCTAGCACACAGAGCAAACTTTGTTTCCCTTTGCAAAATGTTAGTTAATGTCCTTCTTCAAACCTTCATAGCTTATACAGAACAGTTGATGACATATGTGCCGTATCTTCCTGTACCCGGTCTAATTTCATGGTTCTGTCGTAGGTACTGTAGATGTTGTGCTTTATGGCATCGCTGTCTTTCCCTCTGTTTCTGGGGTTTTCTGTCATCCCCAGCATGGTCTGGCTAGGTTCTGGGATTACTGTGTGGGTGCAGCGACGGTAATGGACAGATTGCCCTTTTTCCCATTCAACAGCAGCTCACAAGCAACAGACCGGGCCAGTGTGATGGCATCACCACAAGTGACTCCGATGAATCTTCCTGAGATTATCAAGAGGGGGATGTTCACTGGTTTAAGACTTGACGGGATCCACAACAAACTCTGCCTAATTGCAAATTACCTGAGAATGTAAAAATATTCAGAGAAGCTGGAGGTTTTGTATGGGACAGGCTGGACTCCCCAGTGATTGAGCAGATCCTCTAGAGAAATGAAGAAGTTGGAGTTATTTTTACTTCAGAATATTTAAGAAAAATCTGTGTGTCACTTGAACACCAAACTGAACAGAAGAAAATAGCACAACAGCACAGATGTGAGCTGTAGAACAGGCCTTTAATTTATCCCCCTCTTTATTCTGGACATATTTTCATGTTCAGAGTTGCTTGAAGTTTGCGTTCAGCAGCACTGCTTGTGCATGAAGCTCTTTCTCAGGTCTTTGACAGCCCCAGCCTCTCCTCAGAGAACACAGGGACATCACCAGATGCTTCAACACTACTCTTTCATCTGTGCTCTGGAGTCCAGAGAAACAGTGCCCACACGGCCTGCACTCCTCTCTGCTCATTCATGTCATTATGATGAGACCCCCCCCCCGAAAAAATGCAAAACAGAGGATATAACGCTTCTTCAAAAGCGGTTCCTTATTTAGCATGCTAAGTAGGAGAGTCAGGAGAAATTAGATTTAGCCTCGGCAAAGTGAGAGTGATTAAATTAAGTGTGCCTAGAGAACGGAGCACTCCCAGAGATCAGTGGGGCAATAAACGCATGTCGCTCTCCGCGCCGGTACAGTTCTAAACGCTTTTGAAGTGCACACGCGCTCTCTGGTTAGTCTTTGTCGCGGATGACAGCCTGTCTGTTTTAATGAAAGCGCTCCTCATTCAGGAGCCCACGGAACAAATATACATTTAAAATCCCTTTTCAACTTTGGGCTCACAGCAGGGAGGCAGACAGAGTTCAGGGAAGAGAAGAAAAACTGAGTGTCGCAGAAAAAAAGGAAAGAGGAGGAAGAGAGAGAGTGCAAATCTCTGTCCCTTTGATTTCTGGTGACTGTGGACATTAAGGTCTCTTCAAACGTGTGGTTTCATGCCCCCCCTCAGTCCTACACTCACCGTTCTCTGTCGCTGCTCTTACAGCAGGGTGACGTTTTTAAAGACACAGCAGCTCCTGCTTGTGGGACTTGGCGCAGTCTGTGCCTGGTGCTGCCTCCTCGAAAACAGCTTGGGTATCTTTCTAGAATTTTCCTTCAGGCCCGGGCTGCAGCATGGGCTAAGAAGAGAGGAGAACCAGAGGCCCTGTGAAACATCACCAACCTTGCAGCCTCCCACAGGTCTGCATACTGTACATTTTGGTTGATAATTACAGGGCTCTGGGGCTCTGCAGGCATCAGAGACAGGCCCGATGCGATTTTTGTAGTGCATGTTTTCGATGCTTTAAAGCATCGTGCATTTTTGGTGTTTACAAAATAAATGATAACTGAAAAGAAAATGTTTTACGAAGACAGAAAATTCTGCACTGTCAGTTGAGCTGTAATCAGGTTGTTACCTACCTTGAAGTGATCAGAGGGATGCATACAGGGCTGTGTTCTCCAGCTCGTGAAAGGAATGATGTGAGGCTCTCCTTCCTCACAAGAGAGGGTGAAACCCCAGCAAACGACACCCAGGGCGACACTACCCCGCTCTTCCCTCGCAGCCTGTAGCATTTAGAGGTCCAGAGGCTGAAAACCCTCCAGGATATCAAATCCATGGACTCTTATTTCTAACTAGGTCAGTGCTTTATAATAACTGTGCTTCTGGGTTTTATTTTCCTCACACTCTTTCAGTTCCACTCCATGTATGTTACTAGGTTGGTTGGCTGATGTGCTGCTAGGAAGACTGACATTTGGAAGGTTAATAGATTCTTTTTTTTTTTTTACTGTTGTTGTGGGTTTTTGAATTGAGGAAAGCAGATTAGCTCCAAAGCGATACAGTATATTCAACACTGTTAGTCCTTGCATCCGGTAGCTGATGTCTGCTCTGAGACGTCAGTGGTTCAGGTGTTTAAGTAGACATATAATTTTCATTGTTAAACAATGTGTTGTAAAACAGCAAATGGAATATACTGTATACTTAAAAGTTTACAATTTGAAGGAAGGAAATATTATGTTAGAATTGTACAGTATATTACACTAGTAAGACTTTATTTAAAATATTGTGTTCAGTTTTGCTCATTAAAATACAGAGCAACAATGGCTTGTCCTGCACAGCCAAGCTGTAGGAACTGAATCATTTCACAATTGAACAGAGAAGACTGCGAGGGGAGAGACCCAGTGAACATCTTCCGATTCAACAATGGGACACTATAGGTTGAAACTATAGGGAAAGTCATCTAAAACTGAAAAAGTGGCAGTTTTATACACAAATATTTGTGGATATTTGGAACAAGGTACACATTCTTGTTTACAATTATACCCAGATAGTTTGGTGAGAACTTAGTATCAATTATCTACTAGAAACCAAACAATCCTTCAGGATTGAAAGGCATCCTCTTGTTTGGAACCTTGAGTTTGTTCTTAATCTATTAGGAGATATTGAAGCTGCACTGTATTTTTGAATAGCTTTGTGAGGATATACACAAGGCAAGGCAGACTCTTTCAAATTAAAAACTCAATGTACATTTCTGTTCTCTTCCACTTTCACATTCCTTAAATGCAAATCCCTTTCGTCTGGAAGACAATGAATTCTGAAAAGGTGGTTGAAGAAGATGATAGTTGCTCATGTGCCTGAAGCCCTCAGGTATACTATAACTGCAAGGCCAAGCCCATCCAATATTTCCAACCACATTTAAACGTGAAATGCCTCTGGTGTGTCATTCATTCCAAACTGTATTAAGCCACGATAACCATAGGCTAGATCACTGCAGCAATGTATTTAAAAATGGGCCCTCTGTATTCCAAGGAAGGGAGTGCGGCTTGTGAGAACAGCATGAGCAGAGAGTGGAGCTGTGTTAACCATTCAGAGCTCAAGCACAGCACTTGTGCTCTGGCTCCCTGTGTGCACTAAGAATCCCAGGCTAATTCTACTGCCGTGCAAAACATCCTGTATAGAGCACGTGATGTTTAACCACACACTAAATCATTTTTGTCATTAAAATATCCTCCTAGAGTTATCCGTGTCTGTGTTTATTGTTCTTGTTAAAGAGGGGCAACACCTTATTGAGGTTTTGTTTCTTTAATTGCTGTCGCTAAACAGACGTTTGTATTTAATGGGTGAAGAGGGGTTCTATAGAGGTTGAGAGCTCAGTAGCAAGAGCAAGATTACAGGGGCTCAAGTTGAGGCTGGCACAGTCAGGGTGCTTCCTCACTCAGTGCTTCAGCCTGGCTCCTGTGAGCTCTCCTCTGAGAGCCTTTCAATCTGGCATCTGAGGTACTGCTTGAATGACACACCTCCAGTGCCTGACAATGCCAGACACCCGCATATTTTCATGAGGAGCATGAGTCAGAGCAAAAGTGTTCAGATGAGGAGAGGCAACATGGATGGCAGGTGTAGTATTGACGTGGTTTTGCATGTAAAATTAACATGTTACTCAGGATCTTATGTGTTAGAAAATAAATTTATTAAATTCTATCCAGGAGAAGCCTTTGAATTTTGTTTTATTTCATGTAGAGACTCGCATACTTTGGAAAATGACTGATCTGCTGTCCAGTGGGCACAGCCAGGACAGCCATCCGGGTGACATTACAAGCACAGCACTGATCAGCAGGGTTTCCTCTGTGTTCCAGGATCTAGATTTCTCATCACATCCACGGGAGCCTTGTACATTCTGGATGTCCAGAATGAAGATGGATTGTGTAACTACCGTTGCATCACACGGCATCGCTACACTGGGGAGACCAGGCAGAGCAACAGCGCTCGCCTCTTCGTGTCAGGTACACCTGAACTGACTCCGCCCACCAACACACCTGAACTGACCCCGCCCACCAACACACCTGAACTGACTCTGAAGATACACCTGAACTGACCCCACCCTTCCCTAGTACACCTGAACTGACCCCGCCCAACAGTACACCTGAAATGACCCTGCCCTAAAATCAGTACACCTGAACTGACCCCACCCACCAATACACCCGAACTGACCCCATCCTCCCCTAGTACACCTGAACTGACCCCACCCACCAATACACCCGAACTGACCCCACCCATTCCCAGTACACCTGAACTGACCCCGCCCAACAGTACACCTGAACTGACCCCACCCATTCCCAGTACACCTGAACTGACCCCACCCATTCCCAGTACACCTGAACTGACCCCGCCCAACAGTACACCTGAACTGACCCTGCCCAAAAATCAGTACACCTGAACTGACCCCACCCACCAATACACCCGAACTGACCCCACCCTTCCCTAGTACACCTGAACTGACCCCACCCAACAGTACACCTGAACTGACCCCACCCATCCCCAGTACACCTGAGCTGACCCCGCCCACCAGTACACCTGAACTGACCCCGCCCAGCAGTACACCTGAACTGACCCCACCCTCCCCTAGTACACCTGAACTGACCCCGCCCACCAGTACACCTGAACTGACCCCGCCCAACAGTACACCTGAACTGACCCTGCCCAAAAAACAGTACACCTGAACTGACCCCACCCACCAATACACCCGAACTGACCCCACCCTCCCCTAGTACACCTGAACTGACCCCACCCACCAATACACCCGAACTGACCCCATACATTCCCAGTGCACCTGAGCTGACCCCATACATTCCCAGTGCACCTGAACTGACCCCGCCCAACAGTACACCTGAACTGACCCCGCCCAACAGTACACCTGAACTGACCCCACCCTCCCCTAGTACACCTGAACTGACCCCGCCCACCAGTACACCTGAACTGACCCCGCCCAGCAGTACACCTGAACTGACCCCGCCCATTCCCAGCACACCTGAACTGACCCCATACATTCCAAGCACACCCACACTGACCCCGCCCATTCCCAGTACACCTGAACTGACTCTGCACATCCCCAGTAGACCAGAACTGGCCTCACCCACCAGTACACCTGATCTAACTCTGACCCATAACCCTCCCGAAGCGACAAGCCGAGTGCTTATGGTCGCTCTTTGCTTCGCTCTGTGTTTTTACCACGGTGAATATTTCTAGTGGAATGCTGCACCTGTGCACTTCCGCAGTAGCCAGTGCCGTGTACTTTTCTCTTACCAAAGACCCAACGAACTCCGAACCGGTGATCCTCGATGGCTTCGACCGGCGGGAGGTGATGGCCACGCAGCGGGTGGAGCTCCCGTGCAAAGCCTCCGGACACCCAGCGCCCAAGTACCGCTGGCTGAAGGACAACAACCCCCTGGAGCCGGACAGCCGCTTCCGGCAGAGCGTCTCGGGCCTGCTGATCGAGAGCGCGCGGCCCGGCGACTCCGGGAACTACGTGTGCGAGGTGTGGAACAGCTACGGCAATGCGGCCGTCGTGGGACGGCTGGTGGTGAAGCGTAAGTACTGTAGCTGCCGACGCGCGCACACACACACGCGCACACACACACACACTCACACACACGCGCGCACTTACACCGCCGTGCCAACTGCCGACGCGCACACACACACACACGCGCACACACACACACGCACACACACCGCCGTGCCAACTGCCGACGCGCGCACACACACACACACACACACGCGCGCGCGTGCGCGCGCACACACCACCGTGCCAACTGCCTGCGCGGTTAGTCTGTATAGTATCAACATGATGAAATCGGTGCAAATCAGCCGCCTGCGAGCAAAAGATGAAAACACTCGGACAGTTCACTTGTGCATTATTTTGGTTTGAAGGGTAAATGAAGGACCTATGGAGTTTATTGTCCGTCTGCCGTGCTTTCACACCCGGACTGCTGTGTGTTAACCTCCGCAGAGCCCCTGAAGGTGGTCGTCAGTCCCCGCAAGGTGAAGGGCAGTGTGGGGAGCCAGGTGTCCCTGTCGTGCAGCGTGAGCGGCGCCGAGGACCATGAGCTCTCCTGGTACCGCAATGGGGAGGTCATCCACCCAGGCAACAGCGTGAGGATCGCGGGCAGCAACCGCGAGACCCTGGTGATGGAGGGCATGGCCAAGAGCGACGGGGGCGCCTACCAGTGCTTCGCCAGGAAGGACAAAATGTCGGCCCAGGACTTCGTGCAGGTCGTTCTGGAAGGTGAGAAACGTCCCCCCAGCGCACACACAACGGGTGCCCAACTTTAAAGAGCTCCCTGCTCCTGATGTTTGCAGCTCATAAGGGAGGCAGCCTGACGGTGAAATATGCCGTGTTAGCATCCCCTTTGGAGTTACCTTTTGATGTTCTTGTACGCTACGTAGTCTGAGTACCTTTTGCTGCCACAGCTGTGCTGTTAGTCCCCTGTTTAATAAAACCTTCCTGCAGGGGAGTGTTTCCATGTGGCTGTCCCGGCCTCTCTCTCCGTTTGTGCACATGGGCCCGGCCAGGTGGACACATGGCGCACGTGCACTCCTGCTGGCCGACTCGCGCCCCGGAAACCCACGCTGGGCCGCTGCGCTCCCTCGGTCGATGTCCTTCCTCTCGCGCGGGTCCAGGTTGCTGCGAAGGCCGCTGCTGTTTCCTGCTGGAGCGAACAGCAGGCTGCTGGGACTGAGCAGGAGCGGCACGCTGTGGCCCCGGCACGGGCTGGGGGGGGAACAATCGATCGGCGCAGAACCTGTGTGCTAATGAGTCCTGCGGTGCAGTCACGGTGTGGCGACTATTATTAGAACATCAGCACGAGGCTGACATTGCCTACCTGGGCCTGGTTGCCGTGGCAACTGTATAAAGAGCGTATTGATAATCTATAATGATGTAGAGAGAGTGCGGGCTATCAGGGAGCGACAGGCAGGCGAGATTTCAAAGACACTCAGGTCTCGCTGGGAAAATAATGTCGTCTTTCATCTCACAAAGAGCCCGTCACCAAGAGAAGGGATGAAGAAATAATAAAATAAAATAGGGCAGCCATGCAGGCGGAGTGACGGGTAATGCATTTGTCGCGCGTCAGGTTTCGTTGGAAATTAAAAGCATGTGGGCCTCCGTTTGGGAAGGACTGGCAGTGACACTGCGACCAGGGAGCTGGCAGAGCTGAAGGGAATCTCTTCTTTACATTTAGATCCCTCAGCTACATCCAACAGCCTACAGCCTACACACTACAACTATACCCTACAGGCTACACACTGTACTCTATATCCTACAACCTGTAAACTATACCCTATATCCTACACCCTACAGCCTACACCCTACATCCTACACACTATACCCTATAGCCTATACACTACACCATACACCTTACATCCTGTACACTACATCATATACCCTATATCATATGCTCTCTACTCTAAATCCTACACACTGTATCCTATATCCTACATCTTGCACACTTTACCCTAATCCTATAATCCTTTACCATACAACCTACCTCCTATACCGTAGAACCTACATCCTAGATTCCACACCCCACACCCTACACACTATAGCCTATACTATACACCCAATACCTAAGACAACTCCCTTCATCTGATACTATACACCCCATTTCCTACACCTTACACCCTATACTATACACCCCATTTCCTACACCATACACCCTATGCCATATCCCCCATATCCTACACACTCGCCCCAACACCCCATGTCATACGTTTTGCACCCCACAGCCTGCACATGCTGAGAGCTGTGAAGAAACAGTTCCCACTTACAGGTGTCACTGCCAAGGAGGATGTGATACTCTGACAATATACTGTATATATAATAAAGGTATTTCATAGGTGAAGGACTTTCTATTGGCATATGTTTACCATAGAGAAAGACTCTGTATGACCCTGGGTGTAGAAAACAATTGATGAACTTCTCTTCATGTTGGGCATTGAGATATTGAGAGGATTAAATGAAACAAGCAATTCTACAGTATATAGCTGTGCAGAGTGGAAGCTATTCCCAATAGCAGTTAGCTTTCTTTAACGCAGTTTCTCAGTTTCTGAGCTTTACACTTCCGTCCCTGGGTCAGCGCTTTGAGACCCCGCCACGGAAGTGTGTGTCATCCCAACGGGCACGAAACACCACCGGCTTGGGGCGGCTGTCCATCTGACCACCCGTACTGCTGGTGCTCTTTCAGATGGAACCCCGAAGATCCTGTCGGCGTTCAGCGAGAAGGTGGTGAGCCCCAACGAGCTGGTGTCCCTCGTGTGCAACGTCAAGGGCACACCCCTGCCCACCGTCACCTGGACGCTGGACGACGAGCCCATCGTGAAGGACAGCAGCCACCGGGTCAGCCAGGTCATCACCTCCGAGGGCAACGTGCTCAGCTACCTGAACATCACCAGCACCCACGTGCGGGACGGCGGAGTCTACCGCTGCACTGCCAACAACTCGGCCGGCGTGGTCACCTACCAGGCTCGAATAAACGTAAGAGGTGCTTGTCAGATCAGCTCCTCCAAAGACACACACATGACTCATTCTGGTCGCAAGGCTCATGCATGCTCGAAGCAGCCCCCGAGATGCCTAACTAACCTTACTTGAGCTCATTTCAGGATAACATCATGTCTCTTTTTCAGTTGCAGGTTTTGTTCTTTTATTCCGTTTCTTTTCCCTCCATGGTTGTTATTTTGCTCCATCCAAATTAGTCTTTCTGCTTGTAGGTCTGATTCCCGGTCGCTCCTCCATTGTGTCTCATCCCTCATCTTCACAATCGCAGCTGCCTCTTCCACCTTACTGTGAAAATACAGTCTTGCTCTTCATCCCCTCTGCCTTTCATCACTTTGAAAAATCCCCATCCTACTGTGCTGTAATAAGAAGAAATGATGACAACTGGCCACACCTTAGCTTAGCTGTTCAATTGAAATCTGTTTAATTGAAAAAAACATAAATTCTCTCGGAAGCATAATTATAACAAACAAACCAACTAAAATATCTTTGTATAGAAGACTGATAGTATAATTTTAGATAACTCTTTCTTTGCTAATATAACCTTACCTCATTTTTTATTCATATATATATATACAATATGTACTCTATGTTCTTTTTGCCATTTTTTTTAAATCAGCAATTTTCCAAACACTACAATTCAGCCTTAAGTACTGCTGAGACTACTTTAGTTTCATTGTCTATCCCTTCTTGAAAATGTAGTATTTAACACTAAATGTCTTCACAATAATGCACACATTTCTTGTTTAAAATATAATGTACCTATCTACATACACTGTACATCTACGTATTTACCCTGAATTATTCTAATTGACCAATCATGCTTGTCATTATATCCACATTTATTCAGTTTGTGTTTCCCTGCCCTGTTAACTGTTCGGTGTGCATGTTTATTGGCCTGTTTGCATGAAAGTCCTTCCTGTACATCCGTCCGGCGATAACTAGCCTTCAGCTGCCTGTGAGTTGTCCTTAAGTATGTCTATTCAACCTAATCGAAGTTGTTTCATTCCAGAAATCATTGCATTTTCCATTTAGAATATGTATTCCGTACAGTATGTACAGTACATATGCTGTATATGTCTGTAATGGTGTGTGTGTGTTTGTGTTTGTACTGAATGTATAATAAGTATCTTTGTGAGCAGGTATGTCTTCCTGGTCGCTTTTATAAGTGTGTACATGGATCTGACAGCCAGCCTCTGTCATCTTGCTTGTTTTGTCCATGTGTTTTACATCAATTGGTTTTCAACTGAAATTTCTACAACTGAAACAAAATGTAGCCTGGATTAGTTTAATTAATGTTCACGTGTCTCGGTAATCATTTCCGCCATGCAGTATTCGTTATCTAATGCCAGCTCTCGGCTTCATGTTGGGGAGCTTTACAAATAACAGTTTCCACATGGCTGAGGAGAAACATGCCCCCCACTTACCCAGGCTTCTGCTAGTTGACACTTTTGCAGGCCGGTTGCCGGTGGAGTCTGCTCCACGAGAAGACCAGGGCAGCAGTTCTTTGAAGGGAGGGGGTTCAGGGAGCTCAGTCCAGGTTCACCTGGACAAGGTGTGCAGTCTTGCCCTCCTGCACAGCTCTGGAGTCGCTGCTGGTTCAAGGGGTGCTATAGAATGTGCTGCCCAAGAGGGGCGCAGCTGGGGAGCCCCTCAATAACAGGCAGGGTCCGGATGCGATGGAGACCTCAAACGCACCCTCCGCCCCCTTCACAAATTATTCTTCCCCTTTGGACCGTGGAGGCGAATACTCGTTTCGACCCTGAAATAAGCAACGAGCTGACCACTGTGAACAGGGTCCAGGCAAGCAGGGCTCCGAGGTCTTAAGTAAGACTTAAAGGTCTAATGTGACTTGGAACCTGAGAAGCACAGACTCTATGCCTCTTCTCATTGGAGAATTGTCAGTTATTACAAACAGGCGTTCTGCCCTGGAAGTGTAGATTCATATCGCTGTGGAAGGAAACCCGCAGGTCTCCATGTGACAGACTGAGCCCAGAGAACACTGCTGCTTTATGTGAGCAAAGGAACTCCGCAGGAGTCAGTACAGATTATTATTCGGATTGAATCTATTCATACTTATTGATGTTCCTGTCCTCACTTTTGTGAAAAGGTCCCTTAAAGTCCATTTTTGGTCCTAAATTCTAATATGAATAAGAGCAGTAATCATGAATGTGGACTTCTTTTTAATCAGGCCAAGTTTTTCATTTTTGATTAAATTAAGCCTTGTTCAGTTGAACGTGATGGTTAGTTTGTAGTTTGTCAGTCTGGCTGGAAGTGTGTGTGCAAGTGTCTATAGAAAAAAAACAATTTGGTTGGCTGTTGGCTTTGCAAATGGGTAAGTTTGACAAAGTGCTTACAGGAACACCTGCGCTGAAGGGCATTGAAGAGAGATGTGGGAAACTCCCAGACCCAGCATGCAATAGGAGGGAAAAGGTACAATAAAGTTTGATTTGATTCCTGGCTGTGGCTGAAAATGGTGTACTCTAAATTATCGTGCTTTCAGTTTCCGATCGAACAGTCTTGTTTCTTTTGTCACAAATGTACTGTTTTTGCTTCTTACAGAAAAGGGCGCAATGTACAGGTAAGGATCTGTGGCTGCAGTTCGGGAAAGTATTAAGTGAATCTATGAACTGAAACTTAAAAAAACACTTAACAGTTATATGATATCTTTTTTTACGTTTATTAATTGCACTTTCACATATGTTATCTAGTTCTTGTTCAGAAAGTAAATCCTCTCTTGACATCCTGCACTTGTTTCTTAACGATTTGACTTTGAGAATGTGGAAGTCCTTTCTGAAAGAGAAAAGCATAAATAATTTACAGAACTCACACTGATGAAAAGCATCGCCTTATTGCAAGTTTCTAAAATCACACATTCCTGTTTTTGTTCCTCTGTTTTTATTTTTACAACCACAGATTCTACACAATAAAGCTGTTTACATTCAATTTTTACTTCCACTTTGTATTTATTGTAAATTATAGATCCCTTATGAAACTTATGGTTATTCAAGTGGATAGAAATATATATTTTTTATAGATTTTCCTGTTGTTTCTTCACAGGTGGATTGTTTTGTCATTGAAACACTACTGACAAACAGCAGTGACGAAAAATCTGGATATTTCTACATCCGGGCATCCAGATACTAACCTCTAACCTGTTTCTGCCACCACACATCTTGCCTCCCTACATCTTGCCTCCCTAGTTTAGCTGCACTGCAGAAGACAGAGCTCCTCTTTTGAGGGGCAAACAGAACAATTGTTCATGGCACTGTTCCGAAGAGACGGTGTGATTTTGTTCTGTTTCTCAAAATTGTTTTAAAGAGTGTTCTTGCTGTTCTGTTTTTAAGGGCCTGCCAGCATCCGGCCAATGAAAAACATCACAGCCATTGCTGGGCGGGACACGTACATCCACTGCCGTGTGATTGGCTACCCCTACTACTCCATCAAGTGGTACAAGAACTCCAACCTGTTGCCCTTCAATCACCGCCAGGGTGCCTTCGAGAATAACGGCACCCTGAAGCTGTCGGACGTCCAGAAGGAGGTGGATGAGGGAGAGTACACCTGCAACGTGCTGGTCCAGCCCCAGCTATCCACAAGCCAGAGCGTGCACGTCACCGTCAAAGGTACACACCCCCTTGCTGAGCCTGCAGAGGGAGGTCCCCAAATTCAGAGCCTGGGATCCCTCAGTTCCAGCTGGGCTCTCATTGGATTTTCATGCACTCATGAGCTGGTATTGGCTCCTGGACGTGTGTGATGTTTCTTTGCAACTGTTAATTTCCATGAGTCAACTACAATTCCTCCCTTTTCATGCTCACCTTGGCAGCTCAGCCGAGGGTTAAATGACACAGCTGAGCAGGTGCAGGGGTCCCAGGCACCAGAACTGAGAAGCCCTTCTCTCCAGCTTTTGGTGCAGAGCACGCAGTAGGATGAGCTGCGGTCTGGCAGGGTTTATATGTCTCTTTTAATCATTCCCGGGTTAAGAATGGGAGTGGGAAAAGGGCGTTGATGTGGTGCAGTGAAAATTGGGAAACACTCTGGCCCTCGAAGACGAGAGCCGTGGCCCTGTAGAGTACAGAAGACAAGAACAGGAGCAGAGACGTCTTCAGGCTTCAGGCTTGACAGAGCATTCATACTGCCCTGGACTGCTTGTGGCTTAGAAAGTTGCAGAGCACATCAGGAAAAGTGCCTTGATTCATTAAAAAAAATCAAGTTTGAGCTGGAGCGTAGTGGGAGCCCCTTGTGCTCAAATGCTGTTTGTAGCCTCAGTCAAAAGCAAAAACACAAGGAAAGGGCTCACTGCTGTCCGCTGGGGAAAGGTGACCTTTCACTCTTCCTTGCAGTCGTATGAACCCAGAACTTTGCCGTTTGTACTTTGCATAGCAGTCCCAGAACTCTGCATCTGGGGAGAATCATCTCAACAATGTTACGGGTTCAGAGAATTTCATGTCTTGCTGCTAACGAGCTGACATCCTGGGAAGCACAGCTCCTCACCAGTGAAAACATCAGTCCACGTGTGCACTGCGCTGAGACGCCAGCTGTGAACAGCATGTGTGGTTGTGGTTCTTCGTACTGGTCTTTTTGCTTACGCGTTATGAAGTGGAGGGAAGAGGACAAGAAACAAAGTGCTGCTTCCATTACAATCAAGTTAGTTCATTTGCACCGCTGATGCTTAAAATTCTGAAGCAGCTTGGAAAATCCCTGGAGTCCATTATCCTTACTTTGTTGTGAATTAAATAAGTGCCAAAGCGTTGGTTATTTCAGTGTTATTTTAACTCATTGATTCTCAAACGAAGCTCATTCTTTCAGTGGCTATAAAATCCCTGGAGAAGTTGTTTCCACAAATTTGCCACGAATTAAATAAGCACTAAAGTGTTGTTTATCGCAGTGCTGCCTCTGGTTTTTTCTCCTCGCTAACGCTGACTTGCAAGGCCGTGTTGAGACGGGTTTGAGACGGTGATGCAGCCGGCAGGCCGGCTGTGTTCACTCGTCAGTTACCTCACGGCAGGACTCATGGCCGAAAGCGCAGGACCAGCAGGAGCAAGAGCATGCTGGGATGGTTCTGACACCATCTAAGTGTGTCCTTGGGAAGCCAGAGAGACCTGAAGCACCAGATTCCCGTTGGGTTTCTGATTTCCCAAGATACAAGTGTTTTCATACTGCCATAAATATTCCAATCTGCCTGACATGCTCTCACTATCCTGCACATGGCTTTGCATCATGACAGTAACTCTGTGCACAGATTTCCTTTTGAACTGGGGGGCAGAAACTGTTCACACACCTCAGAGAGGCCCTGTCTGCTCCCATTTTGCTCTTATGTCCCAGGGAGTTCAGTTTCCAAAGCAGCAGGAGGGCTTCACTTTCACCTTGAATTCCCAAAGTTCCCAAAGAAAATCCATTAAATGGAAAACTAAAATCAGCACCTTCTTAAAAAAGAAGCTGGGTGCTTCCAACGTAGAGGCTAAGAAGTTAATTCATTAATCACAAGCCAGAAGAGTCAGTGTCACTTTAAGATGAGGTTGAGGCCCTGCCCGAGCCCTTATACCTGGTATTGCACTTTTACACTGTACTCTGTGTACCAGTCAGAGCTGGGAGGCTAAAAAGACTTAGTAAAGACAATGAGCGCATGTTCAGAGACTGCAGCTAATGGGCTAGCCTGGTTCATTATGGTGGAAGAGTGCTTCTGCAGTTCGGTCAATTGACAGGGTGATAAAACACATGAGAGTGAATGAACACACCTCGACAGTACTTGCCCCAGTCAACAGGCTCACACTACTCGTAAGAGTGAGAGAGCACTCCTGCTCATTGCCCCTGACAGGCTGGAGCACCAGGCTCACTCATACCGCAGTAAGAACGGGGTGCACACATTAATGTGCAGCATTCATGAGCTTTTCAGCATTTTGTGTTTTGTGGAAAAAGTTAATTTTCAGAATATTCGTTTTTTCTTTAATAATACATTTAGATACAGTATATACTGTATTCGAGTATTCTTAGAATCCAGCTTTGCTTGAATTGTTTTAAAATGCGAAACGCTTAGACTTTATTCCAAAACGCTTTTTATACTTTTTTTTTCTGACACAGAATGAAATCTTTTATTATTTTGTAGAATTATTGTTGTTACAAACAATAGCACGTAGAAAAACACAACCAGAGTTGTGAAAGAACAGGGCTGAAGGGCCGTGAGCTGTTCGGGGTTCTGTGACAGATGTGTGGTGGTGTTTTAGAAGCAACTGCTGCTCCACAGGTGTTGTGGACATGTGGCTCTGGCGACCCGTCCAGGTTGTGCCGTTTCTGAATACAGTTAGGAAAGGGACGGAGGCCTAGTTCTGGGTACGCGAAGAGACGAGTGCCCTGCAGCAGTGCGGGGAGCAGTGTATGAGTGATGGCTCTTTGTGGTCTCTTCCAGTCCCCCCCTTCATCCAGCCCTTCGAGTTCCCACGCTTCTCCATCGGCCAGCGCGTCTTCATCCCCTGCGTGGTGGTCTCCGGCGACCTGCCCATCACCATCACCTGGCAGAAGGACGGCCGGCCCATCCCCGCCAGCCTGGGCGTCACCATCGACAACATCGACTTCACCAGCTCCCTGCGCATCTCCAACCTCTCGCTGATGCACAACGGCAACTACACCTGCATCGCCAGCAACGACGCTGCGGCCGTGGAGCACCAGAGCCAGCTGATCGTGAGAGGTGAGGCCGGTGCGGGCTCGGGTTCGAGCTGTCCGTTGCAGAACTCATCGAAGCTCTGCTGGGGCACCTTGAGACACCTCAGGAAGCAGCCATATCACCCCGCAACTCACTACTGGCAGCCCACTGAAGCTCAAGGGGTGTGAGCCTGGCTAGTACCTGGATGGGAGACCTCCTGGGAAAGCTGAGGCTGCTGCTTGGTGAGGTGTTAGTGAGGCCAGTAGGGGGCCCTGCAGTCCATGTGGGTCCTAATGACTGGGTTGGACATTATACTAGAAAAACGATGCAGCCCTTCAGATGAGGCATAAAACCGAGGTCCTGACTCTCTGTGGTCATTAAAAATCCCATAGCCTTTCTCGAAAATATAGACATAAGGAATTATTATTATTATTATTATTATTATTATTATTATTATTATTATTATTATTAAAGCAGACCTCAGAAAATACAAGTGGGAAGATTGTAGATGTGCTCTTTTATATCTTTTCCAGTCCTTTATTCAACATACTGTACAGTATAAACAGTACCTAAGCATATAAAAGTCAATAAACTAGCTGTTCCCATTTATTCCCTGCGGAAGCACTGCCCACTCCATAGCAGATTCAGCAATTCGCTCACTTTGTACTCTCCAGAAAAACTGAGCCCGTGTGTGTGTGTCAGCTACCTGGAGGAAACTGCAGAGCTCCTACGAGCACGCCTTAGGATCTGGTGCAATGCAAGTTTTCACTCACAGCTCATTTGAAATTTCCGCATCGTTGGTTGGTTTTGCCTGTTCCTTCCCTCTGTCGTCTTACCCGTCCCGTGTTCTCTGCAGTGCCCCCGAGGTTTGTAGTCCAGCCAGGCGATCAGGATGGAATCTATGGCAAGGCTGTGATCCTGAACTGCTCCGCGGAAGGCTACCCTGTGCCCACCATCGTGTGGAAATATTCCAAAGGTGAGCCCGCCTCATCCCGCTCAAGGGTTTGTGGCAGGCCAGGCAAGCTGGTCTGGGAATGATCGAGATGGGATTGATGCCAGATTTCACTGAGATCGATCATAGAGCAGGTGGAAGACACCGGTCTCATGAGACCATGAAGCCTTTGAACACTTTGAATGGGAAGAGGTGCTCTGGGATGTAGGATTCACAAAAAACTAAAGGCTTCATTTCCATGGCATGGTATTGCAGCTCTAAAATTCAATTCATTCATTCACCCTCTTTATTCTGGTGAAGGATTATAGAAAATACAGAGGAAATGTTGTCTTATTACTATGTTAATAATACACTTCACAAAAGTCTTAGGCATTTAGTATTGTCATACACTTTTCACCCAGTGCTTTTCATTCTTTATTCAGAAACACAGTTCTCATGTGATCATCACCTGATATTTTCACAATAGTCTCTCAACCCTGTATTAGATCTGTGTTTTGTTGTACGAAACATAGACTTTTAGCTCTGAAGGCGTGCATAGAGGATGGAAGGATGCTGATGCCAAGGAACACCTGACAATGGGACGATTAGAGCTGATTGGTGATGGATGAGCTGCAGCAACACTTCACGTAGCCTGATCACAAGTATTTCACACTGAGGTTCTGGGATCAGGTGTCTGAAGAAGCTCATCAGTGAGAATTCAAGATGCTAAACAACAAGCTTGGATTGTTCCCTTCCAAACCCAGCTGTATCAATAACAGTTTAATTAGTTATAGTAGTGGAAAAACCTAGTTGAGGCTTTCAGAAAAGTACATAAACACATAGTGCACATATTGTTACTCCTGATTGTGTCCAGGACGTCTGCACAGCAGTGTGTGCATGTACTCTGTGTGTCCATTGTGTTGTTATTGTATCCCTTTACCAACACCAAAAGCTTTTGAGTTGTCATTTCTGTTAGTACACAAATCACTGTAGCACAGTATTTGAAAAACATGGAACAAGCACCAACACTGGTACACAATTGCTGGTACATAATTCATAATTAATTCTTGGAAGTGACATACAGTATTTAAATGTGTGTATTTATTTGCACAGAAGTGAAACAATACCATTGTCCTGGACTGTGTGATCATTGCACAAAGCAGACCTATCTACAATATAAAACATTTTAAACACTTTCTTCTAATAATTTCCACTCAGTGAGCTCTGAACATTATTAAACTGCTAAAGTGCCATGTTTATTCCCTGATGTTTTCTCCTGGCCCTTGAGTGGAGCTGTAAGAGGCGAAAGTCAAGCCCCTCCTTTTCTATTGCAGACACTTCCCTCAAAACCATCACAATGAAAGGAAGGTTCATCTGCATCTAATTTGCCAAAACGTGTTGTGGCGTAGCACTGACACTGACATCAAGTTATTATAACCACAAAGATGTCAATCTTGAAGTTATGGTTGATTATAGCACCACTGTATATATTTTAATGCTTTATAATATATATATACTGTAATATATGCTGTATATTACTAATACATAATATACTGTATGTACTGTACCATGATATACATGGCAGTTCAATTTCTGTTTTTCAACATTTATAACCTCAAATTATTTGTCATTTTCAGCAAGAAAATATTAATGGTTCTTTTAAATTGCTCAGTATGCATTATCATATTCATAGCACATCAAAGTATAAAAAACATTATATTATGAAACATTAGCTGAATACAAACCACTGGGTCATAAGACAGAGAGCTTCAAAACAGTGGAGCTGTAAGGTGCCAAAATTCATTTGTGTCTGCTTTTAAAGAAGGAGAGTGATCTTGTCTGGTGCACCAGATAACAGGGTTTACTTGAAGCACAGCTCCAGCAAGTGGCAAGATGACCTAATTTCACGAGATGCTGTGAGCCTGGCCTGCGTGGCTGTCTGCCTGACATTGTGTTTTCTGTGACAGACTTATACATTTTGCACACATGAAGCTGTGCTACAGGCCAGGAAGCTTAGCCCACTCATAACACATCATATGAAGACTGAGCAGTAATACAGAATATTTAAGATTGCTTGTGATGTGGCCTGATAGTGGGATAAAACCTTCTTAGTAGAAAGTGTTTTTCTTTTTTCTTTTTTCACTAAAGAGCTAATGTCTAGAATTCAATTGCAAGATGACCATTTGGTAGAAGAGTAGAAACACCAGATGACCTAAACAGACTCTGAAGAGATGCACTTTTTTCACATTTTCCAAGATTCAGATTGCATTGTACCTTTCAGCCCGGTATTGTTCATTCTTAGTCTATTTTTTATGGGGGAATTCATTAATTGCCCCTGTGAAACTGAGGATAGTATGAATTCCAAGGAATGTTGTGAACCCAATGTTGTGCTGACAGGACTCATCTTACAGAAATGGAAATTGGAGATTGGGAACTCATCACAAGTCACCTGACAAAACACAGAGGTCTGCCCGTGATACAAAGAGATGCATGAGACACAGAAATGTCTCATGGGATATAAACACATGAACATGAGTGAGACACAGAGATGTCTCATGGGATATAAACACATGAGCATGAGTGAGACACAGAGATGTCTCATGGGATGCAAGAGATGTGCACCTGATACAAAGACAGGAGGTGGGTGGGTCAGGTGATAGCAGAGAGGGACCGAGAGCAGGGGTGGCTTGGCTGATGTACTGTAGCTGGTTCAGGCAGCGGCTGTCCTTGGCGATCAGTGGAACAGAGGAACTTGGTTCAGGCTGAAACCTCCGGAAGGAATCAGACCTCAGTTCTGATTAATGGTGGTTGACAGTTTTAGTTAGCCCTTTGATGACAGTGACACGGGCTGCTCGCTCACCGGAGATGTACCTCCAATTTGTCGGCCTGCCACTTGGCACCTGGGCACTTGGGTCACTCTGTCCTCTCAGCACGACCGCGGCCAATTAGAACAGCACAAGGGGGAAAAAAATAAAGGTCAGATACTATTAGCATAAGAAGTAATTCTCTTTGTATTTTGCATAATCCTTGAACAATATTTCTCTCCTACCTCTCTCTCTCTGTCTAATGCAACAGAATCTGAGTAGTGCCCCCACTTGACCTCTAGCTAACCACAAGTGCTTGAATGCATTTTTAATTAAGGACAAAATCCCACCGCACACAGAATGTCTTATTCCCAACCTTGCTGCATGCTAATTACGGAGATGATTCGTACATAAGCTTAATGCACCTTATGCGTCCTTGATATTTCTATCGTTTAATAGTTGCAGAAAGCTGGGCACGTGCAGACTGCTGGATTTCCTACAGCAGTTACCCATGGAGGTGAAATCCGTAGGTGACCGCTGTCTTGTGATGTCACAGCCCAGTGAAGTATTTTAAACAAAACAGTTTTGTCTTGGACATCTGTTACCTTGTGATTTTTTTTTCACTGTGCTTGCCGTTTTTTTTACTTACACAGTTACAACACAGCACAGAATCAGTACGGTGACGAAAAAGGTCCTTCTGCTGCCTGTTCTCCAGCAGCATCATGGACTTGAGGCCCTTCTGTCTCCCCTCGTAATTCTAGGGGTCCAACCCAAAGTTCTGCACCAAGCTTTTCCCTGAGTGGCAAAGAAATGACCGAACTGAGTAGCAGGGGTAGCCCATCAGCAATGTGAAAGTTTGTCCATGATGCAGCTGGTTTTTCTTCCATTGCTTGTTGCTATTGCCATGTTGTTATTTTGACCTGGAAGCAGCAAGATGTATTACTTTATGGAGGCTCTGCAAATAAAGACATAAGGAGGATTGATCGAAATCAATTAAGAAAGTTAAATGAAAGTTCATTGAATAGAGGATCATATCTCACTGTTTCTTGAAAGAAGCAACATGGCTAGGAAGCTTGTTCGCAGCCCTCTGAGTAAAGAAGTGCCTCCTGCTCTCTGTGTTACAGGGAATTCCTCCCACTTCCCACTTGTGTCCTCTAGTCCACGATTCAGCCACTGGGGTGACTCAGTCAGGCCCTGGCAGGATTTTCAATACCTGGATCAGGTCCTGTCATGGTCTCCTCTGTTCAAGACTGAAAAGGTTCAGTTTGCTTCGCCTGTCAATCCTCGCTCTGCTGACAGTCCACAGCAGTGCTGTGAAAGATTATTAAATATGAACCCACTGGTAATATGAATGTTAATAACACACCCAGCTGCAGAGTTCTCATCACTTTGTGGCCCAACCCTGCTCTCCAGTTTTCTGTTTTACACTTTACGCTTTCTTGCATGAAAAGTCACTAGATTCTGAATGTTTTGAGGCAACTGAAACTGGAAAACCCATTTGATGGGCTGTGTGCTCTGGGTGTTACAGCTCACCAACAGAGCAGGAGCCATTCAACCACAATATGTTTGACTATACAGTCCAGTTGTAGTAGAAAGGAAATTCGGTTGAATAGAAAAAAAAACCTTTTTTAGATGTATGTATCAAGACAAAGACATGGACGATTAAAAAGATTTAAAAAATTTTGTAGCTACACGCTGTGTGTGGTGAGCCGTCTATACCCTATAAAATACCAGTTACTCTATGAAAAGCTATAGACTGCAGAAACAGATCTGATTCTCACAGGCATGTCAGTGCCGAATGGGCTATAGATATGCATTTCAAGGTTATTTGGCCAGCAATAGGAAGTTTGTTCACATGACTTCACATGCGGTCTTCATAAATGGTTCCGACAGCATCCTCGAGGCCCGTGGCAAGGCTTTTCTCCGTGAGCACGAGTCTGGGTGAAAGCAAAGGCAGTGAATGAGTCCTCTGCAGGCTAGAGGTTACAGCAGTAAAAAGCACCCTTTTCGCTTGCTGTAAACCACACAACAAAGTCAGGGCCTGGTCCAGCACGCTCCCCAGTAAACCGTCCTCTTCTGTGTGTGTGTAAATAATCAGAAGGGAATGAAAAAACTTCTGTTTCTTTCCTGTGTTAAATGAAGTAAGCAAGGGTTGCTGGGAAACCAATTCCGCTACAGCATGTTTTAAATACCTGCCACTAAGAGCACATTTATTGATTCTAGGTGTTTATTTTTTTCTGGCCTCCTGTTACATTTGTAACAATGTACATGTGTGCCAGGGCTGACTAATTGCACCTCTTAAATCATCTGAGTATGTATAAATGAGGATTTGACATAGATAATCCACAGTCCTGTCATGTAGGCTCATTCTATATATATTTGTTTGCAAGCTCACAGTTTTCCACAATGCAAGGCATCATTGTCAGTCTTAATTTTCTGATAGTGTCAGCCTTTTTTTAAGATAGACATATCCTCTGTGATTTTCTCCTTCTAATTCCAAATATTCTGGTGCTGCCTGTCCGGATCTGGACCTCCCAAGTGCACACGGACAGCGCACTGCCTTGTCAGAGCTGCACGGCGGAAGCCCAGATCGGATCGCATCTCCAACCCAGTCGCAATTCCCAGATGTATCCATTGAAGAGAGCCGCTTGTCTTCACGCCCAGCGTTGTCGTTAACCAGGCCCAAATCCTGCTGGAACTGTATGACTGTGTCTCATGTGTGGCCTGGAGGTCTCGTCTGCCAGTGCATGCTGATGAAGGTCATGGCCCATCAGCCCCAGCAAATGTGCTGGGTGTCTGCGGAGGGCAGTGCCGCTGTGCTGGGTGTCTGCGGAGGGCAGTGCCGGTGTGCTGGGTGTCTGCGGAGGGCAGTGCCGGTGTGCTGGGTGTCTGCGGAGGGCAGTGCCGGTGTGCTGGGTGCTGCAGGACTGTCTGACCGGTGCTGCCGTCCCCTGCCTGTCCCTGCAGGAGCCGGCGTGCCGCAGTTCCAGCCCATCGCCCTGAACGGCCGGATCCAGCTGCTGGGGAACGGCTCCCTGCTGATCAAGCACGTGCTGGAGGAGGACAGCGGCTATTACCTGTGCAAGGTCAGCAACGACGTGGGAGCAGACGTCAGCAAGTCCATGTACCTCACCGTCAAAAGTAAGGCCGAGTCTCTTCTGGAACGGGGGGGCGGGGGGGAGGTGGCAGACGTGGGCAAGATGTGCCTTTTTTCTCAAAGAAACCAGAGAGTGCCAAACAGTAGCTGGTGAAGCTTCAACAGGGCCCCTTGCAGCAGCGCCCCAAGCCCTGTGCTGCCTGCTGGGCATCTAGATGCTGAGAATGTAACTTCTGTGGGTTCCTGTTGTGTTTCTCAGCTGTAAAATGGGACGGGCCTTCTTCTAAATTACAGGTGTAATTAATTCCAACTTACAGGATGATAAGTTGTCTGCTCGCTCAACTTCCTCTGGAGTGCAGCACTTCACTGGCTGCTTCAGGAATGATACCAGGACTGGGGCAGGGAAGCAGTGCATTAACTGACTGGACTGTCCCCACTCCCCTTCTCACTGTCTTCTGTGTTCTGGTTAACGTTTTAATGTGGCACTTTGAAGCTTTTGGTCAATACAGGACTTAAGTTCCATGAGAAGCCCATTTCATAGTGGACTATATTGGCTGAGTCTACCAAAAAGCAGATGAAGAAGGTGAGGAAGACTCCACAGCCGAAACGTTGTGTTTCTTTTCTTTACATTTCAGTATGGAGTGACCCTGTGCCTGTCCCTTTGTTCATCACTGTGTGTTTTAAGTAGTGTTTGCCCAGCCATGCGCTGTGGAGCTCTAGCTGGCAGAGTGTTGATTGTATGAGTGCAGGAGGAGTCTGCAGACACAGGGCAGATCTGAAACACTGTGATAAATCAGCCAAGGGAGGTTCAGCAGCAGTGAGTGCCACACTGAAGCGCATTGATCTTGTGCGTCTCACACAGGACCACTATCAGACTCTCAGCCCTGCGTTTTCCCACAGCTCGCACCCCTGGTCTGGCTCAGAATGAAGCTAGATTTCATTTTTTGTAGCTGTATTTTACCGAAAAAAGCAACTTTCCCTATGTTTTAAAATGTGGAGTGAGGAAATAGACCAGCAATAAGGAATGGTTTAATCTGAGAAGCCTTTGCAGTCATCTGTTGGTCCTGTTAAGAACGTTACACAGGTGAGAAACAAGAGGCGGCCATGTGGCCCGTCTACACTGTTCTCTAGCAGCGGATGATCAGGGTATCAGCTTCAACAACACAGCCGGACAGCCGCTTCCAGTCTCCTACAGTCCTTAATAACTTTCAGGACAGCTTCCAAAGCTCGTATCCCCCAAAACAAATCCTTGTCCAATTTTTGTCCCTCATAAAAGTACCAAAATAAAGTTCCAGAACCATTTTTAAATGAAAAACCTTTAATGTTTCTTAAAGTGGAAGATGTTCACGTCTGGAGTGAATGACTTAAGGATCGCCCTGATGGTCATGAGGACCACTGAGGGGAAGCATACAGTTGGCACAAGAGGAATTAACAGGCCTGTTCTGGAATGTGAACAAACTGTATTTATGACTCACTTACTGTATGGGTTAAAGGGGAACAGCAACACTATTTTTATATTTCATAGTTAGAAGGAATTGGCATTGATGAGTGCATTTCAAACCACAATGAAAGCGTACACAATAATGTGTAAAAAAATGTGCATCACAAGATAGACTAAATGTCCAGGTATGCGCAGTGCTGCATTCTGCGATTCAGAAAGATGCAACCAATCTTCCGGTGAATTTACTTTGTAAACAAGCCGGCTTGTGAATACATCTCTTTTAATCCAACAGAAATATTGCTTTCGACTTTGAAACAGTTTTGCCAAGAAATACTACTTACCTGTTAACTGTGCATGCAGATCACTTTGGAACACTTCTGCGGTGAAATGTCTGCTGCACAACCTGTACTTATTCGCTGGTCCATCACAGTACATCAGTCATTGCACTGACTAGTGAGCAGGAAGGGCCGCCTCATGTCACAATCACGACATGGTGACTATATAGTACTTTCACGACTTTGTGCTTAATTCAAACTTGTAAAAATGTTACAAGTTTGATTTAATTAATAAATCAATTAATTTATTTTGTTACCAAAATGTTTTAAGTGGTCTTTGCATTGTGTGCAATGCCACCAAGTGGTTAGTGCAGTGGCCCCAGAAAGGCTCGCTTAGGGGTTTTAGAAGTGCTTTCTTGGCCTACAGACAGTGGGGTGTCCTGAAGTCCTTCAGTAAGTAACAGTGGCACTGAGACAGAGGCCAGCTGCCACCCTGCCCTGTGTTTCTGCACCACTGAGCCCTGTAAAGAGAGTGCATGGCTTTGTGAACTGTGCGTTTATTTGCTGAGCAGCAAAGACTTATCTTCCCTCCATTAAGCCTTCAACTCTTTATTCAAGCAGAGGATGCCATGTGGAAAAGTGAGCTCAGAGGTACACAAGCCAGCTCTCTCTCTTTCACTCTCATTTTGCATCCTATTAGTAACCAACAGCTCTCTTCCAAAGCATGCAGTCTCTTCGCTCCTTCGCTTCTCTGGTTATTCACAGTGTAGGCGTGGTATACACACAGCATATACTGTATATGTACAGTAATTGGTGACAAATTTCTTCAAGTCACATCTTGAGTCCAGAATATTTAAACAGTAGCAACATGTTTATCCTCTGTCCTGAGATACAACTTGTCCTAAGGGCACGGGATCAGAGGTCCCTGTCGTATCTGTGCTGATTGCTAAAAGCAGGCCAAGAGGATCTTTAGCGTTGATAATTCAGTTTAGGTTGCATGTCCAGGATGGAAAAGAGCCAAATTCACTGCAGCCAACCATCTGCAAAAGACAGGGCAAGGATGCGTCTGAGTTAAGAAACAGGCCAGTTAATATGTGCAGTACTACCCATGGGCATAGGTGAGCTTGACATTTCTAGGGCTGATTTCTTCAGCGATTTTGTCACTTTCCAGTGGTCCATACAGTATCTTTCCTCTTTGATTTCCTGTAATATTCTTCTCGTCTTCCGAGTTTGTTGATATAAAAAAAAACATAAGACTGCTCAGGCCATACCAGCGGACACGACACCTAGGTTTCGGAACATTCGAAAGGTTTGAATCATATAAGGTGCCTTGCAGAAGCATTCATTCTCTTTTTATGATGTCCCATAGTGGTGAAATTACAAAATAATTCACATTATTTTAAGCATAACATTTTATTCAGAACCCAAGTGCTCAGGCTGAAGATTTCCGACGGTAAGATAACAGTCGGTAAATGTCAGCAAAATCTAAAGAGAAAACCCACTTAAATATGCTGATTGCAGAGGTATTCAGTCCCAAGAACTCACTACCTGTTGGAAGCCGCAAATCTTTCTGGTGAGTTTCTTCCAGCGGTGCAACGTTTGCCCTTTCTCCACGACGGGTTTGCTCAGGGTCTCTCAGGTTGCCTTGAGTTCTCCTCCAGACAACAGTTTTCACATCTCACAGATTCTCTATTGGATTTAGGTCAGGACATTGACTGGGCCACTTGAGGACATTCACTTTCCTTGCTCTGAAGCCACTGCAGTCTAGCTCCGGCCCTGTGCATGCCTTCGGCCTGATGCTGCCGCCATCATGAATGATTGTCAGGAATGTGTTGATTGTGTGGTGTTGCATTTGGACCATATGCGTTTAGATCAAAAAGTTTCATTTTGCTCTCATCTGACCAGTTTTGCATAATCAGGTGTTGTAAACTCCTGGTGGCAAATGAGGTGGATTTTTCAGCCAAGGAATCTCACGGAGACAGATGTTTGTATTCTGAAATCATGAGAACCAGTATTACTGCACACAGACACTCAACTTATTTTGTGGCTCATTAAGTGAAGTCTAAGGACCTAAATTAATCACAGAAAATGGTTTGAGTAGCTAAGCAGTCATGGCTTTTCATTTTTCTTTCATATTAATTAAAGAATCTGTTAACTTTTTTTAGCTTTAAATGTGTGGAGGAAGTTATTACAATAAAATACAAAATCATCAGGATTGAGTTCTCCTTAAAATACAATATACAATATTTCAATAGAAGATTGGCACAGGAAGGTGTTTCTGCATAAAGAAGGAAAAGCAGTAAGCAAAAGGGGTAGAATAGTGCACAAAGGCTGAGACTCATGCACAGCTCTGCATATACTCATACCCACGTGTACAGTTGCAGCCATTAAATTCAAAATTAGCGACAGGGGCCGACTCTCTGTGTTCCTCTGCATTCTGGCGTCTTTGTATTCCTGCTTCTCTGCGTCTTTTTGCCTCCAACCCTTTCAACAAAGACTCCCCCTGCTCTCCTGTCTCATCGGTGGTGATCTGCCCTCTGCAGGGCTCAGTGCGAAACGGCCTGGTCTCAGTCCTTGAAAAACTGTTTCTCCAATCAGTCCACATCCCTGTCAGATCCTGTCTGGTTTAAACCCTCAGAATAGAAAATAATGTATCGTGGATACTGTAGCTTGAGGCACTGCAGCCTGGTGTAAGAGGCATTAATGAGAAACTTGAGATATATAATATATATGTCTGTACAGTTTGTGTATGAAATGCTTATGCTTTAATTATCTTTTAATTAATTGTGCCATTAAGATTTGTAAAACTAGATTAATCAGTTGGATCCATTATTATTATTATTTTTATCAATGATGCATTGCTCCAGTTTCTGCCACCTTGCCGAGCTCCTGCAGCACCTGCCCTGCCTGTCTCTTTGCTCTGGCTGTGTTCTCGTGTGGCGGAAGCTCGACGCCCTTATCCTGCCGACGCAGGGCCTCCCTGCTGAGTCCACTTCCTCTCCTGCTGGCGGAGAGGGAGGAGTCCCCACGCGGCGTCTATCGCCCCCTTCCTGCTGATCACACTCCTGCTGGAGGAGAAGTGAGGAGGGGAAAATGGGATTCCGTGTCCTGTTATCCCGGGAGATTCCATCAGTCCTGCCTGCTTAAAATCAGGAAAATTGCTGGCTGCAATTTAGCGTGTTTATTGTTACTTATATATTTACTTAAGGAGCTCTTTGTGAGCGCGGTAAGAGGTTTTATTTTTCCGTGGTTAAATTATGCATGAAACAGATATAAGACCCAATCTTGCAGTGGCTTGGAAATATTAAAGCCCTGCGATACTTTCAGCATTTATAGCCAGGCGTAGTGGCAGAGGCAGTAGTTCCCTCTTGTTAGAGGCCCTGCAGGCGTGCTGGACCAGGTGTGCTGTCTCTTTGCCCCAGTATCCCAGTGCACCCCAGCTCTGGATGGCAGCAGCATCCGGCCCTCCTGTGTGCGTCGTGCTTGTCCCTGATGAGCTCCTCCTGCAGCGAGCGAGCAACAGGCCGGCAGTGCTGTTAGCTACCTCTTCAGACCAGCAGCGCAGGCTTTGATTCAAAAGCTTGCACTTTAATCACCCATCGTGTGGCATTAACACAACAGGGGCTGCCGCCCATGGGACGCTGGCAGTCACTGGAGCAGCCTTCTGTGGATTCCTCCTTCGCAGTTCGGCCTCCTTAACAACACTCTCACCCAGGGTGTTGCGATGGAATTAAAGCTGATGTGGATCACAGCTGACTGGGTGATTATTGGTTGTGTGTTTGGTGATGTGCCACCCTGGCTTTGACTCAGTTGGTGTTTGTGGCCCGTGCCCTCCCAAGTGCTGTGCGTCAGCAATGACTGTCTGTGTGCCAGCGTTAATTGCTGAGGACGAAACACGGGACTGCTGTTCTGAAACAAATAGCTGACTCAGACAGGCACACTGCTGATTCATAAGTGTTGCCAAAAGCACACTGTCAGCACAGGTATCGCAATGAAGTAGTAGTAGAGTTTGTGAAGAGAAGCACCACAAAGAGGTGGATCTATATTTGTAGCTGCTTACATGCAGTAATTATGTTCTGCTCTCATGCATACACAGCACACAATGTATAGGTACTGTACAGTATGTCACAGTTATTGTAGCTGGAAATTAAATATGCTTACTTAGCATTTCTTGTTTCTGTTAGTGTGTTAATAGGCTGAAGGCATAGTAACAATTCAGGCCAGGCGTACTGTGATTAAATTCATTGTGATCCCTCTCGTAGCCAGCAGATACAGTTAGCAATGGGCTGAAATGAAGGTTTGGACCCCCATGTAAAGCTGCACAGTTCGGGTTTCTTGCTGCTGCTTTGTGCATTAGAAGGTAAGCATGGTCAGGTCAATACCAGTGCGCACATTGGGGTTAAGATCCACAGATACTGAGGTCACAACACTGTGCTCCCATTCAGCAGTGAAAGAAGGCAGTGTTGGGTTTAGACACTGAGGTTTTAAACTGTTGTTGCTGTGTATAGATTTGTCCTAATTTAACAGCAGGTGAGCAATGCTTCAGACTTGGAATGGACTAGGTTCCTTGTTGGTGATAAAGCTCTGTCCCACGTTAATGCATTGGAATTCACAAAGTCTGATTTTCATTAATTTTTTAACCATTTGTGTTTATCAAGAGTATGGTTTGACCTCAATAGGATTGTCAGGTCAAAGTCTGCTTCTTTGGTGTAATTACCAAAGGAATTAACTAGTGGATCATGGGTTATTCTTAGACATCATATCGAGAGCAAATTCAAAATGCCAGGAGACAGAAGATCATATTGTACCTAAATAGGTACCCATCTTTTTTAGAACATGAGTTGTCCATCTCTTCTGAAGGAACCCTATGCAGAAATAACTAATAAGAACGTCATGTTAGGTGTGAATCTGCTTAACAAAGATTATGGTCAAGATAGTGCAAATATTTACAGTAAGTACCTCCAAAAAATCATCACTGTGTTTGCAACACAACAGGACTTCAGTCTGAGAAAGTCAGTGTGTCTTATTTGAACTTTCCTGGCACAGACGGATAACCCAGGCAGGTACAAAGAAATCAAGGCATGCACCCTGACGTTGAAGGAATTGAGATCAAAAGGCAGCCCTCCTTCAGTTTTGCTTGGAAGGGCTCTGGCTAGTCCTAGACTAGACATTCTCACTGGCTTTTCTAAATCTGTTCCTGTTTATGTATGACAGGTGCAGTTAGATTGGGTGATTCTTTACAAACATGATGTTTATTATTGTAATATGGCCATCAGGCCCGCAGGAAGTGTTAACCTCTCACAACTGTAGTACAGTATGTGGTGTACATACCCACAATGCACTGGCACATTGACACTGGCCCTACAGACAGACTCCGCACTGTACTGTGGGCACCAGGCACTTCAAACATCAGGATTCAGTTTCAACTACTCATGTGTGTGAATGCATCTGAGGCTCTGGGCTGTAGGCAGAGACCCCAGGCCTCTGAGCCCCATGGATCCGAACCAGGAAGAAGCCATTTCCCGACCATGGGTGCGTTGGGGAACACAGAGCTGTGGGAGTAAACGCTGAGTCGGTATTTCAGCATGATGGGATGGGGGAAGCTGTAGAAGGAAACCAGGCGTAAAAAGGCCCTTCTAGACCCCTCCAAACATAGGCCCAGCAGTGCCTTTGCTCCTTGGTGTGGGGTGCTGGCCTCCCCATTGCTTTGTGTTAGCTCCAGGAGCAGCAGGGTTAACAAACTATGCTAATGAATTCTGGAGCCCAGCAAAGAGCTGTAATTAGTTAATGAGAGAATGAGCTCTCCGCAGCACCGGCCTAATTAGTACAGTGAGAGGACCAGGCTGATGTAATTGTGTGTCTGTTTTCGTCTCTTTCGGCCTGTGGAATAATTAACAGGTTTAATGTTCCCAGCATCTTCCTCCACGCTAATCACAGCGAGCTGGTGTTTCTGACGAAGGTTTTATTTCTCTTTCTCTCATCTGCTTTTTGTTTTTACACATAGTAAAAAAGAAAAATGGGAATTATGATAATGCTAATTGCTCTTCTGAGAATAGTTTTCCTGTTTTATTGTAAATATAATTAACATACTATACTAATTATCAACGCGTACTATACACTGTTTTTTAATACTGATACTTCAAGTACTCCTGCTGTTAGGGATGATGTTAATTTTAATATGACTAAAACAATCATACAGTTTTGTATTTGCTGTTTAACTTGCTAAGCACAGGTTTGAAGAATGAAGGTTTGGTTTTATCTGAAGTTACATTTCAGGGTCTCTGTCTCCCCAAAACATGCCCTGCCCCCCTCTCCTCTCCCCTTACTGTCCCACACAGCTGCTGAAGCCAGCAGGGTGCAGCCTCACTGATGAGCTGGGCAGACAGCGTTCAGTTTTTCAGGGAGCTACTGACTCGTTCCCATACTAGTCTCTTGCCATACACCCACAGGCTAGTACTTAAACCAGTCCCAGTCTATACCGGGAACCAGTGGGCCTGCTCAGCTTTCTGCTCTGAGTGAATCTGAAAGCTCGTTTCTTTCCTTCCTATCAGAGTTTGTGAGTACGGGAATTTACAACAAGAATTTTTACTTACAACAAGAATTTTTAGACGTTGTTTTTTCACCACCTGTGATTTTAAATAAACCTGTGATGCTACCCATGATGTCAATGTCCCAGTCCTGAAATCCCATGTGACAAAAGTAAGATGATTTTAACATTTGTTTCTTCTAGTTTGTTTTTAGTCTCATTGTACTGTAGTAGTTAAAGGTAGCAATTATATGAAACCTCATCTCCTTGACGTGTACCAACTCTTTGAAGAGAATCAAGTGTCTTTTAGCCACAGGGTGGGCAACCCCATACAGGAGCTCGCATCAAGTTAGTGAGTTAAAAGGCTTCAACAGGACACACCTCACGTTAATGTGACAAGACAGGGAACAGCAGACACAGGAGGGTGTAATGCACCACACAATTAGGGCCTTCACAACAAACTCAAATAGATTTTTTCCAGTTCTGAATTTCTGAAGCCCTTCCGTCGCCCACCTCTCCCCACGCGATCTGCCTCCTCCGCAGCTCTCCTGAAACCTCGGAGATCTGCTGCCTCGCTGGAGCAGCGCACAGCCGTGCCTGTAGGTCCGATTCTGACTTCCACTGGACCTGTGGATCAAGGCAGGGTCCCAGTTCATCTTAGAACCACAGTTTGCTTTGCTCCTCTGATATTAATTTTGCGACCATCCTGGTATAATCCAGCTGCACGCAGACAGTTTGCGTGCGAGGCCCTGAGGTTGTGCACGAGTTAGAGAAATCATCTCCAGACCAAGGTAAGGAGCTGCAACTGAGGCTCTGCAGGTTTGTGCATCGCAGCTCCTTGGGACCAAAGGAAGACAGGAAAGTGTGGGCAACACAGGGACAGCATATCATATTGTAACAGGGGAAGAGAGCAAAGTGTGTTTGATGTCTGTTTGAGTACAGCATGTCATGTATTCCTATTTTAGACACAGACACACTCTGATTTAACAACTAATACCTACAGTATACACCCATGCATACTGGAAATAGGGTGAATTTGACCATTTTGGCCTGACTGCGCTAAATATTTTTCTTGGTGTTTCTTGATGTATCAGGTCTCACGTGATGCGACTGAGTTCCCTCGCAGCTTTTCACAATGAGTACAGCTGAGCGGGAGGACTGGGGAAAGGCAGATGCTTAAGGGAAGCAGTGTTGTAGGCAGGAAGCAGACATGTGATGAATGACTCTGATGGCAGATTAGACAGCCTGTAGCTTTCACTATAAAGCCTAAACCCTCCTCTTCAGATTGCCCACTAAAAGAACTGCTCCTGTTGACAACATAGGTTAATTAAACAGACAAACTGGAAGGAAAAAAACAAACGTGTAGCTGAAAACTAGTTGTGTGTAAGAGTCAGTGAAGCCAGTGCTTTGGAGTACTGCAGCACAAGTTGTTTGCTGCAGTGCCAGCATAGTCCCTTGGTGATCTGCGCTCCTGAAGGGGAAGTGCTGTGGTCCCTCTGTGTCCCTGCTGCAGTGGGCATGGTGGGGCCTGCCTGCCTGCTTGGGCACGAGGGCAGAAGCACGTCTGCCCACGTCATTCATCGGGAGATCAGATTTCACGCCTTTTGAGCTCAGACTTGCACTCTTATAGACTTATAGGCTCCCTCCCTCTCTCACCCTCGCTTGTAAGGCTCTGCGTGTGCATGTGTGTGCGTGTGTGTGTGTATTGCTGGAGATATGCAGCATTATTTCTGCTCCATTTAAACCTGTCAATACTTCAATTAGAACCAGACTCCAGGCCCTCAGGGAAGGACGATTGGCATGTATTGTTCTCTGGGATGGCCCAGGATTTGAGTCCTACATTACTGCGCCATCTTGATCCTGTCCAGTTTTATACAGAATTGATCCACAGAAAGATCTGTGATTTGTTTAAGACTGGGCTAATCTACTTTGAAATGATGTTTTGAAAGAAGAGTGGGTGGAATAAAAAGACTCTTCTGTAAGGTGTTCAGTACAAATTTGCCAATTGAATTAAATTAAAAGACGAGAATCAGAAATCAGGCTGAAAATGTATGTTTACTGTTTCATATTAATTTAGAAATCCATTTGTCATTCATTATTCATTCCAGGTCATGTGAGACTAAAAGAACAGAGAACTTAAATTGAATCCGGCTGGACATCTTTATGTCCTTCTTTTCCTTAATTTTGCTTTTGTTCATTTGTTTAAAGAGTTGTAAATCTGCCTTGAGAGTGTCTGGCTTTATTCCCTGAATGTTCTTAGTATTACGCTCAAAAGCAATGTTTTTTTGTGTGATTCTCAGTTTGATATTGGAGTTGATATAGATGTGTGCCTGTGCAAGATTATTAAATGAATGACAAAAGTGTTGTCGCTGTTTGTAGTGTTTGGCTGACACCTTTATCAAGTCCAATTTCCAGAAACTGCACAGCAGTGATCGCAGACACAGGAGTGTCTATACTGTATGGTCACTGTTGTCTGAAAAAACTGAAGCTGTATGACATCCACACAGAGAAATGAATGCATATTATTTAAAATGAAGAGTAACTTGATAATGTGAAACAGATTCCCTGTAGAGGATTACTGTGTGCGTCCCACTGTCTTATTATACAGGCCGTAATTTCGCTGGATATTAAAAAAATACATCAACTAAGCAATTAAGGAATTATCAAGACGACTGCTTGCCTGAGGCACTCCAAAACCGTTCTGCATTTGCAGAGATTAGATTTCTCTCTGCTTCTCCATTGTCGGTAGAATCCAGTTATCTTTCCAGCAGAGGTCTTGAACTGTGAATCTCCAGAGGTCACGGATACCAAGTGACACATTATCTATCATCCTTGGCACAGTGGATAAGAGGAAGCCAAAAGGCTTGGTACTCTGCTTCTTACAGTGCTTAAGATTAATTTTACAGCCTAAAATTTGTATTTGCTGCTGAAAAGTGAACTGTACTCATAAAATGTCAGAAGATCAGATCCGAGTGCTGTTACTCTCTGTCTGGGGCTGTCATTGTGTCCAAAACAGACTTGTCCAAATCACAGTCCCTGTTGCCTGGCAGTGTCGAATCACTCTTCGTGTTCGAGTCACCTGGCTAGAGATGCCCTACTGGTGGACATCAACGTCCAGCACTGGCACAGCTGACACAGAACCCAGACACACATGTTGCCATCTTACTTAACTTCTTTTCTGACGTAGTGCAATTTGTGTCATTTTGTGTCACACACTCCTCAATATGATATTGCTAATGTTTTCTAGTGATGACCCTTGTTGTCTCACCAGGCTCCTACCTGAATGATATTTTATGATCTATAAGAAGAAAATATCTGGCTAAAAAAATCACACTAAGCAAAGCTGAGGAACCTTTTCTTAATGCATCTCACTTAAAATTCATAGTTGTCATGCAAAATAAATCAGCCTTCTTGTCTGTTACACTGCTTGAAACAGCTTCAGAGTGAATAAGATATGAACCTTAAACGTTCGCAGTCCCTGCTCTGACACGTTCAATCACATCAGCGGGGCTGCCGCGCGCCGGAGTAACCCAGACTGCTCCAGCCCTCGGAGCGCGCTGCTTCAAAGAGCACGACAGGGTCGGGGTACCCAGGGAGGAGGAGGGGGGCTGTGTTTGATTAATACGGATTATCAAAGCGCCGTCATTATACAACCACAGCAGGTCTAGAGGGAGAGGAAGAGAGGGGTGGAAGTGAAGTAGCACTAGGAGATAGGAGACTGGGCCGGCCGGCTCCAGCACGCTCAGCAGAAATGCTGGCTGTGCAGCGCTGTGAGTGTGCTGTCAGCCCTGCCTGTCAGGCTGAAGACTGTCCACATCAGGTAGAACATGGTCCCCTCGTACATACTCCTACACATGCTGCACCTTCACAACGGGGTTCGTCCTGACTCTTCCCAGTTCACTAAACTGTTTTTTTTATTCATTTTCAAGCCTGTGGGGCAACAGTGACAGTTCCTAGACCAGCTGAAGTACATTTAAATCCATTAGCCAACAGGATAAAAATATGATTATTATTATTATTATATCTGACATCTTCATCCAAAACTGGTAGAAACTGATTTTTTGTTGTATTCGGAATTTGAGTCCTTCTCTTGCCTCCCGCTGCCCAAGATGGTACCCGAGGCTTCTTTCAGGACGGGGCTGGACAAGATCCTACTCTTGTCTGTTACCCTGCTGATGTTCTTCATACTCGGAGACAACTCCTTTCTTTTATCCATTGTCCAGGCCTGGATGTTGGGAGGACAGGGGTGGAGAAAGGCTGTCTTTCGTCAGGTCGCCCTGTTCACTGCTCCTCCTCTTGTGCTTCCAGTTCCAGCCATGATCACCTCCTACCCCAACACCTCCCTGGCCACGCAGGGCCAGAAGAAGGAGATGAGCTGCAGTGCTCATGGGGAGAAGCCCATCATCGTCCGCTGGGAGAAGGAGGACAGAATCATCAACCCTGAGATGAGCCGCTACGTCGTTTCCACCAAGGAGGTGGGCGAAGAGGTCATCTCCAAGTTGCAGGTACGAGGGTTCGAGGCAGACTGTCTGCTCACATCGGGGACCAGTCTAGAAAACAAGGCCGAGCACATAACAACCATTAATGGGACAGGAATGTGCCACTATACCTCTGTAAAAATATTGTATTATTTACAGGATTTAATGCCTTTTACTCTGAAAATGCATGATATTTACAAAGCATTATTTCTGGTTCGAATGAAGACATTCTATTGACTTGTTTTTTGTTTGCAGATTTTGCCCACAGTCAGGGAAGATTCAGGGTTTTTCTCCTGTCACGCAATCAACTCCTATGGAGAAGACAGAGGCATCATCCAGCTGACAGTGCAGGGTAAGATGAGAAGTCAGTGCAGAATCGCACATCTGTTTTAGAACAGCAGCCCTGGAAAAATTATCTTTAAAGTTCCTATATAGGGAGAAATTCCTGCTGTGATATTTGGCCATTTTAAGGGTCGCCTCTGTAAAAGCTTTCTGATAAGTTTGCCAATTGAGTTTGCTCACACTTCTCTCCTCCTGCCCCTGCAGAGCCCCCTGACCCTCCCGAGGTCGAGATCCGGGACGTCCGGGACCGCAGCATCGCCCTGCGCTGGACAATGGGCTTCGACGGGAACAGCCCCATCACCGGCTACGACATCGAGTGCAAGAACAAATCAGGTAGAGCCCTCAGGGCTTCCTGCTCTCTCTCTCCCAGCGCTTAACCGGTTCCCTTCTGAATCAGGCAAGTAAATCAAAAGGCAAAGTCCATCAGAACATTTAACAACAAAATCTGTGTGACATCCAGCAGAACACGTGTCAAAATTTTCACTTCCTGCTTTGAGTGTGGGCGTGCCTTTCAGCCCAGTTGCCTAGAACACCAGCCAGTCGGAGGCCTGTGCTAACGTTTGCCGCTGACGCTGTTGCAGACTCCTGGGATTCAGTGCAGAGAACCAAAGATGTGTCCCCCCAGCTGAACCAGGCGACCATCATCGAGCTGCACCCCTCCTCCACCTATAGCATCCGCATGTACGCCAAGAACCGTATCGGCAAGAGCGAGGCCAGCAACGAGCTCACCATCACCACAGAGGAAGCAGGTAGCCCCCGTCCGCTCCCGGGATCGCCACTCCATTCCCACTCGTGCTTCCTGTGATCCACACTGCATTCCCACTCGTGCCTCCCGGGATCGCCACTGCATTCCCACTCGTGCTTCCTGGGAGACATGTGATTCATCCAGTAGCAGCGGGTCTCACGGTTCTCATTTGTGGATCATGACCAGTGGGTTACAGCACCACATACTCATCATGTGGCCACTGACACTAAAGCACACAGTCAGTCACAGTCAGAGGAGCAGGAAAACAGCACAGGGGCTCTGCTCCCCTCCGTGGTCCTGCAGTACTGACCACAGACCAGCGCTGGTGCTTCTCATTATGATGGCGCGTCTTATTCAATATCTTCCATCTGTCTGTCTCTGTCCGCTTGTATTATTTTACGAATGTATGTTGCTAGTTGTCAAAAATAAGAGTTTCTGGCCTGTTAAAGCCTAATAAAAGCTCAGGATACATAGAAAACAAACTGTTTTATTTGGCAGCAGGCTGGCAGTTTCTCTCCAGTGCAGCATTTTGATGTCTGACATCTTCAAATTGTTCCCAAACCATAGCATATGATTATTTTATTTATTATTTTAATATCCACGTTGTTTCATGCTAGATTTTCATTTTTTGTATTTATTTTTTATTATACCCAGGAGTTAGAAGAAAGAAATCCTTTGACTGTCACTATGTCACTGTGCTGAATATAGACACTAAAATGTCTCTCAATAACCATGACCCTGGACGTTTTTGAGATTTTCTCAAAATATTTTGCAATCTCTGTAGATTAAAATTATTCTCTGAGTTCTATGTGCAAAAGAAGGATTTCCCAATAAAATCAAACTGGATAGAGTTTAGGTATTTTGTGCCACCTATTGGCAGAACTATAGAACCTACTTGCTCTCGATCTTCTTGCAGCTCAATTTGGCAGAACTCTGCTGCAGCAGTTTTCCTTTGCTGTCACTATAGTGCAGATGCAGTCTGTGGCGCCCCCCAGAACCTGTTGTGTTCGCACCTGTATCCCCTCTCTCCTCTCCCGAGTGTTGTTCACCTGTTCTGTTCTTTGGGCTTGCTTTCAGCCCCAGATGGGCCACCCCAGGATGTGCAATTGGACCCCATCTCTTCTCAGAGCATTAAGGTCACCTGGAAGGTAAGACCGGATTCAGGGATCTCTGGCTGAGACGCCTCACTGTGCAGAGGGGGTCAGTTGTAGTACTGGACAACAGGGACTCTATCCTATTGTACTAAATCACTTGTGCATCATTCCAGCCTTTCGGAGCCTCTGAGTTCTCAGGTCTTCAGTCCATCTTCCGGCTAGTAAGAGCAGAACAAGAGAAGTTACAAACCAAGGATATGGGCTGGGTAGTTTGTTCCACACTCCCACAACCCTTTGCATTAAAAAAGTGCTTTCTCTCCTCAGTTTTAAATGCACTTCATTTCAAGATATGTCCCCTAGTTCATGTTTGTTTCTGTCGATCCTGAAGATGTCCAGAGTAGGTAATTGACTTAATTATTGGCTTAATTGGGCCAATAAATCACTTTTCAAAGTGCTGCGGTTTTAAGAGATCTATAAATCCTCGCTGGACCACGGTCCTTAAGGACTGGTGTTCCACACCGTCACACAGACGGCTGCTCTTGTTGGTCTTTGCTCTTTAAGGCACCTTGGCATGTCTTCTGCTCAGTGGTCCTTAATTAATCAAGCCTACAAAGAGATCTAGAACAAAACGGGATCTGAAGCAATGGCTTTTGGAGACACGCAACCCTTCTCTCACAGGCGCCCAAGAAGCACCTGCAGAACGGCATGATCCGTGGATACCAGATCGGCTACAGGGAGTACAGCACCGGGGGCAACTACCAGTTCAAGATCAAGAACATCGAGACCACGGGGGACAGCGAGGTGCACACGCTGGACAACCTGAAGAAGTTCACGCAGTACGGCGTGGTGGTGCAGGCCTGTAACCGCGCCGGCACCGGGCCGTCCTCTCAGGAGCTCATCGTCACCACGCTGGAGGACGGTGAGTCTGCCGTCCGCGCCGCGCCGCACCCCCGGTGGGGAGTGTGGGGTCCCCGCCTGCTCCCACAGCTTCTCTCACGGACGAAGACATCAGCCAGCCAGGGACACCGAGCAAGTGTAGGGCAGTGATGGGGGTATTGGGGTACTGGGAGGGGGGTGAATGGAGAGTGGGGTAATAGGGTAACTAGGGTGGGGTAATGGGAGTGGGAGTGGGGTAAGGCCACAAGACAGATCCTAGGCTGAAGCCTGATGCTTTGCAGTGGACACCCGAACAAGAGAAATTCATATGTTGTTAAATTGATTTAAAATACTATGGAAACAAAATACCTTCAGTCCTTTTAGATTACAACAGTCCACAGATATTGCGCTTTAATTAAATTAAAAGGCCTTCAGTAATACTTTCCTTAGGCCAAGCAAAATCAGTTGATTTTCCCTGGGACTACTCTTCTCTATGCAGGGAAAATCCGGGAAGATTGTGAGAGATCGCCCCCTGCTGGCACCTTGTTCACACTTTTACCAGCAATCAGAAATTACAAGACCAGAACTGCAATAATGCTATTAATGTTTACAATGTTACTATTTAGATGATAATCTGAGATTATATTAATGGGAGAAGTGAAATTAATTAGTTAATTTGCTTCTTAATTATATTGATTTAACTTGAGAAAGTAAGAGCTTTTAATGGATCAAATTCTTTTGCTTATTGTGTGCATTTTTATGTGGAGTTCTATAACTCCCCTCGTTAAAAATGAAAAAATTGAAATATAAATTAGGATGTTTTTCATAAACAACTTCAGGAATTCCCTCCTTTGGAAAGCTTTAATACAGAAGGTTAGCAATCTTTTTAGATATACTGTATACAGTACACGTGGAAACCAGAATCACCTAGAGGTGTCTAGAGGTTAATTAAATACATACCATGAAGCATCCAGAATAGCATCTGCTGATCTATCATGCAAGCAACACCTTTCAAGTTCTTGTGTTTGTCAGAGCCTACAGTGGCTTTGAATTGTGTGAATTAACATTAATTAACTGATAAAAGTTCACAACGTTGAACCATTATCACATTATTGTTGCACATTTTGTATTCCCTTAATCAGGGAATCTGCTAATAATTTGTGACTGATTTATGTTCTAAAACCCTTGTTTTCAGAGTTTAAACATTATAACTCATAGAGTATATTTTCAGCTAGAATTTAAGGCACTCATATTCCACTCTGAACTTTCTGTGCTCAGCTCATGCTCTATATAGTGTATACCTGGGTTTTGTGAAAGTGAGAGGAGCTCAGTGCTCAGCAGAGTGAGGCAGCTCCATCCCTGTGCTGTGGACCCTAGTGAGCTGCCCGTCTGTGCTGCAGTGCCTCTTCTGCAGCCTGCAGTAACTGTACATGCAGAGGGCTGTTGTTCTGCAGCCTGCAGTCACTGTACACACAGAGGGCTGTGTTCTGGACCCTGCAGTCACTGTACACACAGAGGGCTGTGTTCTGGACCCTGCAGTTACTGTGTGCACAGTGGATCATCACCGCAGGGGATGACAGGTCTTTCCAGGGCTTATGGGAGTTTGTTCCTCTTTGTGCAGTGCCCAGCCGCCCACCAGAGAACATGCAGGGCACGGCCACATCCCCCGAGACCATCTCTCTGTCCTGGTCAACACCCCCCAAGGAAGCGCTCAACGGCATCCTCCAGGGCTTCCGGGTCATCTACTGGGCCAACCTGCCGGACGGCGGTAAGCTCAGCCGGACGGCCCTGTGTGCCGACTCGCGCCCTGCACTGCCCGGTGGTGGGAGACGGAATTCGGAAGTGAGCCATTGGTGGTGGTGTTCTTAGTTTATCTGGCCCGGATCACTGCTGCCTCTAGAGTGGTGGGGGGCTTGTAAAGGCATGGAAAATGAGAGGGGAGCTGGCCCTGAGACACTGACATGGTTCAGTCACACACAGGCTTGTTCTCTTATTTGGACGTGACACCATGGGTGAGAACAGATTTTCCCACTAAACGCTTAACTGTCAGACGTTAACCATGGCCTGGCGTGGTGCTGCCAAGAACCCAGTAAGTTTGCTCGCAGTTTTAGTTCAATAAGTTTCAACGACCTCCTGAGAGGCCCCTATGGGGTCCTGTAGAAACCAGTTTTGACGTAGCTCTTCAGTCCTGATTTGCACAGCCTCGCTCAATCACGCCCAAGCCTCTGAAACACAGATTGCGGAACTACGCTCAACACTGGATCAGGACATTCTAATTCCACATCAAGAGTTAAACTCTGCTTAAACAAAGATTATCTCCTCAATAAGCATCATATGCTACACTTCAGAGGACACCTTCAAAGAGAAAGCCCACTGCTGGTTATGTCTTGTGGTTCTTCTGCTGCAGCCTTGAAAGTCTCGGAGCATCAGGTTTTAAATACTGCTGAGCCTTGACAGGCCAGGGACATGTCAAATAGATTGTTTCTGACAACACCATTACCTTTAACCCTGAATCTGTCACTTCTCATTGGCCTGAAGTCCCCTTCCTCCTGAAGGAGGAATACACTGTCACATTGTAACAGCCCAATTACACTTACAAAGTGTAACAATGTACCATTTTGTAAATAAAGCTGCAGAAGCACTCTGCTCATACAGTATGTATTTTCCTGCCAAATGTGCATGTTAACAGTTCACTGGAAATAAAGAATAAAATGTATTTCCAGAGCAATGTTAGGTTTATTTACCAGCTACACACTGATGAGTATTTTAAAATTAAATAATTCAAACTATCTCATAAAAAATTAAGAAAGGTTACAAATGAGAGAGGTTCCTTCTGCTGTTGCTGCTACCTGTTTGGATCTAAGGATCTAAGGATCTCCTCCAGCCATTCCTTGATAGATACATGGAGCACTCAAGCACTGTCAGAACTGTATTCTGTGAGACCACAGGAGCTGCAGAACATCATTCTGGTCTGGACTCAGCAGAGCTGTCCTCTTTCTCCACCCGGCACTGCAGCTCTGTGGGCAGACAGGGCACAGTCACCCGAGACTCGGTTGAATAAGCGAGAATGAGTCTGAGAAACAATGGCAGTGGTCACTGCAGTTCTTTAACAAAAGGAAAACAATCTCATTTGTTTTTCCAAATTGGCAATATACAGTACCACTCACGTTATTTGTTCCTCTTAGTAGCATGGTGCTTTTCATACTTAATGATGAATGTAGCACTTTCAAGGGCTTAGCTTAACATTAAAGTCTAACCAATATCAACACACATCTTAGAGTCTGCACGGCCAATACTGCATGATTACAACAGACCTGAATTACACACAACTTTAACACACCTGCTCTAAAGTGAAAGGAATGGCGTACACCACTTCTCCAGTCACAAATATTTTATTTTTCCATAAAACTGTAGGTTTAGTCCTCCAAGCTGTAAAACTGAGCTGAGCAAATTATAAATAAAGTAATGAAAACACTGTTGCCTGAGCAAAATTGAAATAGGCAGCTGCGTCAGCATGCGTAGGAGCAAAGGAACAAGTTAAAGGTTTATTCCTTGCTGAAATGAGAAGAAAGGAAACACAACGTTTCGGCTGTGGAGCCTTCAGCTGAAACGTTGTGCTTCCTTCTCTTTTCAGTATGGAATAAACCTATAACTTGTTCCTGAGCAAAATGGTACTTCCTTGTAATTTCATTCTTTTTCCACAAGAGGGAGATGTAGGTCCTTTTTGTAAGTCCCAGCGCACAAATGAATTGAATGAAGAAACGTGATGCAAGGAAACAGCCTCTGAACCACGCGATTGTGCTAGAAACAATCACCTGTGTTCTGAGACGGAGACCTACAGAACACCTAGAAATGCTATTTATTAAAAGTATTTTTGAAACAGTAATAATAATCACGATTAAGTTTTTCAATTTTTTCTGTTTTAGTTTTTGTTTTCATATGGATTTCCTCCTGCATAATTGACCAAATGGTACTAAGAACTGAGATAATAAATCTGCAGAACTTTTATTATGCTTTTATTATACAAGATACACTGTAACACATAATGAATCAGATAAATTAAGCAAACATAGCAAATACTGAAGAAGGTTTTAACAAGTGTATTGAATACACTAAAGTTGTACCATTATATTAACCCTATATATAAAGCTGTACCTCTGCTATTCTCAGATAGCTAATAGTTCTGTTTCTGGAGCTGATTTTTAATTACCCTCTAAACCCATGGAAAAATCACTCAGGGCCCTTAGACAGGCGCGCATCTATGTGAAGCTCAGCATTTACTGCAATCCATAATGTCAGGACACCCAATTCCAGTTTTGCTGAGGCAGTTTAATTTTTAATTGCTTAACCATGTTGAACTGGGACGATTACAAAATGCACTCAAGCACAGTAATAACTAGTGAGTAGAAATATTGCAGCGTGTCTGTGGATTATAGAGAAATCAAATATGATTTTGCTGAAGATTAAAACGAGCTTCACTCTTGACATGTCGAAGCTAAAGTATTCAGAGAGGTGTACTGCCCTCTTTAAAATGCAGATGAACTCTTATTTCACTTACAATAACAACACTGTATAGGTGTACGATGTAGTTATTAATTTCCACTTAAAATCATCTTGGTTCTTTGTTCTTTCAGTTACAGAAATTATTTTAGGATCATTTTAGGCCTCATGGAGGCAGTAGTGAGCACCACTGTTATACATGTCCTGGCTCTGCACCGGTCTGTGTTTGTTCCTCCAAACGGAAAAGCTGCCCTTCTCTCGGAGCACTGCTCAGCCAGTCATCGTGGTGTACACGATTCTCATGCCCCGACAGCACTCTACGGCTCTGTGTTTAAAAATTATCTTTTCTTCGCCTCGATACTGTCGATATTGCAAGCTTAATGTCACAGTAAATTTTAAACCCATACAGCTAAATACAAGAGTGTTCTTCAAAGCAGAAAGGCACAGACCCGGTCGCCATTTTGGTGCATGCTGGGGAAACCCACATGTCCAGTTCTGTTGTGGATGCAGGTCTGGGGATTCGCCGGTTTATAGTGGTTTATAGTGCCAAGGTCACCCATGAATGCAAAATTGCAATCACAGAACAGGTACACATCCTGAGGGGTTTAACAGAGTTCCTGTTGCACAGCCGATGTAAAAGACCCCTCAAGTTCATCCTTGACGGCAGGTGTGTGTGCCTGTGGGGGAGACTGGGGGTCACTGTGTCCGTCCTCGGCATGTTTCCTCAGAGCTGGGGGAGATCAGGAATGTCACCACCACACAGCCCTCCCTGGAGCTGGACGGCCTGGAGAAATACACCAACTACAGCATCCAGGTGCTGGCCTTCACCCGCGCCGGGGACGGCGTGCGCAGCGAGCAGATCTTCATCCGGACCAAAGAGGACGGTAGGGCGCCTCTGTACCACACATGCCAGTAATGCGCCAGCTTCTCCGACAGCTCCCACTGTGTACCGAGCTGCATTTCTGTTTTGAACAAATTAAACCTGGCAATGGCGCGATTAATAAAGTCGTAACTCTGTACGGTCCTTCAGAGGGACTTTAGTGCTGGAGTTGGGGGGACTTCTTTGAGATCGGTTTCTGCTCCACGCCGCGTGCCTGTTAAGTCGAGGGCCTGTAGGGAAGAGCTGGCAGGGTTTCAGTGTGTGTTTGTGTGTGTGTCTGACCAGCGCCCCCTGTCTGTCTGCTCCTGCCAGTGCCCGGGCCGCCAGGGGGAGTGAAAGCCGCCGCCGCCTCCAACTCCGTGGTCTTCGTCTCCTGGCTGCCGCCGCTCAAGCTCAACGGCATCATCCGGAAGTACACGCTCGTCTGCTCCAACCCCTACCCCACGGTAAGACCGCCGCGCCACGGCCCACGGACTCGCGCCTCCGGGGCTGCGAGGGAGGACAGTGGGACAGAGACAATCCAGTCGCACGTCTCGGTGATGCCCGGGGCTGTCCGTTTCATTGCTCCAAACACTAGACACTGCTCTGCTCAAGGAAACGTAAAAGGGTATTTCACAGCGGTCCTCTGAAAATGGAAGGGCGATGGGGAGCAGTTGCTTGTACTTTGGCGGCCCGTGCTGCTGCAGATACTCGATTGTCTCGTTCTGCTTTGCAGGTGATCAGCGAATTTGAAGCCTCTCCTGATGTGTTTTTCTACCGCATCCCGAACCTCACCCGCAACCGGCAGTACAGCATCTGGGTCGTCGCGGTGACGGCAGCCGGCCGCGGCAATGCCAGCGACATCGTCACTGTTGAGCCTCTCGCTAAAGGTACGGACTCTGGTCAGCCGCAGGCGACAGGGCACGGACTGAAGCCACTCCAGCTGGCCAGAGCTCCAAATCTGTCGGTATTATCGATGCCGGATTAGAGATGGCGGGTGCGGAGGGCTCGGGTTTCACATTTTCAAGTGATTCCTTCATTGGGATTCTCTTCCCAGGCCTTCCTTGGTCTGTCACCTGATGCCTTTGACCTCTGGCGCAAAGGAGGTGCCGCAGGGAGAGCAGATGACACCAGAAAGCTGTGTCTCTCCTCACACAGTACATTGCGTGCGGTGTGCACAGTGATAATATTCACCTGTGATTTCCAATAACAGGGATCCCCCCCACACACACACACACACTCGGCACACAGCTCCCTGTCTGATCCTGAAACACTCCCGCCTCCTCCTCCAGCTCCGGCCCGGATCCTGACGTTCAGTGGCACGGTGACAACCCCCTGGATGCGAGATATTGTCTTACCCTGCAAGGCGGTGGGAGACCCGCCCCCCACTGTGAAATGGCTGAAAGAGAGGTAAACATGGTACCTGTTTGCACGCGTCCGTCACCGAGATCCGTGATCAGGGTTTGGAACCTCCTGCTGCTCATCTGGAGAGCAACTGACTTCATTCCAAATTTGATCAGTACCACAGGAAGGGGAAATTAATATTTCATAGCACATATGGAGCTGCATTGTTTCCCATGTCTTCTACTGCATCACATTGCTCCACGGCAGAGCTGGGAAACTCTCGAAGCTCAGCATGGGCCAGCTGGGCTGCACACACAAAGCACGGGCAGCAATATTGGATTTGCACTGCCATTCTCGAGAAGGCAAGCGTCTGTGTGCTTTCTGAGCATGTTACAGTCGCTGCACACACAGTACACATACTGGAGACAGTTAAAAGTGTTCTCAAGGTTCCTCCTTCTGCATCTAGCTAGAGGGATATTTTTATAACATTAATCTCCACTTGAAGCATAAACTTTTGGAAGACTTGTTTCTTATTGTATGTGGATTGTCAGTCATTGTGTCAGTCAGTGTCAGACATTCACAGTATTTATGTTTCCAATTTCTCTGTTATTGTTCTCACACTCTTTTCTTCCTTTAATCCAGTTAAAACTGCCTGTACCAACAACAGCTTTTAGTTGAAAACAAGTAAACTTACCAGCTACATGTAATATTTGAACAGATAAGGTTGTCATTTTTTAGAAATTGGTATTATAAGGTCATGAAGAGATGACAGATTTTTATGAAGGGCATCAGGTGGTGAGGTGTCTGTCGTTAATCTCTGAATGTCACGTGCTGTGCCACAGCAATGGGACTCCTGCTCCTGTGCTGATTGATGGGCGGCGCAGTATCTACGGCAACGGCAGCTTTGTCATCCGGACAGTGAAAGCAGAGGATTCTGGGTACTACAGCTGTGTTGCCAGTAACAACTGGGGTTCAGACCAGATTGTGCTTAACCTGCAGGTTCAAGGTGAGACAGCAGCCAAAGATTCACAAAGACAGTGGTAATAGGAGGCATCTAGCCATAGCCTCAGATCCTGAGATTCTAACTTGCTATATATTTGAAGGGATCACAGATATCTTCCACACTCCTTGCCTGACTGCGGATAGGGCTTTCTTATAGACGATCACCCGCAAGAGATAGCTGAGGCCCAAGAGGTGTGCCTTTTGGGCTTGAAGGGTGCCACTATGGGGGGAAGGAGGAAACACTGACATTCTTTCATAGATCCTTAAAAGAAATGTAATTCGCTGGTGGGATAATTGAATCGACAGAGGGGTTGATGTGTCTCAGTCATGCATCTTGCAACATTATGTCTATTCCTCGGCCTGCAGTTCCACCGGACCAACCGCGTCTCACCGTCTCCAAGACGACCTCCTCTTCCATCACTCTCTCCTGGATTCCTGGCGACAATGGGGGGAGCTCCATCCGAGGTGAGCGGGGGTCGCTCTGTCCACACCAGCAGTGGAAAGCCCAGGAAGAGCCAGTCCAGGCTCGGGAAAATTTCAGTTGAAAAGCCCTTTCCCCCAGCCAGTTCTTATTCAAAGAGATCTTCAGCACCTGAGTTAATTAAACAATTAAAGCTCAATTCCAGAAGTTAATTTATTGGAAGGTCCTTGTAATGGCAGACCAGAAGTGCCAAGGATGAGCACCCTGGCCCACATCTTGGGAAAATCTACCAGAAATCTCCAGGGGAACTCCCTGCCTCACTGTGGCCACAGTACATCCACTGGGAAGGTATCCATTGAGGCTGACGATACAGTAGGTTGCCACACTGGGCCATAAACAAGCTATCAGCTGGTACTGTAGCTGTCACCCCCAGAAGACCGAGTTACAAAAGTTCTGAAAGTTTTTGCATTACTGAATAAGCACAGGACCAACCACGCATAAAGTCCAGACCTCGGAACGGAAGAACTTTAATTAGAAACTTGAACTCATAGTTCTGTTTGGAGACCTTTTCCCAGGTCTGCAATTTGTGGCACATTTACAGCCGGAGCTTGAGCACTAAAAGGTGAGCAATATTATTCCAAATTCCAATGTAATCATCACAACATTGGAGCCAAGATGCTTGAGCATCAGAGCCTGAGTGCTCTCATTCTTCAATCTTGTAATAGTTAAATAGGTAAAGATAATGGATAAGGGGACTATAAGCCTTTAACAAGGACCACGTTTACCAGAAAATGAAGAAAACAAAACCCTATTTAACTGAAGAATATATCTTATGAAAAATGTAATGTTTTTAACTGGTGGTGAATGATGCTTTGTGAAATGGGCATATTAAGCTATCTTCTGGGGCCCATTCTGTTCTTCTGATTCTTTTACACACTTTTTTAAAGTTTACCAAGAATTATTTTTACTTTCTAAAGACTGAAGATATTCAGAGGGGATTCTTAGGCTCAATCCTGATAGGTCTCCCCCTCACTTCCTGCAGAGCTGTAGTCATAGAAACAGCAATTGGTCTCCACCTGCTGGTCCTCCAGATTTGTTTCCTTCTTGTATTGGCTAACATTAGGATTCTTCTGAACAATGTATCACGCAGCCAGCTTAGATTGGTGCTGTTTTTCCATGTCAGTCTTCTTTTTGTTTTTCCTTCATTGAGGTCTTATCTACTTCTCCAGATCAAATTCCTCCACCGCTAACTGAGCAGACATCTTGTTTTCCCGATGTCCTGTTTCCTCCACAGGCTATATCTTGCAGCACTCCGAGGACAACAGTGAGCAGTGGGACAGCCTTCCCATCAGCCCCAGTGAGCGCTCGTACCGGCTGGAGAACCTGAAATGTGGGACGTGGTACAAGTTCACGCTGACGGCCCAGAATGGAGTGGGCCCAGGCCGCATCAGTGAGATCATCGAGGCCAAGACCCACGGCAAAGGTGCTCTCCTGCTTCCCCCTCGTGAAAGCGCTGCCTGTGGTTTTACCTTTCCAATTAAGTATCTGTTCCAAACCACCGCAGCTGTTGAACCACCTTCACTGGTCTTTAGAAAGATGTCTTGTGGTCCAGTACAGCCCTCTGTTTCTCTGCTTTTCTCTGTAGCAAAAGTGCACTGTTTCTATACTGTAGAACACCACTAGTTAAATGTCATAAGTTCGGTTAGGAGAAGAGCATCTTCTTGTTTCTGGGACTTGTTTATTAACGACTAAGGACCCAAGGCCTGCTTAATTGCTCCTCGTTTCTCAACTCAGAACCCCAGTTCTCGAAGGAGCAGGAGCTCTTCGCCAGCATCAACTCCACCTGCGTGCGGCTGAACCTGATCGGGTGGAATGATGGCGGCTGCCCCATCAGCTCCTTCATCCTGGAGTACCGCCCTGTGGACACCACGGTGTGGACCACGGCCCAGAAGACCACGCCTCCCAAGAGCTACGCCCTGTCTGACCTGCAGGAGGCGACGTGGTATGAGCTGCAGATGAGGGTGACCAACAGTGCCGGGTTTGCCGAGAAGAAGGTGAAATTCGCTACGCTGAACTACGATGGCAGTGAGTCTCAAAATTCTTCAAATTTATTCGGAAATGACATGCATGTATGGCAGACATCTGTCCGTTGCTCTTGTGTAGTCATGTTGTTTATTAGCGGAGGGAATGAAAAGTCCTTTGGTTTTGTCTTCAGCATTGTGCATGCGACAGCAGCTTTAGCGACAGCAGCTTTTTATTCCTCTTCTGAAAAAGAAAATAATTCCAGGTCTTTAAAATCGGATAAATTCAAGGTCCCCTGTGGGCACTAAGTAAGAACTGCACTAAACAGGCCTGGAGGCTTAACATATGCTATATTTTCCTGTGACTTTCATGCTTTTAAACTGAGACACAAAGGAAGAAGTTTGTGTAGAATAAAAAAGCTACTTACAATTCAAAATGAAGAAACATTTCAGATTTGATGTCAGTCAGCGCAGTAACCCACAGTTCGGGGAAAGAAGCAGGCTGAGCTTTAATGATAAGAGTTTTGATGTTACTTTCAGCTTAACGTTGCTCGAGCTTTCTAGAGGTGCTGTTCTCTTTGATATGAAAAAGAAGTCCCAGTGGAGAATTTAAAAAGCCGTATACTGTATATATAAGTTTTGAGTTCTATGATGAATGAACTGTACAAATATCGGATCATTTCATGCTGGTGTCAGTTGCTGCTACTGACATGCCACTTTTCTGTAATCCTTCTATCGTGTGTGCAGGTTGTAGGTATGCGAATGACATCACTTTATGTCTGCGTTGCAGAGAGAATTAAACAATTTACTGTGTTGTACAGTAGTTCATAGCGTTCAGAGGTTTTCTGTCAGTTCTGCCAGTTGTCGGTTGCAGAACTCTAGGTTTATTTTTTTTTGCTTTAAGAGTCTTCAGAAATCATGTCTGAAGAGAGAGCAGGATCGTTCCTGTGCTGGTGGTATTCAATGTGTGCAACATAACCCTGCAGGGGACTGTCGTTAAAGCAATAACCCAGCAGACACAACCCGTGATTATTCCAGGGTGTCTCAAAGCACTGTACCAAATTAACAACAAAGCATAATCAGACACAAGACTGGTCAGAAGCAAATAACAATCAGGCAGTGAAGCTTGTAGCTGGGTTTGTAATGTTGCCATGTTGCTACCATCGTGTCACTGGTCAAGAGCTGACTGCTCTAGGGTGCAGCTGCTGTTCTTCATGTCCTGCAGGATAACAAAAACTACGCAGTGTACAGTGTGTGCACAGGGCAATCAGCCACCTGGCATCATCTCATTAATGTTGTTTTTCATCAGCATTTCTAATGCTTTCTTTGAAAATAAATAATCAGCATTATGAACACCATGCCCTGGGCAGTAATATCCTACGAGGAATGACTAAATAAGATTGCTGGATCACATATTTGCTCTTACTGGTAGCTGTTGTCTCTTACAAGTTTTACATTGTGAGCGACACACTATTTGTATTCTGGGTGCCTGGTGTTCTGGACAGGTCAAGTGCAGCTGCCCTGCCTCGTGAGCTTCCTGTACGTGAGGAATGTGTGTGACTTGTGTGTTTTCAAGGCACCATTCCCCCGCTCACCAAAACGGTCGATGAGAGCAAAGACAGCCTGTCCAGCAACGAGGGTCTGAAGATGATGGTCACCATATCCTGCATCCTGGTGGGCATTGTGCTGCTCTTCGTGCTGCTGGTTGTCCTGAGGAGGAGGAGGAGGGAGCAGAGGCTCAAGAGGCTCAGGGGTAAGAGCAGGTGCCCGTGGGCAGATCGCCGTGCTCACCGTGCCCACCGCAGTGCCCGAGAACTGCTCCTGTGCCAGAGAGTGACAGGTCCACAGTACCGCCCCCATCTCTGGGATGCAGCGTCCCTACAGTGTGATTAATTTAGAGCCCACTGTTCAGCCATCTCGTAATTAAAGAGTTTTATTAACAAGCAAAAAAAAACGACTGGCTATTGAACTGAGAGATCAATTAACATTAATTAACATAGCCCTGTCTTTGTGAACTTGTCAGTGTTGTCTCATTGGTTCGTCCTTCAGGCCTCTGTTCTGGAGGTGATGGTGTAGAAAGGTGTCTGACTGTCCTCTAGTTTTAAACAAACTGGATCAAGCACATACAGGTAGTCCTGCTGGGATCACTGTCCCACTAGCTCCGACAACGAGGGACACTTCCTGCTCTACCGCCAAAGGCCTTGTCCTGAAGAGAGAACGATGTGACCGAGTGTATCCCCCGTTTGGCAATGCTAACTGCGCTGTGTTTTTGTTTGTTTTACAGATGCTAAAAGTCTGGCAGAAATGCTAATGAGGTAATTGTTGTGAATTATACATCGGCAGGCAAATTAGATTACATGGTACTATATTTAGACAGAGACAGTGATTAGGTTGATAATATGATTTGCTACTTCCCAATGCATCAAGCATGTGTGTAATTTTCAGCAGATGTCTTGTGAATTGGGAAAAAAAATATTTTGGTAAGTTTCATTCAGGAACATTCCAGATTTGTTTTTATATGGTTTTTGGTAATAACTGGTGAGTTAACATTAAGGATCCATATGAGTGTTGCAAATTCCAAGGATGCTTTATTTACCCAAATTAATTAATAATAAGAACAAGAGGAGGAGAACAAATATGTATGAATGAGAACTTAAATCTGTTGGTTTTGGAGTTGGGGAGTCGGTATCTACGTTCTGATGGGAGTAACTGGAAATTATTATTAGAAGGAGAAGAATGATTTTTGTTGGATAAAACATTGTGGACTCTCACCCTCTGGGTTCTGTCTGTTAGGAAATCAGTAACCCAGCTGACGAGATTGAGATCAAGAACAAAGTTTGACAATAGTTTAGTTGCCAGTAGGTGAGGTTGGATACTTGAAATGCAGAGGAGAATTCCACAGTCAGCAGTCTAGCGAGGGTTTTGTTTCCCTCAAGGTGTTGGAGGACAAGATTGAGAAGGCATGCTGTAGCATCTTCCACCCCTACCTGCCCTGTAAGGAAAACATAATATAACAGTGGGCGTTCAGAAGACAGTCCTTAGATCTAAACTCTTCATATTCTAGCCGTTCTGCTGCACTCAGTAGTGGTGACAGGGGGTGCAGAACATGGAACTTACAATGGGCGTGCTGTGCAGATCCAGGAATAAGCCAGGTGTGGACGTGTTTTTAACATTTTAAGATTTTCATAGACATTATTTCCCCACCTGTTTCCAGCAAAAACACCAGGACATCAGATACGCTGAACAAGCAGCAGCAGACACTCCGGATGCACATTGATATCCCCAGAGCCCAGCTGCTCATCGAGGAGAGAGACACGATGGAGACGATCGGTACGAGGTCTCAGTGATGCCCCCAGTGGCCACACTGAAACACACATCCTGTGCCACCTCGCCTCACTTCCTTTTACACACACACGGGAGTTTCAGTTTTAGTATTTATAATACATGTATATTGAGTAATAATGTTAATTTTGCTGGTTAATATGATATGTTAATGCAGACACCTACCATCTTTGGAACATGTTTGACCCTACCTAAAACTGTTTAAGAGTTTAATTAAAAGCAGGCAATGCTGGGTCATATCACAGAAGGATCTATATGAAGGTATGCAGCCAGAAGAGTCATGTTTTAAGTTCAGATTGTTTATTTTCCCTTAAGTTCTCCGCAAGGGCTCCCCAGAATAGTGCCGGGCTAGAGATAGATAGTCTGAATGGAAAGCAGTCTGAAACAATTTTCAGTGTACTCGACTCTCTGAGGAGCTCATCGATGTGTGATGATATTAAACATCAATGCTGAATATTGACGAGAGCTGCTGAACGCAGTCCCCAAAACTCTTGGTGCCGCTCCTCCTTGTGGATTTCTGTTGGTTTTGATATCCGGATATTTGACAACTCTAATTGCTCTGATTTGTTCTTTGCTCATCGCTGTGTGTAAAAACCATGTGTCTTCCTTTTTCACTCCCCCAGACGACAGGTCGACGGTGCTGCTCACAGATGCCGACTTTGGAGAGACATCGAAGCAGAAATCCTCCACTGTCACACACACTGTCCATTACCAGTCTCTCTCTCAGGCTACTGGGCCACTTGTGGACGTGTCTGATGCCCGACCTGGAACAAGTAAGTGAAAATCCACTGTCCTGGTCGGGGTGCATTCCGAGCAGCTCTGAGGGAGCAGCTGGAGGCTCTGGAGCAGCAGAGCAGCATGTGATTTTAGGGGAGGTATATGACAACACTAATCCCTCATAGCCAATGGAGACCACCTTCAGTACACATTCTGCAGGCATTATTACTGAGCACGATTGCTTTGGCATTATGTTATGAAGGAAAACCTTCTTTTAAGGTTCCTGACTGCATATTCAAGCTTGATCTGGTCATGAGCAGTCGTGAACAGTTTCGACATGTGTGATTCTTGATCTGAATGTTTGAAATTTACATTTATTAATTTTCCACTTTTCCTGGTATTTCATTAGCTGTGTGTATGTGCATGTGGTCTGTTCACAATTACCAAGTGAGCCTGCGTTTCAGGGAGCTGTCAAAATGCAGAAAGCTTTGTTACACTGTGAACTATGCAAGATAAATACAAGACAAATACAGACAGCTCTTTACACACTGTTTCACTATGGAACTAGAATACCCTTGATTAATCTTAGGCCTCTCCTCCATCTGATGTTAACCCTGCTGTCATTCTTTGTAGTTCAAAGTGTATTAGTGTATTTTGTTCTCATTATCTTCAATTAAAGTGCAGTGTCCGTTAACAAAAATCAGAGCTCCTTTAGAAATGACACAGAGGCTTTCTTTGCCTGTGAGCAAGAAATAAAGTAATCAAACAACCACTGTGCTCCCTGAATTAAACAATCTAATGAAAAGAATAGCAAAGAGGTTGTGCTGACTTATTAAGATGTGTGACTGCAGTGGGGCCAAACCAATTAAATATTTAATGCATTTTTGCAAAAAGTTCTCCTGTTACCCAATAACCGTTTTTCAAAAGGTCTAATGATGCCTGGCACACTGGCTGTGTCAGTGAAAGTCAATGTCATAGACTATTGCATTAACAAGGAAATTACAAGCTCCCCTGCTTACAATCCGAAACCGACAGCTTTTTTTGGGGCGGGGCGGTAGCTCGTTACCTTTTGAGAGAAGAAACAGAATTAATAACAATAAAAAGTAACTCAAAATTCCTAACAATAAAAAGTAAGGGTTAGTACCTTAGTGCTTAGTTTCAGGCAGCACCTGAAGAGCTGTTGATTAGCACAACCTGTGCATTTGATAAGTTGATTGATTGACCAGGTCAGTGCTGTCCAGTGCCCTGCTCCCCTGCTGAAGAGGTGGTGCATGTTCTTCATCGCCCATAGATCCCACAGCACGCCGGAACGCCAAGGCGGGGCCGACAGCCCGGAACAGGTACGCCAGCCAGTGGACACTGAACCGGCCCCACCCCACGATCTCCGCGCACACCCTGACCACAGACTGGAGGCTGCCCACCCCTCGGGCTGCAGGCTCTGTGGACAAAGAGAGCGACAGCTACAGCGTCAGCCCGTCTCAGGACACAGGTGAGAGCCGTGTGCTTCGGGGCTGCAGGGAGCAAGGGGGAGAATTGGGCTGGATAAGGATGCCAACTATGGCCGATCAGCTTTTTTAACTTAATGGGAATTCCTGAAATTTCAAGCCGTCTGTGGTGTTTCACCAGCATACAGCCAATAACCTTTTTTTAAAACCTCACTTATAGACCAGTGCATCAACAAATGCCTTTCTTGCAACATTGTCATAGAAACTGAAATGTAGGTGAACTGATGGGTTGGATTGTGGTATTAGACAGATGAACAAAAGAGTACAGGTGGCCAGCACTGTTCTTAGAGATCTGAACCCCTTGAGCAGTCGCAGGGATTTCATGAAGGTTTTTCCAATCCTGGAAAAATTCCCGCCATGAGTGTCCCTGGCGCCCCCTCTCCCGGCAGACCGCGCACGGAGCAGCATGGTGTCCACAGAGAGCGCGTCCTCAACCTACGAGGAGCTGGCCCGTGCCTACGAGCACGCCAAGATGGAGGAGCAGCTGAGACACGCGAAATTCACCATCACCGAGTGCTTCATCTCGGACACCTCCTCCGAGCAGCTGACTGCAGGGACCAATGAGTACACCGACAGCCTGACCTCCAGCACGCCCTCCGAGTCGGGCATCTGCCGGTTCACAGCGTCGCCCCCGAAGCCCCAGGACGGGGGGAGGGTCATGAACATGGCTGTCCCCAAGGCACACAGACCGGGTGAGGCCCCCTTCTTCCGAAATCAGGGGGGCAGACTGGAGCCAGTGTGCGCACATTGTGAGGGAGCGAGCCCCCCCATCTCATTTACAGCTTAGATTAAAAGGTCATGTGCAGTCTGCACACAGCATGCAGCAGATTATACAGTAGTGTCGGCAGTAGATTATATTATAATAGACACCTACACAGGTATGATGCGTGGGAGTCATTACACTTGTTCTGGGGAGAAATTTCAGAATGCAAATGTTCCCAAATTTGAATTAAGAAATGTAGATCGCAACAGTAAAAAAATCATTTAGAACTTCTTAGATATTAAAAGACCTTTTGGAGCTCCCTAGATATTTAAAAATCCCCGAGAGTTCCTTAACTATTACAGTATGTCCCTTTCTAATTAGGCCACAGTGTTCAGTGCTGTGACTTGCGTGTTTGGTTTCCAAGCGGCCCCCCGAGTCGAGCGTCCTTCTCGAGCCCCTGCGTGCGCGAGGGCTCCCGAAGGGCAGGCTTTTCTGAAGTGCAGTTCATGTTGCACTGTTGTAATGGGCACCACATGTAAAGTCTTTTACTTGTTGTGTTGACTGTCCAAACCACTGATGGATAAAGGAGTGTTTGTATAGATTGGTGTTGAGGGATGGTGTCAGCTTTCCGGAGGGCTTGGATTTCCAAGCTCATACTTAATTGATAGCTTTGGCCAGAGCCAGCCCTGTAACGGATCTGGCGGCCTGCTCCTCGCCCCTGGCACTAGTGCTCAGGGAGAAAGCTATCAGTGGCTCGATCTAAGACGATCTTTTGTAAGTACAAAACTGCACTTTACAGTCACAAAGGAGCATTAACTCGACAGCCACTGCCCTGTGACTGAAACCGCCTTCGCTCCTCGTTCCTGGCCTGTTACAGTGTTCCACACCTCCAGTTTGTCCCACCTTCTAGTCACTTTCCGTGAGGGTTGTGTTGCTATTTCACAGAATTATGTTGACAGCTGACAGCTTTACTCTCAGTGAAAGAATGTAGATGTTCATGAACCAGATCCTCTGTAAAGTCAGTCTGACCACAGTGATGACTAACTAAAGCCCCAGAGGTCCAGGCTACCTGTTGTCGTCTTTTAAAGAGGATGGGACAGGACCATAGATGTGGCTTCTGCTGATTCTATTCAGAGTGGGTTCTATCAGAAACTGTATTAAGAAAGAGAAAATGATGATTTTCTAGCATCACAAGCTCTTAATGCACAGAACTTTATTTATTTCCATGTTAAACAATGTGTAACAGTCATATAACATCTCCTTAAAAACACTACTACAGTCTATTATCATGAGAAAGACTAAGCTAACCATATTTTCTTAAAGCATATTCAGCATTTAATATAGTACTTATACTGGAGCATGAAAGACAGAGAGAAAGTGAGCAATTTCTCTTGTATCTATTGATGTAATAGAGGGCTGTTTCCTCTTCAAGGCTAAAAGGGTAATTTGCCTCTGATATCTCCTGATAGAGACGGTTCCCTGCATGTAACCTCAGATGGGGACTGACAGCTGTCTCGCTTCGCCCTGGGGTAATGCAGGGAACGTCGGAGGGAGGGGCAGGGGTATGGATTCAGATGAAGAGAAACTGCATTATTCATCCTTCATTTTTAATTCAGGCTTTTTCCAGATTTGAGAGCCTGGTTAGCTCACATCGATTTCAAGAACCACTGGGCTGCCGTCCCAGAAATGTTGTAACGTTATCCGTGTCATACCGTGAGCCACTCGAGCTGGACGCTGACCAGAAAGGTGAACTCTCAGCTCCGTCTTGCAGACCCGAGCGTGGGTTTTGAAAAACCTGCCAGTCAAAGCCCACCCTCAGTGAGGTCTGCTTTTAAAAACTGCCGAGTGCCATACTTTACTCCCAGCAATGACAAAACTCAAACTAAATGTTTTCAGGTGATAACCTGTGGAAAAGGAGAGAATGTTCCACATAATAGAAACATCATATTCTGTAATGTACATATCATCAAGTAAAACCCTATGGTTTTTGTGTGTGTTAATCAAATAGTCCATTATTACTGAAGGCTGCCCAATCATCTCCAGATTTCTACTGTTCTTCTGTTTGCCTGAAACACAGGCTTCGTGCACTGGAAAGAGTTGCATGTGAAGTTCAACTTATTGCCTAATAGAAAAATATTTTTTTTCCATTACAGAAAATGGAAACACATTTTTGTCTTTAAGTAAGAATTCGTCCCATCCATTGAGCTCTGCTTACTGTACTTAAGCTTTTAAACATAGTCACAAGGGCTAGACTACTGAAGAAAGAAAAACATGGCTTTTAGATCTTATTACTAAAATCTCATTACATTTTTATTAGTGCACCTTTGTAGTCTCATAGTCAGGTTCTTCTTTCTCAGCAGCACTGTCTTTGTCAGTTCTGAGCACTGCCAGTTCGTGGCTGTGGAGTTGTGTCTTGTGAGCACTTTCTGCAAGGTTCATGATAGAGGCTGAGAGTGACCCAGGGCGCCACGCTGAGCCACAGGAGGTCCCAGGCTCCTCGGAGAGGGACTGTCTGCTCAGCTCAAACGCCTACCTGGCAAGAACAGGGTAGCGCTGAAGAACTTGTATATCCTAGTTCACAGAGTCTGTGGAGCCTTGGGGTTTTAAATGAGCTTAGTTAAGGAGAAGCAGAAGCAGGGGAGAGGTCTGGCCTCTGTCTTCAGGCTGTTGGTAGTTGAAAACCTTGCCCTGTTTCATCTTGAGGGTTTGATCGTTCTCTCTCCATTACTTCCTCCTGCCCCCCACAGTGCATCATCCAACATGAATCAGGTTGGCCCCAGTGTTTATATAGCAAGGGCTGCCTATTGCCATTACCCACTTTAAAGGACTTTAAATTTCTGTAGAAATCATAATCTCTCGTAATTTGGTTGCCTTGTAGTTGGTTTTCTAGAAACTGATGAAATTTAATTCATGAATGCATGAAGGCTGAGATCTATAGCATAACGCATTCACCCTGGAGAAATTCAATTACAGCCCAGCACCATCCATCAGTCTGAGTGGCTTAACAAAGCCAATTAAAAATGCAGAATTTTTTAAAAGCTTACCATTATAATTTGAAACTACTGTCCAATCTCAATTAAATGAAGACCCTTAAAGAAACACCCCCTAGGATTAATTCACTAGGAGAAAAGGGATAGCTGGCCCCTCCTACCGAAGGCCAGTAAATCCCCATCTAGGACAGTTCAATTTAGCAGACTAGAACTCTGACAGCACACTGAGCTTGTATTACAGTTGCAATAGGGTAGTTTAGTGACTCCATGCTTGAATTCAGACCTTTATTGGTGCTCTTGGCTCTGAGAAAAGCTACCAATGACAGACAATACATGACTGAAAGTTCTGCACCAGTGCTGCCCAGTGGACCAGGATTTCTTCTTCCTCATTAAACATTGTACGAGAGGGAGGCAGTCAGGTAAACTGAAATAAACGCAAAAAATATATAGCAATATATTTCACTCCAACACACACTGTATTATAGAAAAGCAAAATGTTCTGTTTAAGTAAAAAAAAAAGCATACCAGAACACATCTGATCACATTTCAGACTTGAGGGAGGGATTGGGAGCTTGTAACCAGTTAGTTCAGCCCATTAGACTGCTGTGGGATCACCTGAGCACTCGGAGAACATCTCTCCTGTTGGAATCTTTTCTCTCTGCTGCGGAAGCAGGCAGCCGTGATACTATGACACACTTCGCTATGACCAGAGTGGAGGCCTGTCAAGTGTGAATATCCTGCAAGCTGCTCCAGGTGCACACAAGAGCACAGTCTTCACCTGCAGCACCACAGCGTAAATATGCTGCTGCATTATCTAAAAAAAAAAACATTCCCCCCCCCCAGTCTTGACAGCAAAGTTTTTCGCTGCATCATGCCTCATGCACGTTGAGTGAAATCGAGCAAGAAAAAAAAAATACATTTATTTATAAGTAACATTTTATGTTCTACCATCTAAATATCCGGTGGCACGGTGGCTATCACTGCCGCCTCGCAGCGCTGGGGCCCCGGGTTCAAGTCCAAATCTTGGGTGATACCGGCTTGGAGGTCACATGTTCTTACCGCGTTCGTGCGGGTTTCCTCCCACAGTCAAAAGGTAAACTGGGAGAACTGTGCCTGTTGCGAGTCTGTGTCTGCTGTGTCCTACGATGGTCTGGAGTCCTGTCCAGCGTGTACCCTGCCTTGTGCCTGTTGCTTGCTGGGATAGGCTCCGGTTCCCCATGACACTGAATTGTATAAAGCAGTTAGAAAATGGATGGATACCTAACGTTAGAGACATTTTGTGCAGTAACGCAGTTAAGATTAAGAGCCATAAAGAGAACGCAGTCGAGCCAAGCCAGCGTGCCGGTCCTCTGTCCTAAGTCCACTGACACCCTTTCCGTCTCGTCTCCAGGAGGTGACCTGATGCACCTCCCCCCGTACCTGCGAATGGACTTTCTCTTGAACCGCGGCGTCGCCGGCGCCGGCAGGGACCTGGGACTGGGGCCGGCCTGTCTGGAGCCGCAGAAGAGCCGCACGCTGAAGCGTCCCGCCATCCTGGAGCCCACGCCCACAGAGCCCACCGTGCAGCAGTGGCAGCCGGGGACGGCCTCCACGCTACCCCAGAGGGACGGGGCGGACCTGGGACAGGCCGCCAAAATGAGCAGCTCCCAGGAATCGCTGCTGGACTCAAGAGGACACCTGAAACAAAGCAACAACCCTTACGCAAAATCCTACACCTTGGTATAACAAAGAGCGTGGACCGGACTGCACAAGAGCTCTACCGACGACAGACACACACACACACAAACGATCAAACACAAAGACAAACAGAGCAGTTGTACATAATGTTTCCAATCCCAAAAGGACGCGGAGAAAATGGGTACCTTTATCTTTCTTTCCACCTTATTTTTTACTTGACTAATCATTCGTTTTAAATGATACAGGATGAAGATTGCCAAAATAATTTATTTAAAATGAGAGAAGAATAATATTGAGAAAATTATGATTATTATACAAAAAAATGCAAAAACCTCAAAAAAAAAGGAGAGGAGGAAGTGTTCAACCGTCTACAGGACGTTGTCACTTTAGTGTTCTCTGTCAGAGCTAACTGTGGATCAGACGTCTGTCTGTTGTTCTTGAAAAAATAATACTGACAAAGGAACTACAAACACAAACCAGAGAAGAACGACTTGTCCGACTGTCCAATCTCCACAGATTACGTTTTTTAAAAACAATTTCCTATGGATGCATGGGGACTGAACTGAAAAATGGCTGAAAATCTGACTGAGAATTTTGTCACACACTGAAACAATACAATGTGCAGAGTTATTATTATTATTATTATTATTATTATATAAAAAGAAATCACTTTTATTTGTGGATATTACAGGGAAATTGATTTGGTAAATAAAGTCTTTAGTCATGTTTGCACACATCTTTTTTGAATTAGGAAAATGAGCCTCTGTGGATCTTTTTACCTCCAGCAGCATCACTGATGGGCAACTGAGACTATAACTATCCTGAGTTCGGGGGGGGCAGCTGGAATTTTACTAGTGCAAAATTAATGTAGATGGTCACCTGTGTAGTAGCACGTATTATAATGAAAACATAAGAAAAATTACAAGAGAGAGGAGACCATTCAGCCCATAGAGCAGACTTGGATGTCAGTAGCTAATTGATCTGAAGATCCATTTCAACCGTTAATTTGGAAGAGACCAGGGTATCACCTTCAATACCGTGGCTGGGTAGTTCCTCCCACAACAGCCCTTTGTGTAAAGTGCCTCCTGTTCTTTGTCTGAAATGCACTTCTCCGATGTTCCTGGCCTGTTTCACTGGTCATTCTGGAAGGGTCCACCAGGCTGGCTTTGATACCTGGGAGGATTTTGAACACATGAATCAAGTTTCCCCCCCAGTCAGAACTGCTACAGAGCTGGTCATGTGTGCCGGTAGTTCCCATTCCTTTTGCTTTCAGTGCTAATTCTCTTACCCAAAGGTTTCTCTCTCCTACAATAAGGAGAACCCTGGAAAAGCCCCTTTACAATTCAAGTCCTAAATGGATATAGAAATAATCCAGATGGTAAGAGAAACTTCATTGTTGTGTTATTTCATATCACATCTGTGAATTTGCGTAGTGTTTGCATATGTAGCTCAGTCATTATGCTCTGCATTTAAGAGCTTCATTGCATCTGAAGACTTAAATGATAACTGCTAGCAAATAACTAACAGATCCTCACCAGAGCTCTGTCCAGCAGCGTCTGTGTAACTGGGCCAGTAGAGGAAACTTGATGAGTGAGGTGGAGGTGGCCAAAGCTTATACACGCACTAGAAACGGTTTCCTCTCCATCTCTCGCACAAAGAGTGGTTAAAGAAAACTTACCAACAGATGGTGCTGTGTAGTCAGTTAAAATACCTTACTTGAGGAGAGCTTCACAATTCTTTGTGTGTAATTTTAATCATATCCCCACACACCCTGGACACACCCAGATGTCTGGGTCGGTCTACAATTCCTCGACAATGTTTTCTTCTGTGACAGCAGCTGCTCCTTTGGCAGTTTTCATCTGTGCGAAGACCGTCAGGCAGAGCTACCACACAGGGGCTTGCTTCTACTTCACACCCTTCGGAATTTTGTTAATCCGTCTTTAAGGGCTGAAGAAAAATCATCTTCTAATTCTGTGTTTATTGTGAGCCAGAAAAGGCGTGAGAGAAATTAAAAGCTTTTACTCCAAAACCTGGAGACAGTGAGTGGTCCAGTGTGTCACACATACAATTCAAATTCAGGTAAGGAGGAATTTCAACACATTATACAACAGACACAGATTGCATATTGAGATAATTGCAAATAAGTCATTGGTACATCAAAAAGAGACCATATTTCAGTGGTGTCTTTGTATACAGGATCCCTGCTCCATCTGTGTCTGTAGACAGCAAAGGAATTGGATTTCTCAGTCAACTGATTAAACTCAGGGCCTTTACCGAAACCTGGAGGGTTTTTTCCCAGTGGGGTGGGGGGGGGGGGTACTTTTAAATTAATTCAGTTAACGTTTAAGTTCATTCTTTCTTCCCATAAAAATTTGAGAAACCCTGGGCTTAAGACCCTGGATTAAAAAAAAAATGCTTTCTCTGCTGGTATCAACACAAAAGAAGGTTTTATAAGATACATCTCACACAGACCCTCTCTTATGTGTAGCATCTGCTTTCAAAACTGAAGGCAGTACATACCCTGAGTCTGTGAAGTGCTGTATTATATGAAGTCCTGCTTGCAGACAAAAATGGGTCAAGAACACTGGGTTCTTCATTTGTTGTTGAACACAAGGTTATGCCTTTGCAGCTCATTATTAAGCATATTGTACCTCTAGCAGTGTATATGCTTTTCTGGGTTTCTAATAGATTGTGCATGCTCATACTGTTCACAGCAGAGATGCCTGGATGCTTAGAGGCCTGTAGTCTAATGAAATTAATGCAATAATGTTAACTTTAGCTGAAGTGCTTTTGCCTTAGATGCATCATTGTGGGGAAAACAGAAGCCAAAGACAAAAAGAGCATCTGTGTGAGAACGTTAAAACTTCAAAGTATTCAAATTTTCTAGCAAAACAATTCGGAAATCACGTGTTACACTTCTTATCATGATAACAGAGGCAGATGTAGGCTTTGATCGCCGATATGATAACCTGTAATTGACCAGGATTAACATCATGCGCTTGTGAAACAACTGAGGCAAAACCACTGAACAGTCATTACCTACACTGCAGCATAAGCAATACTTCCCCCTGCATTTCAACCAAGAGAAACGGATGGAGGATTCTGAAACAGCAAAGATGCAGCAAATGGTCAGTTCTGAATGTAACTGAAGCCAGAGACATGTTTCAGTTCACTGTGAAGGATTCTGAATGCCTCTTGGCAAAACAGCTCCTAATGTCATCCTCATTATATTAATCTCTCCTGCTATGAATCATGCTGCTTCTCCTGCTGAACCTTCTCACTTTCTCAATAGTCTCCAATCCTTAATTGTCCTATTAATTCCTCAGCTTTCAGGGATGTCACAGTTCAAATCCTTCAAGCCTCCTGGATAGGGAGGCTGAAAATTGCTTTTGCAATCCAATATCACTGATGAGGAGGACAAGCGAGTTGGATTCCAAAGTAAATTTATTACTCTGTGAGACATAACTATATACACCATCCCACTGACGTGCACAGCAAATGAAGCCTAGCTTGGGAAATTTAAACAGGGCTCCCCTCCACCATTATTAACTGTGGCCATAAATAATGTTCTGACAGGGCAGATTCTAGCTAGAAATATGGGAACATGGATTGTGAGACATCGATCGTGGGGAGGCATGGTATGAGGACTGAGGCTCGCTCAGTTTCTTTTAGTCTATATTAATTTATAGTAAGACCACAATGAGGCTGAAAATAAAAGCACCCACCTGAAACTAGAAATTAAAAGGACCAGCACAGGCACTTAATGACCTTGAAAATCGCTGTTTAAATTAAACAAACGGTCTGCTTCCCTTCTGATAGTATTTCTGTGAAGATGCAGACCTACTGTTTCAAACTGGCCATTGTAATGCAATACTGATGAAACAAAAGTTATTGTTAGAAACTCAAAAGAAAAAAGCCCAGATTGCAGCTGGATTTAAAACTTATTTTCCGGACGCAACTAGCAAATCCTCTAATTTGAGTAAATTAAATAGATAACACTCAGACAAGGGTATGATTCCCAACATTCTCCTGAGTAACTAACCAGGACAAAAACAAGGGCACGCAAGAACCCAGGTTGCTGTTCTGGATGCTGCCGGCCTGCACGTTTCTACATCGTCCTCCTGTCCTGAAAGAGCTCTGCCAGGGAGGTGGGGGACCGGGACGGGCCGGCACCAGAGACGGGGCTCTGCCAGGGAGGCGGGGGACCGGGACGGGCCGGCACCAGAGACGGGGCCCAGACCTCGCAGAATCAGAGGAGCGACTATGGAGGAGGAAATTCAAAGTGGGACACTCAGCTCTGCTCACAAAACAACTGCAAGGCATCCTGGCACATTTAATCTGTCTTAAATTTTTACTACCTCTTTTTTGTAACCTACTGCTGAAATGGTGTATAAAATAAGCATGTTTTGGGCCATGTACTGGTTAGGGTTACAATTGTCACTACAATTGAGCTAAACACATCATTTTTCTGGTTTTAAATGAAAAAAAAAAGTGTTTTCAAACTTTTGATTCTTGACAATTTTTGATTGACAGGCACACGGCTTAGCAACAGCTGCAAAACAGGGGCAAATTTCATTGTTGAGGAAATAATAAAACACTTTTCCTGCACTTAAAAGGCATCCTAAAGCACAGTAAAATACATGACAAAATGTCTAAGTGTTGTTTAAACACTAACCCTATACTTAGCTAGGGCACTTCTGGAACATTTTTCAGAAACCTCACCTTAAACCGCTGTGAGAGCTGGAGAGCAGGTCATCATCAGGGCCCCGTGTTCACGTCTGCTGTGGATCATAAACATGCCATATCAAGGTGACCGTGCAATCGCGCCACCTTCACTCGCTCTGTGGGACGAAAAAAACGCTTTTTGACATAGTTGTCCTTCAGCCCAGGGTTTTATTTATTGCAGCTACAATTTCTGTACGTATGAATATTTACCGTTCACATTCCTGATGTGACTGTCTGTACAAGATTGTGGAAAACACTTATCAAACAAACAGAAGTCACTCAAATACCGTTGAATTCTGTCAGGTGCGGCTCTCACAAGCGGTCAGGGAGATGGGTGGGGAAACTGCTCGGTGTCGTACGGCACAGCAGAACCACAGCACAGTCAGGAAGTCGCACACGCGCCGCTTTCTTGCCATGAAAACCCGTTTCACCCCTGTCAAGTACACACTGGGCTGGGGTCTAACACGGCCTGCCCTTCACCTGGGCTGAGTGGACCAGAGAAGAAAGACCAGCCAGCGCTCCAGCCATGACTCACACGTGTCTTTCATCTGGCAGCCGAGGCCAAGTTTCACATCAGATTTCAGCTCTCCGCCAGGGTCCTGCCATTGCATCTCCTCAAGCCGCAAGTCGTCCGTCTGTCCACAGAGGAAATGGGCCTCTAGGCACCGATATTCAGAGTGGGTATGAAAAGGGAGGCTATTCAAGTACCTGAAATGAGGAAAAGCCTGTCACTGCGCACTGCAGCGGAGGAGGAGGTCACCGTCTTTAACTCCTAATCGCTCACCAGTACGACAAGCTGGTGCAAAGACATTTTCTTCCCCCCCCCCCATCTTGAGTTCAGAAACACTCATCTTTGCTATCCAGGTCAGCCCCTTGGCCTGTCGTGGTCAGCCAGTTTCTTTCCGATTGTCACCACCGCAATGAAAATATTTCACTCCACCTTCTCCTTGGCGTTTGTCCAGAAATTGAGCCCTGCTGAGGTGCTGATGGGGCACATCTCTAACTCACACTGAGAAACTCCATGTCCCGTCACCCAGGAAATTAAACCCACAAGACACATTGGTTTTAAAGCCAAATGGCAGCTTAATTCTCTGTCTATTAAGTCAAATAAACTTAATGTATATAATATTAAGTTATTAATAATCATATTATGTAAATTATGTGAACTGCATGCTGTCTTTTTAATTGGACAGCTTGCCTTCCCTTTCTAATTGATTATACTTTGCTGTAACTGAAGAAATTTCACAAAACTAACTATTTTAAAACTTAAGAAAATAATTACTTGCAGCAATGTAGATCACTTTTCTGGTGATGTATGATCAAGGTTTGTTCGGTTCCAGTTCATTAATGTCTTAATCATTCTTATGGCATTAATCATTACGTTATTAACAAAAACACAGATTTTTCATGTTATCAGTCTATCAGAGAAGCAAAATTCTTCACAAACTTTAAACAAGAACTATTATATAGGATGGAACTGAAATATCCAAGACAGGATTTGTTGAAAAGGATTTGGATGTCCTTGTAAAGATTTTTTTTCATTAATGTATTTAGAATCTAGAGAAACAGAAACCCGAATTAAGACTGAAACCTATTCTACTCTGGGATTTCTGGCCTCTGTAAAGTAAACTAAACTGGTGAAGATGTTTTCCTTCTCCTCCAGTCTGCTGTTCACTTGGGCTGCTATTCTATGGCAAACAGAAGAACGACTTTGTGAGTAAAATGCTTTGAGATCTTTTTGGATGAAAAGCACTGTGTTCATGGAAGGAATTATGAGTTTTATGTATAGATCTACTACAGTGTGTGCACATATTGTAGGTCTAGATCTTAATTTTCTGAAGAGGGTTTTCTACTTTAGCTATATCTTTATAAAGTGATCCTCAATCTGCGACTTGCTCTAGAGAGCAGAACGGTGTCTTTCCCTACGTCCTGAGCTGGATAGCTCTTCCTGCAAAGCTGAATAGATTCAGTCTTTATTGATATGTGACACTTCGCACTATGGTGTGGTAAAAACACTGGAGCCTTCACTTACAAATTTTAGCTTACAGATTTTGTATTTACAGACCAAGTCAAAACTGATCGAGAGTTATTCCATAGCGTTTTCATTTTAATCACACTTTTGGTTAAGGATTTTATTTATTTGCTTCTAGAGATGGAGTAAATGAATATTATTTTGTTTTACTTGCTGGATTTCAGCAATTGGCCTGTTTGCTTGCTTGAGATCTGCCTCACAAAGTACTGTGTAACTGAATGAGTACTTGTGATGGGATTTAATGTTGTACATTCTGCTGCGGGACGCACCGATGTGCAATTACATCCGAGCTCATACAGCTGAGTCGCAGTCGTATCAATGCCCAACATGTAAGACTGCTTCCACACACAAGTACGATGAAAGACCAGTATATAACAGCCATGGTCACACATCACAAAGCACATTACACTGTGTGTTCAGTCAGGAGAGCAGGCATGATATGCAAATATCACTCTGAGATTAAGACATGTATGTCTTTTTTAGGAAAGACTAAGTTTTGTCTTGGTCTCTCAACATTAACGCCAAAAACTTCAGCGTTCAACTCTTGATTTTACCTTTGACCCTGCGATGCCATCTACAGCTTGCCACAAGAGTATCCTTCTTCCACTGCGTATCACGGCTTGCTTAAACACATCTGGTGCGGAAATAATGATGCATAATAAGTGATGAGCTCGTCCCCGTAACTCCACTAAACTTAGGACAGTGATAGTACAGCAAAACCTATGGTAATCCTCCTCACCCTGCCGACCTCACATTTTCAAATACCAGTAAAGTTTGTGTTCTTACCTTTGCGGAGTGATCAGACGTACTTTACCGTGAAGCGTCCGTGCTACTGCTCCCATTGTGCACATGTTCCGAGTTGACCATTACCAGTGAGGCTGCTGACCGAACCATAACGAGAAGCAGGGGGGGTGTGTGAACCGGGTCATTTATGTTGGGTTGGTTAGGTCAAGTGTGGTTGATTTCAGTTGTGCTTATACAGAAGCGATTTCTTATTAATGTAAAAATATTTTTTTTTTTTCTGTGGGATGGGTCCGTTTAATATATAATAGCGTCGCTGAGGACCTGTAATCACGCCGTGTGAGATAGGCTAGAAGTACCCAGCGGGGTACTATGGGACTTTAAATCCGTAATTTTGGCCCTTCTGGGAAATTCATCGCTAAATATTGTCGTGTTACTGTCGTGTTGCAGCGACCTTTTGTTCATTTTTGTCTTGAAAGTTTAAGCTGAGTGTTTTCCCTGCTTTCTATTTCTACAAAAATCATGTTGTGTTTTTAATCAAAAACAAAAAGTTAAGCCTTGGTTTTCTCCTTTATACACCTTAGTGCTTGTTTATAACTGTGGGGAAATCTGCTACTCTAGGGACACAGGGGCATCGTAGTTGGTCCAGGGCCTCAACACTCCTCTGTCACCCATGCTTTTGTCAAGATTAGATAACTTTAATATTTTACCTTTTGGGGTATCTTTTAAATTCGCAGTCCTGATCCTGGAGTACTGCTGCTTCTACTGGTATCCCTTAACCGCCAGTGCTAATTGGTGAAAGTATTCGATGTGCTTGCTAGTTGTGCCTTGCTTCTCTGCCGTCAGGCCCTGGCTTGACTGATGCCCCAGTACAGTGGTGCTAAATCCGAAGTAACCCCTGTGGCTCGTGGTTTCTGCTCCAGCCAAGTTCTTTAGCAGAGGATATTTTATTTCAGTTTTCTGTTAGAGCCATTCTTTTAACCTGAACCTTTACCTGAACCTTGTTTTTATTACTTAAAAGCAAATTCTAGTTATGTGCCTGATGCACATGCAGTTGCATGTGTGACAGTACCTGCAGTGTATCTGCATGTCCCCTCCACACCAGCCTGTAGGATTCATGCTGGACTATCAATATTTTCATTATACCCTGCAATATCGTTTCATGACACAAATCCTCTTGCAATACGGTATGAGGGACTCAAACACTGCTGAAGGGAAGGCCGATCTGAAAGAGAGGGAGGTTTTACGTTAAATCTCAGCCAGTCCAAAGAACACCCATGGTCCTGTCGCTCAGCAGAAGAGCTGATGGAGAAATTGGGCTCTCTGTCCATATTCTCTGACTGTAGCCTAATTATCATCTCCAACATCTTAAGAAATCTGGCACGTTCGTATTCTTCAGAGAGTAATACGTCATTAGCCGAGTAGCTATTTTTACCCTGCTAATTAAACTTTAAGATTTTCTCACTTCAAGATACCTATACATTTTATTCATGAAAATAAACACAGAGAGATTGTCCTCGTCCACAACAATGTGGGGCACTTGGCTGAAACTGCAGAAAAATCGGAGTCTGTGCCTGTGGCTCGTGTCGGGAGCAGTGCCACGTGATGTGAAGAAACTTCAGCTGTGCTCTGCCAGACCTCGGGCTTGCCCTAAACTCCTTTTCTTTCGTTTCCGAGCCTCTGTGAAGCAGAGTAGCCACTTGGAAGAAAATTATGTTGAGATTTTGCAAAAAAGACAGACCTGTTCTGGAGGCAGTACTAAAGCCACTACTCTGTCCCTCTCTGAAGAATCATAACTCAGGCTTGATTGTGTTCAAAAGAGATGCATTTTGCTACCAAGCCCCAGCACTTATCTTTGCTATGCAAAGATCATAATTAAACCTAGAGGCTCCTTGGGCTAGAGTTTCCCTGGCACTCTGTAGCATTAAACAGACAACGTATTGGTGACTCACCTTTTCTTGGGGTGCCGGTCTATCACAGAGCCCCCAGTTCACCAAACCTTACACCTCTGAGCTCTGCCGCTAGTCAGCAGCTCAAGTCCTGATTCTACCACACTTTTCAGCCACAAAAACAAAATCATCCTGCTCTGTGATCCTGGAGTACTTGTTCCCAAGTGAGTTCTTTCATTCGTACAAGCCCAGTGCACTTGTGTCAGTTTGGAATCAGCTGCACTCCTTCTGGCTGTCATGTGTTTTGGCCTCGGGAAGGACCAGAATAAATAATACTTTCTAGCTCACTGGCGCTGACCCCATGGACAATCCTGAAAGTCATTTTTTCTCACATTGAGCTTTCAGTGTTAATGGAGCTGAAGTTCCCAGTGGCTGTCTATGACCATTAGAAATCTGCTTGCTGTAGTAAAGTAAAAGTTTCTGCCCTGCACTTAGGCCAATGGCCTCCAGTGATGAATGTATCACTAAATCGTGATTGCAAATGAGCGTGTCTTTTTTCACCTCTGCTGAACTGGCAGTTTCAGGCTTGCAATATAAAATATTGATGCACTGTCTTGCTGAAAATACCAAAACCTGTATACAATGCTTCAGTAAGTTCTCTGAACAATTGATCTGCAGGGCAAAAGGAAACAATGCTTGTTTTCAATAGACTGGTCTAGTGAAAGTGCAGTCATATCTGTGCACTTGTTCCCTATTTCTAAGCAAAAGGAACACATACTGTGATAACATGGTGACATCTTAATGTATGGTAGTTTATCAAAAGCATTCTTCTATATCTTGCAGAAATTAGATATGCACTTCTTTTGAATCTTCCAGAAATAATTGTGAGCTGAAGGAAAGACTCCACATATTGCATGAGGGCCCTGAAGGCAGTTATACTCCTTTATGGTTTTCTGGTGTTTGATGAAAAAAACTGCGACACAAGTTGAACACATAAGAGTAAGACGACAGCAGATCAGCGACCAACAAACAATATTCACCGTGTTGCTGAAATGCACGTCACTGGAGGCGCAGTGAAATGAATCATGACACACCTACCTGATCTCCAGACAGCATTTCAGTTCAGGCAGCAGAAGTGTCTCTTTTCAGATGTGGAAACAAACAGTGGTTGTTGATTTACTCAACACGATCTGTGATACTGCTATAAAGAGCATTACCTAAGAGCAGACAGTAAGATCCACAGAGTTTCACATGCTACTTCAGAAAGGGTGGGAGAAGTTAGAATCCTAAAGATTAGGGAAGATGATCAGTTAAAATCCATTTTGCACTATAAAGCACCTGAATGTTGAGCTTTATTACAGTACCACCGTGTCCATCCATGATTAATCCAGTGAAACCACCTTGTCATTCACCATGGGCAGCAGATGATGATGCTGTGATTATTCCATGCCAGTAGCTGACAGCTCAACTCTGCCATCTGCCCCCAGTCAGGAATCTTGTCTCCTTGAATTTACTGCTCCATGCAGAGGCAGCTCAGACTGCCAGAGTAGGGTTTAAAATCTTTGAAGAGAACTAGAAGGGCTGTAGGATCATGCAGATACAGTGCTTTGGAAAAAAGTTGGTATATGGAAGTGAAAGACATATAGAAGGGCAGTCTTGTTACCCAGGCATGGCTCTATGTTTATTTTACAAGAATCCAAATTCAATTTGAAACAAGCACAAAGAAAAACACTGACTTTCAGCAAATACCAAATAGCCTGCATGAACGATAACCCTGTCGACCTTGCACAGCGAAGAACGACAAGTCAAGACAAATCCTGAACTATAAAATAAGCAAGTTTTCAAACCTGTTTTGCTTGCACACGCTCACTCGAGAACCACTGTCTGTCCACCTGAGGCAACGGGATGTGCAATGTCAGTCACTGACTATACTTGAATGAAATAATTACACCTGAAGGTAGAAACAAACACTGTAATTCATAGCTTCATAATTTATTGATACAGCAGTCAAATCATAGGTTACATGGTTTCACAAACGCATCATTGTTCGAATGGGCAATGCCTTTGCTTTCTTCCCCCATTGAGTCCATATGGTGAGATTTCGGTCACATGCACCGCCAGGCCACTGTGGGGAGCAGAGCTACAGATCCACCTCTAAGACTTGACGTCCTGCTTCTTCTTCTGGAACTTCCTGAACTGCGACTGGATGGCAACGGCAGCCTTTTCAGTCTCTGGCGCTTCCATGTCTATATCAAAGTCCTCTGGGACCTCTTTCTTCGACGCATCTAGCAGGGGAAAACAGGACACATGTAACAAACAGCAGGTCTTCTGGGGGCTCTCTCCTACCTCTTCTCTTAATTAATTTACTTAACTATTTAGATAAGAACATGGACATCAATGGGCATTTAGTTCTTAATGAAACACTAATTGAAAGGTTCTTGTAAAGCCTGCAAGAAATCCAGCCCTTGAAGACTGGATTTAATATGCATTATGAAAAGGCACCATGCTTCATCGCAGGTCTTTAGTGATGAGTCCTTTGTGTAGAAATTCCATTTAGGTAGGCATTCTGCTGCTCTGGAAAGAACTGATCAAGCCTTCTGCCATTTGTTTATCTCCTGTGCTCTGAGTGGAAACTTGGAGTGCTCTACCGACTCTTCTGCACATTCCCTGGGGAGCTGCAGTTTGTCTGCCTAGCCACATGCTAGACCAGTGGCTTTGCTTTGTGGCAAACCAGAGGTTTGTGAGCAGATCTAGGATCTTACAGGGACGTAACATTTTGAAACAAGCTTTCAATGAAAATCTTAAAAAATGGGAAAATCAATGCTACACTTCATACAAAGATGTATAAATACTGAACTGAACAAAAAAACTGAACGTTAGGAATTCAGGATAATGGCTCCACATAGTGAACTGCCAATGAGTTAAAATTCTCCTAACGGTGCAACAGCATTAAGATTGTTCCTCTCCTGCACTGTCAATTTCTCAGCACTTTTTAATTTGGAGGAAAGACAAGAATGAAACATGCATATTAAATGAAAAAATCAAGATGTTAATTTTAATAAAAGCAGATTACCATCCTCCAATACTAGTCATGCATTGGGAAGAAAATAGTTTTCTCCACCTGTACCTTCCTGTGATATCGAGGTTTCTCAAGGTCCAGATGAGACAGAGCTACAGAATGGCCTGTTCCACCTGCCAGCTCAGCCTTGCATCACTCGCTATGTTAATATCCTGCCCTGCTCTCGTAATGGAATACATCTGAGCAGCTGGAGTTTTTACGTGATTTAGGGTATAATTCAAACCTACAGGCTTATCTTATGCAGATCAACAGCAATTGTAGCACCACAGAGGGGATTGCTGATTTTGGCACTGTAAACAGCTGGTGTAAGCCAGGCCCAGCAGAGACAGTTAACTTCTGAGCTCAGCACCACACAAAAGATGAGGAGAATTAACTTAATGTTCTTAATGTGTAATCAAAACCTGCCCAGAAGTCCCCCGACTCCCAAAGAAGAGTGGAGACTGATTCCACCTGCTTTCTAAACTTGCTTCTGTAAGAGGAGCCCCCTGTTGTTCAATTGATCAGCATTAAAAGAGCAGGAAAGCCAAACACTGATCATGCAGGAATGGAATCCTTTGTGTTTCAAAGTGCTTCATAGCAGATTTCAGGGGAAATAAACTGCCACATCAAAACCAGCTTCAATCTTCACATTATTTGTCTTTTGGTTTCTGAAGCTGTAATATGTGACATTTTCATCTCTGCATTTCAGCTATCCTGACAGCCTGGCAGTTCGATTCTTCATGCTTTGATGGGATCTAGTACTGATAAGGCTTTGAAAGTATTATTTCTCTTGTCCAAAATCCGAAATCAACTCCAGGAGTGCAGAAGCTAGAAAAGGTCAGGCCCAGTGTGGTACTTGGTTCCTCACACCCATAAGAGAAAGAGAGAGATTAAAAAGGACTTCACTGGTGTTTTTTACAAGTTACTCCTGAGCTAACCTAATGAGTCACATTGAAATAAGAGCTGCCAAAAGCAAGGTCTTTTGAAACGGGAGTCTTTGTCACGAACAGTTCTTTTCGGGCCCTATGCAGACGACACAATCCGGAGTAGTGAGGAAACACTGGGGAAAAAGTCATGCAGGAGACGGGAATGGAGACAGGGGGTGTGTCCAGGGGGTTGAGTCCGGGGCAGACAATCCTAGAAAAAGTCCAAATGAGAATCCAAAACAGAGCAAAAGTCCATGGCCAGGTGATCCATCAAAAACAAGAGATTAAAAACTGAAACCGGGTCAGAACCGGCGGGAGGAAACAGGACCAGGCGCTTCCAGGTCCCAGACTCGCATGATACGGAGATCAGATGCAGAGCCTGGATTAACATCAGCGCCTAGCTTTTAAGGGGGGCTGGAACGGGGCTAAAACAAGGAACAGGTGTGGGGAATGAAGCAAACAAGGAAGAGCCGGAGCACCCCTAAGGAGGAGGGACTACAATCGTGACAGTCTTTAATGGAGGAGGCCATAGGCTTTTGGGCAATGTGAACAGGATGCAGAAGATAAAGATACATGTGAACCAATGAGCACATTTCCTCATGGATTCTCAAACTATGACCTCCATCTGCCAAGTCTGATAGAATCCTTCTTCCTTCATTGAGCAATTTTAACCTACAATACAACATCCATGTAGCTGATCTCTTTTGAAGACATCTTAAGTCTCAAACACAGATAATCTAGAAGCTTTTAACTCTACGAAATTCTAAGATACAAAATTACAAATATAGTCATATATAAAACTGCACTGGCAAACGTTTGTAGAATTATGTAAGTGTAAAGTACTGCTGATTAAAAATACATAAGTGGGTCATAAGCATTTTGAGTTGCGAGTCATTAAGTTGCTAATTTTAGGATATGATATCTTTTAATCTCAGAAGGTGCAAGAAGAAAAGATCAAGACAAAGTCCACTCCAAACCTTATGAATACAGAATTATGTATTCATAATTCTGTTCATAAGCACTCCATTGATTTTTTAAATACATTTGTTTGCCAATCTTTTAATTTAAGTTTACATTTGTTACTGATTAATCAAATTTTTGTTATTAGTTTTGAAGTGCAGAATTATAAACATTGTTCTTGCTAGTAAAGTGAGTGTAATTAAGACAGTGAGGTTTATGGCTTCTTCTTCCAAAGAGAGGTTCAAATACAGTACAGGAGAAGAAACATGCTTCCCTTTAATCTGAAATCCCTAGCCAGCATGTGATTATTATGCAATTAAAACCTTAACAAATGGCATGAGTGAATGTGCCTGCCAAGTAAGTTACAATATTGGTAACCATATTACCCAGTCTGACAGTGATGAGAATCGTACCGCATCTGTCAATGCAATGAATATTGTCTAAATATTGCAAGGTACTCGTTTTAGACTTGTGTTACTGTATGTATTCATGCATGGATGCTCGTTTATTAATATTTCTTTAAAAGAAGGTACCAGGCCTCACGGAGCCCATGTTTTTCTCACTGGAAGACAGTTCTGATTTGGCAGGGGCTGGCCCAGAATGTTAACAAGCCAGTATCCTCCGTGGAGTTCCTCCTCAGCGCAATCGGAGTGCTGTACTTATTGAGTGAGGACTGATGATGCTGGCAGGGCAGCATTCCCACTGCACTGGAAGCAGCAGAGATTAATGACCAAGGTCAGACAGCAAAGGCATTTCAAGTGTTTGGGGGGGTTCAGTAGGTTCTTTCCAATTTTATTTTGATGTAATAAGGTATAAAGTAATCTATAAGATCAAATGGAAATCCTTTAAGACTAAGGGTGTGTATGTCAGAGGTCTGAAGTGTAGCTTGCATTATATGTATAAAGATACACTGAAGACTGATTTCTCCCTGACTCTTTACACAAATAAATCAGGCTGTATTTACTACTTCCACAAGCTCAGTTTTGTCATAACAGAATAATACATTAGAATGGCCAAAGAGCACTGTAAGACTCCTCCTGTATCTCAAAGTTTTTTTTCCTACATGAGGCAACACCCCTTGATACAGCTGGAACTCTAGGACCCTTGAGAAGGCAGATGAGCTGAAATTCATTTGTGAAAAAAGTTAAAATGCTTTTCTTAATGTGCAGGGTGAGTGCCCAAATTAACACTGCACTTCCAAATCTATCCCTATGAATGCACTCCACGCCAGGATCAGATCTGTGCCGTCCCATTTCAGGATCACGTGTTTTTGTACAACAGTCCCATGTGGCGGACAGGCATGTGAGAGAAAAATCAGCTAACACAAGAGTGTTGTACAGTGTACAAGGTGACTACAGGTGGAGGAAGATTGAGAATGTTTCAAATAAAAGAAGGACTTTATTGCTTTGGGAATATGTCACATTCTATAAAAACAACCTCCCTACTACAGAAAAACAAACCAGTTTTGTCACAGTTGTAGACTTTTCAGTTCAAGTTTGTCCTTATTGCAATGGGACTCAAATCAAATCAGAGGGACGGCAATTGAATTCTCCTTCTGCAGACTTTATTTCCCTACAGATTAAAATCAAAGGACAATACACCTATTCATCTTTGTAGATCAAACCCAAGCCCATCCCAGAGCTGTCCCTGCCAGAATGATCAGCTTCTTGGAAGCAGAGCTGAAAGGTGTAAGGGCAAAGATACCCCCAGAGCAGCCCGAAATTTCTGAAATGACTCTTTCAGAAAGTCCTTCCAGTTCCAGGTGATCTAGGTCCAGTATAATCCCTGCACGAGTCTTCCTCCTCTTTACACTGGATGTGAATTCATCAGGACAGGAAACAAGTCTGTTGGCTCATCTATTCTGCTGGTTGCTGTAGCTAATGGAATTGGGGATCTTGCCTCGCTGTTTCACAGATCCTGGGGTATCAGCTTTGATCTGGCTGGGTAGCTTGTTCCAGACTCCCGCCACCCTGCACGTAAAATGTCTCCTTTACTCAGTTTTAAATTCACCTCTTTGTAATGTCTACCTGCTGGTTCTAAACAGGTCCACTGTGCCTTTTAGGATTTTGAATACTTGTATCAAGGCTCCTCGTCGTCTTCTCTGGTCAGAACTAAAAAGTTCAATTGAATCAGCCTGTCAGTATACGACATTCCTTTAAGCCCGGTGTAGTTTGTCTTGTCTGGACAGATCTTTGTGGAGACCAAAACCATACACACTAGTCTAGATTAAGGCATACTAGTATATAGTAAAATACAGGTGGGTAGCTGCGTCAGCATGCGTAGGCTGCAAAGGAATAAGTAATAGGTTTATTCCATGCTGAAAAAAAGAAGAAAGAGAACACAACGTTTCGGCCGTGGAGCCTTGTTCAGGTGTGAGAGAGACAGGGCCATATAGTAAAATATATAGTATATATAGTATAGTATATATATATAAAATATATAGTATAGTAAATTACTAAATACTCCTTTAAACATTCTCTTGGTTTAAAGTCTAGCTTAATGTTATATAGTTATTTGCTTTTTAATGCTGCCCCACATCTTCTGTACAGAATGTAAATGTGTCAACACCTCAATCTTTCATAAGTAGCTTCTTTAGGCACAGCATTTTCCATTTTGTATGTATTGTTTGTTTTTGCTACCTGCATGTCTTTATTCATTGTCTGCCAGATGCTTACTCAGTCATGAATTTTACCTAAATCATTTTCATCTTCCTTTGATGCTTTACAGTATTTGTTAATCCTCCTGTTTTCGGATTGTCTACAAACCTGACTAAATTACCAACTAAAACTGAAACAACATCACTGAATTGCAGAAATGAACAGATACATTCAAAGCACAGTAAATTGCCTTTCAGAAAACAGGACTCTAGATGGGTATATTCTGGTGTTATTGGCTATTGATGCAGATATTGGCTCACTGGTCCAATATCACGATTGGTTTAGCAAACAACTTCATGATGCGGCTCCATACCCAGACAGCTGGATCTGTCTGTAAATCTGTAAGTGTAAATCTGACTCCAGAGGCCTTTGATGGCTGCCTTCATCTCTTCCAGGTTCAGTAGACACACTGTTCACAATTTCAAGCTCTGACTTGTTACATACAAGAGAATCTCTAAAACTGTTTCAGCCAAGCCTGAACTACTGAGCCTATATAGTAGGACCCCTAGCACAGACAAAAAATCAGAACTCAAGTAATTTAATTAAAGTAATGCTTTAGAGCTAATGGGAGGAGGCCTAACTAATTGATTGGAGGATCTGAGAGCCATTTTATGGAGAAAACCAGTAAAAGCAATAACGTTGCTGGGTAGGTTGTTCTAGACTTCAACTTCCTTGTGTGAAAAGCGCCTCCTGTTCTCAGTCTTGGTCCACTTTCCCTGTACTTTCCAATTTCTCAATATCCTCAGGGTTTACTGCTGATCCTTAAGAAGTCTATTGGACTTGAACAGGTCCTTCAGAATTCGATACATACTTGAAGCTCTCATCTCAAACCATATGTTGTTAAAATGGTAAATACTGAACTGTACAACAAATTCTTGAGGAGTTCAGGCAAAAAGGAAAAGTCTAGAGCCTTTTACTCCCAATGTGCAATGGCCTTTTTTGTTCAAGAAAATACTGTACACCCCAACAGTGTCACAACTGGGAGATATTATACTGTATATTTAAGAACATGTTTATTTTTAGAGAAAAATAAATACTTGTTTAATTTCATTCTGAAATGATCAGTAATGGATCTAAGAGACCAGAAGGTCTCACAGAAGGAGTAAGGACAACTTGGCTTGACAGTACGTTGAAAGGACATTTAGGGCTGAGATGGAGCTATATACCAATTAATTTTCTTCTGACAGTATGGGCCATCTCAAAGGATCTGATAACACTTCACACATAGGGAGAGACCCCTTTCAGCCACTGAGGTGCAGCTCCACCTGGGTGAGGTGAGGCTACCATTGTGTCCAGCAGATCAGATGCAGGAGTGAGAAACATCTTCACCATGTGAATCGAGACAAAGTTTAGGGAGGCCAGACTGTAAAAGCCCAGACTGAAAGGGAGCCAGGGTGTGCTTTCAGCTCATGCAAAACAAGTCAGAAATCGAAGGCACTGGATTTTCTTTAATTGTTGCAATTAGAGCCCTGAGTCTACAATTCAGCTGGGGGCTCCTTAACCCAGCTGCATTAATTCACTCAGACTAGGCACTTAATTTGGCAGGAGTTCAGTCCGGTTCCCCAGTCCAGGATGTTATTCTGCCCAGGCTGTCTGCACCCAGGCCACTTCCCTGCTCTGGCCCAGCCCGCCTGCAGCAGTGCAGGCAGCTCTCCCTCTCAAAGGGGGCTGGAAAGCAGGGGCTGAATTGCTTACCTGGCTCTTTAATCGTTAGTAGTCATAAAGAGGAACTGCATTGATCCAATTTTGTAAAAAGCTTGTTACAAAAAATACAGTTCTGAAGTCTCTGGTGCCTCTTCCACACTTTTCAATGTGTCCTGCTTGTGTCCCAGCAGCAACTGCAGCCTCTCATCTGTCCTTCTGCTTTCTTGCTCTCCAAGCCAGCTGTTAGAAACTCTGGGATCAACCCCAGGTGGGTCAACACCTGCGTCTCTGAGTGCCCAGGCAATGACTCTTCTCCAAGTAAGCAGCTGGCTCGGAGATCAGGAAAGGATCCAGGTGCAGTGCAGAGATTTCAAGCTGCATATTTATCTCCTTCTGCATCTCATATTTTCTGAAGTTTCTCCAGGGAGTCCGTTTTAAGACAGAATATTAACCTTACTCTTATGAAAATCAATAGTTTTAAGAAAAAAAGGAATGTAAGGTTCCTTCTATTGAAAGATATTTGTTCACATTCTTAAAACAAACAAACGTGATTTTCAAACTGGAATTCAATGTCTATAGCCCTGTAGGAGCCCATTTTTCATATTCTCTCCAAAGAGGGTATTTCCTTTAGTGTGAAATAACTGAGGTTCCATTACCTTGTCCACTGGAAGCTTTGCTGTTTCCTCCAGTAGCTCCGGATCCTTGTCTCTGAAATACACAAAGGTCTAATTTCAAAATTACTGTCTTTTTTAAGTTATTGCAAGCTAATTGAGGCAAAAAAAGGAACAGTATGGACACCTTTTAGTTTGAGATGGAATTAAGTAAAATTTTTGGAAATACTCCAACCTTCTCTTAAATGAAGGGCATGCTGGCCTTCAGTAAAACACGACTGTTTGCATAGTCTGCATAACCTGTTCCAGATCCAGCCTGAGCGGCTCATGGTGACACTCCTTTGTGCATAATTTATTTTGTGTTTTTTGGCACAAGATGGCACCTAAGATGAGCTTTAATGCTCTCGTCTGTGTGGACAGTGCTACAGATCCACCAGAACAAGACACCCACAGCTCCTGTGTGTGTCCCTTTAATATCAGTGCTGCCTTCAAAGCCAGAATAGATTAAGCTGAGAGGTTAAGCTCACTGCTTTCAGCTGCAAGAATGGCAGAATTGCACAAACAGTTATTACATTATGGGATTTGGTTTTGTATACATTTTTGAAAATGTCAGTTCATGATAATTTGGTAAAGGGTCCAAAAAAACTTGCCAAAGCAACCTCCACGGCAGAGGTCTGAAAGATTGAATGATTGGTGCAGAAAGTGATTCAGTTTGGCTACCTTCTCTATCATGGATGCCTGTAATGTAGTCTGGTTTGCCACAAAGATGAAAAGTATGCAGCACTGAAGTTAATACTGTATTCCTCATTTTCATTCTAGAACGCCTTCCTTTCTTAGATGTGTTTTTGTTTGAAGTAAAATTAAAAAAAAATATTTTTCATTCATCTGAATATTTATTGATTTCTACAGTACTGAATATCTACAAACTTTGGCTCACACTTTGTAATTTATCCCAACAGTACGCCAGAAATTGCACAGCAATACAGTTGTAGGATTTCAAGACAAACTCATAGTGGATCTAGAATTTTGAATGGGTAGAGTAGAGAATGGAAAAATACTCCAGAACATCCCTTATAAGGAAACCTGTATTTGTTAAGAGTTTACAAATAGGAGACAAGGTTTACTGTAGGAAGACCTGGTGTTCATCCTGTTATAGGCTTTGACAAAAAGGTATTGCAAAGGCATTCTCTTTGCAGATACATTTAAACACAGAATGAAAGAAAACAGACTTGCAATGTTGTCCCATTCAGAAGAATCTAAACCATTTGACCGACTTACACACGTGTAATTCAAGGCAATTAAAATTAAGAGATTTCAGCACTGAAGTAAACTGCCTATTACAGCAGAAAATTGGGATGTTACAGAGTCTTGTAGAAACCAGATTTGAGAGATATTGCTAGAAACAATTTAACCATTTGCTATGCAGAACCAGGAGATCGGGGATGTGTTTTTGCTGCATAAGGAGACTGAAAACACAGAATGATGATGATTGTGCTAAGACATTCAGCAAGACCAGACCTTTCTGTGACCCACAGACCAGTGACTGGGTGCTCCATATAGAACCCAGTACAGAAAGCAATGATCGAAATGGGCAGAAGGAAAAGCAAACCCGTCAATTACATTCCAACTGGCTTGTAAGCACCCCCGAATACTAGTCTGCATTCTGTACTTATCCTCTATAATTCACTCTCCTTAATAGAGTACATAATACTGTTCATTTTGCCCACAATCCCTGACAACCTTATAAAAACTTTAAAAAGTATTTAGAAGAGCCCTAAATATATTTGCAAGATGCCTCCTGTCACGTAACTCAACACAGGTGATGTTAAGGGATTTTTCATTAAACATCTTGTCCCTAACTTGCATGAGAGCAAACCTGAAGTTTCAGAGTGCTTAATTTGTTTAAGAAGGTATTTATTTTAAGTCATGGGGATTTTCTTTAAAGAAATACCTGCTAGGCCTGCAAACTTCTGAACACAAAAGCACATGCTGGTCGTATCTTTTCTTCAATAAGACTGGTATCTGTGTTCACATCTCTTCCTTAACTACAGTAGTTCTGATCAGCGTTGGAGATGAGGGGGGAATTCTCCAATTGAAGGGGAAAGGAAAACTCTGTGGGAAAACCGAAGAGCCAGAGAGACAAACAGTGGTGTTGGGTGGATGGACAAACCACGGATGTGTTCTTGCAAATTAACTGGAAAGGATAGAAAAAGCAGACCATCACTAAACAGCTGTAAAAACCGTCTTACTGTAAGGGTTCCAAGATCCTCCTGGTGCACCTTGGAAATGCAAAAATCTCATAGCCCATTGTCCCAAGAGACAAGATAAATTGTCACAGAGACTCCATGTTCTTGAAAGACATTTGGACTGTTATATTCTGATGCTTTAATAGTATATCATAAATAGTTTTGTTTGTGGATGACAGTTTGGAAGAATGGGCTCTTTCGCCTTTGCCTCCTCTTCCTCGGATGCTCAGCGGACCAAAGAGGGAACATCTTCATCCTCGGCTTCACACCAGTTTCTCTTTCTAATGCAAAAAGATTTGATACTTTGTAAATCCTCTAAACAAAACTGATTGCAGACACATGAAGACGTATTTATTTTGCATGGACATTTGTTAAAAAGACAGCCAGTGGTGTGCTATATAATCAGACAGTCGAAATCTGTTTGTGAACCCGCCTTGGAACTTTATATGCACATTTCCTGCTGATAAAAGCACTAGAGTGACAGGCATGGACTTTACTTCAAACATTGCCAATCTAGTTCAAAGAGAGTACAAGCTTTTTTCTATCTATCAATCCTGAGAATTGAACTTCTGCTGTTCATGCCTAAGAGTCAGGGATATACCACTAATTCTGCAGCACGGCCATGTCGTGGAGAATCCATTAACTTAATTACTGTAGCAGTGCACACCAGGAGTCCACGAGACGCTGTGCTTGTGCAGATTTAAGAACTATTCTTTCGACAGCAGTGGCAGGAAGAATGCTGCACATCCATTTCTGATGTACCCATCGATACTGCGCATAATTCCTTTTTTGTAGCTCAAATCCCATATAGTTTGTTTAAATCAAAGCTAAAAGTTCAGAGTGCACTTCAGGCTGTCGTTGTGTGGGCTCTGTTAAAGAGCACGCTGTGTTTCTGCAACGGCTGGAGGGAGAGAAGAGTCGGCCTCCTGCTGTTCTGTGGGTGCGGGCCGACGAGGGGTTCTCCAGACACCGAGGTGACAGCGAAGAGCAGCGCTGGCGTGGAGGGCAGAGCGAGAGAACCTCACGGAGCTCAGGGTGATGCTAATCACACTTCCCTCGAGATGACTTCAGATAGTTCTGTAGTCCAAATTCAGACCTGCACACTCATCATACGGAATAGTTAACAAAATAAACTATTAATAAACATTAGGTTTTAAAGCTTCTGGCAGAGGGATTATCAAAAGCTCTAGAGGATAAGCAGATGGGTTTTTCTTCTTCTGCCATGACTTGAATCTTAATATTCCCTCCCTTTGTTTTCTGCAGTTGTCTTAAACTCGAAGAGGGAACATCGGGTGTAATTTGGATCATAATGCATGACAGTTTATCATGCTCTGCAAAAAAGCTTTGCATAATTGTTCCCCAAACACATGTACAGTATCTCCCCAAGTTGCATTAAGTCATGACAGATTTGTGCTGTTTGACACCCAGAGCCATCAGTGTTCTTTAGGGGTAAAAAGAACAAAACTGCGATATAAAATGGGAAATTTCGTCATCCTAATCAGAGCAATTTATGAATTATGGGTAATTATACTTTTGCTTATTTTGTCCACTCAACACTGAAATTGTTAATAAAGCTTTTCCTAGGTCAACGCCTCACTTTCCTTCCTACTTTTTTTCTTAATTGTAACGTGAACAATCCGTGCATTCATCTTCATTCAAGGCAGAAGGGAAGTTCAGTAGCTGCACATGTTCTGATTGCTCTGCTCCCTCCTACAGCAGGAAGACTGTATATCCCCCTGGATTCAGCAGCAGACCACACTATTATAAAGACGAAATGGCTCATGACAAACTTAGTCACGGCTTCTCACCTTGCCTGCCGATCACTTCGCTGTTATCTACTACTGACAGTATATGTCCAGCACGACCAGAGCCCAGCGACAGGCATCTTCCATCCTCTCGGGCTGAAGCCCTGCAGGCTTGACAGGTACCTTCCAGTCAGCAGCACACAGCTCGGCTGTTCTGACCCACTTCCCCGATTGTTCAGTGTGTAATGGGGATCGGGGGCTGCTGTGCCGCCACAAAGCCGTTTAAAAAGATGTTTAAACCACACATCCCGTTCTCCCCAGTGGGCTGGGCAGTTTTCGAATAAGTGCTGAAGGTTAAACCACCGACATGCGCTCTTCTTTCCTGGTTCTCCAACTGTTGCATTGTTGGCTTGTCCAATATTGGCTCAGCCCGCATGAAAGTAGCTTCCTACAGTGGGTCAGAGGACATAGATTGATTTTGTATATTCTGGAAATTATTTAGTATTCAGGTTTTACTTTACTTATCCTTTATTTCTTCTAAAAATAATGGTATTGGGCAAATATACCACAAATCCATATATAATTAGAAGACCAAAAACAATTATCATCACAACTCTTTGTAATTCTGAATATAAATCTTTTCAAAGGCGGAGAAATTACATGCATCAGACTGTAAAATGCGACAAATATTACCAGCAAAAGAAAAGCACCACACTTTAATGACTTTGATGAACCATAACAGTTCCACCTACAATGTTTCCTTATCAGATCTTCATAGGCAGAGCAAACACTGCCCTTTCTGAAGCTGTTCAGAGCTCGGTGTCTCATGTACTGTACTGTGGGAACCACCGCTGCCAGGATGAGGGGACTGAGATACGAATATAGGCACAGCACAAAGATATCTAGAAAACTAAACAGCTGGGAGACGCCTGGCTGCAGGCAGCTTCTTGCCAAATTATCACTATACAGCCTCTGACTACATGAGAGCTGTTGGTCAAACTCAGACTTAAAACAGTTTACAATGTGAACAGGGTTGTGTATTCAGGATTAATCTCCCTCTTTTCACAAAAAAACGGTCCTCTGTGACCTTGTACTCTTTCAGAAGAAAGTCAAGGGTTTAATGCGGTTCAGCCTTTTGCTAGCCTCAGTGATATGAGCAGGACAAAGCCAATAAAAATACTGCATCTCCAGTTCGTGACGCAGGTCACTGCGGTGCGTGGCTTACACCTTCATCCCAAAGGCCCCTGGACAGCAGCATGCAGGAAATAGCTGCACTCCCACAGAGATCACAAATGTGTTGTGCCATCAGAAAGCTTTACTACACCGAAGACGTGCCCTACTGTTTAATGTTGATTACATTAATGCACTTTGAAGTGCAAACCTTTTGTTAGCCCCTACCAAGGCCACCAAATGCAATTTCATATTCTAAACAATCGCACCACTGCAAACGTACACTGGCAGTAGACTGGAGAATGAAAGGAGGCAGAAATGTCTTTAAATACATCCAAGGCCTCCAAGATTGAAAGTTTGCCATTTTTGGCTCAGAACCGAGTACAGCAACACTGTCACGCCCCCACAGACTTGTCTTCATGGTTCGGTGCTCAGAGGCTCTGCATCTCTTTCATTTTTAATAGAGCAGCAGTCTTTCAGCCGTGATTGGGAGAGCAGTGCCAGAGCCATGTGGCCCAGCAGTCAAGGGCATTTCCCTGCCAGCTGCCACTGGGCACCGATTCCTGGCACTGCAAGGCCCCAGACAAACCCACACAGCCAGGCATGGTTGGAGCTGTGCTTTGCTCCAGTTTGCTTGCAAATACTCACAACCTCCGGGGAGCATTGCAACCGTTTTAATTAATTTTCGAAAAATGTGTTAAACCATCCAGCCTAATGAGCCTTGAAATTGTGGAGATCACCTTGTATTTATTTATTAGGTCTGACTTCAAAGAGAACTGGGTGTTATTGCACTGTATGGGGAAAATGACGAATGACTCCAAGAATTTCAAGGCATGGTCTCCTCTCAAACTGCTTCTCAGTATCTCCACACCGAATCAAGAAAGTGACAAAGTAACGGGGTTACTGGCTCCAGGCCCACCTGGAGAGGCTGAGGCTGGTCAGAGCTGGTCAGCATCAGCCACGTATTGATCCGTAATCGCTTTAGCAGCCTCCAGCTCCAGCACCTATCATGTATGGCAGTCAGGAGGAATCAGGCTAAACAGAGAGCACCGCTGGAAATACGCCTCCGAGAGACAGCAGCAGACAGCTGCCTTGAAGAAAAGAACGCCCCCCGCTGATGCATACTATCATTCAGAAGATCCTCCTGAGCTACATGTGCTTGCTGTAAGAAAAGATGCTGTACTCAGGTCCACTCACCTCAGCAGTGTGCACAAGCCAGGTCTGACAGAAGGACAAAAGTTTAGCAACATTTGTCTAAGCCGCCCTTCAGCAATGCGCAGTATAGTCTCCATCACCTCAGCACACTGTCCACTCTGAGCTGTCTCTACTGGCAATAACAGTGACCTTCACTTCATCACTTGAAAACCATTTGTCCCCCTGAAAGTATTTTTTTAATCAGGAATCAAAGCAATGGATACCATTTCTGTGCTGCAGGGTGAAAGCTGCATTCCTCGGTATCTGTCCATCTTCAGAGCAGGATGCTATAAGTTCATACCAGGAGCTGGCGGTGTTGGTTGTTAATGCCAGACCTGGGGACAGGTGGCGTTTCTGGTCACAGACACTGATCATTTAGTTGTGGGAGTGTGGGAGACTCGTCAGCCTGCTGTGGTTCTGAAACACGCTGCAGGCATGTTAGACCTCATGGCCTGCCTGTTTCTCAGTGCATGCGTGTACAGGATATCAGGAGTACAAGTGCAGGACAGCCCTGTCATTAACATCCCACAATCCAGCAAATGTGTTATTGTGTGCTGGCTGTCCCACAGTGCGTTCAACAACACACAGAACTGCCCTCAAGAAGTAAACCCAGCAAATTCCAAACACTAACACACAGCTGTTTAGCCTGGGCTGCAGATTCCAGTACTGAGGAAAGTTGCATTTCCTCAGCACAGTCCCATGTGTGGCAGCACAAAAGCACCATCTTTATAGAAAATAATGGCCATAGACTTTTAATGCAGCAGTCGCATCTCCCTGTTAAACAAAAAAATATGCTGGCTTCACGTACAGAACTCATGAAGGCGGGGAAACTGTTGCTCAACAGCACAGCTCAGTAAACTCCCAGGCTGTCGCTTGTCCTCTGAGGGCCATGAGTAGAAACCGAACAGCAGGCTGCTCTGCAAGGCGCAAACAAAAACTTCAGCTGAACAAAAACAAATACTTGAATAGGCTCCTGCATCTTGATTCTTCAGTGTAAAAAGCAGTGCAAGCAGTGTTTCTTCGACATTACTACCGCCTTTCATGAACTGGCCACTGACTGCAAGTGGTCTGCAGGAATCAATGCTCATACCCAGTGCACTTCAAAATACTGGGCCAGTGGTCTGGCTAGCACAAGACTTTGTCGTCTGTGCATAAAAAGAAGAGAGGAGTAATGTGCTGTCTATCTTGGATCACTGCCAAGCGGTGGTCCAATACTCGTGCATACGAGAGCGTTACAGCGTGCAAAGTCAGACCCCAGGAGTGCACTGCAGGCAAGAAGCTGGCAGTGTTGGCACAGGTAGACTGTGGCCACCTGCTCTGCACTGAACGTCACGCCGCCACCTGTAACTCCTTCTGGTTCACACTTTGCCTCAATGTGCAGGGCGTCAGTGTGGAACTGCCTGTGCTAGTGAGGTGGAAATTCCTCGGGGCCTCAATGAGACTGCAGCAGACCGCAGGCCAGCCATGTCTGCCTGCCCCACTCTAGGACTGCCATGGAAGACCTGGCTTTTCCCAGTAAAGTCAGGAGCCATTACCAAGGGCTCGTCGGCTCACACCTGGAGAAGAGACTGTTTCAATGCATCTTCTATACAAACCGCTTTGCAGTTTCCTGAGAGCAGCAGCAAGCCCTGCTCCTGTGAGGAAGGCTATAACTGCACATAGCAATAGCAACTAAATTCAAATCTAAAAAGCTTACTTCCCAATATGAGCAGGCATAAACAACAAGACCAACAGCCTGCATAACATTTATCTATCGAGCACATCCATCCTTTTTCCAACAGCTTTATCCAATACAGAGGCTCCAGCTCCTGGCAGGATTATCCCGGCAAACAACAGGAGCAAGGCGGGGATTCGCCCTGGATGGGACACCAGTCCATAACAGAGAACGGACAGAAACACACACACACTCATACCAAGGCCAGTTTTTCTCAGAAGCCCATTAATCCACCAGTATGACTTCAGACTATGGGAGGAAACAGGAGCACCTAGAGGAAACCTACATGAACACGGAAAGAACATACAAACTCCATGCACACAGCACCCCAGGAATCAAACCCAAGGCCCTCGATGTTGTTATGATAACCACTCCGCCATTGTGCCACCACCATCAATTATGTTTCCTCTACATTCTCTGAAGTATCCCGCTGTGAGAGTTTCTGTGTCTCCCCACAGTGGCAGAAAAACAGATGTTGCAACAGAAGTCAAGTAACTACGAACCCTCCAGCATTAAAAAAATAAGCAAATCAATAATTGCACAGAGTAGCTCAGGGCCACTATTTTAAGATTTTGCTCAGCTTCTGTTCTCCAGAGGACTTCGTTGATGCACTCCGAGTGCATTAACAATTTAAAAAGAGTTAAATTGTTAAAGTATTGGGACGGGGATCGTTCAAGCTGGAAATATCATTTAGAGCTCTTCAGCTCAGTGAAAGTAAAAGGGACAAGCTGAAGACAGCATAGAAAGGGAGTAAAAATTCAGAAAAAAGGACTTGCCGCACATTTCCCTAAGCCACTGAAAGCCTGAGTGATGTACATTTTACATCACATTACGCAACCTGAAGTTGGAAGATCGCTGGTTATGTTCACCATCCTTCCTCATGTCTGATCAGAGCCTCTGTATGATATGAACCCAGACCACAAGGGTTCATTTAATTGAGTTGCATAAATTAAACAAGCAGGCTAGTGTTTAGACTATTTGTTGAGGCTGAAGCATTTTTATTTAAAAAGTCAACGCTTTAAAATGACATTTCCTAAAGAAATTAAATTGAACATGACTATAACCAGGGGACTTCCTTTTTAAGCCCAGTTCCCCTCTCCTATTTATAAGCAGCCTTAGTTATCGCATCCAGATAGGAATACAGTCCTGAAAAAAAGGATATCACCAGAAAATAGGAAAAGACACAGATATGACATCACCCTCTTTCCACTATCATAACCTGCTGGTTTCCAAATGACCGTGAAAATGTCTCATTTGTTCCAGGCACCCTCCCCAGGAGACGATTTTCCATTCTCTTGATAAGTACAATATATCTTACCCTAACATGCACACAAAAAGTTTTCCTTCTTTTCTCAAGAAACGCACAACCCAATGCCCATACATGGTGCTTGTGTGAGTCTTGAGCCCACTGAGCGTTTCCTGGCCAAGACTGAAAATGGCCTGAGCACGACATTGCTTCCCACCTCAGCTCCGCACAGCCTGGAGAGCTGCCAGCGCTCCTGTCGTGCAGCCAAGCAGACACTGTTTAACGCTGTATATATAAGGCTTTTGTTGGCACTTTCGAGTGCTTGAGATCTACAGTATCCAACTCCAGGGGTCAAGGGGAGGATTTACGTATGACTTATGGGTGATCTATATCTGAAACAAATAGGCATTTGCCTTCTCTGCATTCTTGTCGGATTCCCATATCCTATTTTTATCATTGGCCTCGACTGTAACCCACAGGAAAATAACCAGGCTCCAAAGCGTTTAATGGCCACACAATTTATAATGGAAATATCCTGTTTATAATTCATAATTGGAATCAACTCTGTACCAGGTCTGAAACCAAAACGCCTGAGTGTCAGAAGCGCCCTCATTCAGATGTGCCACCTGAAATGTAACCAACTAAACCTCTGCAGAAAGACAAAACCTCATTCTGTGCGTGTCTGACAGTGTCACTCCCACCTGGATGTGTATCGGAAAACATTCAACTAGTAAAAGCTGTTCAGACAAACACAACAGCCAGCTGGGCCGAGAAGCTGTGGACAGTCCGTGTGCTGAAGTTGTCAGACACCGTCCTCTTGAAGTTGGGAAGGCTGGGTCAGACACTCCGGGGTGGCCAAAGAAACCTGCTAAATAAAACAAAGGTTGATTCCACTCTGAAAAGCAGAGCGAAAACAAATTCAGCCTTCTTCAGGTCTGAAGCATAAGAGGGGGCTGAAAATTCCGATGGCAATCCTCTGTAAGGGCTAACATTAAAAACTGGAACTGAGGCTGAATAAAGATTCAAAGAGAAGGCATTTTCCATTGATTCGGTAGTGAGTGCAGATGTCATGTGTATTTGTGACTGGACTCTGAAGTGGTATAAAGCTGTTCTATTTTAAGATGCTAATCCTAATTGAAGTTTCATTTATTTTTCTTCCAAGCAGACAGTTTCTCTGAGGACATATACACTCAAGAGGCTCAGCGTAGACAGACTTCTTGAAAATAAGGCTACATCAACCTACCTTAAAACTCTTCTCCCCAACGTCCTGTATCCCAATTCACTACTAAAACATTTCTAATTGCTTTGTTCTGACCTGTTTTCCGACTATATCCTTCTCATCCACAGATCTGTTTATTCAGTCGATAACTCCAGTGCAGTGGACTGCCCATGCAGTCAGGCCAGTGCTGGTCACTGGGGACTCTTGGGAAGGCCTACAGATTTTCACAGACACTCAACCCCATGTAAGGAAAAGCTGGCTTAGTAACCTTAAAGACCATCCCTGTAAGGCAGTAAATTATTGCTAGTAAATATTTACTGCCAATGAGACTCTTTGGAATATCTTTGCAAAACTAATTAGAGTGAAGATGACTCTTCGAAACAGCATGAAGAAATTCCTCCTTTGAAGGCAGGAGGGTTTCCATACAGATTTGCAAAAAAATTGAGGCCCATTTGATAGAAGATAAATGGTCCCCGTAGTTTTAGAGTTTGGAGGATTAGTTTGTTGAAAGAAACATGTTCCACACTCTTATCAACTGTGCATCATTAGCAAAAGGTAAATGCATGAAAACCCATTTCTTGTCACCAGAACTGTGAGTCCCACTGTCCTTCTCAGTCACCAGGGGCTGTAACTCACAGGGATCCACCCCGCCCCCTTCATGTTCCTCTTCAAGCACAAGGACTGCGCCCAAGTGAAGGTGTTGAGCATATTATCCAACTCCCCACTGCTTTTTTCTGACAGGACAACATGGTACATGAAAAAGAAAGCCATTCCAAACCTTTCGATTTTCTGGAAGCTATTAAAAGGTACCAATTAATTGAAATGTACTGTTCGAACAAGCATCCATTTCCAACTGCGAGCACAGGGCAGACGGGGGATGACGTTAAACTTTCTGAACGTCACCTGCAGCCTCGCATTCCAGTCAACTGGATGCAGTCTGGCCTCACATCTCAGGATTAGATTTAATTTACTTGAGCTGTCTCTCCCGTGAAGCTGGGGAGCTTTTACAGACAGCCTCCGCAACAGTGACCTTTCTCACTGTTCCCAGCTGCACACTGTGCATGAGAACTTTAAGGAAGATGGCTTAAAGAACAGAGGTAGCTACAGTAGTACTGGAGGAGAGGCATTGGGGCTTCTGGCTGGCATCACAGGGCGCCGAGGAACAGGGCTTGTTGTGCAGGAACGTGTGAGAGAAGGCCTCCAACAGGAAACTCCTAGACTGGTGTAGACACTATCCTGCAGTCCAGGCAGGGGCGCTGTGCTTGAACCCCAGTAGGAGCAGTGCTTCAGCACGGGGCTGCATTAAATACAGGAGGTGCGAAACTTACCATGGGTTTTCCTGCGACAGCTACGAGAAATGCCATCATTAGAGCTGAAAGCTACAAATCAAATTGAAAAAAAAGTGAGATGGCAGTTCATAATGTGTTCATTCCTGATACGAATTTTTTGCCTAAAAAAATCAAATAGCAGATTAACCGATCAGCTTTACAAAAAAATTTTAAATGCTCAAACACTGAAGTTGGAATCATACGGAGCAATGGGAATGCTTATTTTAAAAGCTGGCTTAAAATAGATGCAGGAAGCAGAGTTTATTTCTTTTAATGAAACAGCTCTAAACAAACATATTGCAATGAATGTCGGTCACAGGCACTGTGGGGCTCAGGCATCACAGGGGCTGAGGCTGAAGAGAGGACATTGCGATTTGATTTCTGCTTCCATTACTGATTAAATTAGTCCGCGAGCTTCAGCTCACTCTCTCGTGGGTTGTTTTCCACTTGAGAAAGCCATCACGTAAATTGGCGTAATGAGTCTGCCTGGAAAACAGTCCTGGAAATTGCAGGAAAGACCTTCCTTAAGGCTGTGTTCACCCTCATTCCCCGGTTTGGAAATAATCAGATACCATACAAAGCTACTGCAGACGCCACAAGTCTTGCTCCATCTCCAAACTTCAAGGATGAAGGAAAAAAAACCTCCACAGAAGGACACTTGGGGAGAAAGAGTCCCCAAAGGGATAAAAGGCTTTACGTTTACAGCTCCTTCCTTCCATAGTTCATCATGGACTTGGTACATATCAGTTCAGAATCCCTCCAGGAACGGTCCAGGCAGGTATTTCTCACCCTCCTGTCTCACACTGGCAGGGCACAGCACAAGCATAGAGATGTCACAGAGAGGCAAGATCCGCACTGCACAGCTCTTAGCTCGTTTCCAAAGTTACAGACTTTGCCCTGGGTCTCTTCACTTGTTCCATACAAACAGATAGAAATATACTAAAGACCTCAGACTGTCGTTAAAGGAAAAGGTGCTGTAAATGGCCTTAGAAACCTCTGCAGAACTGGACCAGTATTATCTTTACTGTTGATGAAAAAAAACGACATTTATGTAACAATGTGATGAAGCTACAATGTGTGAGCTGACTAATCTTACATAATACAGAAATGTATGAATATATATAACAAATATATCTTTAGATGTCTTTTATTCCTAAGGCATTTTCCATCAAAGACAGCTTTCTGTCTTAAACAGTGGAAATGCCTACTGAGACAATGCACGACAGATAAAACATGGAGCAGACTCTGGTGCCCTTCGTCTTTAATGTTCCTTCCCACAGAAGAATGGTTCATATATTTCTGCTGCTCTTGTAGAAAGCACCACTTCACAGTAACTTGGAGATCATGGTGATAAGACCATCCTTTTTATCCTGCATATGCTTAATCCACTGAGTCCACTGAAAGTAAAAGGCATATTTCTTACTCCAACAGACAGATGGACAGAGCGGTTAGCATTTCACCCAGGAAAAGGGTCAATATCAAGCAAACAACTGCAGTTTGCTGTATCTCCTTCCTGCTGTGATAGTTTGGGGTGGGTCCTGTGACTGGGGGAAAGGCATTTTTTTCCATGAGCTAGTAAAACAAAACAAGAACAATACAACACCCAAGGGGAGCAGCATTAGGCAGTGCCAGACAGAGGTTATGAAGGACTGATAAGGTTCTGACCGCCTTAGCTGCATTACTGCATCTCCAGCATCATGGATCAGAGCAATCGAAAGCCACATACAAACGATATCATGACAGGGAAGCTTGCAGTGATGTTGCAGGAGGGAGAACAGAGGTTTCCAATGCAGCCCCAGCAACGTTTTGGCTGCAGTGAGACCAGAAAACTAAACCTATTTCTGCTGTTGCAGTAGGGTAAGATTTCAGTCATAATTTAGGAGAAGCACCATGGGAATTTGAACCTCATTTAGAATGGTGGACAAAGAAGAAAATTTTCCAAAACGGGTATGAAAATGGATCCTGGATAAAGCACAGAGACACAACAGAGGACTAAGTTCTTATAATGCAATCTAGAAGGGTCACGTGCACTCTGTACAACACTCAATGGGTGGGATTTATATGGTCTCAGATGTTGTTCCAGGACATTTCTTGTAAGTAAAAAACCGAAGAGGAGCCAGGAACATATAGAGGTGTCAGGACACACTCACTGAGGTCAACATGTCTCCCATGACTTATGCCATCCATTAGCTTAATAAGTGCAATTTACTTTTAAACTTAAATGATACTCTACAAGAAAAAGAAAGTAAAATTTGTACCAGAAATGGATGCAATTCTATTGATTGTACAACTCTATTCTATGAACGTTGTGTTCAATAACTACTTTAGTTGTTTTCACAGCCCATGAATGCTGGTGTGAATATATATGAATCCTGCTTGAAGTGAAAGATTTTCAATAAATCAACATATTAAAACCACAAATGTTGCTCCAAATATAAAGCATATTTTGCTCAATGTCTTCAAGCATAAAAATGAAGTAGATTAGCAATTTTGTTTTTGCCTGGATTTGACTGAACCCACAAAATAATCCACTAATCTCAAAATGTATTGAAAAGAAGCTCCAAGCTGCTTGGCCAGTGATATCTTGCCAGCATGGCCACAGGTTTAGAGGATTTTCTGATTAACTTTGTGATCGGTTGTTGTGGTTGCCATTCACATGTTTATTTTACATAGCTGAATTATTTCATAGCAGCAGAACAACCCTGCCATGTTGAGAGTTTAAGCCTCATTTAACCTTGGCACAGTGTTATTAAAAAGGATGGTTTCACAGATTTCTGCCATCCTGTTGCACAGCACGGTCTTGAGGGGTTACACAACGGACCTGAATTCCATGACATGTCAAATTATCCAGGACAGAAACAAACATTTCTGCAAAATCCACTGAATATTTGTAGGGTGGCGGGGTGGTTGGGAGTGCTTTTAATCTCTCAAACCTAAAACTAATCTAGAAATATTTATCCCATTCTCAGGTTAAACTTGTGGCTTAGTGCGAGGACAGATGTATGTAGTAAGATCTCCCTGTTCTTCATCTGGAGATTATAAGATGCTTCATTGCCTTGTAATTTGACCTCCTTTCTCTCTTCTTTAGATGTAATGGCTGTCGATCCTCACCTCTAACCTCTGAAAAACATCCAAAACCAATAATGAAGCTGAAAAGCCCCTGCTATAGGGAAGCACTGGTATTACATGGCTTTGGTCAAGTTTGACTTGTCTGTCAACTCAGAATAGTGTATTTTGAGTAAATGCAGACTTGATTTGGCTGATGTTTTAAATAAGGCTCAGGCGTATTGGTATATTAGACAAGATCCCATACTAACAATGTTCCTTTGAAGCACAATCTAAGACTGTAACGGTTTTCTTTAAACATTCAAATTGGTGGAAAAGCCCTACAAACGTCTACCGACTTAGATAAGCATCTATTTTCTTCTTGAAAATGACTTAGTTGTGTTTTTCCATGCTGTTATAACATCAGAGGTCGTTCTCTGGGGAATCTGTTTTTGCTTGGTGCTTTCTGTCTTGCATCTTCCAGAGTGCATGAGGGGCAGGAAGCCCTTCCATAGCCTTAGCCCAGGGCAACAGCAGCGCATGAAGACATCAGTACCACGGCAGGAGGGGGAGACAGGAAAAACTACAACAGATATCGTGGTGGCAGCTGTGCATAGTGCAGGAATCAGTCTGAAAGTGCTCTGTCCCAACGGACAACAAACCAGGAGCTTATTCACGAGCTGCAACATCTGCATTTCTGTCAACGGTTTTTGTTATAAGGAAAGCAAGATGCTTCTCTAGTCAGAAATGGTTGAGTTTTTATAACCACAGTTCAGTGTGGGAAATTTTCATTAAGGTTAAACAGCATCCATTTATGTGTTACTATGATTCCATTCCTTTGTAATAAAATGATTTTACATGGGTAAATAAATTGCAGTGAATCTACATCACCTTCATACAGCACGTTATAGTTTAGTACTAATATCAGAATTACCACCAACACCATTATACTATTTATCCAGGACTTCTAAAATTATTATACCCTCTTATTCAGGGTTTTTAAACCAAGCGTTACTGTATACTGTAAGAAAGCAATCACACCCAAAAAATAGTCCATATGAAAAACAATAGTCCAGGTTTTCCCCAGCTGTTTCACCTCTGAAAATGCAAGTGAAGAGTCAGCCACACAGCAGCACTTTACAAGCAAATACCACACACACCTGGCACAGCTGTCTGGCAGAGGGAAATTTGATACTATCTGTGCACCGGCAGGTCTTCTGGAGAGCTCAGCTTCACACAGAGCAAAATCCTGCTGTCTTCTACCTGTGCAGAACTGAGATCCAGTCTGCCTCAGAAGGCATCATGGACACATACCATTCTACTGGTGGCTTTTGTTGGGTAATTCACCTAAACATTCACCTGGTACTTTAATGAGTACCTATTACATCCACAATCTACACAAGTAGATTTGTATAAATTAAACCATTAAGAAAATGCCATATTGGCCTGTGCTTTCACAGAGAAAACCACTGAACTCCCACAGCTCAAAAGCGCTCTGCAATGCATCACAATCAGAGAACACAAAAGTCATCATTGTGCCTTAACCACTTGTAAACCAGAAGCTGGAAAGTATTTTCTCCAATTGAATAAAGATCCCCTTTTAGTATAGGGGTTGCAAAACTACAGTTTAGAAATGAATAACAATGAAGCCACTAATACACCTATAAAGATATCCACCTGTAAGGAACCCGAGAGTAGACTTAGGGCTCGGGCTGCTTTACACTTGATTGAAATGGCAGCTTCACCAAACTACAATTCTTATGATTCTCTGTTCCAAGATTAATTCACTCACAGTTGCTATGAGGAGGGCTTTCAGAGAGCTGTCATTCTCACCCAGTCTGCCGCCTCGGTCTAGAATCACACTTTCGAGAAAAAGACTGTTGTACTCTATTTCAGAAAGAGCATTCTTAAGCCACCTTAATACACACTACCAAGGAAACATGAGGTGCTTCATTTATGAATAAAAGTTTGTAGGAGATGTTTACTGAACATTTAAACTGTTGGGCCTGATTGTTTTCTGTAAGAGCATTACAATCAGCTTGGGTGTTTTCTCAATTGACAGTGCAACAGCAAGATCTAATTTCTACCTCTTAGAAAAGCTGCATTAGCTGTCCCAGTTTGTTCTTCATGGAACACAGATTGCGTGATCCCTTCTTAACACGCTTACAGCACGAAGTGCCTCCGACATGGCGCAGCGCTGAAATGATGCTACACGAACAGGTCAGGCCCTTGTCAGTGCCCTTGGCAACACCTGGCTGCCTGCTGGAGTAACGCACGCATCCGTCTGGGCTCACACAGAGCAGCCTCATCAGCCGAGGGTGTGGTACCACAGAGAGGGACGCACTCAGGAGCCTGTTTATCATCAGTTCAAGACCAGCAGTCGACTAGACCACCAGTGGGCTGTCCTGCAGTCTCTGGCTGTGGAATACACCTTCTCTCCCATCCAGACTAGCGGATAACCAGAAATGGTTAAGTTTTCTGCAACCTTTATTCCATTATCTGTCTCAGGGATCTTCCCTGTAAAGAACTGGAGAATTTGCATGAATATCTAATATCCATTGGCACCATCTACAGTATCACATCAGAGAGAGAATATTGCACAGAGAACAGAAACTCTGCCTCAGGATTTTCTCATCTTAAACCACCCAACTGCCTAGGAAGGTTTTACACGCAGAGATCAAGATTTGGGACCCACATCAGCAGAACATTAAAGTATGACAGTTATGAAGAAATATTTTATGCAATTCTGCAGACAAATATGCCACAGTGATAAAGGGGATTGGATGCATTTTTAATTTTAACAACTCTTAGACGGCAAGGCACCTACTAAGTGCTCAGTCCCCATCTGCTAGTAACACTGCAGCCGCAGAAACACGAAAACGGCTTCTACAGAAATCAGTACTGAATTAATTACTGTGGTAATACCTGAAGCGCAAACGATATCTGTAACAGTCCCACTACTGTTAACAAATAGGTTATCATTCATAAATTATATTATAATAAACTTGAATGTGAAATGATTCGCTATACTGAATGCAGTTTCGGCTCATTTACATTTGTTGCATATTTACCAGAGACAAAATGCTTAACTACTGTATAAAGGCAGAGGGTATTTCTTCAAAACCAGACTCAAGCTTTAAGCAAATGACACGCATCTTTTCAATGGATTACATTAAGACTCATAACCGAGCCTCTACCACAATCCACGAAACACACGGATTTCGTGGAATGTCGATAAGCTGTTTTACATTACACTTAAATCTTTTCAACATTTTCTGTGGTCAATTACATCGAGGTAAGGTTTTCGCATTAATTAACATCGCGATTGTGCGATGTTATGAGCTGTCCGTTAAGGTGATGTAAGACGGACCGGAGGCGAGCCGGACTACCTGCGGTGCTCTGAGCATCCGACAGGGACAGCACCCGGCGCGCTCGAGTCAGGGCTGTTTCCAAATAGGACCCCAAAGTCACCAAAACTTCCACAAGTCGGAGATCGCAGCTCCACACATTCAAGTAGAGATTTAAAACAGCATTCTCGGCCAATGTAGACATCTAAATTTAACGTCGAAGCACACAAAGTTTATTATGGCTTATTTTCTCTATGTTCACCTCATAATGAGAATTGTTCAGGCTTTTGCGGCGTCTAAAAATATCGGGGTTGTGCCAGTGTGTTGTTAAAAAAAGGCAAAGCAAGCACTTACCTCACTCATGGTGTTAACGCGTGTAATCTTTGAGTGGGCTCGGAGCTTTCCCGGCGCTAGATACTGCCGATCAGAAATTACCAGTCTTCTTTCTCATAGTGGCTGGCCACCTACGGCAACCCTTTTTAAAGTATAGAGCCCAACTCCTCAATGTCATCACGCCTCCGCAGAGCCAATAGGAGTACCATCTGCTACTCTGATCACCCTCCTCATCCTGAAGCCGCCACCCAGAGCCGTGAAATATTCATAGGCTCGTGTAAACCAATTTGAATGATTGGAGTGCGGCTGTACGCGTCCACCTTCAGTACAGTTGTGAAGCCGACCAGTGAAGCGGTCAGGTATTCCTGTGAGGAGACCGTGCAAGTTTTCTTTTATTTCAGGGTATCTAGCTGGCTGAGAATCGAGAGACGGTGCACGAAAGGGGTACCTCCTTCCCCCAAAGTGCTCTTATCGTTTTGTACTGTAGCTAGAGGGTTCTGGGTTCAAATCCTGCGCGGGACGCTGCTTTTATACAAGGTGGTTTGATAAACAGACTTTTGTAAATTCCCTGCTGTGTAAATCGGTATATGACTAAAAGTGCTCCATTTTTAAAGTTAATTCTCAGTCCACGATTCCCTTTATACCGAGATCTTTCCCATTGCTATACTCTACATACTGGTCCCCTTTGTGTTACATTTTAATGTTTTATGTGTTTTCCCTTTCACTCGGTAAGTGGGGTAGGCGAGTTTCTATGGGCTAATGAAATTGCGTTTTCTTGTCCTTGCAGATATACAGCCCAGGGAGCGCGCGTGGCGTGGAAAGTGCAGAAGTCCCACGCTACCAGGCGGTGGCTGCCAGTCCCCGCTTCGGGAAACACTCAATCACCGTCGTGATGACTTCCACGGATCGCAAAAGTTCCTGTAGTGTTTGTTCGCTAGTCAGAGAAGAGGGTTGGTTTTATTTACCGGAGCTGCAGGACGGTTAATTTTCCTTTAGTGGAGATGAAAGAAGTAGCAGGCGTACCACACATCACAAAGCTCTTGCAATAAGACTGAAGCGTTTCGTGTATTAGTCCCTGGGTTAATGTTCCTCTGTGCGTATTGCTGTTCTGTTTTATTGTTAGAATCTGTAACAGTACGTTCACTTGTTAAACCTTCTGTTGAAAACAGTTAAATACCATTAAGTGAGAAGGCTCGGTACATCAATTTCAGTGGCTTTGTGTCATGTGAGTCTCCAGACGAGACTGACACTACGGTTACAAATAAGAAGAATACGATCCACAGTAAATAGTCTACCTTGTTTTAATTTAAAAAATAAAGTAGCTTAATATTTCAAATATTTCATCCTTCTTGAACAGGAATGAGTAGTTTGTTCCACAGTGAAGATCTGTTTTGAATTTCACAAGTCGACATCCTTTTAATCTTGTTCAGAATTCTTCACGAGAGACTCAAGGGCGTGGATGTGTCCAAAACACCAGATTTGCCCTTCTGCTCGAGATATGATGAAAATTCATTTTGCATGTGTTTCAAAGTCCTTTCCTTTTCATAAGCAAACATGATGAACTGGACTCTCTAGGAGAGACGTACAGTATCACTGCATTTCCAGTGAATGGTGCATAATCCTAGTGATTGGGGATTTGCAGAAGCATTGTGCTGCACAAGACTCATTTTCTAGACTGCATTACGCAGAACCGTGGGCAGAGCATCAGTATTCCCCCAGAAGCAGCAGATCTGTCTCCAGGCATGGTAGACAGAGTGGGAGAAACAAAAAGATAATGATTGATTCTCCATCTAGGTGTGCATAGGACCACTGAATTTACAGCATTCTGCTTTTAAGGGGAATGGTCAGCAGAAAAAAAGCTTTTTAAACCACCTTTGAAGTCACAGTTGAATGGATTTGTGCAAGCACACACGTAGACACACATGTCATTTGTTCTCAGTGCATCTCAGGAGATGTGGGATCAAGTACCAGTTAAATTATGAGCCTGAGATGTCAAGAAGAACAATTTCAGACTCAAACTGGCTGTTTTGGGGGTTTTCCATGGAAACAACATCACTTGCTTTAACGTGGAACATGTTAACATTACATCAAGCCACACTTGTGTTTGCTACTAACCTTGGATAGACTCAGGGTCCCTGCATGTAAAAATGGTTCATGCTGATGCACATTAGTCTATGAACACTCAAGCATACATTTCCTCACTAAGTTTTTAATGTTAGTCCTGTTTAATTATTGAAAGGCAGGTATGATGTGATGTGTAGGTAGTGGATTGTATAACAGTGAAGTCCACTATAATTGTTTGCCAGAAAGTAGAATGATTTCTTAATTTGCATTGCCTATATATATATATTGCCTATATATGTCTATATATTAAAAACAACAACTTTTGGTTTGGCTAATGCTAAAGCAGGCTCTGCACAATAACTCGCTGTCTCAGGCTGCAAACAATTAGACCTTTCAAAGGAGGCTTTGTATTTTTGTCACATCTTGAGGATTATCCTGTTCATGAGCAGAACTGCTTTTCTGATAGTGATTGGAGCTCTATGATGCCTTTTGGGCCTTTAGATCTTAGATTTGTCTCAAAACCGTGTCAAGTGCTTACTGAAATATGTAGGATCTTTCCCAGGTCTGTGTGCCTTTCTGATTTCCAAGGAAAATGTTTTCATGTTTCTAACAGGACTGAGAAGAGTATCCTTGCAGAAAAGAAAAAATGCTCGGAGATGCAGGAGCTGTGTCAGCACTGTGCTGAGACTGGGGGGTATTATTAAGATGTCCATTTGCATGCACATTTAGTGAACGGGCTGCTGATTTTTATGATCCAAGTGTGTGTGCTATTAAAAGAAAGGAACAAACTTTCTGTTTGTTCTGCGGAAATGCAGTACCAGCACAGTGAAATCTACACAGGTACTATCTCCACACTGTAGTCACACTGAGATCTGTGTAGGTACAGTACTATCTCCACACTGTAGTCACACTGAGATCTGTGTAGGTACTATCTCCACACTGTAGTCACACTGAGATCTGTGTAGGTACTAACTGCACACTGTAGTCACACTGAGATCTGTGTAGGTACTATCTGCACACTGTAGTCACACTGAGATCTGTGTAGGTACTATCTGCACACTGTAGTCACACTGAGATCTGTGTAGGTACAGTACTATCTGCACACTGTAGTCACACTGAGATCTGTGTAGGTACTATCTGCACACTGCAGTCACACTGAGATCTGTGTAGGTACAGTACTATCTCCACACTGCAGTCACACTGAGATCTGTGTAGGTACAGTACTATCTCCACACTGCAGTCACACTGAGATCTGTGTAGGTACTATCTGCACACTGCAGTCACACTGAGATCTGTGTAGGTACAGTACTATCTCCACACTGCAGTCACACTGAGATCTGTGTAGGTACAGTACTATCTCCACACTGTAGTCACACTGAGATCTGTGTAGGTACTAACTGCACACTGTAGTCACACTGAGATCTGTGTAGGTACTAACTGCACACTGTAGTCACACTGAGATCTGTGTAGGTACTATCTGCACACTGTAGTCACACTGAGATCTGTGTAGGTACTATCTGCACACTGTAGTCACACTGAGATCTGTGTAGGTACTATCTGCACACTGTAGTCACACTGAGATCTGTGTAGGTACAGTACTATCTGCACACTGTAGTCACACTGAGATCTGTGTAGGTACTATCTGCACACTGCAGTCACACTGAGATCTGTGTAGGTACAGTACTATCTCCACACTGCAGTCACACTGAGATCTGTGTAGGTACAGTACTATCTCCACACTGCAGTCACACTGAGATCTGTGTAGGTACAGTACTATCTCCACACTGCAGTCACACTGAGATCTGTGTAGGTACTATCTGCACACTGCAGTCACACTGAGATCTGTGTAGGTACAGTACTATCTCCACACTGCAGTCACACTGAGATCTGTGTAGGTACAGTACTATCTCCACACTGTAGTCACACTGAGATCTGTGTAGGTACTAACTGCACACTGTAGTCACACTGAGATCTGTGTAGGTACTAACTGCACACTGTAGTCACACTGAGATCTGTGTAGGTACTATCTGCACACTGTAGTCACACTGAGATCTGTGTAGGTACTATCTGCACACTGTAGTCACACTGAGATCTGTGTAGGTACTATCTGCACACTGTAGTCACACTGAGATCTGTGTAGGTACAGTACTATCTGCACACTGTAGTCACACTGAGATCTGTGTAGGTACTATCTGCACACTGCAGTCACACTGAGATCTGTGTAGGTACAGTACTATCTCCACACTGCAGTCACACTGAGATCTGTGTAGGTACAGTACTATCTCCACACTGCAGTCACACTGAGATCTGTGTAGGTACTATCTGCACACTGCAGTCACACTGAGATCTGTGTAGGTACAGTACTATCTCCACACTGCAGTCACACTGAGATCTGTGTAGGTACAGTACTATCTCCACACTGTAGTCACACTGAGATCTGTGTAGGTACTAACTGCACACTGTAGTCACACTGAGATCTGTGTAGGTACTAACTGCACACTGTAGTCACACTGAGATCTGTGTAGGTACTATCTGCACACTGTAGTCACACTGAGATCTGTGTAGGTACTAACTGCACACTGTAGTCACAATGAGATCTGTGTAGGTACTATCTGCACACTGCAGTCACACTGAGATCTGTGTAGGTACTATCTGCACACTGCAGTCACACTGAGATCTGTGTAGGTACAGTACTATCTCCACACTGCAGTCACACTGAGATCTGTGTAGGTACAGTACTATCTCCACACTGTAGTCACACTGAGATCTGTGTAGGTACTAACTGCACACTGTAGTCACACTGAGATCTGTGTAGGTACTAACTGCACACTGTAGTCACACTGAGATCTGTGTAGGTACTATCTGCACACTGCAGTCGCACCGAGATCTGCGCAGGTAGAACCTTTCCCTGTGGTCACTTTCATTTAGTCCTGTGATCCCAGGGGCTGACCGACACCATCCACCTGCGCATGATATGAACATTATTGGTTAGCTCTGTGTTTCAATCTTGATTTTGCAATCATCATATTGAATGAATCATATTCCTTCAAATTAGTCTATTATTTTCTCATTATAATTTCTTCAATGGTAATGGTAAAAGCAAATTGAAATAATCAAGGGTATTTTCTTTAACTTAACATCTCCAAAATTGTGGTAAACAAAAATGTGTTCAACATTTGAACACCCTAAAAGCAAAGTTCTTATTGGTTTATACTAGTCAGTGCACTGATGTATTTTGGTCGCAACAGTTAAATATTCATGCACTTTTAATAATTAAAACAAACAGCTCTGGTGTTATTCCATCCTTGAACATGGATGGAGATGTGAAAGAGAATTTCATTTTGATCGAGACTCATGTATGTTGAGTGGAAAAGCCCAGCAGGCTGAAAATACTAAATGTGAAGGTTTACAGGCACCTGTGTCACTCCAGTTTATAGGGTCCCACGGTGACACAGGAGTAAGTATATTTAACCTTGTAAATGTATCCGAAAACTCTCATAAGATGTCAGGAACCCTTTAGGTCTGAGTAGATCAATAGCACTTGTGACTAATTATTTATAGTGACGGACTTAAGAAGTCTTAGAGCCCATAAAGAAAATCAAGGTTTATCTGGAAAAGCTAGCCTTTCTGGACTTCTTTATTTAATCGCATTTGAATGGGCTACTACAAATAATTGATTTCTTTCAAAACATTTTAAGGATGTGATGATTTCTAAAGTGCTACTGAATTTTCTCAGTCTGTGCCTTGTCTGACACAGTCCTGGGTAATGAGAGTTCATAGTGAAGCTATGAATCAGCCCTGGGCTGAAAACAGAGTGTAAGTGAGAATAGAGTGAAGTGAAAACTGACTGAGGGGTCTGCAAACAGGACAATAGTAGTTCAAGTAGAGAGCTGCGTCGGCAAGTAAACAAGTAAAGGTTTGTTCCTGCTGAAAAGAGAAGAAAAAAACACACAAAGTTTTGGCCGTGGAGCCTTCTTCGGGTGTGACAATAGGACAATAGTTTCAAAACATCTGGGCACAGTAAAGTGTTTTGCCCGGAAAAGACATTTAAAGAGTTTTGAAATCATGCATCCTTAGTGAATCTGAGAGCTCAGGTGACTTAACTTTATCAGGACAGGTCCAGCTTTGTATATGTGGGAAAAGGCAGGCATCTGTGACCAAAGCTGCTCTCCAGGGAAGCCAAGACGTTGGCTGACACGTCGCCTCCTGGCGCTGCTCTGCTGAGGCTGGGGGCAGGCTGCACCCAAAGGCCTCCAGGTCAGGACGGTGTGCTTCAGGACAATGACTTCAGTCCTGAGCCATCTTGAGACAGCGGCAATGCCATGAATAGATCATCTTCTAAAACAGAAAGAGCGTTCTAATCCTGTCAGGCAGACATAGCTGTTGAATATTTCTTTGTTGAATACATAAACATGACACACAAAATTAGAACCTGTCCACACAGCACCCTTGCTTTGTTACTTTACTGTGTCGTTATGTAGAACAGACTCCTGTACAGAACACACCACACTTCAGCTGGATCAAAAAGGTGAGAATAACCTCTCCAAAGACTCTGATGAAAAGAACCCTCCAATAAACCTTTCCAAAAATAAAGACATTAAGAAATTTGCATCTATGAAACAAAAAAAACAAAACAACTTATTCATCTTAGAGTCTGGATTCAATTTATCTTGCTCCTGCTTGTTCTAGATCAATACCAATTGTATTAGAAGTGGAGCTGTGCCAAGCCTATCTGCAGTGTCAGCTGTTGTACATATAGATCAAGACCAGGGAATATTGACATGAGTAATGCATTCTCTCGTGCAGTGTGCCCAGCAGCTGTCTGGCACTCCGCTGGTTCTGCCACGAAGAACCGAGAGCATTGGAGGGACCTGTTAGTGCAAGGATGTCTGCTTGGATTGGCTTCACACATCAGCTGTTATAATGGTTTGGTATGTTGGAATATACAGCACTGTATGTGTGTTGCATTTCAAGCATTGCTTGACAGCTGCATGAAGATGCACATGTAACGTCTGTTCGTCTGTGAATACAGTATCTGACTGGGGACTGCACAAATTAGGGAAGGTAAACTTCTTTGCAGGTAAAGAGTGCCGTGGACCAGCAACAGGGAACACTCAGATATTCCTGCAGATATTCCTGCTGTTGGATCGGGACAGGGGGTTTGCCTTTATTATGCTACATTCTAAGGTTCAGACATTCAAGGTAATAGAGGTAATTGCATTTTGATTCCTATAATTGAATACTTCAAAACAAACTAGCACTGAATTCCAAGGGTCAATGGCATGCCGAATCTCCTGTCTTCCAGAATCATACATTCCTTACATCTTTCCCTCTTTGGAGAAATAAGGGGATTCACACTCCAGTGTATTGTATTAATGAGGATGGTCTTTGCCCGTTTCAGGACTTGCAATCTCAAAACGAGCTCCCTGGCCAGGTAACCTATCCGTACTCGTGTGGGCCTCCTCTGTGTCTTCCTGTTAAAGACTTCATGCTAAAATGGCCTCCTCTTGTCTGCAGCTGTTCTTATGCTGTTATGTTTTTATGTTTCAGGAACTTATGTTCCGATGTCAGGTTTGTATCTCCTTCTGTTCTCATTTTCACCTGTTCTTACATGTTCTTATATCCATATATGTTCTTGTGTTCCTATGTTCTATTGTGAGTATGCCTGTGCGACCTGCACATATATATATATATATGTTCTTCAGTTTTTATATTCTTGTGTTCTTATGTTCAGCTGTCTGCTGTTTTTAGGGGTGCTTTGTTCTGGAGAGTACAGCAGCTAACACTGCGGCGGGCATGTGGGGACCCGTTGGGTCTGTTTTTTGAAGACTTTAAAATGAATAATAAAGCTGGCTTACAGAAAGAAGCAAGCTGTGGGCCTCACAGCGCAGAGATAAAGCTATAGAAATCTGGAAGCCATCTCTTAAGCCCTAGCAATTTCAAGTCTAAAGCCTTCTTTTCAATAACCTAAAATACACAGTAGAACATAATGACACAAAAAATGGGGAAAACATGGAAATGTGGTTATTTTCCTCTGAACTTTCCTCTGGTATTACACTCCTGTCGGCTTTCATTTGTGGCTTCCAAAATAGAACCTGTTCTACAGTGTTAGAGGGGAAACACAAGCTCATGAAATTTTACAGTATACAGAGTTTTACAGTATTCCTGCAAAATAAATATGATATTAGTTATGTGTTTAATTTATTTTGTACTGATTCCTAAATAATGTCAATGTAACTGCCATAATGCAATCAATTCTGGAGGATATAATATTCATATTAGAGCTTCCCTGGTCTTTGTTTTCCTTTCTTGCCTGTTCCTTCCATCAGCTGTCATGTTTACAAGGTTATGGATTGACTAGGAATACCAGAGAACTGAACCTTTTATTATCCCTTTGTAGATAGATAGATAATACTTTATTAATCCCGTAGGGAAATTGATTGTAAAAGCCCAGGCAAGAAGCACAGACAGGAGAAGTGCCTCGGCTACTGCAGCTTCCCTGCGCTCCGCGGCCCCAGTGCACATCGGAACCATTGAAGAGTCTTCAGCTGGACAGGCTTGCCCCCGTCAGCGCTGGGAGATCAAGAGAACAGGGCTCGATGCTTAATTATTGCACAGTCAGAGGACCTTGAGCTCCGGAGAGTAACCAATTACATTACCGAAGACTGTTTGTGAAGATTACTTCAAGCTGCGTTTTTTTATGAGCTGTGGATTTGCTGAGGACAGCAAAGACGCCAGCAGGACTTTAAAAGGATCAAGGCGCTGGGTGGCGACATTACTGATGGCCTATCAATAGCCATTAGCAGAGCCCTATTAATTATTTTGCACTCCCTTCAATCCTAATAATTATCTGTACTATAAAGATATATTTACCCAGAACAGTCAGGATTAGATGGACCAACTACAGTAAATAAAGGAGATTTGTGCAAAGTGAACTTGGAAGGCACTTGATTCCTGTTATTAATTAGAAGTAAAAACAGAGAGAACAACTGGCACATCATTCACAAACCCATCACACACCTCCCAGCAAGCTGCCTCTGTGTACTGGACATTCACTGTGTGCAGCAGCACCATCACCACACTCAGGAATAACCTGGAATTCCTCTGGAATTAGAAAAACTCCGTCATCGAGAGCCTTGGTCTCTCTGGACGTGCAGGGTTGGCCTCAGAGAGAACTACAGAATGCCACACAAGTAATATATGAAAATGAAATTAAAGCAAATAATTAACATTAATTAACAATTGACATTAATTAACAATTAACAGCAACTGTCATCGCAGCTCCGGTTTGACTCCGCCCTGCACAGCTGTATTAACACAAACACTTTCATATGACTTACAAAGGCTTAGGCTTCTTAAACTATCTCTAAACAACAAACACATTTTTTTATTCTCAAAAGAGGTTCCTCTTATGGTGATTATACAGTAAAAACTTTACAGCATAACCCTTGTAAGCCAACAAAGTCTACAGGTAGTAGTTTCATCTCTCAGTGCATTTTAACCACTGTGAATAACATGACATTGCACAGTTGTTATTATTTAACAAAATAAGATTAATAAGATATGCTGCCAAATGATATGTTTTCCTAAGGAAATTTCAATTTAGGTTAAAATCTATGTTTAGATATTTTAATATTTAAATGTTACATTATGTACATTTTCAGAAGTGTTAAGGATGCATTTTGAATAAAAAAAGAATAACTGAGATGAACAAAGTGTTTTGTGATAGCTGACCCTTTCCTGAAGAGCAACGTGGCTGAAGAGTGGAGAGACGCAGAGGTAAATCTGGCCTTGTGTCATTCCCAGACCATGAAGCCTGTGCTCGAAATGTAAGATAAAGCCCTCTAATTTCATGAAGGCTGACAAAAGGGAGAGGTTTGCACAAAGTCTAAAATATGTTGAAAACATGAGAAGTGTCTCAACCACATTGAACTTCAGCAGCTTCTGCAAATCGTGCAGTTCAAAGGTAGCAAATTCCAGCAATACTGCTGTGCTGTTCAGTGTGGGCCAGAGCACTTTCTATAGGGATGGTTTAATATACAGCTATGCTCTTTTAGCTTGTGTTTAGTCACAGCAAGGTGCGTTTGGGGTCTTTAATAGGCAAATTTCCATGTGCTCCTCAGACGTCTGCCGCGCCTGTTGAATCTCATTCCAGTATTCAGACGTATTGATTATTTTGCCGAGCAAAAATGTTCTGGAGCCAAATGGTCTGGAAGATCATGACTCTTGTCAAAGAGAAGGCCAGCTTTTTACAGCGGAGATAGCTGTAGTTAATACTGGCTCAGCAAAATTCAGAGACACTTTAAAATGAACAAGGTTTTTGAAAGAGTGTACAAAATCTGGATTTCAACTGCTGAGAAAATCCGCTTCGTCTTTCAGTGTTGCTTGTGTTGTCATAGTTTCTGTAATTAGTGGACCAATTGTTTCTTGTTTTCCAGATCTGTTTTCTCGTGTGAGCAAATTAATTTCCTTTTTTTAAATTATGTAGTGTTAGCATGCCCAAAGGGGTTGGGCAGCCAGTTGACCCCTAGAGGTTTTTTTATCTCCTTACTGAGCAGTTTTTGGTTCCTCTCCTCTGTTGTCTTCCGGTCTTCTGTTCTGTATTCGCAACATGTGTGGTCACTTGCTTTGTTAAGTGCCTTGGGGCAACCTTGTTATGAAAGGCGCTACATAAAAATAAATTGAATTGAACTGAATTAAGCTATGCCATAGGCTCTGCAAAAGTGGCATTAGCCTGACTTGACTGACGTTAGATGTGTTAAGAAGTGGAGGCGCATTCAGCTGGTGGGGTCACCCGGTTTCCACATGATTCCTGCAGGCCTGCGAGGAGAGTCTCCACCCCCAGGTGGCAGTACAAAAGAGCCACATCGCCAGGAATGGAGCTCCCCGGGGGGGTTGCAGCCCTAATGAGAAGTGTTGAATGAGAAGTTGCTCAGGATCAGCACATTGTGGTGGTATTAAGCAGCAAAAGTTTGAAGCTTCGAGCACCATCATAAACTGTTCCCAGAGGTCCAGGTGGACAGGTTAGCAGTTCTGCCAGGGCTCTGTAAAAAGCCACAGGGAGCCATTGATGAGCAGCTGAGCTGCCAGCCTCCTGCAGGAAAGCATTCTGCCATCTGTGCCAAGCTCAGACAGATGGGCAGAGGTCTGGAGCACAGAATGTTGCCCAGTGTCTCGGGAAGACAATTTTAAATTTCTGGACTTCCAGATATTGGGCAGTCCCAAAATGGGATCTCAGAAGGCAAATGAAATGATGGGCATTAGGAATACCAAAAACTGAAAAACAGAGTCAACAACGGTCTGTCTGTTCAGACTGTGCCCTTCGACAATTTGCCAAATCTTGCGAAATTAGAATAAACCTTAAGATTGAAAGAATGCCCACAATGATCACAGAATTAGTACTTGCTTTCCTTGCATGCAGTGTGCAGAGTTAAAAAATTCTGTAATTTAACAGCTGCAAACTCTCTGTTGAGGACTGAGAAGAGCCAAGTTGTAGTAGAAACACATGTGGAGGCACCAGGTCCTCTCTATGTAGCCAAAGCTATCTGCACTGTAATTAAAATGAAACTGACAATGGCTGAGTAATTTCAGGGCTTCATAGCAGCCTCTATTCATGCAGGCAGATATGATCATTCTCAAACTCATATCCCTGCAGCCACATTTAAACATTTAGGTGTCAGAAGTGCAGCTCTACCCTGCCCCTGCCAAGACTTGATCACAGCTGCTTGCAGTCTCTGTACCACACAGTGCAAGTCCCAGACAGTGGTGAACTCCACTAAGCCAAAGGGCCAGGTCTCCAGCCATAGGAGAGCTGTCCAGGATTGAAGTGGGTAACATCACTTCTGTCACATAATTTGTGCCATGGAGCCCTGTTACATATGCACCACCTTTCAAAGTAGACATTAAGATAAACTAAGACAGATTAGATATCTATGGTTTTAGAAATTATTACCAACAGTAAAACATTGCAAATGTTAACAAACCAAACTCATTCTCATCTTTCAGGCAGTAGAAATTCACAGCTCCCTCAACTTTCCCATAATATCTCCTGAATTAACCTGCTCTAATCTTGAACAGAAAAGATCACAAGGAAACGTTAAAAACCATTCAAAGCCCTCAAAGAATTGACAAAATCAACAAGCAGACTTGTTTTGCATGAGCAGTAAAACCCGAATTGAATCAATGTAGTGAAAAAATACACTGAAGCTCATTTGAAACTGAAACAAGAGACATTTTTTACCCAAAGGGTGATGGTAGTGTGGACATGTTGCCGAGTCATGCTAAAGCTGATACCCTGATTTCTTTCAAGAAACAGCTGGGTAAGATCCTGAATCAATCAGCTACTAACTACCAAACAGGCTGGATGGGACAACTGGCCTCTCGTTTGTAATCGTTCTTATGTTTTCAAAGATCCCAGAAAATTAACAGGTGCAACTCAAATCGATACATTCAGGGCTGACTTGTCATGCTGTGTTTAACTATTTGTGTATGGATAAGAAGTAAATAGAGCTTTTGTTTTATTGTTAACTACTATTACTCTGAAAATTAACTGAAAACTGCAGCTCTCTTTAAATTCACTCCCTTCAACCAAGCAATCAATTACATCAGCACGTACAGAATTGTGTTTATCAGCTGCTCGACTCACCTTTTGTGCAAGATGTTTTACCTACCTCTCCCCAGGGCTGCCTTAATAATTCCTAAATTGCATTAATTAGCTAATTAATTAAGAGCTGGTCCCTAATTCCATTAACAGGTTTATGTTAACGGGCTGTGCTTCAAGTCACCTGCTACAGCTCAGGCACTCAGTACGAAGGGAAGTGCTGTGTATTGCAATCTCCTTACTTCTGCCTACAGTACAGAGGCACTTGAGAGGAGTGGCTGAGTCACAGTCATGTTTATCTGAAGTGTGGAGAGCATACTTGCTTCATTTATCTAATGCAAATGAGAGTTTGCCTGTGTTCAGTGGAATAACATTAGTTCAAATCAGACAGTTACGTCTCGGGAAAACAAAGGCAGGTAGCACTTCCACACTTGACATACAGTACAATAATAAACATTTATAAAATTATGTGGTGTTTTCAGTCTAAAGACTAGACTGTAGCCTATGGAATATATAAGTAATCTGAACAGGGAGAGCTGTAGATGGGGAGTTTCCCTGCTTGACCATTCCAAATCTGCATCAGAGAATTGTGCCACAGATCCTTCAAGCCACAGTAGCAGGAGAAATGTGTACAAACAATGCTAAACCTGAAGTGAAATCGTCTAGTAGATTTTAAGAAATACACTTAGTGTCGGCCTTGGTGTCTTCTCACCAGCATGATTGTCTAGATTGTCTGCTTTCATCCCTGAAGACTCTGAGAGCAGAAAGGATCAATTGGATGAGCTGGCCTGTCATTCAACAGGAGCACAGATTAAGAAACAGCAAGGAAGACACTCAGACTGCGTTAGCAGGGAGAGTCATAAGTGAACAGCTCCAATATTTTTGTGTTTCAGTCGACTGACTTCCCTAAAACATATGGACAGGAACAGCAAGCTGGGAAACAAGACACAGGGGAAATTTCACAAAGCTCCGAAGAGCCGTGAGCACTACTCTGGTTTATTTATTTGGAAAGAGATTGATGTGCCTGTGCTAATTACAAGCCGAGACATGAAGAGCTCAGGAATTTAAACCCGAGAGCTGGAGACTCTGGGGTACATTGATTTCGGACGGTTCCCCCCAAGCTGAGGCGTGGCGGGGTGCGCAATGTGACGGCGCCCTCGGAGAGGCAGGGGGCCGCAGCCTGCCACGTGGGCATCGCTCCTGGGTACGAGATCACTGTGGGTTTTAAATAGCTCCCTCTGAACTGAATACTCCACCTGTGAAGTGAAATGGAAAACCTTTGAACACCAGTGAGACCTAAGAGAGGTAACACTAGTCTGGAAAAAAGGCGCAAGGTCATGTAATAGGTCCCTAATGCACTGCTTTGTGTGCCCCGCAGAGGGTCTGTTTAATTTATTTAAGAGCTGCCGTTTGGAAGGGAGACACGCGGAGCTGGAGAGCAGGCGATGGAGATGATGACGAGCTGAAGGGCTGAAGGTCTCTGACGCAGGAAACAGACCTTCAGCCCTTTAAAGGACAACAAGCCAAGCTATCGGCTCCTCAGGGGGGATCGATCGAGTGGGGTGCACTTGACATTGGGCTTGATAAAAGCATAATTGTGTGCTCAGCTTTGGAGCACAAATCAGATCACATGCAGTCTGAAGATCTCAAGTCTCAGCTCATCTTTTATCGCTCCCACTGCAAGACAGGCAAAAACTTGCACATTTGCCTCATCTCTGTGTATTTCCCTAAAGCAGCAGAGCTATGTAAATGAGGATTGTGGCCTATTAAACTATTATACTTAAAAGGAATTCTGAAGGCTGCATATGATATATGGTTTTATTTATTGCACAAAAACATTTCAAGTTATTTCACACAAGAAGCAAAGTTTTACCTTTTAAAAGTCTGGTAAATTGTGCTGAAAAAGTTGCATCATTTTCATTGTGAAATATGAAAAAGGACTGTAGAAACAACATATATATTGAATATGTTTATGAGGACATAATATAGCTATTTTAAGGTGAAGCAAATTATATTAAATTTACTTGGCTAAACTCATAATATCCTAGTACTGTTAGAATCAGCAAATCAGCTTATAAAATGGGAAAATGGATTTTAAAATTAAAATTTAAACACAGTAGAAATGATGGACGAGTTTAATCTCTTCATGGATACTGTACCTAATAAAAAGCAACACTTTCCTCCATCTGGAATGTGCAGAGATTATAGACAGACCAAGCTACCAAAATCTGATCTCTCACCAGATCCCTCCCACCCCCCGCAAATATTCTGCTTAATTAGGCAGGTCTGAGAGTGCACAGATCTCCTCTCACACACAAACCCACATCAGTTCGTCAGGCTCAGCCTGTCAACAAAGTCCACCGCAGTCAGAAGATCATAGGAATGGTTGCAGGCAAGACAAGGCTCATCTAGCTTGTTTGGTAGTTAGTAGCTAATTCAACTGAGGATCACATCCAGGGTATCACTTCAGGAACACAACCATTTCTGTAAAGAAGTGATTCCCAGTGTCAGTTTTAAATGCCCTTGCCCTGAAGAGAGTGAGCATGTGTTGCAATAAACTAAATGTTATTAAAGAAGGGCAAACAAAATACTGAAATAAACTGTAGCCCTAAATAACTACTTGCTTACTGTTGCACACAGGCCCAGTGAATGAGGCACAGATTTTGATTTCATTTTGATTTAGACGTAGGATGCTTTCCTAAACAGATTGCTTTCACAGGACCTCATACAAGCAGACAATTAACCAGAGTGGGAAAACTAAGAAATAAATCATCCGGGCTGTCCCTGATCTACAGCACGAGCCAGAGCACGTGGGCCTGCAGGCGAGCTGGGCACTGTCACAGGGAGGGCTGTAGAAACCCACCTGCCGGGGTGACCCCTGCGGCAAAGATAGCTGGGCTTGTGAAGTGGTTGTGGCAGGTATGACAGGTACAGAGTGCACCTGTGTAGATGATCTGTTCCAGTGTGTGATGTAGTGCCATCCAAGGGAAACGCACTGAAGCCAAGCTTCTGGACGACTGGCTCCAGAGAGGCTCTGTGCATGAGCCTGCCCCGCCCTGCCCCGCCCTGCCCCGCCCTGCCACGCCCTGCCCCGCCCTGCCACGCCCTGCCCCGCTCTGCAGTGCAATCTGCAAGAAAATTTGATGACATCTGCTGATCGCTATGAAAGGACAATCGAGGTTCTCCTGAAAGCAGATCAAATAATAAAAACTTGACTCAGTGGGGAGGAGCACATAGTGATGACGCCAGTTCAGAGATGGGGGTTATTAGGAGGCCATGATGGGTAAAGGCCAGAGGGAAATTTGGCCAGGACGCTGGGGTTACAGCCCTACTCTTTTCGGGAAACACCCTGGGATTATTAACGAACACAGAGAGTCAGGACCTCAGTTTTACATCTCATCTGAAGGATGGCACCTTTTTACAGTATAGTGTCCCCATCACTATATAGGGGCAGTAGGACCCACACAGACCACAGGGTGAGTGCCCCCTACTGGCCCCACCTCTTCCAGCAGCAACCTTAGCTTTCCCAGGAGTCTCCAATCCAGGTACTGGCCAGGCTCACACCTGCTGAGCTCCAGGGGCTGCCAGCTGTGAGCTGCAGGGTGATAGGCATGAAATGTATACACAGCAGTTATAATACAAGCCTGAGCTTATACACAGCCTTGCATGTGGTGGTGGAAGCACTAAGGAGTTCTTTCAGCTGAGCCCGTAACCAGTCCTAGAAGTCTTTGGAATCTTGCAAACCATGTGAGCCAGCAACTGCGATCACCAGCACCAGACCGGGGGAGGGTTTGAACACTGGGTTTCCCTGCTACACTGCGGGTGAGATAATGAGTCACAGCTGGAGTGATCCACTCACTCCTCTTGATCATCCTCGCCTGCGTTTAAAGGGAAGGACTGGTTCCACATGCAAACAACTAACTGATAAAGAATGGGTAAAAAATGATACTCCAATCATACTTGATACCATGAGTAACCATTTCAACTTGGTTAAGTGGACCAAAATGAAGAATATACTAGGTTAGAACATTTTAAAAGACCTGAAATGTCTTGGCATTTTATTTGTATTATTATCTTAAGATGCAAAACACAGGAGGATTTAATGTTCAGCTTTGCACAAACAGAAGGTTTCTAGCCAGCATACACCAGGAATGCAAGTTGTGGCTTGACTGTAGCTCTCGTTTTCGTAATAAAGATCACAATCAGCTGGTGTGTGACATGGAACAGTGAGGAACAGCTGCTGGAGGGCAGAAACTGCAATGTGCACACAGTACAATGGGTTTAGAAACACATAATGAAATGTTGCAACATAATCTGAGGTCTCATTAGCAGCCAGTAATGGCCTGCATTTTTCTGGTTTGATCACTGGGGTATGGCCATTCCAAGGAATAAATGTAGCAGTAATTAAATAATGGCACTTAGCAATAATTTGACAGATGATGAGGAAAGTAAAGGCAAATTGCAGATCCTTTCTACAGACTACAAACTGATTAGCTCGCTGCTCTTCGTGTGGTCAGTAGTGTAGAAGGGCATGCGGTGGAGAGGTGCTTAGTGGGCTCTTCTCAGATTGTTTAAACACAACACACAACCTGAACAAGTCACAGCTCCCGGTCCCTCCCTGCCATGATCACACGAGCCAGCTCTGGAGTAGAGTCACTTAATCACCGCAGTAGAGCCATATGCACGCTTTTGTCTGGCAAGGGAAGCCCTTGATTTTAATGAGGTGTCAAGGCCCTGATTTTATGAGCTGCCCACAGAGCTGGGGAAACAATCTTTGCAGAAAATAGGCATTTAATTTAAAAAGATGAACAGCCCCCCTGCTCCCATAAAGGAGCCCAGTGGTACTAAAGTAGCCCTTAGCATGACATTTAAAAAATGTACCCAGGTTTATAAAAATATTTCTGGTCATTTCTTGCTGAAGAACAGTGCACTGCTACTTGTGAGATCTCTACGTCACCTGCCTACAGCCTAGTAACCCTGCAATCAACAGCAGCAATATTTATTTCTAAACAGTACCTCTGGCCCCAGTCTCGCTCCCTGGATGTGCACCTGGACTATTCCTGTGTGTCCACTCTCTGCGCACTGCACACTGGAGGAGCAGCTGGCATGCCAAGGTATGCAAACTGCAACAGAATAAAGGAGGACCATTTGAATTTGCTAAGACCACACAGTACAAAACCTGCTCGGAGCACGCAGCCAGAGGAGGGTGAGACGAGTGTGACAGTAGCCCTTTCTGTGCCAAAAGAAGAGAACTGTGGAAGCTCACAATGGAGGAGGGAAGGGAGAGACGGTTTTGATCAATTCCATTACGGCACCCCAGCCTGACCTGTGACCTTGCACAGGTCCAGGTCTCTGTGTCCAGCTCCTGTGCACACTGTCCTTGAGTCAAACAGAGGTGACGTGCCTCACTTTCTTGGCACCAGCTGGATAGACCGAGCCTGTATAGTTGGTTTGCGAAAAATTTGAATTGAAATTCCCTTGAATTACATCAGGTATCTGAAAAAGAAAAAAGTGAGAAATACAATGAAAATGTTTCCTCTGAGCACTTACTGTACAACAGTAGAGTCCTGTTAAAAACCTGGCACGCACACATGAAAAGAAAAGTGAAGATTGTAGTGAACCAGAGGTAGTTGTGGGAAAACAGAGTAAACAAAACACGGAGACACGGGAACGTGTGAGAATTGTGGTGAAGTACACAAGTGCACACCAGACAGAATTTGTCACAAGGAATTTATGTGTTATCATACACACAATACAGATCAGTTTTTCACCATAGCAGTTCTTTCACTGGTAAGTTTGTGGGGCATTTTTGGGTGCAGTGACAAGCAATAAAACTTGAACTGAGAAGTGGGATCTCCCACGTGTCTCAATCAGCAAAAGTAGGCCCCTCAGGGTGGGCTGGGGGTCTCTCCTATCAGGGAAACCGCTATCCTGCCACCTGCTGGGCACAGTGAGGCTGGCAGTACGGCCAGTGAGAGACCCGCTGCGGCTCCAGTCTGCACAGACTCTCCTGTCAGGCCCTTTCCAGGAGATTCCAGTGTGGCCCGGACAGGTCTGCATCTTGCACGTACTCATTCTCCTTGGGAATGGTACAGGAGACACTGCAGTGAAGAGGAGTCTTTGAAAAAAACTGGTGACTCCCAATTGGATGGTTACATCAACAAAAATATTAGTAGTGTCCAGATGTCTAAGTGAAACAATCTCAAGGGATAGCTAGACAGATTAAACACTGCCTGCTGCATGCCTGTTGACCTGCCCGGGCACAGCAGTGTCCAGTCTGCTGTCCTCGTCAGTGAGCCCATCACTGGTGTCACAGAGAGCTCTCTGAATAATTGAAGCACCAAGAACCCCGGGCTTCTGTTACCTCCAATCCCTCCATGGAGTTTTTCTGGTTCCTGTTACTGTTGCTTAGAGCGTAAATATTATAGTAATGACCTGTGAAATAAAAATTTACATTTTAGATAAGACTTCAAAATCTCTTCAGTGCTCACACTTAAACCGATGACGAACGTACGTTGTATGGGATAATGATGATGATGACGAATGTATGTTTTATCTGATGATGATGATGATGATGGATGCATGCGTATTTTATCTGATGATGATGAATGTGCATTTTATCAAAAAGTCTGCTTCTCTTTCCCCTTTCGTATTTCTTATTGCACCAAATTATTTCTTCTTGACAGCTCGCTGCTGTAGTCCACACTTGGACAAATTGCCATGCTAGCTAAAATCAGCCAAAACAAAACAGCTTCCTGCAAAAACTTATTCTCAAAGCTGGAGGAAAATAATCTGAGTTGGAAAAATGGAGGCAGCACAATCCTCTGAAGCCAGCTGGTGACCCCATCTGTGTAGAGGTAACATTCATTGCACATAGTCTCACTGGGCTCTCACATCCCTCCAGCACAGACCCCAGTCTCACCTGCTGGAGTGTCCTTGGAGAATCCCAGGTTGTTCTTTCCCTGGATTGGCAGTGTCTGTGGGGCTTGTCCATTCTGTGCTCTCTGCTGTGAGTCTTTTCTGTGAAAACAGGGGCAGCCTGGGTCAGACCAGCTGGATAGCAAGAACTAGAACTTTAGCAATGCCAAAGGTTCAGGGTCAAGACAGTGAAGAGAGCCAAGGTGAGGTACAGTGATGTTGTGATTATTGAGATATTGTTCTTTACTAACGCCAAGTATCACATCACATTTGAACCTACACAGTGTGGGTGATGTTCTGCCCCTCAGAATGCTTCCAGTTCTTCTGTTTTGAACCTTTATTCACTATATTGTTGTGAAGTTATGGACCCTAAAACTTCCTGTTCAAAATATTATTTGCATCATGCACAATGAAGCCCTAAAGAAGTACATATATAAAAATATCAAAACATCGTTCAAATGAATCTGCATTGTTTCAAGGATGCTAGCAGACATGGCACCCTCGATGAAACTGCGATCGTTTTTTCGAAGTGCTTGGTTCCAGATAGAAGGGCTTGTTCGCTATGCTTGAGTGCTTCCTCCAGCCCAGCAGCTTGTCGCCGGGGTCCCAGCCCATGGCATGGCAGAGAGCCGGTACATGGAGGAGGGTGAGTTCTACACTGGGCTCAGATTTTCCTAGGGGAAAACACACACAAGTAGCCACACAGAAGGCCAAAACACAACCAATGCAAGTCTCGAGGCCCCTTCATTTGTTTCTCGGTACATATGAGAGCAATCCTTAATCAAAAGGGACTAGGCAAAGTCCTCAGTGTCTCTTTTTCAGACTGTTAGGACTGAAGACAACAAGGACAGCGCAAGGTACTGGAGGTGATTGGAGTGACAATTCACATTTCAAGCAGGATAAGCAGACACATAAGGACAAAGCTACATTGGAGCGGTTTCAGATTAACAATCCTGTGCATTGTAAGAATCTGTGGGACGTTTTGGGGAACACTGCCCATAAACAATTCCCAAGACATGAGAAAACTCAGGCAAATCTGCCAAGACGATTGGACAAACATTGCACCAAGACAGTGTGCAAAGTTGGGAGAGTTGGTAAAACTGGTGGCTGTAATTATAAACCCTAACCCTAACCCAAAGGTGCCTAAATATTGAGTTCATGGGTCTGAATACTTAAGCAATCAACATCTTTAATCTTTATCTTTAGTATTTGCTTACATTTACTGTAACTTATCTTACCCCTTCAAAGTCTTTAGTTTGAACATTCAAGATTTGAATAAAATATTATCTTATTAAAAACACTTTCATGCATCATTTTGTAATTTCACAGAATGGGACATTATAGAAAGGGTATTCCCTGACTGTAGGGAGTGAATATTTGTTATCATTTACAACTTGCATCAGGCCCTGATTGATTTATTGTAATTTTAATACCTAACATACTCATAGGGTTTTGGATGTGGCTAGTGTGGAGACCTGACAGTGAAAAGAAGTAGAGTCTTTCAGTGCTTCTGAAGCTGCAGACCATGTCAGTCAGCCAGGAAATTCACTTGCCTTGTTTCCTCCTCATAGCTCTCATAGCTGGGTTCTGAAAGAGAATGAAATATGGCTTTAATATAGAGGATAATTGCATGATTTGTCTCGGGATTCATAAAGTTTCTTTTTCCGAGCGTGTGTGTGTGTGAGCATGAATTAATACGATATAAAAGGTTTAATAACCTCAAGAGAAACAGCCTGATCTGGATGAAAACGACACCACATTTCTCACAGGCTTGCCCCTGGCCCTTTGGCTATATCTATTGTCTCCGTATCAAAATCTATTTCAGCAGATGTTGCTTTAGATATGCACAACTGCAGTCCGCAGGCGGTCCTCAGTCCCAGTAGAAGAGACGGCTCTAACCATGAATGAATCGCACCGCAGGGGCACGCTTCTCCTCCCCCCGGGTTCACGAGGAGGTAAGAGTGCTCACAGAACGGCACGGCAGGAGGGGACTGAAGGGCCGGGTCGTGTTGAGAGGAGCACAAAAGAAAGATCCTTGGAGGAGCAGAACACGATTCGAGATGTCTCCCTGGGCTACCAGCCTACAACGTCCAATTGTGTGGTTGTGCCGTGTTCTAAAAATAACGCAAGTGCAGTGTTCTGTCAGTAGGTTACAGACAGGCTTGACGTGAGTCATCTACTGCATTTCCGAAGCAAGCTGTGCTGTTGAGGGAGCATGTCAAGCTGGAACTGCACTGTGTGAAATTCAAGTGAAAATGGTTTGGGGTGCTATATCTAGGAATTCTGATTATCTAAGAAGTGTGATGTGATATTTGCCATAAACTAATTGAGCTAAACAAGACAGTCCAAAAAATGTATGCATAAACCGTAGAACAGTTTTGGGCTACATTTTGTTGAAGTCATTTTGAACTTGTGTTTAGGTGTGTATACCTGTCTAAAATTGGAACTCGGCACAAAGGCATGTCCTTGATTTTCTCTAGTCCTCAATCTGTCACAGATATTAAACCAGTTTAATACATGACTCACAAGCACGTCTGTTATCACAGACATACAGGAAGCTTCACTGCTGAGGACACCTATCCATTTGGGATGGCTTTTTAAGACTCAAGGAAACATCTTAACAAACCTGCTACCTGGCCAAAAAAACTGCAGGTTCTTTGGCTCACGGGAGGCTTAGATCTCAGCAGTAGTAAGTAGACACAACTTTCCAGCCTTGCTTGAGATTCCTGTTTTTTATATATGTTTTTGTGTATTTTTTATACTGATGTAGGTTTAAAGGATCCTAATAAAACACCTCACCCAGATCCATTACACTATAACTTTAGTTGCATGGTAGATAGGTCCTGGCAACAGCTATCAATAACGTGTGCTGTAGATCTGCCAATACTGTCGCACACGTCCTACGTCCTTTTCTTCAGAGCTGTAGCATTTGAAATGAATTTTACTTAGCAATGCTGAAACTGTTTTGTTTTCATCAATGCAATTATATCAATTATATATATTGCAATAATGCAAAAAATGTTGTTTTCTTTAGAGCAATTATGTAAATCTTCTCAATACAGGTCTTTTCTTGACCACACCATTCCTGTGGAACTCAGAGTGTAAGTATTAAAAACATTTTTTTTCAAAACATATGTCAGATGCTAACAAGCAAAGGGCTCAGTTGAGTTGAGTGGAAAGGGAACACTAGTAAGAATTGCCTAAAGTGGAATTTAAAATCCTAGTTTAGTACTTCTGCAAGTTAAGATTGTGGAGATCCTCAAATCTGCTAAGGCCTTCACAGCTCACAGTGTGGGCCTGAGCTGCAGCTCTGCTCTGAGCTGAGCTGTGACGAGTGCTCGAGTGTCATGTGATGAGGATCTCTGCCACTGCAGTTGTTTCCTTCAGGAGCTCGACTTAAAATCAGGCTCACAGAGGCAACACAAGGTACTGGTTCTGAGAAGGACCAGTACCTCCGGATCACACCTCAGCTTCTTGCCTGCGTAAAAACCTGATTCCCAGTCCAGGCGCCTGCTCTCTTCCAGCTTTCATGCAAACTCTGCACATTCTTATTTGATTTTAATGAATCTTTAATTGAACTTTTTTATAAAAAAATCACTTCAGGTCTTAAAAAGTCACAGAAAACGATGTGATCCCTGTGCCAGGGGCCAGTTTTCAGAGTTTCAGGTGAAATTATTAGATCACAACATCACTAAAAATGCAGACTATGGGAGCGTTTGACAAGCATTCCTCCCACCTCTTTCCATACATCATGACATAATAATCAATTAGGTACTATTTAGGAAAGCATGAAGGAACAATAATCTTAAACCTTGTTGAAACAAAGATCTGGTCATTCCATCCTGGAAATAATACCTTCAAAAGAGACTATCAGTGAAACTAAGCCTTGATTAACTGGCTAAATTATGAGTTCAATAATGAAACAAATTACAAGCTCAGCTGGAACAAAACCCAGAAGACACAATTTTACTGCAGGACCAGGACATTATACAGCTGTCCCACAAAAGAGCCACAAAACTGCAGCTGTTCGGGCTCTTCTGCGCCACTCAGCTTCTGGGAAGCACTTTCAAATGGTGTTACATCCCCAGTGAAATCCAAACATTAATATTTTTTACACTTCCCATAAAGGAAAAAAATGAGTCATTGAGTAATTCCTCAAGAGATACACAGAAGCAATTCTGTAATAAACCCACATCTTTAGGGTGGTAAGCCTGCCCTCCTGGGTTGATTATTTGGGATGTAGCGCCACCTGGTGGTGGGGAGCCGACACTAACTTTTCTTCTCCAAGAGCGCTGGGTGCTGACGGGCCTGTTTTAATTTTCGCCGCACGGACCACAGCGAGAGTGTATTAAGATTTGATTTACAATATGATTTAAAATGCCAAGAGCTGCTGATTGAGGGCTGCAGAGCATTAAAGGGACTCAGCAATGTTGAACTTCCGTTCAGTTACCATTACTTTTTTAAAATAACATCCTTAACCAATTTGGTTAATTGAATTAACTGGCAATCCATGAGACACTGACATAGTGAGTTCTTCAGTTTTCCACAGAAGACGGGTATTGAATACATTTCTAACAAAATATCTCTTTACTTTTTGAAGTTGTTGGTGTAAGTATTGCAAATGAGTTTAAATTGTCCCCTGCATAAAAAACATTTGAAATATCCAACAGGACCATGAATTACTATCATTATCGGTTTTCTGGATTGAGGGGAAGATTCCCTGGCCAGGGAAAACACTGTACAAAGAAACCAAGAAACTACTCACTGGGTCTTCTTTTCCTTTTGCAACAGAACACAATCAGAATGATGAGCAGCACCAGCAGAATGGCAGCCGAGACGGACACGGTGACTGCTATCAGCACAGTCCTGTCGATCCTGGGCTGGCCGGGGGCTGGAACGAGAACTGGGGGAGGGCGAGAGTCAGACTTTGGCTGGGGTCAGTGTGTCACACTCACTCACGACAGAACTCCACAGGACGCCCTAGCATTGCTGTGACGTCACCCCATCCACTCATCTCTGGTATTCGGCTTGGCCTGTTTTGGTTTGGTTTCATTTTCATATGACCCCTGTGTTTGCGACTGTGCTTCGTTACGGGCTTTGCCTGTCCAGACTTATCGTGGATTGTTTCCCTCGTCACCGATTTCCCCGCTTCTGGGCTCAAACCTGCTACATAGACTGTTGCTCTGCTTCAGATAAGAGCAGCACATTATCCAGTCTTGTGAAGAGAGACAGGAGCCACAGCTAGAGACTGGTTTAGCTTTAGCGTTGGGTCGGGGGGAGCACAGACACTTGGTCATGGTGAGGGTTGAGAGCAGGATTGGCTGTAGGGGTGCATTTAAGGGTAAATCTGGATTAAAGTTCAGGTTGAGAGTTAATGTTTGTGTTAACTCCCCATCCCGCCCTTTGGTAATGACAACACTGCATTATAGACGTCTGAGCACTCCTCACTACAAGCTTGTCTACACGGTGATGTTTACTGTAAGTGCACCCAGCTGGAGCTCGTCCGGTAGAAGGGGAATGAAGGGACGCACCAGAGCTCCGCCCAGCCACTGCTCACCTTCCGTCACAACCAGGGAGGCGTTGGCACGGAGAGGGGCGGCCAGGGCGGGGATGGAGGCCTGGCACTCCACTGTGAGGTTGTGGGTGGGGGTGACGAGCAGGGTGCTGGTCGAGACGTACAGCCCGGTGTCATCGATGCTGCTCTCAGTGCTGTAGCTGCCTGGGTCAGCGGGCGAGCCGTCCAGCATCCAGGCCATGCCAGGAGAGGGGTACCAGCCCCTGGCCCGACACAGGACGGTGGCGGACTGGTTCCACTGCACCTCCAGGCTGTTGTTCAAGATCTCCAGCCCACCCGGCACTGGAGACAAACACAAGCAACACCGAACAGCTTCATGCACACTCACTGCTTTGTGGCCTTTTCTGTTGTGGCGGTCTATGTTTTGTTCCTCTGTATCTGTGCAGTGGCTCTGTGGCTCAGGATCTGTGCCTGTAGCTGGAAGGTTGCGGGTTCAAATCCCACAGCCGGCAGAGGAATCTTACTCTGCTGGGTCCCTGAGCAAGACCCTTAACCCCACCTGTTCCAGGGGTGCTGTGCAAATGGCTGACCCTGTGCTCTGACCCCAAGTTTCTCTCTCCCTGTCTGTGTGTCTCATGGAGAGCAAGTTGGTGTATGCAAAAAGACAAATTCCTCATACAAGAAATTGTATATGGCCAGTAAAGTGATCTCATCTCTTACCTGCACTACCAGCTACCAGGCCTTCAGTACTGTGTGCAAACTTGTTATTGTAACAGTCACCAGCTGGGAAGGTATGCACTCTTTGCTCATGACTAACACACTCTCATCAGATCACAAGCAGACGCTCTCCTTGCTACCAGTGTTCAATGTAACTGTTCCCAAAATAAGGCACATGACTAATGAGTGATCTTTCTCAGTCATGTTCTCGCTGTGCTACTAATCCTTTAAAAGGCAGTTTGATCACTTGCAGCTCAGGGTTCCTTGGAGGTTTTTCTTGGATGACAAATGAGACCTGGGAAATGCAGAGCAGCTATAAGAGAGGTCAATCGGAATAACATAGAAAGAAAATTGAGCGGTGTGTGTAATGCTACAGTTTATAAAATGACTTAACATGGCAAGCAAATGTGAATTCAAACATCAGAATAACTCCAAACAACAACAAATGCTTATAGGACTGAAGCACTTCTGGTGACCTTTACTGGAAATTAATGCACCTTGTAGTCTTTGCTTACCACTCATTTTTCTAAACTTGGCATGCTGTTAGCCCATCACAGATGCAGTCTCATTTTAATCAAATTCAACTTGCATGTTTCAGAGACTATTAAAAATGCAGACATGCAGCACTATAGACAGAGGATGAAAAATAAATCCTGACAAAGCAATTTGGACAGCAGGGAGATTGTCTCTCAGAAGAATCCACATTAATGACTGCGCTGCTGTCAAAACTCTGGCGTATCTATTAATTCCTCTATTCCACACAGCTTTTCTGATACAGTGGGGATTATTTATAAATCTACTAATAATACTAATAAATTATTAGTAAATGACAAGGATGACAGTCTAAGTGAGGCAGCATCCATCTTGGTAGAACAGGCTGGTTTATTTTTTAAATAACATATTGAGGAGTAAATAAAGGTATGATTCCCTCTATGTATTCACCAACTGCTAAATGAATTGATTAGCAGTGAAAGACTTTAAAGCTTGCTGTTTTTCAAAATGACCCAGCTCTTGCAACTTCCATTGCCTCATGAAATTTGCGGGTTTAAATACAACATTTAATCTCTAAGAAGGATGACCTCTGTCTTCATTAATTCTGCTTTCCTCTCTTTCTCTCACACTTGAGGAGTGTTAAAAGCCCGTTTGCTGCTAATTTCTGCATTACATCATGGGCTCGATTGCTTTACAGCTGGGTTCCCCTGCGTTGGCAGCTCCCACTATGAAATGTAGTAACTTACATACAGATTCATACAGGATAATGAGAATGAAGTTAAAAAGCAGGCTTACTTCTTCGAAAGATTTGTGGATCCTATCCACCAATAAATTGAAATGAATGTTCCACAAATCACCAGCTCACTTGCTGACTGTTCACTTGCAATGCCAGGATGCACATTTAATTAAAAAATCAGTCTGTATGGAAAGTTCTTCTGGTCCTTCGATTAAGTATTTTATCTACCATATAATATTGTTAATGGCTATTCAAGACAGCAGGAATGTGCGGCACCGTCAATACTGAGCCCCACCAGGTAATATATTAAAGGCAAAGGGTCATTGCTTTGTTTTCTCAACATCTCTTCTTCTCCCCAGAGTGTCCTTCTTGCTTTTAGCTTAGATCTCACCTCTGAGCACATTAGTTTATAATACAGGAAATCTGAGTTTGCATCTCAGTGATCCAAGTAAAGCTCTCGAAAATGATCTCCCAGACAGTCATTCCTCCCAGACTTTCACTAGAAACTCACCCCATGAATAAGTCCTGCATCTTTACCTGAATGTACACAGCACAGCAAACCATTGCATTCATTCTGCACAACAGGCCCTCAGCTCTCCTGTTATCCCTTGGCGTGTGACTGAGGGCACAGAGGCTGCAGGACCTGGCCACATCTGCAGAGCAAGGGCTGAAGGAAGCTTTACGTTACCAGTCCATACTGAAAAGGCATCAGTGCCCGTCTACTCGGCAGCTCACCTTCAGATTCCTAGCTTGAGAGAAGCCTGGGCTATTAATGACTCTCCAGAGATGGACTAATTGGAATAGGAAAAAGTAATGCATTATATTTGAATTATTATCACTCAACTAAATTCATAATTTATCAGTATGATTACGAGCTTGATATTATTTCCATAACCATTACTGTAGGTCTGGTTTGTTGCCCATACTTATGATGAATAATCACATTACTTAACAATTTCATCTTCATCTGCATGTCTGGGAATAGAATTTGGCACATTGATAAACATTCCTGCTCTATTAGTTTACTGTGCAGGTAGGGGCGTTTTGTTCTTTTGGGTGCGAAAGCTCGCTCCAGACATGACAGATTTATTTGCTTGAAAAAATGTACGTTATTGCTAAACAGTATTTTTTTTGGTATGGCGTGGTAGACAGTTTGTAAAACCAGCGTTAATAGTGCAATAAATCAGTGCATACATGGAATTCATATCTAATAAAGATCAGTGAAAGGCACACAGCCCACACTCTGTAGCTCTACCCCGTGATGAGGTATTTCTCCCACTGAGGGGGGTTGACTGTGCAGACAACTGCAGTGAAGTACAGTAAATCTTGGGAAGAGTTACAGTGCTCCCCTGGCAGTCCTGGCTGAGAGACAGTATTTCTTATAGCACCATCAATCTCCACCTGACCCCCACAGCTCAGGCTATGCTAATGAAGGGACCTGAGGCCTCAGAACCATTTCCATGGCGGTCTCGCCCCACGGGTCAGAACCGTTTCCACGGCAGACAAAATTGCGGCAGTCCTGGTCAGCACACGCAACATAGCCGCCACCACGGAGCCCCCAGGGTCATACTCTTCGGTTCCAGAGCTCTGTGTCTCTCACCACATGCAGTCTGCACGGACTTCTTTTTCCCTCACCTGTCTTTTGCAACGTGACAATTAGATCCACAATCTTATTCAAAACCTACATGCCATTTTTCCTAAAGTACTGAGGTACTGAGTATAAAATAAATCCATTGCATTTCCTTGCTATCGCATTGGCAATGAGATCCAAACAACCTACCTTCGACAGACAGAGTGGCGTCCTTGTTCCCTGCGTTCAGCAGCCCGCAGGTGAGGGGGCCGCTGTCCTGGCGCGAGACGTTGTGGATGATGAGCTCGGAGGTGAAGGTGTCCAGAGTGGTGTAGTTCTGCACGTCGTAATGGTCAAAGACTCCCACGGCCCCCACCTGAGGCATGATCATCAGCACAGGCACATCCTTGAGCTCCCAGATCAAGGCCAGCCAGTCCTTCGACACAGTGCAGTTGAACTTGGCGGTGCTGCTGAGCAGCGCTGTGGCGTTCTGAGGACCTTGAAGGAACTCGGCAGCACCTGTGCACACAAGGAAGTGACCATCACTGGTCTTTGCATGACAAATGTCTGCGGGGCTTCTTAACTCTGTTGCATTATCGTCCCTGCTACTTCAGTGCTGCTGAACACACACTTGAGAGCCCCGGCTGAGAGTACGATGCAGGTTCTGACCTCGTCAAGCCCAGAGGCGCCAAGGTGTTGAAGCAGTCACATTTCTAGCCCAGTACGTCCCTAGATTCTGCCTTGGGCTGATATGGGCTTTTTAAAAATATCTCCTGATCGAGAGTGCAGGATGGGTGTGTCTGAGGCCCCGAGACGGCAGGGCGCTCTGCCTTGTGGTGTTTCTGCTTGCTGTAGGGGCGGACAGGGCACTGTCTTGACTCTGTCCCACAGGAAGCACGCTGCTGTGTATTAGGCAGGATCCACTGAAGAAAAAACCATAAGTGGCTGGTAGGTCACCCAGGGATATGGAGAGAAATATTAGTAAATGTCAATCAGTCTCGACTTATTAATTCATGGCAATTGTACAGCAGACATTAAACATAACAATCCTCAGAATCAGATCAGAAATGAGAGCAATAAAAAACTAATAGTGGGAATAGACGCAGCGGTACGCCATCAGCAGCATCATTAGTTTGTCCCCAGACATGACCAGAATGTGTTTATAAGGCAAAACGTCCAGCTTGGAGTTGCAGGTGCTGTCTGCTGAGCTCAGAGGCTGAAGATCTCTAAGGCACAGGCTCTGCCTTCGACGGGAACCTTTCTGGTCGCTAAACAGCAGCTGCAGCCGCTAGGCGTGGCGCCGGAGGGAGTCCCGCCCTGAGGGCGAGGTCTCGGCCAGTCTAGAGACTGTGTTTACTTCCAGAGCAGACAGGTTCTGATTAAGAGGAAATCGACCAAAGCGAAGGAGCATTAATAATGGAAGGGAGATAAACAAGTGCAGAGTGTGGCCATCAACCCTCCTCCCCAAGTGTCAAACTTTTCCCACATATTAATTTAAATGGCTCTTCTTTAATTAAGTTTTGTAATTGCTATTGTATGGGACAGAATACAAATGGTTTTCCTGTGGCATTTGCACAGCGTTTAAATCAATCCCCAGGGCTCAGACTCTTGTGCAGCCACAATCCTGCATTCATCTAACAAAGCCACACGGAAGTTTTCTTATCGATGCGCAGTTCTGCTTCTACACTTCTCTTATTAAGTGGCAGCAGAAAGAAGCCAGTCCAGCCCAGTCCTGATGTCATTGAGCTCTCAGAGCACCAGAGGTATGTAGAGGCTGGGGGAGGATCGACTACGTGTAGGAGACACACCCACTTAACCAGTCGCCAGTCAACATAAAACCTGTGCACTTCTATAAAACTCGAATACACCGGAGTTACTTCAGATTCTGGCCCAACATTGGTATTTCATTCTGATATTCACAGCAATGTGGTCACAGAATCTATAGCGGTCTTTCCTTTATAGGCAAAAATGATGAAATTGTGCTTCTGAGCAAACAAGCTGAGAATCTCAGAAATGTAAGCCGTTACAGCACAGTTCTAACAACCCCATTGCTCACCTTCGGCTGCAAGAGTGACAGTGCGCTGTGCATTATGGGCTTTTCAGGACAGCCTTGACATCTCAGTAGACATGTTGCTCGTCCCCTCTTAAATGCTCTCTGTTTGTATGTTTTCCTGATATGATTCCACCTTTCAGTTATTTGGATTGACTTGGTTTCATGTCCACGGTTTGGTCTGAGCAGCCTTGTGTGTTTTTTTGTTAAAAAATAGGCAAAATCAACAAATGCAAAAGGCCAGAAGAATGTGTCTTTAAATCATCCAAAATGAATAACAATATTTAATGACAAGGGGACACTGGAAATAACTGTCTGAGTGAAGGAGGAAAGAGTTAATCCCTGTGAAGGAGACGGGTATGCTGGAGGAGTCATCCCTGCAGGTTTAAAGCTCACCTACGGCTGAGGGCAGTAAAACAGCCAGGAAGACAAGGCTGCGCATGGTGTCCCAGCACTGCTCATGCCAGAGTCCGGAGCTGAAAGGAGAAACAGGCAAGAAGTGGGGGAGAGAACAGCTCCAGACCTCACAGAACCTGTCACTCCCTGCTATTGTCCTGCAGTGCTGGGAATGTAAGCACGCTGCTTCAAGATCAGGATGCCTGCAAATATCCAATATCCAATATGCTCTGCCTGAAATATTATCATAACTAAATTGACATTCCAGTTTTGCTCTTTTTAACACACTTGGATTGATGAGGATTATAAATAATTCACACTTTTAGAGTCCATGGAAATCCGTGACATGAACATTAAATTTGTGATGATTCTTAATGAATAACACTCCTGCTGCAGTGCGAAAACTATTAAATGTTAACAATGGTAATATTTTATTGTATCCCCGTGAAATCTTGCTTAACCAAATAAGGATCTCCACAGCACTTTTTATCTGTGCGCTGCAAATGGATTTCTGCACTCTGAAAGCAAATGCAGACTGCAGGTTCTAACATATGGATTGAGATAAGATGCATTATTAACACCCATTTCAGTGAATCTGCAGAGTCCACAGAGACGCTGACAGGTCTGTTAATTGTGAAATTAATGCAGATACGTGCTCAGAAATGCCAGGAGGTCCTAATCTACTTTCCCCCATTATGAAAAATAATTTTTACCTTTCAGTTGCGAGATGCACAAAGACAACTTCCTTTAAAATGACCTCTGAGAAAAAAGCAAAGAAAAAGCTCACATACTGAGCACATCTGAGTCTCAGGTCATGATTATATTCCACTGACGCACTGTGCAAATAGGTTACAGAAAGTGCGTTGATTATTGCCGCAGTCCTCCATTTTAAATTGTCCAGCTTTACTTCTAAAAAAAATATTGACTGAGCTGGAAACATGAAAGAGGAACGGCCTTCTCTAAACAGATGGCTTGTATCAGAGAAAAGATCAGGTGACAGAAGGTGACAACTGCAAAACCAAAGCTAGCCTTTATTAGTATCAAGGTAGAAAGATGTGCTTTGCTTTTTATTCGCTTTAATCTTTGTACCTCTTCAAAATGTATGTCTATTAGTTGATCATGTTTGATCATTATCAAACAGCAAAGCTATACCAAACGAACTGCTGCAAACTGAGAAACGCTCTTCTCCAGCACTGCCAGCAATCGAGTCAAAAGGAAACTCCAAGCCAGGGTGTGTGCTCTCAGAAAAAACAGCTTTCTCTTCTTTATCTGAGACGTAAAAAAAACAAGTAGACGCATTTTCAACAGGATGGTGCTCTCTGGTTAGCAAACCTACCTTTTATGTAGGAGCTTTATGACAGCTCACAGGAAAGATCTGCTGGTGAAAAACGCTGCCGACGCAGATGCAAATCAAGGATGTCTAAGTAGAAAAACAAAAAGCTTCAGCGTGCCATGTAGGAGAGCGGGCTAATGCCTTCAGGTTCACTGCTGTACTAAAGAGGTCAAAGTCCATCTTCCTGCTGTAATGATTAACTACAAATATGCAACATGAATGGACACACAGAAAGCAGCTCCCCTTTCTTGTGAGGAAGCCAGCAGGGAAACCCTGTCCTTTACCTAGTTTTGCATGTGCTAACCAGCTGAAAGTCGATGGCCACCAACTAGACTGTAAAAGCTGTACCATGATGTCATTCAAGGTAACCTGTCTGCTGGAGAGATTACTATTTCATGTGCATTCTGCCCATCTGTCTCTGCACATCCCCACCCAAATCTCATTCAAAGCACTGAATTGAGGGCAGGGCGCTTCGCATGTGGTTCTAACAGATGCATGTCGTCAATATTGCACAGGCACTACTAAGATAGCAATATGTCATAGGTGTGTTTCTTAAGGGACCAGTAAAAAGGTATCAGCATTTGTGCAATCAGTTTTTCAGTGAGATCCAACTTACTCCAGCTGCATTGCATTTGCAGGTTTTTCATTATTTTGATGCATCCTCTTGTATTGTAGTTGAGGCTCAGACAACCATTAATATATTCAGGTTGCTGCATGATCTGAATTGATTTAATACTCAGAACCCATTGGGATGTTGGTATGAATTCATGACTACATCTGGATCCAAACACCCAAAGGTTTAACAGGCTGGTTTCTTTATGGATATACTGTATCACAGCATGATTTCTTTCCCACAACACTTCATCTCTGTCTGACAAACATACCCTGTCCTTGAAAACCACCATCTCAGTCACAAACTTTATTGACATTTTTTACATACAAGGAGAACTGAAAATGAAGTTACCACGTTAGTACATCCAACATAAGTATGCATAATTTAAACTGACAATGCTATTTAGGGAGCAGAGATAAGGACGGAGACACATCACTAGGAGAGATAAGTGAAAGTCTAATTGCACAAAGCTGGGAAGCACAAAAACTCAACACGTGTCTTATAATTGAACCAAACATTTGACATAAAAGTCCTGAGAGATTTTGTGCTTCTTCAGCTTAGCCTGTGCAATTGCCCATCACAGAGGTGCAGCTGTCAAATGAGCATGATGACCTAACCTAAACACTGATTAGTACATAGTGCCTGTGACAGCCCACGAAGGACATTAAGTCATTTTGTGATGCAGTGCCAGTGATAATAGTTAACTACATTTGAGAGCAACGTGTGTGCGCACAAACATCGAAGAGCAATAACAGTTGTGTCTTCAGGGTGAACTGAAGAGCTGCACAGAACACAGCACAACTGATAGCACAGCCCCCATAGTGCACTGCAATCTGTGGCTACACTCTAAGCCTCCTGTCAGAGCTGCACACGTGCCTAATTAAGTCATCTTGAAGTCTGCCTCCCTACACAGTGAACAGAGACAAATCCATCATTGTGCTGAAAAGTGTTTTGGAGAAACGGCTTGAAGTCTTCCACGGCAGGGGTGTGGGGTTTCCGGATGCCTGCTGCTGAGCCACAGTGCTGATCCGCAGGTGGTCGGGCCTCTGCCAACCGGAAAAGACAGAAGGAACAAGACAACTTACTGCGCCTGCGCCGAGACCCGAGGAGCACCGCTGACCAGACAGAACTACCGCGACAACTCTCTGTCCCTGCTGCCACACAGTCTGGCACACAGTGCCTGCAGCAGGAGCGCACACCTGCCCCATCAGCTTCCGCAGTTCCTGCTCAGACAAAAGCCTGACCTCACACTGAGGTACACTGCCCTTCCCACCACACCTCCGCCGAGCAAAGAGCGACGTCAGCAACACTACACACACTCGCACTCACACGCATGTTCACACGCACACATGCACACACTTCTCAAGAAGTGCTGCTCCCTCATGATTCCATGCACCACAGCGTGGAAAGACTTTCCCAGGGCTTGAAGTTGCACCTATTGCACCCAAGTTCTATTTATTTCAGAATGGGCACTTCTTTGTGATTTTGCACCTCACACCTGCGACTCTCTTTTCCATCACTCTAGGAAAAACGCCTGTCGTTCTTTCAAATATTTCAGTTAATTTTTCTTTACTTTATCCAAACAATAAGAAAGTTTATATGTCTATGCACGGAGGTGCACTAATTCAGAAGTGTTGTTCTCTGTTAATTTGTTTTACAAATCCCAGAAACTAGACAAACTGTCTTCTTCCCTATCTTCTATCGCCACCCAGTGGCTCAAATCTGCAAGGACGTGGCCCAGATGGGCTGGCCGCCATTACCTGAGGGGCAGCAGACAGAGGCCCCAGCCCCGACAGCATTAAGAGTCTTCCTCTGCTTCATCCTGTGCAGGAGAGGAAAGGCGAAAATGAGGGCTGGGTGTCAATCACTGTCTTCAAGATATGCGACTGAAAATACTTGAAAACAGGACAAATTAGTTCACAGGCTTAAAGAGAAACTCTCCGAGATTTAGGATACTTTTATCAGCCAAAAAGAAAGTAATGAGTTTTCTGCAGGCTGCTATGTAGGCACCTTGTTCTGCTTTTAACCCAATCTATTAACACAGTCTTTAGCTCCAACACACAGACTATTGTTTCCCTTGAGTTTGTGAAAAAAAAGGTTCTCACAATGAAGACTAGGTAAAAAAGAATAGATATATGATCATATTTCATAACTCTCCATGAAACCCGAGAGAGCTATTTAAACAATTCTCAGTCTGTTTGAGAAAGGTGGAGCGCAAAGCGAGAAGCAGACTGAAAATCACACCAAGAACAGGAAAACCCTGTGACATCGTTTTCTGACAAGGAGCCCATGTGTGAGTCTGCGGCAGTTCTAAACCAAAAGTCTGAAACTCACTACATGAAAAAATTATAAAAGCATTTTGGTGAATTCTGGCAAACTAGTTGTTGTTTTTAAAAATATAGAAAAGGGTATTGAAGCAATAAGACTTCTAAGTCACTTGGCCCTAAACCTTTCCAAGTACAGACACAATGTGGGGTCTCAGACTATAGGGTACAATGGCGGTGATACAGGTGTGAGGCGCCCAGGAAGCTGTGATACAGGTGTGTCACTCAGGAAGCTGTGATACAGATGTGTGATCCCCATGAAGCTGTGATTCACACACAGCATCAGGGCACGGCAAGTGCAATTCTACAAACAGACTTTGCAGCTTGTGACAAATCAGAGTGGCTGATAGTTGTTTTATTCTACCTCTGCTTCTATAGCATCATCTTCTTCCTCCTGAAAGAGAGACAGAAAGGAGATGTGGGACACGAAGGGTGCTGGCAAGTGCAGAGGAGGGAGAAGTGAGGGTGTTAAGATGCAGTGGGATCTCACAAGAAGGGAAGGGTCACAAGAGGAGGAGAAACCACCCAGTCAGGACTTTAAATCTTCACATCTCGGTTCTCGTACTGTACATCGATACAGGACTGTCACACAATAATAAGTGAGATTTTTACCAGCAGAGATATGATTATTCACCTCACCAACAGGCACCATCCTCAAAGTAGTTAGATTAGTGATAGTCATGGAACTGCACTCATTCCCAATTCACAAGCAGACAGGCGTCTGTCTCCTGGCACATGGACTAAGAGTGAGAGGGGGAGTGGCTGACCAAGTGTCATTAAGAACACTGCACAGCTGGAATCCTATACACAAGGTTCATGTTGTTAGATCAACCACAGCAGATCCTCTTTGACACTTCCAACGCAGTTGTTCCTGCCCGATTCTTCCAACCACGACCAAACCGTGCACTGAGGCGTGAGCGCGAGAGAAGACTACCTCTGTCAGAGGCGCCTCCTCTTCGTCCTACAGGAGTGGGGGCCCAATCAGAAAGAAGTGGCGCCGCAGCGGAGAGCAGAAAAAAACAGTGAACACGCAGGAAGGGACAAGAGAGAGAGAGCTAAGAGACGAAAGCTGAACGCTTTCTTTATTCTGCAGGTCAGCAGTGACAAGAGAAAAACCCACAACACTCTCGAGACAGACGCAGCATTTGGAGGCTTCATGCATTGGCCAGGAACAACACCCAGAGGGCGATTAGAGGTGACGAAAGAGGCGATTACAGTGGCATTTTCAGGGAGAGAGGAGCAAAAGAGTTCTGAAGACACAGGCAGGCAGACATTAAAACCCATATGAACTACCTCCGTAACAGGCTGCTCCTCTTCTTCCTGCGACAGGGAGGCACAAGAAAGAAAGAGCTGATTTTAGCATAGAAGCTACGTACAGACAGACAGAGAGGGCAGAGGGCAACACGAGGAGACCCAGGCAAGCAGGGATCACTGGGAATGAAAACAGACAGGGAAAACAGCAGGCCAGGACTTCACATCATGCTTTTCCCAGTTTTTCAGAGCACACTGGATGGCTGCTCAGACACTGGAGACTCATACACCTGGCATCCAGGGTTACAGCTGCGAAGCACTGGGGCGCTGAGTCATGACAAATCTCAGGTGACACTGAGCTCATAGCAGAGGAATTTGGTTTAGTGAGAAGTCAAGTCTGAAGCTCAGTGATGGTGAACAGATAAACAGACAAGGGTAAGATGTCTAATTAGAAACCAGGGCAAAATGCATGTGAGTTGTTTCTGACAAACCATTAGGAAGAAAGGAAAGTTAAGGCTTAGATTATGAGCTGGAAATAACCTGCTTTGTAGCCTTTCAGAACTAAACAAATCATAATAAGTGCATTGATAGGATGGTAAAAAGGAACATTCAGCAGTGATTAAATGCATGTTTGTTTACAACAGTCAGATTACTACTATGCAAATGCTTTCGTAATGCTTATTTGAGTGTTAAAAGACTGTTACACATTTAAAACTAGTATTTATAACCCTGAAACAAAAGTATTGTTAATATGAAAGGAGCCAGAAGACTGTGGTGACTGTAGGAAGAGAAAGGAACCAGGGTGTCTAATTTTCTAAGGCTCAGCAAAGCAGCACAGCAGGCACACGGACATCACCTCGCTGACTCGCAGCTCGTCTTCCTCCTGGAAAGGAACACAGCGTCAGGACACTGGGGGCCACAAGCGTCTGTGACAGGAGTGGGGCTGACGATGGCCGAAGGCGAGAGGGACATGGCAAAGGTGTGTGCCACTGAAGGGGAGCAGACGCACTCACTGGCCAAAATACCTGCAACCCCTCATGTGTCAGGCTCCACGAGGGTTCAGAAATATACACAATCCCATGGCTTCCATCAGGTACTGAACTATTTACAGCCCAATCCCACAACGTCCATCAGATTCTGAACTATTTACAGCCCAATCCCACGAATTCCATCAGGTTTGGAACTATTTAAAGACCAATGCCATGACTTCCATCAGGTTGTCTAATATTTACAGCCCAATGCCATGACTTCCATCAGGTTGTCTAATATTTACAGCCCAATCCCATGACTTCCATCAGGTTCTGGACTATCAACAGTCCAAAACCAATCTTCTAGCACGGTGGCCTTCAGAACAAACTGTAATGAGGATGACGGCATCAGGGACTACACAGCACATCGCACCTGTTCCCCCACTTTCCAGTGGGAGTGAGATACAATTTGGTAGTTAGTAGCTTATTGACCCATCCAGCTGCTCCTTAAAAGAGTATCGACTTCAATGTTATTGGCTGGGTAGCTTGTTCCATGCTCTCTTTGTGTAACAAAGTGCCTCCTGTTCTCAGATTTAAATGCACTTCAATGTAGAGTCCACTTGTGTTCTCCAGATCATGTTTCAAGATTTTTTCAGACTCATTGGTGTCCATGTCTTGTTCCTCAAAGCAGACATGGTGTGCCATCAGAAGAGTCTCTTCACTTTACTGGGAGAGTACAATTTTGGCCAGTGAGCATAAAAAGAAAAAAAAAGTCCCACTAAAATCATGAATGCGTTGGGAAGGAAAGAAGACAAGGTTACAACTGTTCTATTTACAAAACCAGAGCATTTCACCACTTGTGTCTTCGATACAACACACAGCAGACAGACAACTGAACTCAAAGCGACCCCACACAACAGGAGAGGAAGAATGGGGTGAAAAGAAAGGATACCTCAGATACACACCACTCATCTTCCTCCTGGAATGGTGAAGCAGAGAGATAGAAGCAGGGTGCGATATTTACCAAGAGCTACCAGGCAGAACGGGCACACAGCACTTGGACAATGGTGAGAGACAGGACTGACAAAGCCATGTTTCAAAGCAGAATAAAGAAATAAATGGTGAAAAACAATTATGTTCAATAACATGTTGATTTTGTTATAGAGCTACCTGAACTGATACTTCTCAATAGAGCAGCAGCTTCTGAGAAAAACAGCATTTAAATTAAATACCCTTTTAGAAGTAATTCTACAAATTCCTTACATTTATAATCTCAATGTGTCCTATACATCACAGCATGTGACCCACGTCATCCACTACTGAAATGCTGTCCCACCTGGGAGACGCACAGCAGCTATTCTGCACCAGCAGCTCCATCTTGGAGACACACAGCAGCTATTCTGCACCAGCAGCTCCACTGCACAGTAGATCAGGGGTGTGACACTACTTCAGTGACTGGATTAAGGGGGAATTTTAAAGAGGCCAGATTGTACAAGCCCAGTGTGGAATTCAGCCAGGACACCTGTTATAAACAGTGGCCTGGGACCTAAACCGACTCTGAGGAATTAGAAGTAATGTTTCATCTGAAGGACGACACCTCCTTCTGCAGTGTCCCCAGTGACCACACTATGGCATAGGTTTGAAAGTTTTGACTTTCATAATTAATCCTCCATGTCATAAATGAAAGATAGCCATTCCAAAAGAGAAACTCCTCCTAGCAGTCTCTACATTGGCATCAAGTCCTTCTTGATGCAGCTTAATGTGAGAGAAGACCTCAGTGTCTGTATCAAGTACAGAGGTTCTCCTCACACGACAAAGTCAGTCCCTGTTACAAACATGTCCCCGAAAGACAGACACCACAGTGAAGCTGCAGACAGTGGTACTGCACCTTGACTTCTTCCTCCTCTTCGCCATTTAGCTCGTCTGTCTGAAAGAAAGAGGAAGAGAGCCCCAGTCAAAGCCCAGAGTTACACTCCAGCCTGCCAGCCTGCTGCAGAACAGAACTGACGAGCTCAGCTACAGGAGTCCTCTTCTACCCACACAGCTCTAGAAAGAAAACTTCTAACTCTTAAATTCAGTGTGTCATGGGGATTGTGATAATTATGAATTATCACACGTGTGCATAATAAGATAACTCTAATCCCCTCTGCCTCCTGCCCTGTGTTTCCCTGTTATGCTGTTCTGGTTGGACACGAGCACACTGGCAGAATCAGGGCTCTGAAAATCCTAGACAGCAAAACATACTGGTCGCTGCCTGTTCTCCCTGAATATCTCCAGAACATGATCAGAGTGCTGAATCTTTCAGGGATTTAACATGATAGTTTATGGGAGTAGGCAGTTTTAAATAGCAGTATTTAATTAAAAATGAGATCACACTATACAGTATAAAGAATTCTGTAACTGCAACTCCCAATGCTGCTCATGTCAATATAGCAAATCACTGGCGTCCAACAGGATCACTATGAAACAGGGACTCTCATTGCTAACAAGCAGCTCATCTGTCCAACACTGTCCAGAATTACTTTTCATTTCCAGCCTTTTACAATCCCCTCCAGCTCCCAGACTGAACAAAACACACAACTTTCCATCTGAGGGACAAGCGGTCAAAAAACAACAGCGAAAATGACAGATCTCAGGAAAGACTTACAATGGGAATATCTAGAGCACCGGAACTCAATGATAGGTTTACACTCCGCTTCTATAGAAAAACACAAGCTGCTTAACAAAACGTGAAGTCTGACACTTCAACCAAATCCACGCTTAAACAACGATGGAAATATAACCCAAACTGCATGCGACGAGCGGGGTTAGTAAACGCCATCTTCTGCTGCCAAGTTACAGTCACGGCAGACCGAGCGCAGGACAGAGGTGGAGAGGACAGAGGAGGTGGTGTGGCAGGCTGTGTCATTAATCAGGACAGGGCTGTATGCAGAGGGGGGAAGGAGGTGATGGTGATGAGAACAGTGCAGAGAAGTGAAATTACTGGCGTTTCATGGTGTTCTTCTGGACTTCTCCCATTCTGAAGAATTAGAGCCTGTTCTGCCAGCTGAGCTTCCTGTACCAAACAAATCAGCACATTTTAACTTCACACTTCACGCGATAACAGAATGCATATTTGTTACATCTCTTCTACGCACGCTATCCTGATATTTAGGTGGCCAACAGGTACACGCAAACAATAGAAAAAAAAAGCAGAGCCCAACCTTGGAGCCTGGGGGTGGCGCCAGGCCCAGGAATGCAAAGACTTGATTCTCCTCCTTTGCGTTGAAGAACGTCTCGTAGTCCTGCAAGAGAGGAGCAGGGGGTCTGGAGACCGCTCCCGTGATGCTGCTGATGTCAGTTCTCCCTCTCGGGGCTCAACTGGGCAAACCCCATTCTTCAGATCAAACACTGAATCACCCCCACACAGACTGACACTGACACACACGAGAGACGCCAAGACCCACACACGAGGGTCAAAGAGCGACACAGACGCACGCAAAGAGACACGGACACACATAGAGCGACAAAGAGCAACAAAGACACACACAGAGCAACACCGACACACACACACAGAGCGACATACACACACGAGAGACAAAGAGTGACAAAGTCACACACAGAGAGACACTGACACACACACAGAACCACACACCCAGCAGCGAGACTCTTACTCCGCAGTAGTTCTCGTCGTTGAAGATCTGTGGGGGCAGAGGAATTCCATTGGTGGGCTTCTTATCTCCAGGCACGTTCTCTCTCATCCACATGCGGTTCTCCTCGCTGCCCGCGATGTCCAGCTGGGCGTAGTCGATCTTATTGGCCTCCAGGAAGCCCACCACATCCTGCTGCTTCTTCTTGATCTGGAGGGGAAGGGTGGAGACACACACAAGCACCCACACGACCGGTCAGCCTCAGGACCAGCGTGCAGAAAGAGGAACAATTCCACCACGTTACTGCAGAACACATCCTCGCCCAACTTGTTCTAATACCTGTCATTTAATGCTGCACGAGTTCCTTTAGACTTGACTGCCAGTTATTTGGGCAGCTTTAACACTGCTGTCCACTACAGTGTTTACAGACCAGGTGACTCTGTCAGGTCTGTGATAGTTCAACGAGCGCGGTTTCAAACCAGTGGCCATTTATGTAACTGACCATACATCCCTGCCTAACATTATTTATTTCTTGGGTGACAATTTAGGAGGCTCTTTTAAATACCCTTGAGCAAAAAGAAAACACACGCACAAAAATTGTGCCGGCCCAGCTGTCTGCTATAAAGGACGGTGGTGGCTTTGGCCCGGTTCTCCGAGTTTCCGGAAGGGTCTGGCCGTGTTCTGACAGACTGCTGAGGCAGGTCAGGAATGTAGCGGCAGCTGCGGCCGGGATATATAAAGAAACAGCTACAGTGAGCCGCTTTCTATCTCTGCTGTCTCTGAGCCCCCGGACCGAGCAGTGAAGCGCTCTTTACCAATCACAAGAAAGAAAAAAAATCCAGTTCAGTGACGCGTTGCACACTGGCTGTTCAACTTCCAAGATGCCTTTCAACTCCAAACATCTCAGCCGTCTTTCAAACTTGTGCGCAACGGGACGCTAATCCCGAACTTGCGTCTGTTCTGGAGTCCATGTTCTAGAAAAGATGCACCTGAGTTGGGCCTGTGCAAAAGCATTCCTTAAACCCATGCAAATGACCAAACTCGGGATAAAAAGGGCGACGTATTCATTTCAAAGCGATCTACTAGTTTACGTGATTAAAAATGGCAAAGCGCTCACTTGGCAAGAACGATTCCCAAAAAAAAGTGTCGCTAACTCCAAGGTGCCGAGGCGCAAAAATGATAACAGAAACAACACGGGACAGTCGTGCGCTTACCGCAGTGGACCCAGACGAAGTGGCCAAAAAGACTTTGATCACCATGTTTGCGGGGCTGAAATGTTTCGCGAGTGGCTCACGGGGTCTTAAAGGCGCAGGCGGTGTCTCCCCCGGGCGCTTCCCCGCGGCCGGCTCGGTCCGGGAATGTCGCCTCTGGCGGCCGGATTGGTGGGCGACGGTGGGGAGGGGGCGCGGCGGGCCGAGCGATTGGCGACCGCGGGTGTCTGTCGGACTGCGCCCCTCGGCGGCGGGGCGAGGCGAGGCGAGGGCGTGGAGCAGGTTCTGGGCAAATAAGGGCAGAGGACTGAGAGGGACGGGGGGAGCGGGGCAGTGAGGCAGTAGGGAGCACCGCGCACGGCCGGGAGAAATCAAGACAGATCTCCTGCGTCTCTTTTGGCGCAGACCGCCGCTTGCGGGAGCATCGCTGGGGCATTACTTGGACATTGCTGGGGGCATTATTTTGGGCATTGTCCGGGGCATCGCTGGGGCATAGTTGGGGGCATTTCTGTCCTCGACTCCGCCCGCGGCACCCCCAGTGACCTGACGCAATGATCCCATCAGCAACAGTGACGTCTACATTGTCGTGATGAACCCGGGGAGATCACACAGATCAAAAAAAAGTTTCCATTATCCCTGCGAGAGAATACGAGTTTTCATGCAGAAACAGCTGTTGTCTTCAGATGGGGTTTTTTCTCTTCGGTTGGATTAATATTTTAAGTCGCTAAACCCAAACAACTGACGGAATGACCCTCAGTGCTGTTGTGGGTCGCCTTCACACTTACACTCATTTTTAATATTATTGTTTTTGAGTTCACGCAGGACAAAGGGCAAATGGAAATGGAAACGGGCTCAGTCGCCCCCGCCGCGGCCACCTCCGGATCTTGTCCTCGGCGGCGGTCCGCTTGGCGTGAGCCGTGCGCCCCAGTGGGATGCGGATGGGCCGATGCCGTGCTGGACCAGGGCAGTGCAGGTGCAGTCCTCATCTCTAGCCGTGAAGAGGTCCTCGTTCTGGGCGAGTAGCGCCTGGAGCCGCTGGTCCCGATCGAGGCCCTCAGCAGTGCGCCACACTTCCACGCACCGTTGGCCCCCGCCACCGCCACCCTGTCTGGCCCCCCTGGGTGACTCGGGGGCAGGATCGGGCACGCTCGCTCCCCCTCAGGGCTGGCAGGGCTCCTTCTGCTGGCACTTCCAGCCACCCCGAACAGGCCTCAGCCCGTGTAGCAAGGCCCAAGGCCTGCCCCAGCGAGGCGCCGCAGCTCCTTGAGTAGGGCCTGGAGAGCCATCTCCCGCTGCGCCTCCCGGGGGAAAGCTGGGTATCCTCGGCGGGCGAGGAACGTGACATCCGCGGCGACCGGGCCCAGTCGCTCTCCTGGTCGGCGCCACCACAGGGCCAGCCTCTCCCGAATCAGGTCCGGCGCCTCCTCCACACCGAAGCGCAGCCGTGTATTCGCCTCGGCCCTCCTCCGGGACGTCCAGGAGCACCTGGCAGGCCGCTCCCTCCAGCACCGCCGGCCATCTCCGCCCGGCTCCTGCCAGTCATCATGGAACTGCACTCCCACGGCGCAGCAACCAGGTCGTACCCACACCAGCTGGCCAGCTCCGGCAGGGAGAGCACCTCCTCTCTGGGCAGGAGTAGCAGGAAGCCGCCCCAGCTCTACCGGTGGGACCACTACTGGGTAGCCCTTGTAAGGGCCATGGCCACCTGTTGCACCCGCCGTGTGTGCACTGCCCCCAGGTTCAGTCTCTTTCAGGGTCAGCCAGCGCTTGACAGAGTCCGCTAGCGTCTGCCACGGGTTGTCCATCCTGCCCGCTCCTGACACCAGGGTGGTGCTTTCAGGTTCACCTGGGTATGCGCCCTCACCGTTGGGGACTCGAACCCAGGCCTCTGGCGTCACTCAAGAGGGACCCAGCCACTTGAGCCAAGGGGAAATCTCCCGTCAGCCCGGCGGCTGCGGCCCCTGCTATTCACAGGGAAGGGCGGTGACGACGCGCTGGTAAACCGGCTCGCACAACCTGCAATGTCCACCGTATGCGTCACATTATCTTATTTAAAATTATTATTTTTATTTTTGTTTACCCTTTACTGATGTTGGTTGCTTGTAATAAATTCTCAAAAAGTGGAGAGAAGCAACTTTTTTCGTGAATAAATACCGAGAACCGCTGTATTGTGAATATTACATTTTTTATGGATGTTCCCAGCTGCCCTTCCGTTGCCATGGTTTCGAGAATATGATATTTTTTAAAGGTGGGAACCGAACCGCAGCATGATCGCAAAGAGCCTTGGGACTTGTAGTTCTTGAGAAAGAACTGGTACAGTCTACGGTTAGGGTTTAACAGTTCAGAAGCTTACAAACACTTTTCTTCAGTGAAAACAGGTTGAGCGCTCCGTGCGCTCTGTCTCTTGTACATTACGCGTTTATTTTCCTTATGAGTATTAACACTTTCGTTGTTTAAATCCTGGCATTCTTTCATCTTGTAACTACATTTCCCATAGGCCCTAAGAAGCAGGAGGGTCTTAATCTCCAAGGAAACCGATAAATAAAAAAATACCCACACAAGAAAAGTTCTTAAGCGAAAATAAACTTTACACGACGGCTATGAAAACAAGGAGTCGCGGGTTTCGTTCAGACAAGAATACAGTATGTTTTAATTTACCATTTAATGTATTAATACTACCTACTTTTAAAAGAATATAATAAACGTTTATATCCAAATATCTTAAAGCTATTCTTGTAGAGAAGTTATGTGATAGTTATGTAACTTGATGCTAAACGCAGTTTCATATGCCATAAGCACAGTAGTAAACGAGCTGTATCAATACTGTACCTCCCTCAAATAATTGCTTGAACCAAGTACTCAAGTGCCCAGTACTGAATGTCGTGCCCGTAAGAATGAAACAACTTCTGAGTGAGCAAATCAAAGTGTAGGTATTATACATTTATTATATTAATAATCTAAGAAACTCCTCTTTAGGACTATATCACTTCAGTGGAACTACATTAAGGGCACATAATTGCACGTTTTCACTCCCTCGGAAGAGCGCGTTCCCACCTGTGAAAAGTACTGCCTCAACATTTTGAAATCTCTAATAGGTTCGTTTTTCAGAGCATTTTTCTAGTTCTTTTAGTATCACGTTTAAATGCATTTTACTTTGTGTGATGCCTTTCTTAGTAAAATTATCTCACGGCACTGTACATTAAAACAATCAAAAGGAAGGAGACGGGCATACACGAACTGGATCAGAACACGAAACACAAGCTCGAACAAGTAGACAGGCTGGGGAAAGTGTCCAGTGTCGTGCAAGATCCGCTGTGGCTTGTGGGACAAAGTTGTGAAAGAACAGCACTTCTGCATCTCCACACAGCCACCCCTCAGTGCACCCCGACTTTCACTGGAGTAGGATTTCAACACACATTGTGCTGGGGCTCATTGGGGATCGCCCGACTCTCTCTGTCAGTGTTGGTCTTCTGTTTTCAGATGATGCAGTAGAGATCATGTCTCTCAGAAACCCTGGCGGAGAGATGGAGGGGAGCCCCGAAAACGAAGGAGCAAGAGGGGATGGGGCCATGGTGTCTTACCGCCCAGAGTTCAGCTCCCCAGAGGAGTACAGTCCCATCAGGACCAGCGCGAGTGTCTGTACTGGGAGCTCCAGCCCACAGAAAGGGCTCGGGGGAGCCAGCTGTGAGCCGGACTACTCTGATGACTGTGAGCCAGAGGACAGCCAAGAATCTGACAGGGCTAGCTCCACACTGACCTCCCCTTCGCCGAGGAGACAGCAGGGCATAGAAAGAGGCCCACGTAGGGCTCACAGTTTGAAAGGTATCGGCTAAAGTGTTAGTTATAAACACAGTCTAATAATTAAATACACACGTTTGCATTCACTTGCCAACAAAGGTCCACTGAATCAGATGGCATTAGTCCAAGAGACCTGCGTCTAACTGGATGAAGAAATAGTTTTGATTTGCACCAGGAAACCAGACATTAAAATCAGTGATAGCTTGAGGATAAGTGTAAACTACTATTGATGGCGATGAAAATGTTAGGATTTTCTCTTAGTTTCTGGATTTTACCCCAATCCTGAACCAACCTTTTACCAGATTCCCTCTAACTAGCACAAACTGCTTCTGTTTCAGACCATATTGTTTTAATTTAACCCGTCTGCTCCACAGGGCTCACAATCTGAGCAGCTGTCCACTGGAGTACAGTACATGACAAGTAAAACACTGTAGAACATCTCAACACAAGTGCACCTTGTGCACTGTTGCTCCTGTTTTGTTCTTTAAAACATCATGCTGTACGCATGGTGATCCCCTCTGTGCATCACTGTGGTGCTGCTATTGCATTATTTTGCTATTTGTGCTGGTGTTGTTGTTAATTAGCTCTTGCACTGTGTAAGCTCCTACCCTGCGTTTTTGATAAGTACTAAACTTTGCAACACTGGATATTCTGGTACATGTGCATAACGCATTACTCTTTTCTTAGTGCGCTCAACTGTTATAACTCGTGTTAAAACATGTAAGCCTGATAAACTGGGCGTAAAATGATTACGATGCTTCCTTTTAAACCACCGGGCGGTTTCAGTGCAGCAGCAAGGCCATGTTTTCTTCCCAGCCCAGAGCAAGCCAGCCCTCAGGAGGGCGCGGCGCTGGATTGCTGTGCCGAGCCACAAAGCTCGCAGCCTCTCCCACGTCCAGGCGTGCGGGCAACCCCCGAGAAGAGGCCCCAGCCAGCGCATCATGTCAGCACGGCTCCATCGCATCAAGGAGTTAAGCAGCCAAGTGTGGGACCTGCAGCAGCAGCTGAACGCCACCCTCCTGGAGAACCGCCTGCTGAAACGGCTGCAGGGCCGCCACACCGCCGCCCTGCGCAGGTTCCAGGACTCCCAGAACTGCCTGCCGCAGATGATCGCCAAGCACAGCGGCGAGGTGCGCGCCCTCAGGGAGCAGCTGCGCAGGTCCCAGGAGCACGGCCTGGCCGTCTCCCGCAAGCTGCGGGCCGCAGAGGCTGAGCTGCTGCGCATCAGGGACGCCCTGCAGCGGCTGGAGCAGCTGGCCCAGGACAGGAGCCTCGAGGAGCGGGACCAGCTGACACACAAGCTGGGCCGCCTGTCCCTGGACATCGAGCTCAAGACCAGGAGGATACAGGTACGCAACCTGGACCACCTGTGTCTGCAGCTCAGCCTGCCCATGCACACACACAGGAGGCACTGCTGTAAAGTCATACCTGCCTTCAGATGTTTTCAGCATTAGAAGTATTGTGCTGAAATGATTTTGTATCTGGAATATTGATGATGTTTTGACTCATACGGTAAATTTCCTTCTGTGTGATAGGAGTGTAATTCTAATAAACACTGCGTTAAAGAAAATAATCTTCGCGACTAAAGGTGAAAGGATCTTATCGTTCCAGGAGCTGGAGAAGAAACTGAAGCTGAACAGTGCTGCGTTCACACGTCACCTTGCAGCAGAAAGCAGGAAGACCCTCGAAGCCCGAGACCTCACCAAGTTCCTGCAGATGGAAATTAATCACCTCTCACAGAAGATCCAAGTGAGCTGCCGGCCTCACATCTCCGAACACTCACACCTACCAACCAGCTAGTTCTCAATCGCAAGCCAACAGCCCTGCAATCACAAAATAATTCTCAACATTTATGCTTTAATGGCTGCAATAATACACGACGGAGATGATGCCTGACTTCAGAATGTCTTTGATGAAAACAAGCAAGGTGACGCTGTTTGGATGAGAAGTAATAATAATAATAATTGCTTACACTTGTATAGCGCTTTTCTGGACACTCCACTCAAAGCGCTTTACAGGTAATGGGGCATTCAGTCCACCACCACCAGTGTGCAGCCCCACCTGGATGATATGATGGCAGCCAGAGTGCGCCAGTACTCTCACCACACATCAGCTGTTAGTGGGGAGGAGAACAGAGTAATTAAGCCAATTCATAGAAGTGGCCAGAAGTAGCTCCTTCAGAACACCAGAGGGAGTCTGGAGCATTTCTAAGCACATATAAAAACTGACGCAGCCAGTTAGGGGCTCAGTGAGATATAAATAGTTGGACAAACTGCTGACAGAAAAGAAAATATGTCCTCAAATATTTGGTGGAAATCCAGACAGGAGTCAATAAGACATACCCTGACAGACTGGGAAATGAATGTCAAGAAAAAAGACTTCCTGAGGAAAGCATACAAAGTTGTAGTCAGTACTAACTGTACCCTTTACATATCAGCAGTACACATCCGAATTGTACAGATAACCTTGTCTTGAACAGAAAACAATTATATAGTGGTTGCTGGTTTTTTATTCATAGCTGTTTAACTGCTTATTCGTTCATGTATTTCAGGAAAAAGAGCGAGAATTAGAGATTCATAATATCTATGCACACAGAGTTCGTAAAGGCTGTCACAAAAAAGGTAGGGAAGGATCTTACTAAATCTCAAATGTTTGAAAAAAAAAGTACCTCACAGATTCTTTCCATTAGATTGAGCTCTGAAGGTCTTTAATCTGTCATACTGTGATGAGCTTTTCCTGAAAAAAGGTAAGCAATTTAAGAATTCTGTTCTAAAACGTGAATGTTTAAAGGAACTGGGGAAGGTCGAGGTCAGGAGCAGTCGCTGCCCATTTTAACTGTGGAGCATCTGGACACATGTGCACCTTGTCCTCTGCTGATGGAGCTCCTCGCTTTTCCTCTTGTCAGTGACGAAAGAAAGCAGATGGGTTCAGACAGAGCAGCTCTGCCTGCCAGCTGCATCGCCCTGTTTCAGAGCCGAGACAGAGGACGGGTCGGTAGAGCAACAGGAGCTGGACCAGGTAAGACTCAACAAGCACTTCCTGCATCAGGGATGCACTGGAGTTACGCCATTTATATTTGATCTCAGGAAAACTCCCTTTTCACATGATGATGTTCATCAACAGCATTATGCAGAAGAAGTGCTGTTATGTGCTGTGTTATGGAATCATTAAATGTCAACATGCTACTTAGTGTAGAGTCAGACTGTCACTCTGCAGTCACGGTCTGTTCATTTATCCACGAGTACAAAACATCCACACATGTAACTACTGGGCAGGAATGAATAAGTAGGGCTGTCTTTTCAGTGGTCAGTATCTTAGCTTTTGCATGGCTGGAGCTCAGAGCTCAAGAACGGCTTTACTTGCAGGTCTGTTTGGCCATCAGTTACACAGAAACCCACGAGATATCTCTGACTGAAACACTGGAAGAGTCCAAAGGGGACAGGAGCCCAGACCGAGAGGAGACAGGTCACAGTTCAGCGCAAGGTGAGTAGAAACGCACCCCATTTTGGCTTATTAATGCCCCCCTGGAACCCCTGGCCTAGCGCTGGCCCCTTCTTAGTTCACGTCACACCAACGGAGGATGTATTTCAAGCACACCTTGACCCACTTGAAAACTCGCATTCTGTGCTTAGTTGTTCATTCCCAAGGCATTCAATAGTCTTGATAGCACACTTTAATAATAAATGTTACAAAAATATACAAATAACACTGTCAAATAAAGTCGCACATTATAAAATAGATGTGCGTCTTGACCATTTTCCCTAAGGGGTGTAGTTTTTTACTAATTAGCACATTTAATTTTAATTTACCCAATACACAATACTGATGCACTGCAGAGGAAGAGGAAAGCAGCGACACTGAGGAAGAAGTAGGAGTGAATACGGAGATGGAAGACGGGGGAGGTTTCCTCAATGGGCTTCCAGAGCCCGCGGAGGCAGGAAAGGCCGAGGAGGCAGCCCAGGCAGAGCCGGTGGATCACGAGGACGGTGATCTCCTGCTAGACCTGGAGGACTTCCTCAGCTCGGCCTGCAACAGCAGCAGCCACCGCGGGTCTCCTGCCAGGGGCAGGCGACTCTACCGGTTCAAGGAAACGGTGCAGAACCTGCACCACGGAAGGCCGGCTTACGGCACGCCCACGCCCGCCGCAAGGAGGAGTCCTCGGACCCGGGTCCGCGGGCAGCCCGAGCTGGACGACCTGGGGCTTGGCGGCTACGAGCCGTCTTTTGCAAAGCCCCCTGCTGGACTCAGCCAGGGAGGAGGCAGACCGGAGGCGGAGGCAGCTTCGGCGAGGAGCAGGAAGAGCTGCCTGATGGACGAGCTGTTTGGGCAGCGCACGCCAGCCGAGGGCACGGGCACGAGGAGGAGCAGGGGCAGAGACACGGGCCCCCATGGGGGAGCGACTGCGACTGCGCCCTGCCGCACACAAGGCGAGACAAAGAGCCCAGGAAGAACAAGAGCCCCGACCTCTTCCTGTAGCCCCAGCTCTCCTTTGACTGGAACTGAACATACGCGATAACTGCCCCTGAATGGATTCAGATATTTTGATCATTTAAGTCGTAGTTGAAACCGAAAACAGTGTTGTTTTTATTGCACTTTTTTTAAAGAACAGATTTGACATCATCTGTACTTATAACTTGTTCATTAAACAATGCTTTTTTGAGCACCACCCCAAATTCCAAATGTTGTTAACAGCGTTGAAAAACTGGCTCATAAGCAATTGGTTTAGTTTCTCTTGCAGCTGTTCAGTGTCCAGCCATTCTGGTTACATTAGAAAGCACATAGCCAACCGTATGGAAAAACAGACCCATAAAAAAATATATCAATAATTGGTTTTGAATGGTGAAATCATATATACACTAAAACAATTAAAAGAGAAGAAAATGGGTATATGTGGAAATAACAAATCGCATGCTGTGTATGGGAGGAGTACAACTCTGTACTGGTACACTGTAGTTACACTGGGACAAACTGTCATTCAAGTGATCAGAATGCCAAACCCACATATTGCTTAAGGACAGTACAGGCAGCGATGTCTTTGAAGTGCAGTGCATTCTACATGATTGTAGAAGTGAAGGACTTAGCTAGTGAAGTCTACATGCAACAGACTGAAGCAAATACAGTACATTTTTCAAGGGAGATACTGTTTATAATGGAATAAGTCAAGGTCAAAAGTAAAGTCAAGTACCAGATGTATTCTTTATATGACATTTGAGATTTTCCATGCAAAACTGACACACTGGATTCCCCTTTTATATCCTCCTAATCGGAACACATCTATGCTTTCAACCTGAGTGTGATTACAGCCCACAATCATAGTGCCTGTCAAGAAGGCACTCAACCTCCTCAGAATGTACCGATAAATAATAATCCTTACACCTCTATAGTGCTTTCTATAAATGTCTCCACTCAAAGTACTTTACAGGTTAATAGGGATCCCTTCCACCACCACCAGTACCCTCACACACCGTCTCTCAGTGGGGAGGAGAGCAGGGTGATGATGCCAGTTCAGAGATGGGGATTATTGGGAGGCTATGACTAGTAAAGGCCAATGGGAAATTTGGCCAGGACGCTAGGATAACACCCCTACTCTTTTCTGGGATTTTTAACGACCACAGAGAGTCTGAACCTTGGTTTTACAGTAAAACAAGGATGCACCAGTTACAATTCTCTCTCTAAACCCTTGTCTTCAGCAGCACAGGGTTTAGGGTGGCGATCCCCAGCTATGGGATTCAGCCCCAAGCATAGATCTTTACCCACCCGATGAGCCATTAATGAATCCTGCTGTTCCCAGATGGCAGGTTTTGAGTGTGAATGTGCCGAGACGAACAACCACTGAAAGCTGCTATCTTGCAGCACCAGGGAGTTCTAGACAGCATTTTGTCCTTCACAGTGTGAAGTGTCCTTCTAGTGTTCACCTTTACAACCCCTGACCAGCAATCAGTGTCACTGGAGCAGGTGTTTTTGTAGTTGGTTTATTGGTGCACAGGGAAAACATGTCACACGCTGAAAAAAAACACACTGGTACAGTCCTGAAAACTCAGCAAAGACACCGGGCTGAGACGGCAGCAGAAACAAACCACGAGAACCCTTCCCGAGTCTGTATTGGCTTGGATGATGCTGAACTCCAGACTGCACCGCTCTAGTGTTAAGATACACCTATCATTTTGTCAGCATCGCCAGCACAACCAGTGCAGGGGTGTGATTCCTGAATCAAGACAAAACTGGCAGGAAGACCTTTATCTTATAAACTAACCTTATATTAATTTGATCCTTTCCAACAAGTCTGTGTTAGTGTAGGCAGTTACTGTAGAGTTTAATCTACTAGATACATTTCACATTCACATTCCAGTAGTTGATGTGTTCATTTCAAAGTGAATGCATTTTCAACAAAACTACAAATAACTACCATTTACTTTACATTACTAAAAACAGACACAATAACACAAAGCATATGTACACAAAATGGTCAGGTTGAGACTAAAAGTGTTGCTTCCTCAGGAACTTCTTTTTGTATCCTGGTAACTTTGCAGAAACAATAAACCTTGAAAAAGTGTCTCAGATTCCAGAAAGCTACAGTTCCTTTCCACACTCCCCAGTCCTGGTCAGCGGTGTCAGTGGCCGTAGTTGAGGACAAGAAGGCCTCTCTAGTTCTCCAGAACAAGCTCGGGCTCTTCCCCCAACACTCAGCCAGCAGGCCCGGGAGGGTCTTGGAAAACACTGGAATTCGACAAACCCAAAAGAAAAACTGTACGTTCTGGAGTTGAGGTGTCTCCATGCAGAAGGATCCAGCAGTTTTGGGGGGGAGCGGACTGTGGTCTGTCCTCAGCCGAAAGCCTGAAGAACAATGGCAACCACTTTGTTGCATACCACGAGCCAGCATGTGATCCCCACGCCACCTGCGAGAGAGAGAGAGACGAGCTGCTGAAGCAGGTGCACCTGTCGCACAACCCGAGTAAAACACAATGAGAAGAGACGCAGGCCAGAGGCACCAGGCAGTCTGGTCATCAGCCAATATCACATACCTACCATCTGGATAACACACTCTCCTGCCCCTTCCCCCGAGAACACACTCTCCTGCCCCGCCCCCGAGCACACACTCACCTGGCCCGCCCCTCAGCCCCGCCCCCGAGCACACACTCACCTGGCCCGCCCCTCAGCCCCGCCCCCGAGCAAACACTCACCTGCCCCGCCCCTCAGCCCCGCCCCCGAGACCTCACTCACCTGTCCCGCCCCTCAGCCCCGCCCCCGAGACCACGCTCACCTGGCCCGCCCCTCAGCCCCGCCCCCGAGACCACGCTCACCTGGCCCGCCCCTCAGCCCCGCCCCCGAGCACACACTCACCTGGCCCGCCCCTCAGCCCCGCCCCCGAGCACACACTCACCTGCCACGCCAGACGGAAAGGCCACCAGGCGCTCCAGGGGCGCGATCCACTTGCTGGGCAGGACCATCACCGGGTCAGCGTAGTACTTCCAGATCAGAGAGATCATCAGAGCGGCCTGGGGATACAACGGCCTTCACGCTCAATCGCAGGGCACGCTGCAGAGAGGCGAGACGCACCCCGGGGGAGCGGCACAGCTTGCACAAGACAGACAGACACCACAGCGACGTGCCGCCCGCGCCACACTCACCTGCAGGATGTAGAAAACGATGTTCACCACCCACTTGATTTTGGCCAGCTGAGCGGTCCGCGACTTGACTGCAAGAGAAGCAAGTGGGTGAGGGGCTGGCGAGACATGGCTCCCGCGCAGCGGCTGCAGCTGAAGCCACGCCGCTATTCTTTCCGATGCGCTAAGCCCGTCTGGAAAGGCTACTAAATAAATACTGCCTGGCTGCTCAGCCTCCTGATACAGGTCCTGAGCACACAGGTGGACTCAGCACTGGGGGGGGGACAGCCGAGCGAGCAGGGTGGCAGGGCCAGGCTCTGAGCAGTGACGGACAGCTGGGGGGCGGAGCCCGAGCGTCAGGCTCACGATCCCATTGGCTTCCCAATCCCATTGGATCCCTGCGTGATTCCGCCTCGTGAAACTGTGGATGAATCACCTTTCATATGAGCGGGTTACAGCGTAGTCAATGAAGAAGTACGAGCAGAGCAATGCTACTCAACAGCTCCAGCTACTGGAGACAGGAGCTGCAACAGAAACTGCTCCTGGAACTGCTGGTGTGCCCAGGCAGCGAAGGGAGGCCCCATTCCAGCTGCGAGGGCTCGTCTCACAGACCCCCAGACCAGTGAGCACTGGTCCCCTGCGAGCGGCAGCGCCCGCAATCCGCCCCCGGAGCGCGTGGGACGCGGGCCTCACCGTGGGTCTTCAGCTTGTCCGTCATCTTGTTGATCCTGCGCTCGAGCCGGGCATAGCGGGCGAACTCGTCCATCATGCTGATGGCGGAGAGCTCCTGCCTCATGTCCTGGATCTCCATGCGCATCTGCGTCTCCTGCTCAGCGTCCTTCTGCAGGATCCTGGACAGCTGCGCGGGGGGGGGAGGGGAACAGAAAGGACACTGCCTGGTCACAGACGCACACCGGCAATCCCACTGTGCCCACCGCTTGTGCTAAGAGAAAAGCCTGAAACTCAAAATACGTGACACACGCTCACACGGATCCCCTGTATCCATACAACACCAGCCTCTCCAAAGGATCCCTAACACCCTTCCAACAGGAACTGGGAAAGGAATGACTATACTTCATATTGTTTACAGTGCATATGTCATACGTGTCTACATAATAAATAGAGGTTTCATACATCACACTTGTCCCCTCCTGCACCTTCAGCCCCACTAAACAGCAGATCATAGGAGAAATAAGAAGTTGTTTCTCACTATGCTGAGTGTTACTTCTGAAGTTCTGAGCCACATAGCACCACCTACTGGTAGACAGTACATGCACAGCAGCCTGCTTTCCCTCAGTGGTCTCCCACCCCAGTGCCCTGCCTGGTGTCTGGGGTCTGGCAGACCAGGCGACACGGAGATCATGCTGATTTACTACTACTTACTCTTTCTCCTCAACCAGCATCCGAGGCACAAAACAAAGATCCCCCCACCCCGTCGATACTACCTGTTTGTAAGCAGTAGGGTGTGTGTGGGTGTGGGGGGTTTACATTTTAAAAATGCTTTTTTACAGGAGAAAAAAAACAGCTGCACTTAACGTGATCATGGAAGAGAATCGTATTAGGATACCATAACTGGGCTTAACCTGATAAGTGAGGACAATACCGGATCAATACTCTGTATTCTCTTCAGTGACAACTAATCTCCTTAAATGGATTTCCCTTGGGTTCACTGGCTCTGCTGCTACTACCTAGAATAGCTACACGACATTCAGAAGGGCAAAGGGGCATCTCTGCACAGCTCCCTGCCTGAAACCACCGTCCCAAAATCGGCACCATTTCGTAAGAGCGCCCTTCTACCCAGAGACGTTACCCCAGAACACACACACCCTGAACTACAAACTTCTGCCAGGTCTGCGATGCACCTTTGCGTCTGGAGGCTTAGCTGTTCTCAACAGAGCAGGAGAAATGAATTCTTCTTCCCCAATTAAACACCTACAGAGACCTGCTTGTCATATCCTGCAGTTGCATTACCGAACATCAAACATCTGTCTACCTTAGCCACCACCTGCCTAGTGTCTGCCCTGTCGTGTATATATACGCCTAAAATAGTTCTGAATTTCATCAGTTGCTTTTAAACTGTTTGTTAGTTGTCCTGATTTCATATCACTTGCAACCTTGACTAGTTCACTAACTAAACCAGCATCTAGATCATTGACTTTGAAAGAGCTGTGCACCTTCTAATTACATCAGCCCAGTCAGAGTATACACCCCTTATCATCTCTTTAATACCTAACTGTCAATCTAAACACTGCTCTTACCCTAAATGACAAACACCTACACCTCAACAGAACAAAAGCCTTGTGAGAGTCTCAGAGGGTTAACAGGACACGCCATTTCACCGCACGTCTGACAAAACAGAGGCGGCACATTGCAATTTAGAGCAGCACCTTTTCAATGTGTTCTGCTACTTAACATCACACCCATACCCTCGAGATGCAGGGGACAAGGCCCGTGTGTCTTGGCTTTATCGCATGTTGCCAGCCGGGAGTGAAATGCAAGCTCATGTGCACCGGACTGGGGGAGCCTGCCCGGACAAACATGACGTCACATTCACGCCCGGCTTCAGAGGCGACACGCGAAGTGCACGGGATGGAATATACAGTCTATGCAAAGGAACGAGTAATGGGTTTATTCCATGCTGAAAAAAAAGAAGAAAACAACGTTTCGGCCTACGCATACTGTCGCAGCTACCCACCTGAACTATATATATATATGCATGAGTTTTCTTATATAAAGGGACCGTCTATAAACACGCTTTTGCCCGATATTTCATTCCCAGTTTAACGCTCGGTATACCCGAAACGGGTGGGCGACGCGTACTCGATGAGCGAACCCTGCCCAGTGCGGAACCCGACCCGCTGAGCCCCACTTACGAGGGAGGAGACGGTGGGCAGGAGCGCCTTGACGAGGTTGCACAGCAGCACGGACCCGAGCACGAGAATCCAGGCGCAGCCGTCCGCCATCTTGACCCCGCGCGGCGCTCACTCGCGAGCCCGCACACGCGCGGGCCTGTCCCGTTTCACTCCCGCAACAACAACAGCAGCAGCAATAGCAGCACCGTGCACTGGCCGGGCCTCAGCTAGTCGGGCGCCGCCGCAGGGGGGCGGAACACCGTGCGGCGAGCTAGTCGCGCTTGCAGTGGGGAAGGAGGACTCGCTATCCGGGGGGGGTGGGCACAGTCAGCCAGTCCGCCCCGCCGGCCAGCGACTCCCCCGCCCGGCTGACTGGCACACTGACCTACCCACACAGGTGTCTTGCTTTGATTTAAAATCGTGTCGACGGCTCCCGCAGGCCAATCAATAGCGCCGGGGGGCGGGCAGAGCGCTGCCTGTCAGGCTGGTGCTGTAATGAATAGCGCGGAGAAGGAGGCGATCCAATCCGGTTTGAGCTAGTTTCTGTTCCGCTGGAATATTAACGTCTGGCTGGGCTGTTTTACAACAGACAGTCCTGCTGCCATCTAATACGGGGGCATAGTAGCGCTTTATTTTGAAGGGTCTTTCTGGGAAGCGAGATTTTGTTGTCCCCATCGTAAGGAAAGGCGATCAGACGACAGGGCCACCATGCCGAAGAGGAACAAAGTAAGCGGCACTATTTAAACCTCTTGCGTGCGAGCCTGGAGACGGTGTTTTGTAATTAAGCAATGCAGTAATTAGCCATGCAGCACGTATTTTGACGAAGTACGTGCAAAATAAGATTCAGTTCGCGTTCGTGTGCTGCGGCGGGGTGAATGTACCGGGGCTGCAGTGGGGATACACTTTCTGACTTGAGCTCACGGGGCTTTTAAACGTGTCTGCGCTCGGATTTAAGAAGTGGCGCCTCTTGTTGTGTCTCTGCTGCGACCCTTTCGCCTCGACAAACTTGCGGTGGGCGAGAGAGAGAGAGACTGGATATTTCACGTTAACGGTAAAAACACGCTCGACGGTGTTTTCTTTTTAATTTGAATTTTTTTTTTAAATGTACTCCCAACAAAGGGGCGTCACTGGGGTTCGGTGCTGATCGCCTGAACAGAACTTATTTTAAACGCTCATTTAATTAACTTCTGAAATGCCCTTTGTGCTTCGCGCCCTTTTCGAGCACTTGAGCGCTGCGGGTCTGTTCCCGCACTAGAGAGGCGAGGCGGCGCAAGTGCTCCCGGACTGGCGGGGCTGCGGGGCCGCTCGGCCCGGCCCCCCTCAGCCCGCACCTGGGCAAGCTGCCCCCGCCGTGTGCAGCCCCCTCCCGCCCGGGCGCCGCCGAGCCGCTGCAATGGCGACCCTCCGACAGCGCCGGGGCAGCGGCGGATTCTAGCACGTTCTGCGGCCGCCGCAGGGCTCGCGGAGCATCTCGGAGTTCGAAATTCGAACGCGTGGCGCGAAGGCCGAGCGGCCGGCGTGACGTCGCGGGGGGCGCTTTGAAGCCGCCGCCTCGCCAGCCAATGGGGGAGCCGGCAGGCCGCGGGGGGCGGGATTGTTGACTGTGACGTAGCTGGGAGGACCAGCGGCGCGGCGCTCCGGTGACAGTCGCTTTCCCTGCGTCGTGGTCCGCTTGTGAACGGCGCTGTGTCCACGGGCCTTTGTTTGCGAGCGTGTCAGCTGCGTGGGTTTCAAACCCACTCGGCTGGTCGGTGAGCGCTGCAGCCGCTTCTCGGAGGGCGTGTCGCCTCCTGAGCCCCTCGGCTAGGGTGTGGGGGGCGACACGCACCCCAGAGCCTGAAGAACCGGACTGGCAGCCCTCCCCCCCCGGAGAGCCACACGGTCCAGCCTGACAATTCGGGGACACGCGTAGGTGATGGACCGGGTCCGAAAGTCACGTGTTCAGCTCCGGCGAGCCCTGCTCCCGCGGCCTGGGGCTGTTCTGACCTGTTGCTGGTGAATCATCAGGCCACAGCTATTCCAGGCCTGTAGAAGTAGGAGACGTGTTTATAAAACCAGCTGAACGAGGGACCCCCCAGGACTAGGCAAGAGACCCGTATCTATCAAATCCCATGACTGATAGATGCTTTAGAGATCCTGAGAGGGAAATCGCAGACAATTCAGTGGGTAAATGGATTTTGCCGTGAAACCGGGTGCATGTGGACAGGCTGCCCCCAGATCACCCGTTTCTAGAGCTGTGGATCGACTAAGCAGGTAGTGCACTCGGGGTCTCTGGCCCTTGAGGGCAAGATATCTGTTCTGCATCACTCCTGGAGCAGTGGGGAGAGTGAAGATCGACCTGAGCTCAGCGCATCAGAAAAGAAACGGGCCCTAAACACTCTGGGAGTACCCGAGTTCTCTGAATGTCCAGCATCCCTCTCCACCTGAACACCAGACCCGTTGCCCCGCAGCAGGTCGGGGCTCTGGACCTGTAACTTGAGGGCTGTGGGCTCAGGCCCTGTTGGAGACGGCTGCTGTACCGCTGAGCAAGGTGCCTGGCCCAGGCTGCTGCAGTGAAACACCTGGCTGTGTGGAGGTGTGCAAAATGCAAGTCAGTTTGGGGAGAGGCATCAGGCACATGTATGAACCTGTGTTCATCCACACGTTTACCCTGGAGATTGATGCAAACAGGCAGTTTCATATTTTCCATGCATGACATACAGATCTGCACTTTGGAAAGATTGATTCTGGCTTTAAACTGTTTTTATCTTGTCTTGAGTGTGTTGTTCACATCCGTGTAAGTGGTTAAATCCTTGGTAATGTCCAGTGTTTGCCCCCATATAGGTCAATCCTAGAAATGTGTTGGCAGATTGTATCATTGTCATGTGTAGTAGCCTCTGTTTATATCTAATGACTTCTGCATCTTTTTTTTTTTCAGACAAACGCAGAAACTGAAGCAAATGAGGTGATTCTTTTATTCATGTTGGTGTGAGGTTTATGTGTTTTAAGTTAAACAATGGTAGAAAATTGTTGGATGTGAAATACTGGGAATTATTTTGAACAACAAAATCTTTAAAACATTACAGAAACAAGTTTTCTCCTTGCATGTCTGTTACTTTGGCTGCTTGTTTAAATCCCTGCCAGCAGGTGTCAGTCTTGAGCTTAGTTGTGGCTTAGCTACTAATTAGGTTTCCAAGTCCATCAGAGACTCTTAACTGCCAAGGTGTTTAAAAACCAGCTTAAAGGGGTTTAAGAGTGGAGGTGAAAACATAGAATTGAATTTTACTCTTGGACCTATTTCAGCATCTTGCTGTTGTTTTGTAATTCTGCTGTAGGTATTGCGCACTGTACAGGGCTTTTTGCGTTTTGAAATGCACCTGTACGGAAATGATTATTGCTCCATGAGACACTCCACATTGTATTTTTGGACTTACTCATGGGTTGCTTCATGCCAGTTTAGTTCAATGAAATGCATAAGCAAATTGTTGGGAATTAGATCACAAGATAATGTCTGCAAAAAATGGGGAAACCCTAATCCTGTGCCTGTTGTCGGGGCGTTGGGCATCTCAGTGGCCATCGCCGAAGTCCAGAGAGGAGCGTCCAGACTAATTTCTCTTTTCCTTTTTCACAGCCCAAGAGGAGATCGGAGAGACTGTTAAACGTAAGTGTCGCATTGGAGCACCTCAACGCTATTTTTTTCTTGGTCTTCTGGACTGGACTGTGACTAACGTTGGGGGAGGGGCGGTTTGTTTTGCAGAAACCTTCTCAACCAAAGCCAGAGCCCAAGTCAAAGGTAAAGAACATTTTCACTCTCCAGTTACAGTTCCTGCCACGTTTGTTGCTGTCTGTTGTGTCTGCAGGTGTTTATTCCACATCTGCTTTTCGCCATGTAAATTAGTTAATTGCTGGCTTTATGGGTCCAGTTTAACTCCGTGAGCTAGGAGAACTTTAGAGACCTAGGATGCCCAGAGACACACTGGCCTCGCAGGCTGAGAACTGGGCATTCCTGTCCTGATATTACAGTACTGTTAGGAGTCCTTGTACAGTGCTGTTGAGATATGATTCTAGTAAACTTGAGACTGGTACGCTTAGACGATGGAAACGCTTTGGGCTCTGGACAGTGAGGATGTAACCGGGTCCAGAGCTCATTGGTTACCTGAGCAATCATCAGGCCCGGGTTCATGAGCCCTCCAGGGTCTTTACTGTGGGTGGCTGTAATCACTTCATGACCGGTGACGAAGAGTGATGAAGCAAGTTCGGAGACGGGGATTATAAGGAGGCCTTGGTGGGTAAAGGCCAGGGGGAAATTTGGCCAGGGCGCCGGGGTTACACCCCTACTCTTTTTCGAGTTAGGTCCTGGGATTTTAAATGACCGCAGAGAGTCAGGACCTTGGTTTTACGTCTCACCTGAAGGATGGCGCCTTTTTACGCTCTAGTGTCCCCGTCACTATACTGGGGCATTAGGACCCACACAGACCACAGGGTGAGCGCCCCCTACTGGTCCTACTGACAGCTCTTCCAGCAGCAACCTGAGCTTTCCCAGGAGTCTCCCATCCAGGTACTGGCCAGGCTCACAGAGAATCGGGACCTCTGTTGTACTTTTCGCCCGAAGGACGGTGCCTTTTTTTACAGAACAATGTCCCCTTGAGTGCCACCAGGGTCATTTTACACACTTATATTAACTACATTTAAAAGCACTTCCGTATGAAAAAGGTGACGTTTTGTTTCAATGCCAGATCTTGGGAGCACTCTCAGCTTGCACAGACTGGGGATCTTTGCTTTTCCTCCACGATATTTAAGGCTTTAGATGTAGCCCTTTCGCGATGGAGGCTGGTGGGTGGTGGGAGTGTGCGGGGGAGTAGGAGCTGGCCCGCGCGGTAATGCTCGTGCTCTCGCCACAGAAGGCGCCTGTAAAGCCCAAGAAAGCCAAGGTGAACGACGAGGCCAAGCAGGAGGAGAAGAAGAAGGACGATGTGCCTGCGGAGAACGGAGAGGCCAAGGCGGACGAGGTGAGTGGGGGGGTCCTGAGGCAGAAGACCTCTTTCAGACGGTCAGCCGGAAGAGAATTCGGACAACCGCCCGCCGAGTCCTCCCGCGTGCAGTCGCGGTGGTGACACGGGCTGGGGAGGCCACTGTGGCCGAGGCGTCTTCCCACCGGCCCTGGGCCTCGTGTTCCACTGCCATCCGTGTGGGAAACCTGCGGAGCCCGAGGTGAACCAGGTTCACCTGTTACCCGGGCGTGAAAGGTCTCGTGTAAATCCACAGGCACCGCAACTCGTCAGACAACAGCTGCCTGACACTGGGAATTCAGGTTCTGAGTAGGAACTGCACCGTTAATCCCGAAAAAGTTTCTGTGACGTTGTTTTAGGTTTTTTTTTGTTTTGACTTTCTAAAAAGGTAACCAGGAACTATAAATGTTATGGCTTTCAGAACCATTAACATTTACATAACACGAACCTTCAAGCGAAAAGGACCCTTGTATCTACTTAGAAAGCAGTGACCTCTGCTCACTTTTTTTCTTATAGTGGGGAGTTTCATGTGGAGGAAAATCTCCTGATGCTCTAGCACTGCTTTTCATCCACCGAGCTGCGTCGGAACTAGAAATCGGGTCCTTCTGTGTAGTCCACTGTGTATCAATACACACAAATCGATCGATCACCTCTTGACTCCGCAGCTGGAGCGTCTTGCGGTGTGTCTGTGGAAGAACGTGCAGCCTTGCTTCCTCCAGTCTGACTCCTCTCTCTTCTCTGGCTCCAGGCTCCAGCTTCAGACGAATCCAACCAGAAGGACGGAGAGAAGGAATAAAATCCCTTCCGTGTCGTTTACCAGGGATCCCTGTACTTCTTTTCTTGTACAATTCAGAGGAATATTTTTATCTACTATTTTTTAAATGCAAGTTTTTTAGTAGTTTTGATTGTAGAAACACATTTTTTTTTAAAAAGGCGGCAAAGGGATTTCACCACATCCCACATTTTTACATTTCCGGAGCAAAAACTGTTGTGACTGTAAATGTCTAGGCTTCATTTTAAACGGGGGAGGGGGGAGGTTGCCGGAGGGGTTACATGCAATCGTGTCGTTTTGGGGTTCCTGTTCCACGGTCCGGAGAGCGGCGCCGAGAGACTAACATTCTGTGGGCCCGCGAGGAACGGTTTCGAATTGAACTAAGTAGGGGTGGCTCGCATTTGCCTGGGTCTTTTCAGCCCAAAGGATCCCGACGCGTGTTGCGTGTGGGAGGGGATTTACTTCAGCCCTCGCTGAAGTGCCGCCCCTACGTGGGCGACGCACCAGCAGCCCCTCTCCACAGCAGCTCGGCGGAGGAGTGAGAAACTGCTGCACCAGCTGAATTCGGGGGCAACTTTAGGGAGGCCAGAAGCCCCAGACTGGGACTCTTACCAAGAGACCTGTGGGAACTTTTGGGACCTCGATTTAACGGCACAGCCTACAGCATGACGTTTCCAGTCTGTGTACTGGGGCGCTCATACGGGGAGGATCGCCACCTACTGCTCCACCCGCAGGACTCGCGCCTCCCGCCTGGTTTTTCCTGGAGGTCCCCCTGCCATGTTCCTGACGGGGGGCCAAGTCTTGCTGAGCTTCTGCCAGAACGGGTTAAAAAGAGGTTATCTGGGGTGGGGGGGGGGGCGATATGTGGTTTTATTGTTTATAAAAAAAAAGTTTTAGAATGTTTGTTTGTAAGCTGTATTGTATAAATGTTAACCCTTATACCCATGCAGTTTTCCCCAATCGGTTGTTTTGCTAAATAAATACGTTCCCTAGTGCGCGCGTCCACCGTGTCCGAACCGTGCGTCCTGTGTGTCGTCCGATTGTTGGTGATGGGCTCTGCGATGATGGTGTACAAGTGCTGTGAAAGGATCTTTTAAAAAAAAAAAAAGTCTGTGTGTGGTGTCATGGTACATTGGAAGGAGGGTAAAAGGGGTGCTGGTGTTCTTAGCAAAGCTAATAACCTGCTGTGCGCATCAGTGTCAAACTAGCTGGCGGTGTCCCTGTGCGCTCCTGGGGCCGAGTGCTCTTTCCAGGATATGGGTGATGGCCACCTGTGGCTTTTCGCTGACAAGTACAAATGTACAGATTTGTTATTGTTTTTGGTCATAGCTGTGTTTGTGTAATAATGGGTGTAAAAGAACCAATAAAAAAACGGTTATAAGTTTGCGAGTTGTTTACGTTTTCTTGGGCGTTCGTGTACGTTTTCCCCAAGGAGTGACAAACCTTTTGACCTGAGCACCCGTGGGGTTTGAGGAGCGTCGTGTTTTTTTGGACGAGGTGGCCACCAGACCTACCTCCCGAGGGAAGAGGGTGGCTTGGAGACCGCTCTGTGCTGCATGGGGCCCTGTTGGAGCGTATGCGTCTACCAGAGCAGCTGCTGTTCTTGCCTGGTGCAAAGCTGAGGCCAACGTGTGTAAGCGGCACCGTTCTTTGGCTGGACGATAGTGCATGAGGAGTTCATGAGATAATCTGGGGAAGACCATGTAAGCGGCAAAATAAAGGAAGGCAAGAAAGCACTTTGGATTTGCTCTTATTTGGAAGGCGGATTGTGGCCCGGTGATGTGAGGTTATTAACTCGGGTAGAGGCTGCAGGTGATGGCATTAGAAATCCCTCCTGACCACATGTACATGTAGTTACTACTGCCATTAATGCAGAAAGTCCCCAAGGTGTAGAGATCGTCTAATTTCTGACTGTCCATGTGACAACTGATTTGAATGTAATGCATTTATGTATGAAATCATCTGCATGAATTACCTGATGGGGAGCCATGTAATTCCGATATGCGCGGTTTCAGGTGTATACACAGACTTGCAATTCTCTGGAAAACACTTGTGAAGTAAACTAGAGCAGACAGTTGGATTCCTAAAGGTCATCTATGAATTGGCTTCATTACTCTCTGCTCTCCTCCCCACTAATAGCTGGTGTGTGGTGAGCGTTCTGGCGGACTATGGCTGCTGTCGCATCATCCAGGTGAGGCTGCACATTGGTGGTGGTGGAGGGGAGACCCCATTACCTGTAAAGCGCTTTGAGTGGAGTGTCCAGAAAAGCGCTATATAAGTGTAAGCAATTATTATTATTATTATTATTAATTATTAGCGTCATTCTCTCTCACATGCTTCTCTAGTGTCACTCAAGGGGGGTTTCAGTTGGGCCCTAAATGCAAGGAACCATTACTGATGTGCAGTTAACAGGGTCTGGAGCTCCAGCCTCTCCTCATAAGGTAGGGCACAATCCAGCTGTGAGAGAAAAGGGCAAAACTATGCGTAACAGCTGGAATTGGTGTCTTAGAAGAGCCTTCACTTAACTGGTTCTGTTCTTTACCCCTCTGCTCCTACTGTGTCCAGTACCCACATCTACTGTCTCCTCTCAGTGTATCCTCACTCACCCCGCGGGCTGTGGGTCCTAATACCCCAGTGACAGGGAGACTAGACTGTAAACAGGCACCGTCCTTCAGATGAGACGTAACACAGAGGTATTGACTTTCTGTGGTCATTAAAAATCCCAGGGTGTTACTTGAAAAGAGTAGGGGTGTTACCCCAGTGTCCTGGCCAAATTTCCCCTTGGCCTTTAGCAATCATGGCCTCCTTTTAAGCCCCATCTCTGAACTGCCTTCATCCCTCCGTTCTCCCCACTGAGAGCTGGTGTGTGGGGAGTGTACTGGCGCACTGGTGGTGGTGGAGGGGATCCCCATTACCTGCAAAGCGCTTTGAGTGGAGTGTCCAGAGAAGCGCTATACAAGTGTCAGCAATTATTATAATTATTCTCACTGTGCAGATCCTGTCTGTTTTTTATTGTTGTCATTCTGCAAAGTGCTTAGAGAAGGCGCTATATAAAAAAGTTTATTATTATATTATTATCATGACGCCTTGCCTGAGCTGGGCCCCGCAGTAACAACTCAGCTGCTGGACTGAAGCAGAACCGTCGACGAGCAGGGGTGGTGTTTTCTTTTACGGGCCGTGCCGTGGGCTGCCGGCGTGTTTACACTCCACACGCAGAGGATGCCCACGAGCACCCTCGGCGGTGACGTCACCCCCCCAGGGCGGGCCGAACCACAGCGCGGAAAAACACGGCCAGGCAGCGTCTCCCAACCAACCCGGCATCGCCAGTGCGCGGCGCAAACAGCAGGGAAAGGCGGCCGGGGATCACCGCGAAGCCTCCTTTCGAGCCGCATACCGCGTTTCCGTCAAGCGCGCCGAGCCCGCAGCCGCGGGGCAGCGGCGAGGGACTATTTTCCCTCTCCCCCCCCACCTCCCCCCGCTTCCTGTGCGCCGGCGGAAGTATACACGGCGCAGCCCCGGCCTGCTCACTCCAATGGCGACCGGAGCGGGCTGAGCGCAGAGCGGGAGCGGCCGAGGAGGGGGTCAGAGCGCTGCCACCCGAAATAAATAAATATCTCTCTCTCTCCGTCTGCTACCGTAGGGGGGGAAAACAGACCACGACTCCTCCTTCGCCTCCCCCACTTAACCATGGCCGGCACGACGGCCAAAAGTCAGAGTGTCTCGCTCCTCGAGTCGGGTAAGGCGCAGAGGGGAAAGGGTAACAACACACGTCGCGGGGAGCAGCAGCTGAAACTTTCCGTGCCGACGCTGGGTCTCATCCGTGCCTCTTGTCCGTGTCGTTGCAGAGCTGTACTACCTGATCTCCCGCTTCCTGACGACCGGCCCCTGCCGGAGAGCGGCGCAGGTGAGCCCGCACGGGGCCGCTCGGGGGGGCGCGCCGGGGGGCTGCCCTGTGACCGAGCAGGCGCTCACCCGGCTGGGCTTTGTGTTTCTGTGTGCCGCAGGTCCTGGCGAGCGAGCTGGAGGAGTACGAGGTGCGTACGTCTCCGCCGTGGCTGCGGTCACCCCCCCCCGTCCCCGCTGTCTGACATCACGAAAGCAGCTGCTGAGGCTGAGGCTGCACCGGGCTGCGGGTGGGAGACGCTCAGTTAACATTTTCACCCGCCCTCTCTCTCTCTTTCTGTCCTGCACAAGCTCCTGCCCAGGCGCCTGGACTGGCGAGGAGACGAGCACCCTCGCTCCTACGAAGACTTGGTAAGGGGCGGGGGCTGGGTGGCTGGGGGCTTGAGCCTTTTCTCCCCCCCTAAGTGTCTTAAAAACGCTCATTCTCGCTCCTCCGGGGGGGTGAGAGTTTCTGCGGGGCTCTGCACGGAAAATAAAGCAAAAGGCACACAGACCCACGGGCGCTTTTAAAACAAAAACGGAGCTGCCGTTTTCAGCTCCCTCAACCTCGATTATTACACGAATCAAAAACACAGGTTCTGTTTGTGGGCTTCTAACACGTGCGGTTCCCGTCCCTCGCCAGGTAAGCGCGAGTAATGAGCGGGTTTCAGAGCCGCTCCGGTCCAGGTGCTGCGGTACCGTGCGGGGGCGGGGACTGCGCGGTGACGAGCGCCGACCCCGGCCAATCACAAGCCCGCTTGCGCCGCGGAGCAGCGCTCCGATTGGCCGGGAGCGTGTGAAGGCGTGCCTTGGGGAGCCCCCCTGCCGGCTGCCGGCTCTGCGCAGGTGGACACGCAGGGGCCCGTCTGCGGCTGCACCGCATCTCTCGGGCTTCGGCCCATGCAGACGTGCAGCCCTGTAGTTTGGTGCTAGCTGACATTGTAGGTGGGAGGAGGTTCTCTGTTTGAAATTAATCGATGAGCCAATGAGGTGTTTTGTGTGTGCAGGGGTTAGTTCTGCAGTTTTACACCTGCCTGGGAGACGGGGCATTTTATTCAGTCTTGCGATTAAGAGGTTGTTTGGCACTCAGGTTTTCTAAAAAAATAATTAGTGAGTCCTAATGCATTGTAGGTTAAACCCAGATGTCCAGTAAGGACAGAGTGTTATTTCTGTTTGTGGGGCCCCTATACACAGTAAAAATGAACTTGGGAGTCTTTGTTTAGTCTTAACTTTAGACTGGAGGCTGGATGGTACTGGATAATCGTGGTGAACCTTTAGTGTTGTGTTCAAAGGAAGATTGTAACGCTTGAGGTTGTGGATCTGTAATGTTTGGGGGAGACATTGAAAGCGTTGTGATAATGAGTAACTCCTGAAGGATGGGCCTGAAACCTGTTTCCTGGCGGGCATGATGTCTTCCGGGATCTGTTTCATAGCTGCCTGTATTATTTATTTTACTTCCTAATTGTAATACGTAAAACAGCACTTCATGGCCTTTTATAGGGTATTATACCTTCAGTGCAGTGATTGTTTCCAAACTGCAACTTTAAAGGATTTACAGAAAAATCCTTCTTGTGTCTAGTAAATAGCCGGTCTATCCAGGTTGGCAGAAAAACCCTAACGGTGAGCTGAGCACAAAGAGAGCAGGATAAACCCCTGTTCTGATGTTTCTGTGATCCTCGCTGTCTCCCGGATTCTCACCCTGTCTCTCCGCTCCGGCTCCCGCAGGTTCGGGCGAACAGCCATGTGGCCCCGGACCACCTGCTGCAGATCTGCCGCCAGCTGGGCCCGCTGCTGGACAGACAGGTCCCCTCCTGCGTCCCGGGCGTGGGGTCCCTGCTGGGGGCGGGCCGCCACTCCGCGCTGCGCCTGGACAAAGGTGACGGTCCCGCTGTCCCGCCTCGGCGCTCTGCGGGGGCGCAGGGGCTCCTCCGGCGCGGCCGTTGGTGAAACCGCTGCGGGCGCCGGGGAGGTTGAGTGGCCCTGATGACTGTGCTTGGGTTTCCCCTGTCTTGGGCTCCACTAGAGTCGCCTGGAGGGAGTCCTGCCTGCTCCTCCCCCTTTTCACTCGGCTCTTGGGTTTTCGGTTTCTGCAGCATTTCCTGTAGCATTTCCGAGGGGATGCGTGTTTGTTGTCGCCTTTGTGTGGTGTCTCTGTCCGTGTGTGTGTGTCCTCAGGCAGGTCAGGTGCGAGTCGTTCAGGTGATGCGTGCTGATGCGTGTCTCCCCGCTCGTTTTCCGCCGTCGGCTCGAGGGCCCCTTTGTCCGGCAGCTGCCAAGAGCCTCGTTTTTCCTCTTCTGTTTTGAAGATTTCAAGAAAGTCGTGTGGAAGGGCTCGGCTTTCGCAGCCCTGCGCAGAGGCAGGCCCCCGGAGATGCCGCTGACCTACAGCGACCCCCCGAATCTCGGTGAGGACCAGTAAGCACTTATTTGACCAGACTGAGCCCCAGTGGCTTTTCCGGGACGTCCCGCTTTTTACTCTGGCAGGCTTGGTCTCTTCCTCGCGCTCGGTCCTCTGGCCTTTCCTGCTCACCGCCCGGCTGCCCCCTTCTCTTTTACAGTGGAGATTTATCGTGCCAGAGAGCTCACGGGCACAGAGCGTTTTAGTTCTGCGTGTCCCGTGACCCACTATCAGCGCATGAAGATGCACAGGAGGATCCTGGGACACCTCTCTGCAGTGTACTGCGTGGCCTTCGACCGCACCGGACTCCGCATTTTCACCGTAAGGACGTTCGCTTGGTGTCCGCTGTTAGCCTGCCAGCTGCCTTTGCCACGGCAGGAAGCTGTTTGTCCCTCTTCGCAGTCCCTGGAAAGATGGCCTGGTTCCTCTTTTCCAGCAGGATGTGCGCGCATGAGCATTGAGCTGCGAGCGGGGGCTGTGTGCAGCGACGTGCGTTTGTTTGAGAGCGCCGCGGCCCGAGCCGCCGCGTGGTCGTGAGGTGTGCAGGAGTGGCGCCGCCAGGACCGCCTGACCCGACTGTGATCTGTGGTTTAATTCTCTTCAAGGGCTCTGACGACTGTTTGGTGAAGATCTGGTCCTCTTTCGACGGCAGGTTGCAGTCCACGCTGAGGGGCCACTCGGCGGAGATCTCTGACCTGGCCGTGAACTTCGAGAACACGCTCATGGCGGCGGGCAGCTGCGACAAGTCGATCCGCGTGTGGTGCCTCCGGACGTGCGCCCCCGTGGCCGTGCTGCAGGGGCACACGGGCTCCATCACCTCCCTGCAGGTAGGGTCTTCGCCTGCAGGACCTGACCATCGCTCAGCCCAGGAGAGTTGTCTTTTTATCGCCAAACGTGTTAGACTCTAAAGCCCTAGTTCTCTTACCCTGCGAACGAGCTGTGGCGTCTGATTAATTTATTACGGGATTTATAAGTGTTCATAAGTGTAACGATGCTGTTTCCTTTTAGTTCTCCCCTTGTGCCAAGGGCACAGTGAGGTACTTGGTGTCCACTGGCACTGATGGGATGGTGTGCTTTTGGCAGTGGGACGCAAGCAACACGAGTTTTGTGTGAGTATCTCGAGTGTGTCGGACATCTAGCACTGTACATTAGTGTGATGTACAGTCAGGCGCTGTTCCTAGTGTCTCCCAGGATGGGGGAATTCTGTTCAAAATCTGCTGTTGGTTTCACACAGCCTCTGAAACCGAGAATAGAGACAACCACATCTCGTATTTGTTTGGGTGGTGCCAGAAATAAATGTAAAAATGTGTTCTGACCGCCCTTTTTTTATTATTTAGAGATCGTCCGCACAAGTTTACAAAAAGACTCCGACCCGGTGTTCAGATGGTGTGTTCTTCATTTAGTCCCGGTAAGGAAAGATTAAAAACTTGAATGGCTTTCTTTTTGCATTTTAGCAACAGGGAAGAAAACAAACTATCTCACTGTGGTGGGCTGTATATATATACCTGAATAATCCAATGCATTTCATTACATTTAAAAAAAATTTTGACACAGCTGAAGCAAGAATAGTTTCCTGAATATCTCTCTCTTCTGTTGATCATGATTGAACACCCTCTTGTCATCTGTAAATTGAGTGTTTGAGGGTGAGGGCTTTTGCCCAGAGTCTTCACTGTGAGCATGTTTAAGGTCTTCAAAGATGGCTTTGTTCTTGATAGTGTTGGCTTCTATTTTTATAAATATGCTTGCCGTGATTTACCGTGAGATGACGGTGTCTGGCTGCTGCTATAGAGTGTGTGAGACTCGGTGGTTTAAACCTGGGAAATGTTTCTAGGTGGCATGTTCTTGGCAACAGGAAGTACTGACCATGTCATCAGAATATACTACCTGGGTGGTGGCAGCCCTGAGAGGTGTTCAGAGCTCGAGGCACACACGGTAAGCCCCAGCCGTAGTACCTAACTGTCTTCTGGGAATTTGTCAGTTTTTGGTAAATTAAGATCTGTTTTCCTGGCTTTTTATATTTTTTAGGATAAAGTTGACAGTATCCAGTTTTGCAATACCGGGGACAGGTAGGCATTGCTTGTTGTCTGTGGCGTTGTGTAATGTTTTCTCGGGCTTCTTAAACATTTTTTCCGCAGTAAGATTTGTCTCCTGTCTTGCAGGAGAATGCCCGTTGTTTTTATGACGGTGTTTATTTTTAGTTGCTGTTCGGTTCAGGGGTTTCCCTGTGTGCTCTTTCTTAGGTTTGTGAGCGGCAGCAGGGACGGTACAGCTCGAATATGGAAGCTCCAGCAGCAGCGATGGAGAAGCATTTTACTTGACATGGCTACTAACTTACCAGGGTAGGTCCAGACCTGGTAACCAGCCTGGGTTGTGGTGCAGTAATTCGGGTTCTCCAGAGACACCCCAGCATTCGAAGGGAGAGGGTCCCTATGGATGAGTGTTCACCTGAAACAGTGGCACAGCTGGTTGGATAGGAATCCATCTTCTTTCCCCACAAATAGTGAGAGTTGTAGGAAAAGCGTGGGAAATCCGATGGTGTGTGTTTTGTTTAAAACCAGGGAGACGTGATTCCGTGTTGCTGTGTAAAACAGTCGGTGAGTTCCTGTACTGTAGGCTCTGCACAGATCGTTGCAAAACCCAAAAAACAGGTTGAGAGAAGAAGTGAGTTCACTCTGGTGACTGCTCGGGTCGTGCACTGCTTGAGTTCCCCTCTCCCCCTCTGGAGGTCTGCTCCTGCGGCGGCGGAGGAAAGCTTCTTCAAGTCGAAGGTGACGATGGTCGCCTGGGACCGACACGACCACTCCGTCATCACAGCGGTCAACAACCACCTCCTCAAGGTGTGGAACTCCTACACGGGGCAGCTGCTTCACGTCCTGAAGGTACGTTTTTGCACGCTTTAATCTTCATCTTTGGCATAAACTGCGTTTTGCGAAGGAACGCCAGAGGGTGTGGCCTACCTGAAAGTAAAACCGTGCAGTGCCTGGCGCCCGTGTGGTGTTGCTGCTGTCCTGACGGGCGTGCGCGCGCACACGCGGCAGCGCACACGAGCAGGAACGGTCTGCGCTGCCTTGCAGGGCCACGAGGACGAGGTCTTCGTGTTGGAGCCTCACCCCTTCGACTCCCGGATCCTGCTGTCGGCCGGCCACGATGGCAATGTCTTCATATGGGACGTCGTCAGAGGAACGAAAACCCAGCATTACTTCAACATGGTACGGCCATCGCCTGCAATCGGCTCCATTGTGTGGGATCTTGTTTTTCAGCTTTTCTCTTCTTGGAAGAGCACGCCTCCTGTGTTTGTGTTGCATCTGTTAGTAGGTGGCAAGAGTTGAGTGCAGTAGTTTGCACTCGCAGTACTTTTAGTATGGCCATCCTGCGAGGTGCAGGTGTAACTCTTGTAGCTCAGGTATTTTCCTGATGCGGATTGCTGGGGCATTCATTCACTTTTGTGCGAGGTGTGAGCCGTATTCCCTTTGTTCTCTGTCCTGACCAGATTGAGGGGCAGGGTCACGGGGCGGTTTTTGACTGCAAGTTCTCTCCAGATGGCCAGCACTTCGCCTGCACGGACTCCCACGGACATCTGATCATATTTGGGTTTGGATCCTCTAAGCCCTATGAGAAGGTGAGACTGGACGGAAGGTGAAGTTGACTTTTTAGAGGGAGCTGCAGGATGAGCAGTAGCACTGCTACCATTCAGTGATCATCCGTTCAAGAAGCTTGATGCGGCTATATGCACGTTTCACGAATCCTGTTCATTCAAAACGGGATGTTGTGAATCAAATGTTTTGAAACGTAGAGATCGGCAGTTGAATTCGTGTAAATAATACGTTACCTTTATTGACGCATTGCAGTTCTGCTTGAGAAATTTTGCAATATTACATTTATTGTAATTTGGTTTCTTTTTAGCGTTCTTAATGACATTTGAAGTTTTTTCCTAGTTCTCTTCTAAATTCAGGTCTTATCCAAAGGCAAGAGAATGATGTCTTTCAGGTGTTTCCAAGGCTAGCGCTGTTATCAAGGCTTCTACACTGCATGATGCGGCCAGTTTTTATTCCATCAACTAATCGCCTACGTCTTTCCTTTCCTTTAGCTTCCGGATCAGATGTTTTTCCACACGGATTACCGGCCCCTCATCCGAGACGCGAATAATTACGTGCTGGATGAGCAGACGCAGCAGGCACCCCACCTCATGCCGCCCCCTTTCCTGGTGGATGTGGATGGAAACCCACACCCCCCCAGATACCAGAGGCTCGTCCCCGGCAGGGAGGGCTTCGCCGACGAGCACCTGGTGCCCCAGCTGGGATACGTAGCGACAAGTAAGAGTGGGATGGCCGGCGGCTCTTGGGGGTTCGAGCCCTGTTGTTCGTTTGTCTGGGTCAGTGGAGGGTCCGGAACGCCAGATCGGATGTGGGAGCAAGCCGGAGGAAAGTGCGCCTGTGATTGTTGGTTCTGTGGCTGGCGAGGCAGGGAGGCGTGTGCGTGCCTCTGCTGAGCAGGTTTCGCCTGTGCGCTCCAGGTGACGGGGATGTGGTGGAGCAGGTGATCAGCCAGCAGACCGGGGATCAGGACGATGCGGGCCAGGAGCCCAGCATGCTGGACGGCTTCATCCGGGAGCTGCAGGAGCAGCAGGACAGGCAGAACGGAGCAGAGCCTGGAGCACCCCCCAGCGTAGAAGGCACCCCCCGCAGAGGTGAGGAAGCAGTCCTCCTCCTCCTCCTCAGCAGGGCCAGACGTTTGTTGATGTTTCGTGTAGACATCAACCACAGTCAGATTGGTCCAACATGGCGCCAGAGAGTGGCGACGTGTTGCTCCTCGTCTGTACTTTTGTCTGTTTCATGTTGTGGACCGGGTTCCTTTAATGTCTTTGTAGTGGTGCATACATGCAAATAAGTGTTTCATTGCATTTGTACATATGATAAACTGAACTGTTAAACCGCAGCTAAAAACCTCCATCTGCTTGTGAGAACTGCTGCAGACCTTTAAACTTTGAGCAGCGGCTTTTTTCTCTCTCCTTGAAATATTTAATAACTACCTTGTGGGTTGCGACACAGGCTAAAGTCACTCTTTCTCCCCCCCGCCGCGCGTCCCTCCAGTTTTCCGAAGCCAGAGCGCGGACGTGCAGTCGTCTCCCAGCGTGGGGCTGCGGCGCAGCGGGCAGGTGGAGGGCGTGCGGCAGATGCACCAGAACGCGCCGAGGAGCCAGATGGCCACGGAGAGGGACCTGCAGGCCTGGAAGCGCAGGGTCGTGGTGCCGGAGATGTCGCCCAGCCTGTACCGGTGAGCCTGAACCGCTGGCGCCTTCGTTAAACGTGCGCGGTGAAAGTCCAGTTCTTTGGGATTCCCTTTTGCGTGTTTTTCCATTTCTTTGATTCGTAGCGAAGCACAACAAAAAGTTTTAAAAAATTCTGCATTTTTAAATAAAGCAGGCAAAGGGGTGTTCGGTGCTAAGGTTATTTTGACTACCTTGATCAAAGATTGAAAATTTTTTTTTGTTCATGGAGCTTTTTGGGGGAGGAAAAAGCTTCATGGTTTTTGCCAAAATGTTTCTCTTTGCAGGAGACAGGAGGAGTACAGAATCGGCAAGGGGGAAGAGGAGATTTCACTCTACCTGTCGAAGAAGAAGAGACCACCTCACGGGGCACGGGTAAAGGGGGGAGATATTTTCCTAAATTATCAGTCTCAATTCTAAAGCTGAAATGCATAATTTCATCCTTTTATAGGTACTGTAATTCTACAAGTAATGTCATGAACTGTTAATTTTGGTGATCTAGTGGAGTGCCACAGGGATCTATACTAGGGCCACTGCTAGTATCCTGGTATTCTTGGTAAAACAATTAAATTGACAGTACTTTGCCCAAGTTGTTCCTGTATGATGCATAGCTGTATAAATGGGTGGATGTTAAGAAACAGCTGTGTGAGATGCTTGGATCGTGATCTTGGTATTAAGCGATAGGCTTGATTGCTTCCTCCCTCTTGTTAACCTTTTCTCTGCTCAAAAACAGGACGATTCTGACGATGACAAGACTTACGCTAAACGCACGCAGTCTCGCAGGCCGCGGGTGAGGAGCCTTCGGACCCGCAACACTGCGGCTGAGTACATAGAAGACTCTTGTGAGGAGGGGGAGGAAACCAGAAGCTCTGCTGATGAGGTTAGTGTTCACCCGTCTTGATGTGGGGTGTTTTCAGAGGCTTCCCTTGCTACAGAATGATCCTGCTTCATCTGAGTAATTTCTGCAGTTTTAATGTGAAGGGATCGTAAGCTGAAGAGCTGCAGTGCTGCTAGAGAGAGGTGTCAGTCAGGGGCACCTGACTGCTAAAAACATGAGTTTGGAATCTTTATGATGTAATAAAGTTGTCATCTGAACCACCGTGAAACATATGTTATCAGGTCTTGCGTCAGTGAAGGTTTTTCAGGACCGTGAAGCTCTCAGACTGCATTTTTCAGGAGGTGTGTTTTGCTTTTTACGGTCCAGGGCAACGAAACAGAAGTCAGCGGAGCACCTTCAGCGGAGTCTTCCAACGAGGAAGAGGAGGCAGAGGAGTGGAAAACCGAAAGCTCCAGGTACTGATAACGAGACCTGTTCAATGTGTAATTACATTGAAATTGCTTTAAGAAGTGTGGAACACTTAGGCACCCGAGTTTTTCCCCAAAATGTTTTTTTTTAACCGAAGAAGCAGGTGCATTTAAAACCTGCAGGCTAGTGATCCATGCTCCTGTCTCGGCAGCTCCTCCAGCGAGTACTCGGACTGGACAGCCGACGCGGGCATAAACCTGCAGCCGCCCACCCGGCTCTCATCCCGCCACCGTGCAATGGTGTGGATCAGCAGCTCCGAGGAGGAAGAGGAGGAGCCTCCTGACGAGGAGGAGCGCCCGCCTCAGCCTCCGAAACAGAGGAGGTCCAGGAACAGAACTCCCCGGGTAAGATTGGCGCCCCCACCGCAGGCCCTGCGCTGCCCCCAGTCCCATCGATTCAGTTTCCAGCACGACTGTGTCCGAATCCCTGCGCTTAGCGTGATAGGTCGTCAAAATGTGGAACAGTTTCCTCCAGTGTGGTCATTGCAAAACGTGAACCTGTACTTTGAAGAGGCACCGAGACACAGGTTGCAGGTGAATACAAGCTCATCTAGAGAATTGTATCAACTGTACGTGTCGGCGAAGGAACTGATATTCCCCTACAAGTTAGTCGGAAGTCGAAACTCGCTCCTGCTGTGGTGTGATCCAGGCTGAAACGTTTTCTTTTCTTTGTTTCCAGAGACCATCATTTAACAGAGAGGTTTCAAACGAGTTCCGTCCCTCCGCTTGGATCACCGATGTCATTCCCCGGAAATCACCGTTTGTTCCTCAGATGGGCGACGAGGTAAATCTTCTCCCGTTTCTTTTCTTCGAAAGCGCCCCCCTTCTCCTGCCCCTCTAGGAAGGGCAGGTTGTAACTGGCGTGTGAAGGGAGTGATGGCTCAAGGTGTCATGTGCTGGGAGCAGCGGGGCAGGAGATTGAAGAGGGGGAGACTGCCCCGCTGTAGAGTCTCTGTAGTGTGCTTTGTTTCACGTCTCCGTCCTCCGCAGGTGATCTACTTCCGCCAGGGCCATGAGGCGTACGTGGAGGCCGTGAGAAGAGGCAGCCTGTACAGCCTTAACCTTGAGAAGCAGCCGTGGAGAAAGATGGACCTGAGAGTAAGTCTGTGCAAGCCCCAGTGTCGTGCGTGTCCAGACCACACGGTTCAGAAACGGGGACCAACTGATGCGACCTGTGGGACAGTCGCCTAATTAAAAAAACACAGAAACGTTACATCCTTTTGAGTCCTAAAATTGTCATTTTTCCTAATCCAACAGAGTGAACAAAGGACGTATTAAAGCTCTCGAAGAAGGCCCCACAGCCGAAATGTTGTGTTCTCTTTTCAGCATAGAATAAACCTTTTACTTGTTCCTTTAGAGCTCTACCAGAGTAGTTGCTTTAACACAGCCAACTGATTCTTTAGGCCCATTTAACATTTAGTGCTCACTGTTCATACTCAGCGGGGGCCTGGTGAACATGGGTTATACTCTTTTTTTTTTTTTGAGTCCTCTGATACACTGACAGCATGTCCTCCTGGAACCTTAGCAGTTGTCTTTGAAAATCAGGTAACTTGCCCTTTTCACAATTGAATGGATAACTGTCTACTTTGACTTTGTCAGGACCAAGAGTTCGTAAAAATCACTGGAATCAAGTATGAAGTGTCGCCTCCAACACTGTGCTGCCTGAAGCTTTCTCTTATTGATCACGGCACAGGGAGACTCACGGATAAATCCTTCTCTCTAAAGTAAGTACCTTGCACGTGTCAGGTCAGGACCGGGGTCGGTACAGCTCTCTTCATGTTAGCGGGCTTTGTAGGTTTATAATATTTTCTACTTGTCTGCCTGAAGTTAAATTTCTCTACTTTTGCATGTGTTTTTTTTTTTAGCGAGCATGACTTTTTTTTAGGCGTTGCCATACTTGTTGTCGTTTATGTACAGTAAGTCTTCCATTGCAGACATGGAATAACAGCTTGTGTTTAGATTTTGTTCAAGTATAACAAGAAACTTGAAAATATCTGCTTGGTCGAGAAGGAAATGTTTTCAGAAGTAGGAGAGCTGTTCATTTGCCTTGGGGACCCCTGCCTGCTCTTCAGGGAGGGATGATTACAGAAGCATGTAGTTAACGTCACGAAGGTCATGAAGCTGTTCGCCCGTTGTGCAGGTACCACGACATGCCAGATGTGATTGACTTCCTTGTCCTGAGGCAGTGTTATGATGAAGCCTGGCAGAGAAACTGGCAGCCAAGTAAGTTTAAAAGAATCGCATCACTGAGGTTTGAGGCTCTTACTTTGAAATCCAGAAATATGCGTATCGTATATTCAGGGAGGGCTTTGGAAATTGTATTTTCTTTGTAGAGTTAAATGTTTTCATGAGATGGTCTGGTATATTGAGATATGCTCGAATATAAAAATCGAGGGTACACTTGAATTATGTAGAGGATCTTTGGTCTGTACCAATGAAAATTGAGTTCTGTTGCAATGCATAGACGAAATGGGATTTCAACGTCTGGAATTTCAGATGACCGATTCCGATCTGTGATCGACGACGCCTGGTGGTTTGGGACTCTGGTGTGTCAGGAGCCGTATCAGCCGGAGTATCCCGACAGTCACTTTCAGTGCTTCACCGTGCGGTAAGGAAAGGGAAATGTTGCCCCGGAGTTTTGCCAGGAGCTAGGGAAGAGGAGGGCAGGGTGCGAGATTTCATGGAGGATGAATTATAAGATGGAAAATTGGCATTGAAAAAGAATCGGATTAAGTATCTGGCTTTTGAAAACCACGTAAAAGTACAAGCTTTTTTTTTGTCTCTTTGGGAAAGCTCAGCTGTTAGTATTCTGAATCAGTCCCAATATCTAGTGGCTTTAACCTCACTGTTAGAAAATAGGCTTGAGAATGAGGTTGTTGGCAAAACCCTGCTTCGTGTTCCCTGTCACCTGCGCTTGAAGACTAAGCGCTGGGGCTATGTGTCAGTGAGAAGCAATGGTGGTCTTGGTTCCCTTCTGATATTCTCCCTGTGCTCAACATGGAGTGGAAGTGAGTGATCAGACCTGTCTGCGGTTTCACACGCTGTTGTTTTTCAGGTGGGACAATGGAGAGACGGAGAAGCTCAGCCCCTGGGATGTGGAGCCTATTCCACCGAACGGTACAGTGAACTCATTCTGGGAGCTTGTAGGACAGCGGGAATGATACAGTACGCGCTTCAGAAAGAGCTTTAAAACAAGTCGGTGCTTCTGATGTTTCACGCGGGACCGTTTTTCACGGCGCTGCTGTTCGCTTCGCAAGCCGCCTGGGCCGCACGGCGGCTTCCGGTCCGGCGGGTGGGTGACGCGCCTCTGTGCCTCCGGTTTCAGCCCAGCACCCCGAGACGGTGGGAGGCAGCGTGCCCGTGACCTCGGACGAGATGAGCGAGCTGCTGTACCAGCCGCGGCGCGGGGAGTGGGGCCGGCGGGGCCGGGACGAGGAGTGTGAGCGGATCATCAGCGGCATCGATCAGCTTGTGGCCCTCGGTAAGGTGCCCTGCGCTTCTCGCGCCTGTGCTGCTGGTCTGATGGGCCGTTGCCCATCTGTAATCGTAATCGGCATCATCATTCCTTACACTTATATAGCGCTTCTCTGGACACTCCACTCAAAGTGCTTTATTGGTAATAGGGATCCCCTCCAACCCACCAGTTTGCAGCCTCAGTGGGGAGGAGAGCAGAGTGATGAAGCCAGTTTATAGATGGGGATTATTCGGACTCCATGATTGGTAAAAAGGCCAGTGGGAAATGTGGCCAGGTAGCTGGGGTAACACTCCTATTCTTTTCGAGAAACACCCTGAGATTTTTAATGACCACAGAGAGTCAGGACCTCGGTTTTACGTCTCATCAGAAGGACAGCGCCTTTTTACATGCCCCCTACTGGCCCCACTAACACCTCTTCCGGCAGCAGCCTTAGCTTTCCCAGGAGTCTCCCCTCCGCTGGGCTTAAGTGGGCTGCCAGTTGTGAGTTGCGGGGTGATATTGCTGCTGGTGTGTGTGTGTGCCTTGAAACTTGAAGTGGCCCGCGTGGCTTGGCGGTGTCGGGAATAACGCCTGGACCTGACGGCTTTCTTTGACCCGCAGACATCGCGGCTCCCTTTGCTGGCCCGGTGGACCTTGTTCAGTATCCCACCTACTGCAGGGTGGTGGCGTACCCTACCGACCTCAGCACCATCAGAATGAGGCTGGTGAATCGGTTTTACAGGTCAGTGTTGTCCTCCTCCTGTCCTGCTGGCGCTCTGGAAATTGATTGAAGAGCAGCAGTACACGTCCAAGCAATCAGCTGTTGGTGTGCCTTTAAGGCTGTGCTCAGATTTTTTTAAGATGGTGCATAATTTTTTTTAATCTAAAATTGGCTTATTTCTGTGTAATGACTATCATTTTTTGTTTTTTTTTGCAGAAGGATCTCGGCTTTAGTCTGGGAGGTGAGGTACATTGAGCTCAATGCCAGGTCCTTCAATGAGCCAAGCAGCAAGATTGCACAGACGGCGAAGAAGATCACAGACGTCCTCCTCAAGTTCATTAAGTAGGTGTTTGTTGAGCTGCCGTGGGGAGCTGTTTTTGTTGAGCTGTCTTTTGAATAGGTGGAGTTATTATTTAGCAAAGGATGCATGTAACTTTAGAAAACCTTTGACCTAAATGTAAACCAAATGATATACTGTACAAGGTGTGAAATATATTGCCTTTTTTTTTTACTTTTTTTAGTAAAGAGGACTGTGTAGACATTTTGGAGATCTACAACACGATGGACGATCTGAGCTGCACTGAAGATGAGGTGAGGAAATTGAATTAGGGTTACTCTTCTTGTAATTTCCAATTTGTTTATAAAAACAAATAAATTATGCTTTGCTCATGAAACTGTGCTACTTTGGCAATGAAGGGGCAAAACAATTACGTCACTCAGTATATAAAACGTTTGCATCACTGAATTTCTTTGCTGAAGAGCGGAGAGCCCAGAAACTAAGCTTTGCGCTGTTGAAAGCAGTCAGTGTTGCAGCTGTGGTCTCAATGGAAGGTCTTCAGCAGCGAGTGGCAGCTCCTGTGCTGATACTGACAGGTGTGTCTGAACCTTTCTTTAGGAGCTGGACGACACAGATGCACCTGGAACTTCCTCGGGAAGGAACCTGAGACAAGTAACATTCTTTGAGCAACTTTGCATTGTTGTGAAGAGCCTGTAAAGTCTTGTTTTAGTCCAGATGGAGTCAGGAGCTTGAATTGTGTGAGAACTCTGAGGAAAACCAGGTTACTTCATGGTTCTTCATAGTGTTTATGGACCAGTTTGTGGCACTCTTCCACCCAAATTTCCAAACCAGTGCCCCAGTGCGATGATGGGGGGACACTGCACTGTAGGTGGTGCTGCTTTGGGTGAGATGTTAAAGTGGGGTCCTGACTGCTTTTAGTAATTCAAGATCCTTTGGAAGAGCAGAGGCATTCCACCCTGGGTTTATACATGCTGGCCGCCTCCTGCTGTGTCTGCCAGGTGGGGCTGCACTTCAGTGGAGTATGAAGTGGACCCCCTTAGTGTAAACCACTTGTGTGCTCTGGGGACAAAAAGCACTGTATAAATCCAAGGAATTGTTGGCCTTTATAAGCACTTGGAGATGTCAAGAGGTGGAGTAAAGAATTGGCATTCGCTTCTTGTTGTCGTCAAATTAACTGTCCTCTTCTGGGTCTTCGTTCTTTTGGCTGCAGAGGGACTTGAAGTTTGTTCGGTGGTTTTCTGTCACTGACTGTTTCTCTCGGTGCAGCGCAATATGGAGTTTCTCTACGACGTCGATGCCTGGAAGGACCAGTGCAAGCTGCTGGTGGACTACATCCTGGAGTGCGAGGACTCCGAGCCCTTCCGGCAGCCTGTCGATCCGGATGACTATCCGGTATGGGAAATAGCTGGATCCCAACAAGTCGCTGGTCCTTGGCCTGTGAACACAGCCTTCATTGCACAGATTCCTGAGCTGTTCCTGAGAGCTGTCATGGCCTTCTAATAAATTGGCTTCATGTGTGTGGGGAGCATACTGGTGCACTATGGCTGCCGTTGCATCATCCAGGTGGGGCGGCATGCCGGTGGTGGAGTGTGTTGAGTGGAGTGTCTAGAAAAGCGCCCAGAAAAAAGTGTCCAGAAAATAAGTATGAATTATTACTCTTGGCTTACATAAGTGGTGGGACCCGCTCAGTCTCCGTCCAGAAAACATTGCCCACAAACGTGGCCTTGTACGACGAATTCTTTACAGTTGCTTGATGAGCCAATTGCTATGTTTTTTTAATTTGTGCAAACAGTTAACACAAGAAGCTCCTTCTGGGCACTTAATGATATAATGCGAGCATCCTGACTGTGGACAAGCTGATTTAGTGGGTTTTAAAGAAACTGGGTAGGCAGTGAGTTGTTATAAAGTATTGTTCAGTAATACTGTGCATAGCTTTGCACTGATGGCAGGAGAAGTGATGGTTTCACGTGCGTGTTTCAGGACTATCGGGACATCATTGACACGCCGATGGATTTTGGGACGGTGAAGCGGACTCTGGAAGAGGACAAGTATGAGAATCCAGTCGAGCTATGCAAAGATATCCGCCTCATCTTCCTTAATGCAAAAGCCTATACACCAAATAAGCGTTCGAAGGTATGGGTGACGCCTGTGCCTGTCCGTCTTGAGGAAGTGCCTTAAGCATCTGTGCGGATAGTAAGCCCCTCGTTCTTGTGGCTTTTGCAGATCTACAGCATGACCTTGCGGCTCTCCGCCTTCTTTGAGGAGCGGATAAGGATGATCATCCCAGACTACAAGACGGCGCTGAAGCACAGCGAGACGCTGCGGCGCAGCCAGCGGTGCCGGCGGAGGCTGCAGCACCGAGAGCCGCTGCAGTCTGGCTGCCGTGCTTCCGGGTACGTCTGCGCCGCGGTGGTCCAGAAACGTCTCCACTTATGGTGGAGCGTGTCTTGTGTCTGCCTTGCGTTCCATCTCGGCTGTTTGTGCGGAGGCTGTTGGCATCCCCTGACCGTATAAATCCTGGAGGCGCCGCTTGTGCGCTCGTCTGTGTTCCCTGTAGCCCTCGGAGTTGACATGCATATTGTACATTGAAAACGCGTTGCAGAAGTGCTTATTTCCTGTTGTGTTTCGCATTTCTTAGTCGGAAAGGGAAGGTATTAAAAGCTCAGGAAGAGGTGGAAACATCATCCAAGACTTGTACGACATCTACCTCAGCCAAAGCGTCTGCCTCAGCGCGGTTCCGGAGGAGGAGGAGGAGAGGTGTCTCGTCTGGAGAAGATTCTTCAGCGTCCGACAAAGCCCTCTCTGCAGCCTCAGGGCACAACACCGAGGAGTCCACGACCAGTAAGACATTCCTCAAGATTCCAGTTTCCCGCCACGGTGTGTTTTTTTTCTCCCAACAATTGTTTCGTTTTCAAAATGTGGTGCCCATGATAAAGACTGTGAGGGTCATTTCTGTGGCGAGACGTAGCCCGTCCATACATGGTCACATGCAGAAATAATTCGAATGGAAATTCACGGGCCGGTTTAATAGCGTGAACTAGTCTGGCACTACGCCTTCCAGCACTCACTCGTAATCGTGTTTAAGGTTTTCCATGTGGAAAGCTATACCGGCACTGAGTGAATCCTGCTTGGCATGTTTGCTCTGCTGAAGTGAGTATTCTCATGTGAAGTGCAAAAGAGCTCGCGCTCCTCCGAGATGAAGTTCTGGTAATTGTCCATCTGCTGTACCTGAACTTGCCCGGCGGGCTCTGTATAGGTTGCTACAAGGTGAATGGAAAGCACCCCTGTGCCCAGAGCTTGTCCCGGTCGTGTTTTTTAGCCTCGGAGAGCGAGAGCGAGGCGTCTTCCAGCAGCAGTTCCAGGGCCTCGGTCTCCTCCTCGCGTCGCCATGGTAGCAGGGAGGTGGGCGGAGCCAGGGTGACCAGGAACAGGCCTGCGCAGCACTGGAAGAGGCCAGGTGAGAAACCTGTTAGCAGGCTGCTGTGCCTGTGGTCGGGCAGTGGGGTGGGGGGGGCGTCAAGGTACGATCAGCTCTTCGGCGAGTCAGTTGCCTGCTAACAGCAACATCTGCACATGTACATCTATTCATCACTTTAGTAGGCACGGGTGGGGAAAAATGCTTTGTAAAACTGGTAAAGTGGAAATGTCCTTTCACGAGGTTAAGCTTTAAAATACTGGGTTTACATGCTTTGCGCTGTAATTGTTTCCCCCAGTCAAATCGAGATGGGTTTTAGTTTGTTGCCTCGTCTCTTAAGTTCAGTTGCCTTTCGAGCAGCAGCAGCTCACATTTTGTCAGAGGAATCCGAAAAGGTTTTTCACAATATGGCTGATGTGTAACTCCCAACGCTGTGAGGTCCATACTTGACTGGCCAATAAGAGGAATGTGAGCGGGAGGCATTGTGGGGAAAGTATTTGTGTACCCCTGTGATTTCCATGAGGTCTGGGGAATTTATTTTTTTTGTAAAAGTGAGAAGTTTTGGAAAATGAAAGTTCACCCAACCAAAGGTGTATCAGTGTACTTTTGTCTGCCTTTCACTAGTACCAGTCCCAAATTTGTCATACTTGTGAGCAGGACAGACAACTGAATGCAGTTAAACGGAACAGACAGCTGGGAGTCTAGTTGAAAAGAATCTGCCCTTTTCATTCACTTTGACCCCTCTGCCCCCCGGGTTCAGTGTCGGAGAGCGAGGCGTCTTCCAGCAGCCCCCAGGACAGCGACGATGGCAGTGCCGCGCGCCCGCGGAGCGGAGAGAGGAGAGCAGCCGGGACGTCCGGCAGCAGGGTGACCAGGAACAGGGCTGCGGCCGGACGGGAAAGGCCAGGTAGGACTGGTGGGGAGGAGGCGTGCGGACTCGGGCAGCACATCCCCCCTCCGTTTAACTGCAGGGCCTCTCCAGCCGAGCTTTCTGTGACTGTTCATAGCTCTCGGGCCGTAATCACATGGCTGGTTGGAACACACTCTAACTTTAAACGTGGTCCCACCTGCAGAAGATTAGGTTCTCATTAGTTGGAGCCATTCTCTGGCCAGAGGTCCCGGATCGAAGGGATGTCGGTGGCTGTAGGCAGCCTGCGCCCTGATTGCAGTCTGCGGAGGAGAAAAGGCCGGTGTGCTCTTTCACCAGAGACCGGCGTGCAGGTGAACGGCCACGGCAGCAGAATTTCCCGGGACGAGTGGGCGAGTGACTCGGATGGGGAGGGGCCTTCTGACTCGCATACTGACAGCGAGGAGGAGGAGGAGGAGGAGGAGATTGGGCGGAGGCCGTCGACTAGGAGGGCGGCTGTGGCTGCCGCCAACAAGACGAAGGTGATGAGCACCACCGAGGATGACGAGGAGTCGACCTGCTCTGAAAAGGAGGATGATGGGAAGGCGGGTGGCTGCCGGCCTCGGCACAGGGTGAACAAGCGCAAGCTGAGCATCCAGAGCAGCTCCGAGGACGAGGAGACGTCGCCCCAGGGTGACCTTCGCTCAGGTGAGGCCGGGCTGCTTGGGAACCACGTTACTAGAATAGAGGTACTCTTCACCTGGTCGTGTCCTTAAAGAGATTTTTGTCCTTTGAGAGATTAAATTTGTTAGTGTTTTAAGCCTGACTATAAAGGCATTGTTATTATTTTTAAATAAAACCAGATCTACCAATAACATGCCACTTGGCTTAGTTTTAGCATGTTTTTTTTGCTCATCTTAAGAGGTGGCATGTTAGCATTCCCTTGATACACTGACATTAAAAATACAGGTAGCAGGTGCCAGGAATTGCTTATCGCAATTAAGTCACTTTATTTAATTTTGAAGAGTCGAGAGAAGGTGAGCAGTCTTCCAGCAGCTCGAAGGAGAGCCGAGATGAACCTCTGGCCTCGTCTCGTCCCCATCAGAATGGGGAGACCGGAGGGACCTGCAGGGGCAGGGCAACCAGGAGCAGCCAAGGTGAGTCATCCCTGACACCCAGATACTATTGCATGACCACATCTGTGGTTTTTAGATTTATTCAACTAGTAATTGATATGCTAGAGTAATTTGACCTTGTGGCTCAGCTGCGTTTGGCGTTTACTGTGGCCTGTTCTCGTTGTAGAGAGAAGTGCTCAGGTGAACGGTCACAGTCGGACCTCTCGCACGAGCAGAGCGAGGAGGCGGGGGGCTCGTCGACCCATGGGAGCCATCGCCGAAGAGGAGGGAATCAGGCGGAGGCCGTCGGCCAGGAAGACGGCGGTTGCTGCTGCCAGCAAAATGAAGATGATGACTGAGGATGACGAGGAGCTGCCGCCCCTGGGAGAAGGGGGTGGTGGGCGGTACCCTCGGAGAACCACCACCACCAAGAAGGTGTTGAACACGGAGAGCAGCTCCGAAGAGGAGTCTGTCCTGGACGTGGAGGCGGGAAATAGCGGCCAAAAGTGTCCTCTCCAAAATGGGAAGAAATTAACGCAGAAGAAGGGGATGAGAGGACACACCTCGGAGAGTGAAGAGCACGTTGGAAACGATAATAAGGGGAGAGTGTCTTTGCAACATAAAAAGGGTAAATTGCCCTTAAAAAGCCAGAGGCTTGAGTCTGGCACTGAGGAGGAAGAACCACAGCCCTCCCATTGCAGACGCCCTGCGGCTTCAGCTTCAAGATGGAAGGTGTTGGCTTCTGCCGAGGAAACCGAAGAATCGAGCGAAGACAACAAGCACAGACGGTCGAACGGCAAGAGCGAGGGAGCAGAATCTGCCTCGAGCGAGGAGGAGGCCAGGCAGCCTTCTCGGAGTGCAGCCCAGAGAAAGACGCCAACTGTGAAACCTGGGGATAGGTGGGTGTCTGAAAGCGTGGACTGCAACAACAGGGCTTCCTCAGAGGAGGGTCTGGCGCATCGCACCAAACGCAGGTACAACATGCGGCAGGCTCGCAGGTTTGCCGCTGACGGGGACGAAGCCAGTCACAGCAGGGAACAGTTTTCCCGTGCTTGTAAAAGGAAATCCTTCGCAGTCCTGAGGGAAGACTCTCTGTCTGAGAGCGAAGACCCTGGGGACCTGCCCACTGCGGCCGCCTCTGAAAGGAGCACTAGGCTCCAGCAGGAGAGAGACTCGTCGGAGGAGCGTTCAGAGCCTGCAGAGGACGCCCAGCGCAAGACCAGCAGAGAACAGGATCATTGTTCTTCCAGGAGACACGGTGGTAAGCTGGACTGTAGGGGTAGCTGTACTGAAAGCACTGTCTACCAGAAATGGTCTTCCGGTTACTTAGCGGGCACAGGCGTGGAGGTGGAGGCAAGCAGTCGGCGTGATGCAGGAAAATCGCATTGCACAGACAGCGACTCCCAGGAAGAGCAGCCTGGCCGTCAGGAGAGAGTGTTTTCCGGCAGAAAACCTTGTCTGCGAGCCTTGCCCCGGAAAAGAGATGCCACGGAGGACTCGGAGGAAGAGGAATGGCGGTCCGAAACAGAAGGTGGCTTGGAATCCAGGAAAAAAGGCCAACGCTGGAGGACCGGTGCTCGGGACGAGGGGAGGCGGCGGGAGCCGAGCGGTCGGGCCAACCCCAGGAAGAGGCGCCTCTCCGATTCCGAGGATAACCTCCCCATCAAAAAGAAATGCCTGCGGAATTTGGAGCGCCATTCTAGAGGAAACGGAGAGGAACAGACATTTAGAAAAAAATACTGTGAAGAAGAATCGGCAAGCGATTTTGAAGCCGAGGAGGGAGACGACGACGGGGACCGCGATGAGAGCGACGGGCTCTCGGAGGACGAGGAGCCGAGATCCAGAGGCAGGACGATCCGGTCGGCTCCGCACGTCGCAGCCGCAAGGAACAGAAGCAGCTCGAGCCACCAGAGGAGATGGGAAAGCAGCAGCAGCGGCGGCGGCGGCTGGAGCACTGGGTCTGGCAGCGAGGAGGAAAGCGGCTCTTCCGCGTCGCTCCTTTCGGGGCCACATACCCGAGTCCGCGGCGGCGGCAGGGGGCGCCGCTTTGGGGACACGGACTGCAGCAGCCAGGGAGCCGCCCGGCGCTCCGGAAGGAAGCGGAGGAAGGCGTCGGCCGTCGACAGCGATGGCGGCGAAGTCTTTTCCGCCCCCAGGAAGCCGCGGCAAGCCTCCCGCATCCGGACGAGAAATCGCGGCAGGCGGACCGTGTCGTATCGCGACAGCGAGTGAAGGGAGCGAGGCGGAGCGGCGCCGGGCTCGTCCTCGGCCATAACTTATGGGACACTTTCAAGACGCGTGATTGTCAAGGAAATGTAGTAGCACTGGAAACCTTTAGAAAAAATGCTGTGAATCAGTTTCATTCAGGGATATTTATATTTTCTATGAAAAGGTTTATAGAGCTTAGGAACTGTTACTAAGGCATTTACTTGCTGTTTTCACAATGGTTAGCACAGATACCGTATTGTGCCTCTTTCTTGGGGCAAATATTAATATGTCCACAGGTTTAATTGAGCAAAAAAATCTGTTCACGTTCAGCTTTTGTGATTTTGGCCAGCTAGTCAAAGGTTTGTGGGGAAGCATTAGCCGCTTGGGTGCTATCTAAATATACCTCTTAATAATTAACCTGATATTGCTGGCTGGCTTACACTAAAATACAGAGGCGTTTCATTTACTAGTCTTGCATTAGAAACTCAGGGGTCAGAAAAGTTTACTGAACTCTCATGCATTCTTTATGAAAATCAAAGCAACCCTTTCTTAAATAAATTCAAACATATGCACTGGCCTTGAACAAATCTGCCCCACCCTCCTGACACTACTCCAGAGAGCCACGAACTTTGTACACTGCAAATTTGACAGCTGTAGAAAGATGCTTAAATTTTATCTACGTGCCACATTGCACAACCATTGAGCCCTTTTTTGTCATATCAAAAGCTTATCTGTGGAAGTTAGGGAAAACCTTAATGTCTGTCCTAACACTTTGGGGAATGAGAACTTTGTGGGGAGTGTAATCAAGGTGTTTGCAGAACCATAATTCTACCGTACAGAAATGAAATCTCTTCAGGTTCTGGAGTTAAAGTGCCAAAGAACCATCAAAAGGCAGTCTCTCAAACCAGTGGGTTGTGCGGAGTGGCTTCAGCGCTGTGTCCGACATTCATATTTATTGTTCAGCCTTGTTCTATTTCCAAAATTAGTTGGTAACTTGCCAAGTGCAGAATACCCAAAAAAATCCTCCCCATTCTATCCTAGTTTCTGTAGCATAACAGTTTCTCATATTGGGAAGACTTGCTTGGGTATAGGTCATCCTTGTATTGTTTCAGTATTAAAATCACCTTTGAGACCTAACCCGGAGCGTAGAACTGTACTTAACTCAGACTTCTTTGAATTTAGAATTCAGAACGTGTTCTTGAGATGTGGGTAAAATAGCATTTTTTGTTTTGAATAAAGAAGAAGTTTGAATTTTTATGGTTTATTTTGCTTTACAATTTAAAGTTAGGAAAGGCTCCAGAATGTCTTTACATCTCATGTTTAATTTTCCATTGTTAATGACATTTTCATTGTTCGCTTGTGTTGGCGTTGACCCACAGTTGAGGGGAGCTGCTTTTGGCTTATAAAATCACAGTTGCCAAACTACAGGTATTTGTGATGTCTGAACGTTAAACCCAAAACTGGGACTGCAAACTGACCTTGAATGACCTCATTCAGAGGACCAGGTCTGCTTTGCGTGTAGTTAAAAGCTGTTGAAGCTAATCAGAAATTGAATTGCTGTATAGAATTAGTTTGGTTTAAAATGTTTTTTTTTGTTCCATTTGTTGTTAGTGGTTCGGAGTATCATGCTGTTTGCTCCAATAAAGCAGATGGGAGAGTAAACAATTGCATACTGAATTCTTTTTATGGATAAAGGTAACTTTGTGCCATGTTTTTTGTTTTTCTGGGATGTCTGGTATGTGATAGTTTGTCTCTGATCTAACTGCTGGTACTTCAGAGCATTTATATTTTCAAGGCCAACACCACTTGCCTGGAGGCAGTTTAGCTGCAAACCAGCATTGTTTCAGACAGACCCTAACAGATGTCAAATGTTTGAGGAGAACTATTACATCACCCTAGATGACCCAGTGACCTCCTCCTCCAGAAACATGAGCATTGATTAAGAGGACAGCTGCTTTATGTGAAATTGAAGTTGCTTGCCACACTGTACTGGAGTCCTAGGCATGTTTTACTTCCCTGTATAAACATGAACCAGCTGTCATCTGTATAAGGAGGAACATAAACGTTATCCCAACTTAAAATAATTTAGGCAAAACTCAGAAAATCATTAGTGTTTTGCGAATTTGTAACTAATTCACATTTTTACTAAAAGGTCTCCACATTTTTTTCTCCCCCAAGACTGATAAGACGTTTGTCACGTAAATTCCTATAATTTTGCTGTTCGTTTTTTTTTCCCCCAACTATGATTAACTTTTCCCTTCAACTGTACTAGTTTAAGAAAACAAAAATGTTAGTGATTGGTGTGACTGGGTATATAGGAGCGGTGTGCCGATAAAGCTTCCCGCCTCCAGCGGCCTGGTCCCAGTCTGCGGGCGGCCCTCATCAGGCTGGGTGGCTGTTTACGGGGAAAGTCAACCGTTTCGCCTAGGCCACCATCAAGAGCGGCGATTAGAGAAGACCTCCATGCCCACCAGCCACAGCGCCGCCAACTCAATCAAGTGGGGTACAGATCTCCCCCGTTTTGTTATTGAGACTAAAAGAAAAATCAATTTCGGTGACATAAGCCGCTGTTAAGTGTTAGCGTTTTCGAATTTTGTTGCGGATTTTTTAACGCCGAGTACCCGCCAGGTATACAGTCCCACAACTGTCTCTCTGGGGTTTAAGGTGCTGCCCTCAATCGTCTTTTTCTTTTAGACGCTTAAATAAGCACCATGTACCCGATAGAAACCACCTGATTCTTTTTTTGCTAATCTTACAGCTCGAGCACAGTTGCAAACAGAACACAATTTAAATTTTACAGTTCAATATTTCTGTATATACCTGCTTTAAACTATATTTCAACAGCGTACAAAACCCGTTACAGAGGAATATAAAACAATGTAATTTGACCTAGTCGCAGGAAAATGACGTCAACAGTTTGCTATCGGAGGAACCCTAGCAGATTCGCACATTTGAAAACTATGAAATATATACAAAAAACACTCATATGTTCTTTTATAAAATAATATACAATTTATACAAAGTTAAGTACTGTGCTGTTTACAAGGTGATGCATCGAAGTAATTATTGTTATGAAGAACATCGAATAGTCGTTTCTGAAAGCCCCGAATGTAATTACCAATATGTCTGCTCCCAGTGTCGAGCAGCAATGTTGAGTATTCCGGACAGACTCGGCTGACATTTGTGAAACTGTTTCAAAGACTGCATGAGTTTTCATGGCTACGGAAATCGGCGCATCAAATTATCGCTAGGACGTCGTGGATACATTACATCTGGCGTTTTGATCCAAATTTCGGAAGCTCTTCATTGCAAACATAGCTCATTTAGCTTAAATCCCCAACAGGCTAATAGTTATTTGAATACTGAAACACAGGACCAAATCATGATGACCAGTAAACGATTTCTGAGTATTTTAAAGCATGCGAGCCTAAGGACATTCGTCAGAAATGTCACGACGTCCTGGTCTCCGGTAGGAGCTGCCTTCAATGCGAGACAACACAGAAAGCTGGATCTTCTCGGTAAAAACGTGGTAAGCAAAAAAAGAATCCTGACAAATACCTCGCTGACGTGTTACATGTGACCTATGTCCTGGTCTGTATGCTAGTGTTTAGACGGACCAGTTATTCTTGGCGATATGAGTTATGCTTAACGGCTCTGTCTGCAGTGTTATGATAGGAAAAGCACCTAACTTATTTCCACACCTGAAGAAGGCTCCACGACCGAAACGTTGTGTTCTCTTTCTTCTTTTTTCAGCATGAAATAAACCTATTACTTGTTCCTTATTTCCCTTAATACGCTCATTATCTTTGTAATTGGTAAATTGACGACCAAGAAGGAGGCTCCATGCATTTCAATGGAAATTTTATTTCAAGGAAATAAAATGACTTAAAATTAAAACTTAACTTGATCGCCGTTTTAGGCACAGCCCTGTTGCTAGACAGTGGCTAAGATATCCTGCTTAGCCCCATTGCACTCATCACTGTTCGTGGGGGCGCAGTTGGCGAATGATTTCTGAACCTCGCACGCCCTCGGTCCCAAGAGCAGTCAGTTCCCAGCCGCTCTCAGGGACACAACCCCCATGGAAACAGCCTCTCCGCCAGCACTGTGTGGTGATTCCAGTGGGCTCGTAAGGCCTTCCAGCGCACACTGTACAGGAGCTTTCTGTTTTCCCTGGAAAGGGCCTGTTTGCCGTGCCGGAGCTGAGCTCTCCCGAGGGGTTCGAAGTCGCCCAGGAGAAGGCCCTCCGGCAGACGGAGCGCCTGGTGGAGAGAGTCTGCGCCTCCAGGCCTGGGCCGCAGGTCGTGGAGACCTTCGACCAGCTGTCCGACAGCCTGTGCAGAGTGGCCGATCTGGTAAAGCTCCCTTCCTTCTGTGTCCCCCCCACCACGCGCGCACGCCCTCAGCTCAAGGTGTTATTTCTCAAATATCTCAGCCGTCGGCGCCCAGGAGAAAATCAGGACTACGTGAAATAAGTGTTGGCTTTTACCGGACGCGGGGGTGTTTGTCTCGTCCCGTAGGCGGATTTCGTGAAGGTTGCACACCCTGACGCTGCGTACCGGGAGGCGGCGGAGAAGACCTGCATCAGGATTGGCACAGTGGTCGAGAAGTGAGTGTCGGGGCGGTCCCAGCGTGCGCTGGAAATATCCTGGCGCGGGAATTCTGCTCATCCGTCCCTGTTCTCCGCAGGCTGAACACAAACGTCGACCTCTGCAAGAGTCTGAAGGATTTGTTGGATAACAAGGACATTATGGATTCCCTGGACCCAGAAACGAGGTACCTCTGTAAAACAAATACAAATTGTGGTTGTGGTAGGAACATCAACCCAGTTCAATCTGCAGACCCAGTGAAAGTTGTCAGAACCCATTAAAATCCCCATTCCCATCACTGGAGTGACTTTTGCCTGTTTTTAAGAACAAACATATCCCAGAATGGTGTTCCTTGTGAGATTGTCTGTCTTGTCAGGGATTTGTCTCCCTGGTAAAATTGGCACAGTGTAGTTGTGATACAGCAATGGACCCAGTTGGGGAGCACACAGGTTTAACATAAACCTCACACCTGACATCTCCAGCAAGATTTCTGATCTCCGGAAACTCAGACATGTGAACATCTTACAGTTTCCGAATGTGATGTTTCTTTTACGTCCCATGTTGTAGCAGAATTGAAGTCGGCAGTGGTGGGTTTCAGTGTCGTGCTTTGCTGTACTTCCAGGAGAGTCGCGGAGCTTTTCATGTTTGATTTTGAGATCAGTGGAATTCATCTGGATAAAGAGAAGGTAACGCGCCTCTCCCCATGACCGGTGCCCGAGCCACTGCTGCTGCTCCTGCCTCTCGCCTTCCGTTTGCTCACGTCTCGCGTCCCACAGCGCAAGAAAGCCGTGAGCCTCAACGTCAGGCTGCTGGACCTGAACAACGAGTTCCTGCTGGGCTCCCACCTCCCCAACAAGATCGAGAAGCGGGCCCTGCCAGAGCACGTGCGCCACTGCTTCTCCCTCGACGGCAACTACATCCAGGTCGCGGGGCTGCACGCCGACTCTCCGGACGACCTGGTGCGTCTGCGCTGTCACTGTTCACTGCTGCTGTTACAATGTGCTGTGTGTTTTTATTTTGTGTTATTGGGGTTAACTGCCAGTTACCAAGGTACTTGAACCCTTTGCAGGTTCGGGTGATTAAGTGGGGGTTAAGAACTATTCCTCCAACTTAACCACCAGATGGCGCTAAAACATTGCAAAACGGTGTCATCGGATGTATATTTACAAGTGGAATGGTCGTACCTTTGACAAAAAATTGTTTCAAACCAGAACTTTCATAATTTTTATAGAAACTGGCAAACATTAAACAGAGGGCAGCGCACCCTCATAGACAGAGCTGAAGCGCTTTGTTGTTTTTTTTTTCAAACTGCACCATTAGGTCCGGGAAGCTGCGTATAAAATCTTCTTGTACCCCAACCCGGACCTCCTGTGCTGTCTGGATGAGCTGCTGGCTTGCAGGAATGAGTTGGCTAGACTGGTGGGCTATCAGTCGTTTGCTCACAGAGCTTTGAAAGGAACAATGGCCAAAACCCCAGGTAAAAGAGACCATCGCAGCACCACTGCCTGCTGAACTGGGACCCTTTCACATCGCTGGTGACAGCTTTTACCTTCTCATTTTCTTTGTAGAGACCGTCACGGAGTTTCTGGAACTTCTGTCTGAAAAGCTTTCTGACAGGTATGTTATTTCCTGCTGTGTTCCTCCCACAAGGAACTTTCATATTAACAGAAGTGAAGAAGAAAGCTGTTAGACTCTGCTCAGCAGTGCCTCAGCTCTGCACATTGCTGAGGATGCTGTGGGTTTCAGGCTCTGATAGGTATCGTGCTGCAGAGAGACCTGCTCTGTCTCAGTACTGAAATCCAGCTTGGCCCTGCAATCCTGCTCTATGTGGACTCTCCAGAAACAGCCTTACTTTTTATTACTCAAAGGAAAGTCAAAGCTTCGACAAAAATAGATGGGACTCCATGACCATTTCTGTTTTACTTCTTATAATTATAGAAATAGATATATAACTAGGCACTCTTCTGTTATAAATTCTAAAATCAAAGCTGGATTTTCCTTCTTATGAAAAAGGAGCACCTGCCAGTGAACTCTGATACTGGTTATTTTTCATTTGGGCTTTTCATTTACAACAAAACTCTTTACATTCAAAGGCTTGAACACATACGTGTCTTCATCTCACTTTCAACTTGGAATTGGAAGGCTTGCCAATGCTGAGAACACGTACATGAGATTCAGCACCTCTGTAAAAGTGCACAAAAGCAGGCATTGCATTGATCTCACTCTACTTTTTGCAGAGCGGCAAAAGATTTTGAAATGATGAAAGATATGAAAACAAAGCTGAACCCAAGAAACGCAGTGAGTACTGTCACAGAGAGTCCTATACAGCAGTGCTTCCTAATCCCAGTCCTGGATCCCCACATACAGCACACTATCTGCTGGGTTTGTTAAAGCAAACCTGTTACTTATCTGGCTCCTTCAGTGAAACTGAAAACAGTTGCTCGTTTGGAACCCTTGCAAGTTCCTGCTTGGGTGATGGCCATCTGAAGTTGCTTGAGGGGCATCAGTTAAAAAGGCAAAATCTCCCAGTATGAGAGGTGTCAGAAGTGAGAGGTTTCAAGCTCATGCTGTTATTAGACCTGTTCTGGGCTGAGTTGTGGAGGAGAGCTCCGATGGAACCAGACCCAGCAGGCGTGTGACCCCCTGCTCCAGGCCAGAGAGCTGCTGGTGTGCAGGATGGGTCCCGTGTGTGTGTTTGTGTGCAGAGCCTTCTAAAGTCACATTCTGTATCGCCATGTGCAGCAAATTAGCAATTAACATGTTATTGTCTTTTTAGTTATGAAAAAAGTCACTTTTAACTGTGTATGTCAGAAACCTAGACAGCCTATTAACTTTTAGCTATTAGAGATCCCACTTTATCTGGGAGAATACAGATATTAATGAGTGATCACATTTGTGATCTGAAATGATAAATAAGATTGTAAATGATAACTGAAAATCACTTTTTTTCTTTTAGGACCTCATGCCCTGGGACCATCCCTACTACAGCGGTGTCCTGCGTGCTGAAAGGTCGGGTAGGATTTTGTTTGTAGGTCTAGTCAGTTTTAATGCACCACCGGTGTCTTATACAAAGGGGGCAGTCCATGTGTATTTGAAGATTAAACTGCAGCATTCAACTGTCACACAGCTGTAACTGCAAAAGTATTGTCAATAGAATTCCACAGGTTTTATGGAACATTGCCTACTTTTCACCATTAGTTAATAAGTGGTCAGTGCAAGATGGAATAATACTACCATGTAACGTGTGATGCCTCAGAATATGAATTAGATTTAAGTGAAAGTTTTCAGAACAGTCAGAAGGGCTGATTTTTTATGTTTTATATTAATTTGTTTACTCTGTCTAGCTGGTTCTTCCAGCTACTGATTGACAGTCCAGGAAACAATATCACATTCCCCTCGGCTCGAAGCCGTGATATTACCCACTGAAAGGATGTGGGATTTAGTCAACAGGCTTTTTGTTGCCATGCAGATGCTCAGAAATGCGAATGTGGTGGAGTTCATTATATCCACACTGAATCGCTTTCCAAATTCACAGCAGCTGATGCATAAGGAAATTCTGACTTTGTGATGTTCTGTAATACCCCTGTCTGAACATGAGTAGAGAACAGGCTCACTGCTTGCATCAAGGAAACGGATTCTTCCCTAGAATACTCTAAGATTATCATCTACCTGTGAGGGAGAATATCTATTGTTAAAATAAGTAATCTCTGAAAAATTAAAAAATCGATGCCGTTGAAATTTGGTAGCACTCTAGTTTGGACCAGAAGGTTATTTATATCTGGGTGTTATTTAAACACAATGGCTTCTGTTAGCAGTGCTGGGAACCCAGTCTGCTGATGAAGAAATGACAGGACCTTCTGGGGACACGATATGAGCTGATTTCTCTTTATTTTAACGCCTGTTTTTCCTTCAGGAATGGAAACTGGAAGTTAGCTGCTGTGGTTTAGCCAGTGCAACAGTCGTTACTTTTCTGTTACTGTACATTATGGTGAAATTCACACTGGCTGTAGTGTAGATGTGAGGGCCTTTGCACAGTCGTTTGCTTGTCCAGGCTTTCGTGACCCCTCCGCTGCCTCGTGATGTCTGGGTCTGTTTTCACTGTAGTCGTGCAAGTTGTCTTCATGAAGATGAGAAGCAACAGGTCTTGTGGGTTCTTGTGGGGGCGAGCAGGGCTGAATGAAGACTGCTGCAGTTGTTACTGTTGTGATGAAGGTTCAGTGTTGTGTTCATTCACTCAGAGACCTTGTTAATGAGGTGCTTTTCCTCCCAGTCTCTCACCTGGGGCCAGTAAACCAAAGTGCCAAGTGTAGTAAATATTGTATTTAAAATCTTTATTGGAGACCTGCAGGGTCCTGCCGGACGTGAGTGCTGTTTCAAACTGAGATCCTGGCGTGCAGGGTTGACTCATTATTGGGGGCACACTGGAAGTGCTCACAGGACGTCTTCCGCTTAAGTTTTGTCCTTTATTTTTAAATAAACTTTAATTTAAAGTTTTGCAATGTTGGGTATGGCTTGTGAAGAGCTGAAGGGTTCGGGGGAGGGCTAACAACTCTTACTGGCAGAACCATACTGCTTAGTTTCTCCTGTCCATAGACTCTAAAGTCTTCTTCTGCAGAGCCAGCCTGATAACCACATCTCAAAATTCACAGTTTTCCTGATTCCAAACAGAGCGATTCTTTTTCCAGTGTGCAGACCTGATTTTGTCTGTCTACAGAGCCTGCACGGTCTTGGCATGCTTACTGAAATCAGAATAAAAGAATGCTTTAAATTTATGAAAAATAAACCTATTAAGACTTTGTGTGGCAGATTTCTGATAAAGAAATTTGCCAGCAACACAGGAATAAATCCGAAACCTAAACCCTGATGTGATTTTCTGTAGTCATGTGTGCTCTGATATGTAAAAAAATATTTTTTTGTAACAGAATGGTGCTGTGTTAATGAGCGCAGGTTTAAGACAGAAAAGATTTAATCACACAACAGAAAACGCCCGCAGACACAGAGGCTGAAAATCCCAGCTCGCTCTGCAGCATCGAAGTGATCTGGAAATGTACGACAGTGCAGTTATTTTCTGCACTTGCATAGTCTACATTTTTTGTTTTCTTAAACTTTAATTTTTGAACTTAAAATGAAAGAGGCAATAAATCTCATATTGTGGCTTTCTCTGAAGGCAGTTGTCTGAGATTTTAGAAAAGGCTTTCATTAAAAATGGAGTGCTGAACGCCTCCCTTTGCCCAGGGGCGGTGTATTAAACTGCACAGTTTGTCCACACGATTTAGGTAATTGCACAACTTCGCAAGATTGGCAGGACCCTTCTGGTTAAATTGATAAGCTCTTTTTGATGGGTGCTGGTCGCTTACTAAAGTCACCAAATATTTCAGTGTTGGTGTGACAGGCAAGACAAACGATCCTTCTGTCAGCAGCAGCTGTCAGTCTCCTTAAAAGACAAAATAAATGCTTGAAGCGGAGAAGTCAAGCTTTGGAATTTCACAATCTGTAATTCTCCTGATGCATATTTGTACAGGAGATTGCAGGATTCATGTTCAGAGCAACTTAGTGTGTTGCGTGTCCTGGTGCAGCCTAATGACACAGGGGCTGTTGTGTGAAGTGTCTTACTCTGCATGTGCTATCTTGAGCAGTACTTGTTTAAGACCTTCTAGGTCACAGTGGAAGAACAGCTTCTTTCACTGTTTTTATCTTCCATGAGTATAAAGACAGTAAAGACAGAAAAATTTTAGGGGAATATTATCTTAATTTCTCTTAAAAGTAAGGACTCATACCCTTGGCTACGTAACATCTTTTATATTCTAAGATAGGCATTTTCATTCACCTCTGTAGCTATTTTGATCATTAAAAATAAATTACTGTTTTCATTTTTTGTGTTCGGCAAACAGTGTCTTCCATTGGTCTTTCACAGACTCCTTAACCTGCTGTTACGCAGGCGTTACAGTTTATGCTTCTACATTTAATGATAACTCAGTTACTTTGTCTTTCACCTGTTGTCAGCTAGGATCCAGAATCTCTGCCTCTTCCCAGGTATAAATCCTGAGAGGCTGTACTCCCTAAAGAAGAAAAGCAAGCCTGCATTAATGGTTCAGCTTGTGCCAAGTGCAATACAGACACTGCAGGCAGTGCGGGATCCCTCTACCGGGTAACCCTATAGTTACACAGACTTTTGTATTGAAGAGGAACTTGGAATCAAAACATCAGCAGTTATAGGTTCAACTGTTCTCTGTTTTGGGACCCACAAATGAAACACTTTCTTCCTCTTTCAGGTACAATATTGAGCCCGGCCTGTACAGCCCGTTCTTCTCCCTGGGGGCGTGCATGGAGGGCTTAAACTCCCTGTTCAGCCAGCTCCTGGGCGTCAGCTTTCAGACAGAGCAGCCCGAGAAAGGAGAGGTCTGGTGCGAAGACGTCCGCAAGCTGGTGAGCGGGCACTGCGGGCCGCGTAGTCAAAAAGCACTCTGTGAAATCAGTTCAGTTCGCAGGCGCCTGTGAAGCAAACCACAGTTTCCATCAGGGCGTAAGTACAAAGATAGTCTTATAGACAGAGATACGGCTTCTTAGTTCAAGACAGTGTTGGGCTCTGAGCAGCACATAAGCACCAGGGAGCTGCAGAAGGGCTGTGTATAGTTTTTTAAGTGTTTTTATTTTCCAATTGGAAAAAATAAAGTCTGTTACAGCTGTTTGAAATTATTTTAAAATTAGTCACAACCATTTAGGTTTCCTTAAATATTTAAAAAGAAGGATATCTGATCTATTTAAACTTTCCAAATGTTTGTGAGTTCGGGGTTGTTATGTTTTAATGAAAATCTGAAGGTCCAGACAGCTGCTGAGCAGATGGTTTGAGCAGTTGAGTAGTTCTTACTAAGAGACCTGATTGTCTTGACAGGCTGTGGTTCATGAGACTGAGGGGCTGCTGGGTTACATCTACTGTGACTTCTTCCACAGGCCTGACAAACCCAACCAGGTAACACAGCAGTTTCCTGTGGACTTACCCAGCGCTTATCAGTGGCAGAGTTGCAGTTAAAAAAGGGCACATGATTGCAGCCTGCAATTATAAATGTTTTCCTTTGTAAGCTTCAGTTTTGTCTGAGAAGTTATGATGTTTCTGTTCAAGTTACAACACATAACCTTCTCAAAAGCAGTGGGAGATATGCAAATTATTTTCTAGAGTTTGTGAAGCAAGGCAGTGGAAACAATCAGCCTTTGTTACAAGAGCTCACAAGACACTGTTAGGGCTCTGACTCTCAGTAATGGGCACAATTTGTCTCCTATCTTAAGATGTTGTTTAATTGTGTTGCTAAAATGCCATTGCATTCCCATTTGCTTGAGGCAGATGTTGAGAACATCGCATACACCAGTTTATCTGGAGGGGAAGTATGAAAGGACAGCAGAAGCCAGCTGGCTCACGTTTTATGTAGCAGCAGGAATGAGAGTTTCTGAGTCTGAGCCCTGGCTGTGCTTGCATGCGTGTGCAGGACTGCCACTTCACGATCCGCGGGGGGCGCCGGCTGCAGAACGGCCAGTACCAGCTGCCAGTGGTGGTCCTGATGCTCAGCCTGCCCCCGCCCTCCAGCAGCGCCCCCGCCCTGCTCACGCCGGGCATGATGGAGAACCTCTTCCACGAGATGGGCCACGCCATGCATTCCATGCTGGGCAGGACCCGCTACCAGCACGTCACAGGTCTGGGGCAGCTGAAAGGGCACGAGCATCTTCCACATGTCTGCTATGGTGCATTAAGAAAATGACCCCTTTCCAACCCTGTTAGGCTACTAAAATGTACCCCCACTGGCTAAGAGTCAGCATTAGTGTTGTCTGTTTTCAGTGGCTTCAAGAATCATAGAGTTCCTGTCAACACCGTTTGCTGTCTGTAGCTATATCCCCAAGGACCTGTTCTTTCCAAGTTTTCTTTCCTCTTTCCTTTCAGATATAAACGGCATCCATATGTTGTTTTGATATCTACTCCTTTCATACGAGGTGCAGCATAGTACTTAGTGGCGTGAGATAGATGCAGATGACATCAGTATGTGCAGTGAATATTTTGACTTGGTAGTGTCCTGCTGAGCTGAAGAGCATTTACATTTGTGTGCTGCATTTTTGGCTTTTGAAATTGTGAGAGTTTGAATTTTTCAGTCCTAAATCATTTCAGATTTTTAGTTTGGGTTTTCAGAGTGTAGCCATGACAGGAAATGCACATTTACCAGTATCCTATAGATGGACCAGGTGGCCTGCTCTTGTTTGTAGCTGGTTCTTTTATTTTCAGACTGACAGTAAAAATTCTTTGCTTTTTCTTCTCTTGAAGGAACCCGCTGTTCAACAGATTTCGCTGAAGTTCCTTCCATTTTGATGGAGTATTTTGCGAGTGACTACCGCGTGGTGAATCAGTTTGCACGACATTACCAGACAGGACAGGTATCGGCACCTTTCCCTCCAGATTTCAGTTTGATCCAGGTCTCCTCCAGGTCGGTCCAGAATAGTGTGGTGTGCACTCTTCGGCTTTCAGTGGCGGAATCTGATTCTCTTGTTTTATTTTGCAATAAATAGTACTTAGCTCTCCCTTTAAGTTAAGGAAAAATGCCATGTATTTTCTTTCTTAGTGAACTTTCAAATATATTCTTGCAGTAAATGTGCCTCGAAGATCCTTGAGTGAAACCGACAGAGTTTGCATTACAATAAAAACAGTTTGACCTTAGCTTCATGAATTAAGGAAACAGTTGAATTCAGGTACTCACTGCCGTGACAGGCAAATTAATGAAATGCAAACAACATCTACAGGCTATATTAAGGTGTGGTTGATTAAAGTTACAGTTGTCTTTGTCCTCAAAGCTACATCCTTTCAGCCTGGTGAAAACATTTGGTTACATGCTCTGTGCTTGTGCTTATCCATTACTTCCTGGATTTGTCTAAAAGATCAAATCCAGTGAAAAATTACCCAGGTTCTTTAAGACACATGACCTGACATGTACGAACACTTTAGGAGCCTTCATTTGTGTGGGATGAGAGTGCTGCTGGCCTAGATATTGCTTCTGAGTGAAAGAAGTCTGAAATAAAGGATGAAATGACTATTAGTTTAACATTTATGGTCTTTCTATGAGTGTTGCCATTTCACCCGGGTGAAGAATTTAATTGTGTTTGAGAGATGTAAATGACAAAAAGCAAAACCTGAGAGTTTAAGGTGCTTTATTAAATACTACCTAAGAAAATTAAAAAAAGACATCATGTTTTTTCAGCTGGTTTCATATGGGATCCATTTTGTTTCTCTTTAAGAGAATGTGCCCTCGTTTTTACTAATTATCTTAGAACAGAGGGAAGGTAACCCCTTGATCCAGGTGCTTTGTCCAGTCTATCGCATTAGTACAGTATCTTGATATAAACAAGTCTCGACAGGGAGTTAAACAGAAGGAGAAGTCAGGAATGTTTGTGCTTTCATGGTCTCCAGTTTCACTATGATGCTAACACAGATGTGTTTCCGGTCACCAAATCCGTATACAAATTATTAAACACGGATTTGCAAGGCTAAAGGGAAGCGTGTTTTTGTTTTCCATCCATGATAAGACTGATAAGAATGGCTGAAATAAGGCTGTAGTTTTCTTCCATAAAAGAATCAGTGGAACCTGAAACAGCTGGCAGGTGTTTTGGTTTAGTCCTGTTTCCATCAGTGTACTGATGAAAGGGAAGACTGGTTGTCAAAGTATCAGCTTCATTTAAAACACCCAAAGAAGGCTCCACAGCCTAAACATTGTGTTTCTTTTCTTCTTCTTAAAACAAGGTGCTTGAAAAATTTGCTGATTAGCAGTTTTTAAACATTGGCTTCTACAAATTATCACAAGTATAATTGGTAACTAATTGTTTAATTTTCAATGTGTGGTGGCAGTTTTCTGTGGCTGTATTAGATGTGGAAACGCAGACCTCTGGTTTGTAAATTGTACTGAGAATCTGGTGCTGCTGTTTGTGTTCCAGCCTCTGCCTAAAAGCATGGTCTCCCGCCTGTGTGAATCCAAGAAGGTGTGTGGTGCAGCAGACACACAGCTCCAGGTGAGAGTCGCCATCTTTTGATGACAGGTCTTTCCTGTTCCTCTGCCTCCCAGATTGAGCCTCCAAATCACTGCGGCTGAGCTGCTCGGAGCGGGGAACATCTCGGCCTGCAGGAAAGCGCTGGTGTAGATTGTAATTTCCAACAGAAATAACGTTTTGGAATAGTTGCACAGATTTGTGAATACAAACCACAGAACTTCACTTAACTTGCCCCAAATCACAGCTCATTTACATCTACAGACATATATTACTGAACCCTACATAGCCATGCTGTGTCTCTTTTCTTTTCCTTTCAGCAGGAAATAAACCTTCGCCTGCTCCTTTTCTTCACAAGGCTGGGAGGGAAGGTTCTGGGGGGAAAGGCTGCAGTTCTCTTTCGTGCAGTAAACCATCAGTGTCATGTCAGATCTTTCTTCAGTTTAGGTCTTCTATGAAGAAAGAGTGCGTAGAGCATTCATCTGTTGTTTAATGTATTCAGCGGTGCTCAGTGGTGGTCTTTCCTCTTGAAAGACGAGGGATTTGGGGTCTGGCAAGTAGTGGGGGTCTAAGGGAGAGACTAGTGCCATTCTAGCCAGAGGATCTGCACAACCTTCCAAGTTGAGAGCTCAGCAGTTCCAACCCCAGGGGCTTTCTTGTGAGCCAAGGACCCATCACTATCGCTGTCTCACATCACTTTTTATGAGCTTCATCTTGTCTATCAGTTTATTGTGAGTTTGGGTGTTCCGAAAGTGAATGACTAATCTTTGCTCGATTTTTGTTATTTTTATTATTTGTTTTAATTTCTTTGTCGAGTCACCCCTTTGCACTTAAGAATCAGCTTAATCCTCTCTGGAAGGCATGTTAGCTCTGAATGTCATCTGGGTGAAGTGAGAAGTGAACAGTGTGCTGTTGCTTCCTATGTGAGAGATGCAGCGTGTGGACTGAGAGAGAGGCGCACCCCAGTGCTCACAGGAGCACTTTGATTATTTTCTACTTTTATCTTTTATGTTCAGATTGTTGTTGGGCTCTAGCTAAAATTCAAGACCCAGACCCTCTCTGTAGAAGCACAGAAGTCAGTATTATTTGTAGGACTTCAAGGACCACTGGCTGGAGCTGCAGGGCTGTAGCAGACTGCAGCTCTACAGTGGATAGAAACTGGACACGCGCTGTGGTTAAACAAGCTGTTCTCGACCTTACAGATACAACACCCTGCTTTCATTAATGACACCAAACCACGGGTCCTCCAGACCTACAGCCGCCAACAGTTTGTACTCCCTAATAACTTTATTGGAACATTTTTTCAAAAAACTGTTTAATTTCAGTTGCTATTTGTGAACTTAATCTTGCATCCACGAAACATTATTTTTACTTTAAGAAGTAGTGAAACAGATTAAAAGTACTATGATACAAGCTCACATGTGAACCTCCGTTTATTTAATTTAAGAGTTTGCCCCAGACATTATCGGTGGGAGCTGTGAGGCTGCACAGCTGGCACAAGTTTTGAAACTCTGGGCTCCGTGGAAGAAAGACCACAACACAAGTCCACATTAAATCCGCAGTGGTTATTTCTGATCATTGAAAGTGTAGACAATTCAGATTTGCACAGATAGGAGGATGAAAATGGGCTGAAGACATGCAGGGCTCTCGCTCTCTCTCCCCTTTTTCTGGGGAGACAGGGAGGTAGTTCAACCACTGATTGAGAACTCCTGCTTTAGACCAGTTAAGGTAGTAAGGTTAGATCTCTGGAGGACTAAAGATGAGCAGATGTAGCTTCACTCTGGGCCAGGAAAGATCACCACCGAGGCCTGTCCTGCTTTGAGGCTACTATCCAGACTCTAACATCTTTTGACGGTTTTAGGTTTTCTATGCGGCCTTGGATCAGATCTATCACGGAAAGCCCCAAAATCGGTCAACGACTGAAATTCTGAAAGAGACGCAGGAGAAGTTCTATGGACTGCCATACGTTCCCAATACGGTAGGTGCTCGTGTGTTGTCCTTCACTACTGTGAGTCCTGCTCTCTGTGGAAGGCCTTGTGATGTGGTCCCTTCCAGCCAGTGGAGTTCTCTCAATAAAAATACATCATTGCTATAGAAAGAGAAAGAAACCTCAGAATCAGTGAACCACAGAAGTATTTCATTAAAACATCGTGGCACTGTACAAAACAATTAAGTACGAGCAGTAAACAGAACATACAGTTTTTGCCTTGCAGATGTGTTACTTACAAAATCCCCGCTGAAATATAAGTCTGACAGGTGTCTTAATTCTGCTACTGGCGCATTTGTTGTCCAAAAGAATATTGTGTTACATCGTAGTGTTAAGTGTATCAGTCACGTTGACGGGTGATGGAAGTTTGGCTCAGAGAGTTTTTTCCTGAGGAAGTCTCGGAAACATCAAGCACACATGTTTGGAGGAACACAGAAAGAAGACAATAGAACATTATTCCAAGATTCCTTTTCTCTCTTTGTCTTTTTCGCCCTCCCATTGTTCTTCAAAAGACAATGACATTCCTGGCAGGGTGAAAGACTTTGCAGTAATCTTAGTTCCTCCAGTGAATGAAAGACTGGCTTTACTCTGATGAATGGAGAGCCTCTCATTAACTGTTGATCCTTAGGGGTGTTGCAGTGGCAACCAGTCGGATATGGCAGAAATGCCTTTTAATTTATGTTTTCTTAAACCATTCGATAATCATTTAAATTAAGACTTTAAAGAGCAAGTCGCAGCTGCAGCTGCAGATTTGTGAATGTTTTTCTAGAAGCCTGAAGCTGAATTCGTCCGATTCTTGCGAGAGGAATTTGTTTGGCTTTAAGGTTGTGATGAAATGTCTGGTTCTGTCTTTCCACGAAGAAACTTAAAGGTAGTGAGACTGCAGTGAATTCTGCTGGTGTGATACATTACAAAATATTTCTCTTTGTAAATAAAATTAAAGTTTCAGAGTCACCTGTTAACATCAAAGTCTTTGTAAAGTGTTCAACATACTATAGAAGATGCATCCAAACAAAACTTCCTGGTTTAAATCTTTTTTCATAACTGCGGGTTGGTGGTCTACTGAACAGTAATGCACATAACAGCTTTCAAGGTTAATGAATGTTTACAAAACATTCTTGCCTAATCCTTCCATTAGAAAAGAGTGTGTCTGCTGCCTCACCGTGCAGTGCTCGGAGACAGAAATCCTCAGGCCAGTCTCGCGCTTTCTTGTCTCCCCTCTCTGTGGTTTTGTACCTCTTACCCAGCCAGCACTGCATTTAAGGGATTAAAACCTTTTTTTTTTGACCTGCTAAAATAACAAAGCAAAAGGATACTTTGAAAGACTACACCCTGAGGGAAATTTCTGAAACTGTAGTTTTCTCTGTAGTTGTATAATGAGAACGGTTCCCCACACTTGAGCAGCTGTGAGCGAGCACATTGCCAGGAGGGAATATATTCAAATGTGGCACATTTTCTGGGAACAGCCTTTGTACGCCATTTATTTCAAGCTGTAATTATGTGGCCCATCAAACATGTTGAGATCATTCGGCCTTTTTTTCCCCTTCCTGAACCTGGTTTCCACCACAAGCCCCTTTCTCTCCCCACAATCCCAATGTGTCCCTTTTATTTTCTTTTTCCATCTTTGGGAGTCGGAATGAACAAAACTGCTTTTCCCTTCCCCTTTGATGGCTGTTAGTTGGAATTTAATATGACGTGGACATAGTGTCTACTTTACAGTTCATGTTTTCATGGAGAAAAGCTGCTCTAGCCTGGGACAGATCCTGTTTGTGGTCTCCTCAAGTCAGGTTTTGTTCTCAGGCTCTATAGGACCATTTCTTCTATAGTAGCTTCTATACTTTGGGCTGAGGAGACTGAGAAATCAAGCAGGTAAATAGATTTGCGCCAACGGACGTGGCCAAAATGTCAGCTTGCAAAATCTGTAGTATTTTGCCTTCGTGGATTCTTGGTAAAATGATTTAAATCTATTCATATAGTATTTAAAATATCCTGAGGAGTCCAGGTAGTTTGGATGTGCACACTGATTTTTCACATCATAGACCAAACTTCGTATTAATATTAATTACATGTGAAAGCATGCGTTTTGGCAATTTCATTCTGGTTTCGTTGTCCGAAATGGGAGGGTTTTGCGCGGGAGACCTGTCGGAGGTCTAAAGGATGTGATGGCGGCAGTGGGTCTTCCCAAGCGGGTGTGCCACAGGCCCGGAGGATCGTCGTGGTCCGCTTCCACCCTTGCACTCGGCATCAGGCCGGACGTCAGGGACTCTGCAGAATCTGCAGCCCCGCTCCGGATCTGCTCTCGGGAAGCTCACAGCTGTGTCTGCCACGTTCTGCAGGGAGAATTGATGGAGACACGGGCGCGGCTCAGAAGAGGGTCTTTCAAGGGTCACTCAAGAAATGCATCAGCCAGTCGGTTTGGTCAGTCGGTTTGCTGACCTGTCTAGGTGTAACTGTCTTTAAAAAGCCTTTGCTGGGTTGGCAAACAGAACATTCTAACTGTAACGTTTACTGGGAAGAGAGTACCAACTGGGCAAGCAAAGCCTGAGAGAGTCTGTCCAGACTTTAGTCAGGGCCTGATCTGCCCACGATGGCTTCTACAGAGATGGACTACTTGTCCGTGATCTGTTCCTGGTTTGGTCAGATGGTACGTGAGCAACTTCATTTTTGGAAACAATAAGAAAGTATTAGAAAACAAAAATTAAAATGTACTGGATAAAGCAGTTAGAAAATGGATGGATGTGATAGAGATTACAGTGACTGACAGTGAAAAGACATGTTACTGAAAGTGAGGAGTTTAATCCTAACATTTCTAACCTTACACATCCGTAAACTCCTATAATCCAAGGTATTGTTTGTCCTTTCTCCTCTTTCCCTCTCTGTTTCTCTCTCTTACCGAGATGATATACATCCGCTGGGTTGGGTGTGCTTTCTGGGAGCTTGAGATAAGTGTTGTGGTTGCACACAGATAAGGAGTGTCAGCAGTAATAATGTGTTAGGAGTAAAAGAACAATCACAGGTTACACATCCCAAATGGTAATCCATGTTTGCTTGATATTTTAAGGAAAATATCTCAAAACATGAAATTCCACAGGCTTTGTTGATGTTCCCTTATCCGCAGAACTTTCTCTGAAAAGCAAAAGACCAGCCTTTTCAGCTTCACGTGAAACATCCTGTGTGTCCATGCCCTTTCCACAGATTTTAATAGATCAAATCAAATGCCGTTAAATACTTAAGGCTTCTAAAATGTCTTTCTTGACAGCAAAGTTTTAGTTAAAAAGACTCAAGTGACTCAAGACTGAAGAGATTTCTTTAAATCTGTTGTGTTAGATGAAGTTGTAAACTGTTTTAGCAAGTTGTATACCTTGAATTAGTTCAGAAACTTAAACTTGGGAGTCATGTTTGCTTGGAAATTGTCCCAACTTTTTTGTGATTCTCTGTGAGGAGATTTTCCAAGGGAATTACAGGAGGTTCAGGAGTGCAGTGTTTTGGAGGCTCCAGACTGAGAAATATTGACGACACAGACGGGAAATAACCTTCCTCTTCCTGTGACCTGCAGACAGATATCACTTATCATTTGTATCTGAAAGAGAAGAAATACCTGGATGTTTTCATAGCTGAAAAAAAATAAAACTTAATTTTTATTTTTGCAATTAAATATTTTGACATTGTGAACAAAGCTGTGATTATGTTCTACAAACCTATTGCGTACTGAGGTAACACTTCTATATTCACACTTTAACCCTGATTGTATTTCTAGAATCCTTCATTTCAAGAAAAACAAGAATCCAACGCCTCTTTTGAAAACAAACAACTCGTCTGATGTTTGTTTGTTTTTTTTGCTCTGCTACCTCATAGTGTCCTTATGCTTGCAGCACAAATGTTGCTGATGACATTTTGTGATAATTGTTGGCGTACTGGATTATATGCCATTGAAATCCACGTTTTGGATACTCAGGAACAACTTGGAGTTCTGATTACATAGACTGTTTAAAATTCTTTTTGTGTCTTTTTTTCAACTGTTTACATCATCTCTTTGATATTTACTGAACCGTTTCACTTTTACTGATATGGGGCTGAGACCTAGACATTGGATCCCTTCTCCCCTGCGTTTTCTGAGTGGTATTAGTTTTTCATTTCAAACATTCCCTTCATGCTCCTTTGACCTTTGACCTCCTCTCATAAACACGCGCCCTCACACATTCCGCTCTGCAGCAGCTGGCCAAGAGCCGTCTGGGTTTTGCACGAGGTGTCTAGAAGTGATTAAGGAGATGCTGAAGAAAAAACTGCAGCTCTCTTGAGTAGCTTGTCTTTGTCTTAAGGACATTAAAAATCAAGCTCTCACACTGCTTAGTGTAGGTGTGTTTGTAAATATTTAATTCATCCTGCACTGTTTAGCATAGTTTAGGTTTCACAAGTTAAACTTTCTTTCAGCGAGAAGAGCTGTTTACTTTCATTAAACTCATTAAAGGCCAGATGTAACTTGTCATGCTAACACCTAAGACCTTGCAGGCACTGGGGTTTACAAGCCGGTCCTCCAGAGCCCCATCTCCTGCGCTGTGTTTGTGGAGAGAGATTTATAAGCCCCGCACACAAAGAGCACTTTGCATGGCAGCTCTGTCAGCTGGAATGACCATGATTTTGTTCCGATTCACTCGGTTCTGCAGAACGAAGCCTTGGCAACTCTCCAGAACTTCGGGCTTTCCGATCTGAAAGAAATTAGTTTGTAACAAATATGTGGACTCCCGTCAGTGTTCTCCATCTGTGGACAATTTCTTTTAATTTTTTCACTTTCCTTAATTTATTTTTTTGCTGTCTCGAAACTGGAGCACAGCAGAGCTTCAGGAGCATCGCGTTGTTATCCCAGTGAAGGGGTGTATAAGCCTTCTGTACGAGCTTTTACACTCCTTTTTATGTAAGCTTAATATAGCGCTTTTTCTGGACAATCTGCTCAAAGGCCTTTACAGGTAATGAGGATCCCCTCCACCACCACCAATTAGGGAGTGGTACGTACCAGAGGCCCTGTATAAACATCGTTTTTATTTTTAAAGGAATTATATGGTATGATGTGTGCAAAGAAAAGTCTGACTTCATCTGAAACTGTCGTTTTTGAGACAGCAACCATTTAATGTTTTTGTGATTATTTTGTTTTTAATTTAATGTTTCTAATTTTGTTACTGAAAGCTCTTTCAATTTATTTTCTAATGAATCTCATTGAGGCTCTCTCAGGAAGCGGATGCCTCCATGCGGCCTCAATCAGACCGTGTGCGAGCACTGTAACTCCAGTTCTGGTTCCTCCAAGCTGTTCCGCACGTGCTGTTTCACTCATTGTTGCAAATAAACAAACCCTCTTTAATCTCTTTCTAATATCAGACCAGAGATTAAAGGCTTCCAGATGTATGAAATTCTTGAACTCCACAAGAAGGCCATGCAGTGAGAGTTCAAAAGGATCCCATTGAACTTCCCAGCTATGAGACGCTCTTATCAGCTGTGATCTTCAGGGGAGGGTCCTTGCTGAGAGCAGGGGAGGATACAGAGGGCTATTGTTGTGCGTTTCCTATAGAACTGCTGGGCACCGAGAAGCACCGTGACGGTGGTGCCGGTCATCTTATTTTTTTTAGTCGAAGTCTGTGCTTGATGATTGGCTGTGAGCCTTGTGCAAGTGTGATGGATTCAGGACTGAGCAGCCAGAATGGCCGGGCCTCGTCTTTCTCTGCTGTAACAGGTTTTGGAAAAGCAGGAGAGTTCCCTGAGCCACCATGCACCTGTATCCCTCCCATGACCGCTGTCTTCCCATCCCGTTGGAATGGTGCGCTCCCAGGAGGTGCCCAGGCTGTCCGCGGGACATACCAGGGGGCTGTGGGCTTGCTGGGACACGGCTCCGGACTCACTGGGGGGTTTCTGTAGCTGGACCACCACAAGCAGGGTGTAAATATACACAGCAGGCCGAGCAGGTGACTGAAACACAGAAAGCGTTTTTTTGTGTTTTAGACAAGGTTTAATGGACATTGCATAAAAGTCCTTTTGCTGTTAAATAGAAATTCATATTTGTCACGTATCTTTACTGTACTTATTTACATTTTTGTAATGGACAGTCTCACACAACTATTTCATGCCTCAGTGGATTTGTGTAATCCATCTCGGGATGGAATGGGAAGGGTGGGCTTAATTCCTGAACTTTGAGGAGCTGGTCGTTCCCGAGGGGAGACTTGATCATCGGGCCAAGAGAACATCCTGTCCTCTTACTGATCATTATATTCCTGCTGATCTCCTGTCAAATATTGGCAGCTGTGAAGTGAAGCTCAGGGGGGGTCATGTCCTATAGAGTTTTTAGTGTGCCTTTTCCTTGTTTTAATAGATTCCGAATGTATGTAGTTTCTTAACTAAGAAAAGCAGTAATTTCACTTTGACGTATTGAGCTCTTTACCTGCTGCTGCTAATGATGCTGATTTGCACACACTCTTATTATTGACGCAGGCGGGCACGTTGTGATCTGAGGCTGCCCAAGGTGTAGGTTTTTAGAATAAGTGTTTTTAAGTGGAGTGTTTTGGGTGGGGAATGCTTGGAGGAATGTGATGCACATGAACGTCAGAGCTGATTCCGAGTTGCACAGTTTTGTTCTGCGAGTTCCTGGCAGAAGGGTGTCTGTGCTTGCCTGTCCTTCAGCGATATCTTTGAAGGGGAATCGTTCAGCCCTCGAGATGCTTTGCCAGGCAGCAGTTCAGGGCTTATTCCCTGGTTTTGGGGGTAGGAAGATGCTAGGCATGGGGGGGGCAGTAAGCAGGACATCTTGCTGGATGCAGTAGTAAAACCAGTTTGAAAAGTAAATATTTGAAGCTGGGCTGGGGGAGACCAGGGTTCGGATTGCTGGGGGGCTGCAGCCGTCAGGAGGCGGGGGCCAGATGTCAGCAGCTCAAGCCCCGGCAGGCCTCCCCGTGTAGGAGTTCCCCTCCAGCCCTTCTGCGTGTCCGGCTGCCTGCTCCCTCTCGAGCGCAGCTGCCCACGGCCTGCGATGGTGGGAATCCGGGGAAGGCAAGGAGGAAGGAGCGCGATGTTTTAACCCCTTGTCTCTCGTCCCCCAGGCCTGGCAGCTGCGCTTCAGCCACCTGATCGGCTACGGGGCCAAGTACTACTCCTACCTGCTGTCCCGGGCCGTGGCCTCCATGGTGTGGCGGCAGTGCTTCCTGAAGAACCCCTTCGACAGGTGAGCGGCCCCCAGTCCCCGGGCCCCGCCCACAGGGGCAAGGCCGGACCCTCTGCAGAACGGCTCCCTCCTGCAGCTTTTTTTTCCTTTCCCAGATTTCTCTGACCCATGTTAGTACTATTTGACCTTTTGTGCTGACGGAATGGCTTGTGGGTGGCTAGGAAGCGTTGGATGTGATGTGCTGGGCCCTAGGACTTCTGCCCCGAGTTCGAGCAGTTTAAAACCCATAACAAACGCAGGAGGCGCTGTGCAGGAGCTCAAGGTGCACACGCCTTCATCGCTTATTCCAGGGGCGTGTTTGATCAGCAGCAGGTGACAACGGTTGACTCTGTTTCCACAAAATGCAGGGATTAGGTTTCTTCCCAAATGCATTGAGCTGGATTAGAAATACTGTTCCACAGGCACTCGGCTCAGCATCAACACAAAATGAAGTCAAAATGTGCATGCCTGTAAGATGTGTCATTTCTGCTGGTTTCTGATAGTAGTGAATGGCTGTGAGTTATGCAAGGATTGCTTAGAGAGCAGCTGTGCTCTGATTACAGTTCCAATTAGAAAGTGCAGAAGTTAAGGATAAACAACAAAATGAACTCGGCTGGCGTTCCGTGTATTGCCAAGTCATAACACAGACATTCAGGGGAAACCTTTTCGGGTTGTAGTTGAGAATTTGTTTTATCTGAGACTAAAGTGCTGTCAGAACATGTTCAAGTGTCCAGTGATGTTCTTCCATCCCGTCTCGATGCAGAACAGGCTGCACACCTCCGAGACAGAGTGGGCACACGGCCTCAGAGCTCCAGAGCAGCATGTTTACAAACTCAGAGCTGCGATACTTATTATTCTGTGCTGTTGTACAGTCTGCTGCGTGCTATAGTCTGCCCTGAGGGGATTGTGACAGGATCTCCAGCTTGTGAGGATGGGTCTTACTGTTGTAGAACTGGGTGTCAGATCCCCTCTCGGACATTAGTGAAACGCCAAAGCGGCGAAGGCTGACAGGGCGTCTCGTCCTCCTCTCCGCAGGGAAATGGGAGAGCGCTATCGCAGAGAGATGCTGGCGCACGGAGGAGGAAAGGAGCCCATGCTCATGGTGAAAGGTAAGGCATGAGGCTCTGGACACACCTGAGACTGCTGCTGCAGCTGTGCTCTGGCCTGGCTCGGAACAGATCTCGCCTCGTCCAGCAGCCGTGAAGCCATGCGGCCCCCGGGCACTAGTCCGCCTGCACGGTCAGATTCGACTGCCGTGTGCGTGCTGGCTGGATTTAAAACTGGACAGGAGAAAGACATTCACGTCTGTTAGAGGTGCTTCTCCTGTAATCATGTCCACGTCTTTTGTCGTCTTTGAAAATAATTGGTAAAGTATCATATTTAGTTTTATCTAAAATATCAGGCCACTTAAAATTATTTTCCCATTATTCCATTACCACAAGCCCCTCGTTACAGGAATACTGTTTCCAGATGGGAATTTTGAGAATATGGGAAATTTCACATTCATTTGCCTGGTCGCTGAATTACAGCTCCTCTCTCACTTACTGTATATCTCAGAAAAACCAGTGTTTCTGCCAACTGAGTGAGGCCCTCCAGAGAAGTTGATCTTGAATCAAACTAGTAATGGCACCCTGGCACGGCGACAGCTGCGTGTTCGTCGCCGTCTTCGTTTGCGTACTGCATGCAGCGGTGTGCGCTCAGTGCAGTGGTTTTGCCCTGGCAGCAGCTCAGCGGTGGAATTGCACAAGATGGTGCCAACAAATTCTGCGCTCTGGAAAAAGAGAACACATCGGGCTGCAATTAGCCACATAAATTCCATCTCTCAGCTCACCAGATTTTATAGTTAAGCATCTGCAACCCCTTGTTAGAAGTCTCAAGTGGAAGCTACGTGGAAGTGCGTTCAACTCCGAGAGCAGGAGGCGCTTCTGTGCCCAAAGGGCTGTGGGAGTCCTGAACGGGCCACCAGCGTGGGGCTGAAGCTGGTGCCCAGGCCTCCTTCAGGAAGGGCCTGGATGAGATTCTGGGATGGGCTGATGGTCTCCTCTCACTTGCAGCCTTCCTTACTTCGTGTTCTAACCCTGCAGATGTGCACCGATCTTGGCAATCAGAATCGGAGCTCATGAACTCTCTCCTTATTAGTGTGAGACAAGTTAGACCATTTTCATCCTGTTTCCTGTATGACTTTTTTCTTTGCCTTTTCTCTTTTTTTAAATTAGTTTAAATGGAGATTTCCTCAGGGAACACACAGGATATATTTTATCATATGTTTTTTGTGCACTAATGAAAGCCTCTGGACACTGCAAGGACACTGGCCATGTTTACATTCCTTTTAACCCTCCCGCATTGAGCTGAAAACAACTGCTGAGCAATGTGCAGGGCTGGCGCGTTTCCTGTCACCCTGTGGTTTCCAACAAGCAGTATTGTGCAAGCACTGTGATCTTCTAGTGTGTCTAGTTTTAGGTAAACACACCCATACAGTTTCATCTGGACGAGCCTTTGGAAAAGCACAGTAATGTGGTGAGCAGCTTGTCCTTCTGCCTCTTTATGGTCCAGACTTTGGCAGTTTCCATCTGAGCTCTTGTAGTGACAGAGTTAGCTCCGTCACTTTGTTGATTGTGAAAGTAAACATTTTAAAAAAGAAAGAAAGAAGGAAAAGCCAGCTGCCGTGTGTTTAGTTGAGCTGATTTACACATGAGTTCGAAATCCTTGGATTTCCTCTTACTGCGGCTTCTTCAGGAGCCCTGCTCCTGGCCGGATCGCTGGGTGCGCGGAGCACAGCCGGGTTCGCGATTCTCCGTCAGGATCCCAGGGGTGCCTGGAGACGTAGGACATTTGTGGTCATTTTTGAAGTGCCATCTATACAAAAATATTTTCATGCATTTAAAAATACGCTTAGAGCATTTGTTCTTCTTTTGTCCAACTATTTGTTTTTGTTTTGGGGAAGGGGATGAAAAAGCAGCTGTAGTTTGTCAGGAAGTGGCTCTGGATGGCGGTGTGCAGAAAGGCAGCAGCAGTGAATGGCTGCAGAGAGTGAAAGGTGATGGGCTGACAGCACTGGTGACTGAAGCCCACTGATCCTCATCATGGCAAGTACAGGGCAGGCTTTCATTTCTACAGTGTTCCCATAATCCCTGCTCCCTCTGCTGCCTGGCCATTGATCTGAGCTGGAGAGGCGAGAACAATGGTGCACCCAGGGCCTCAGTGTTGCCTCCACCCTCGAGACAAATAATGATAATTCCTTACTTTTTCTGGACACTCCACTCGAAGAGCTTTACAGGTAATGGGGATCCCCTCCACCACCACCAGTTTAGCCCCAGCTTGATGATGTGACAGCAGCCATAGTGCGCCAGTACACTCCCCACACACCCACTCTCAGTGGGGAGGAGAGCAGAGTGATGAAGCCAGTTCGTAGAGGGGGATTATTAGGAGGTAAAGGCCAGGGGGAAATTTGGCCAGGACGCCGGGGTAAGACCCCTACTCTTTTCGAGAAACACCCTGGGATTTTTAATGACCGCAGAGAGTCTGGACCTCAATTTTACGTCTCATCCAAAGGACAGCGCTTTTTTACTGTATAGTGTCCCAGTCACTCTACTGGGGCATTAGGACCCACACAGACCGCAGGGTTAGTGGTCTTTAGTACATCTTCCAGCAGGACCTTAGTTTGTCCCAGGAGTCTCCCATCCAGGTACTGACTAGGCTTACACCTGCTGAGCTTCAGTGGGCTGCCAGTTGTGCGTGCGTGCGTGCGTGCGTGCGTGCGTGCGTGCGTGCGTGCGTGCGTGTGTGTGTCGCTTGTGAGACCCATTCCAGGGCTGAAATACACATTTCACTGCACACTTGTGCAGTTCTCTTCAGGTTAGCATACACCTCAAAGCAGTAAGACTGAACTGATGGCTTGCTCTAAACCTCTGCCCTTTTTGTAAGATGAGACTGGTTTGACTAATAAAAAAGGGCTCGTTGCCTTAGAAACATCAGAAGGCATTGTACTTGGTTAGTGTCTTATCTGCGGCACAAAAAACACTAAGGAAGGATGTGAATGAAAGCATCTTACTTTTTTGGTCACTAGTAGTTCAGTGTCCAAGAGGTCCATCAAGCCAGTGTCCCAGCCCCCAACTATATTACTTGGAAGTTTGTTCCAGACTTCTACAGCTCTGTGTGGAGATGTTTCCTGTTCTGAGCACTGCTGAACTCGGTTTGTACATGTGTGTAGTCACAGAACAGTGCCAGATCTTCACTGGCCAACCAGAGCACTTTAGGAGCAGAAAAGCTGAATGTTTTCAAGTTTCCCAGGCCAAACGTTTTGTGTCATGAGAGCAGAGCTCCCATTTAAAGAAATGACCAGAACTGAATTGCTGGAAATTACGCTACCCAACATGTGAGCCGTTCCTTTTGTTTTTAATGGTGTTTGTATGCAAAACCAATTTGAAGCAAGGCATTTCCAAAATAACAGGTTTCCTCAGCTACAAAGACGTAATTACAGGAGCATCAATGTAAACCGCTCTTGGCTGAGGGTAGACAGAGGGAAACTGTCTGCCCTCTGTAACACACAGTATTGCTCACTGGCTTTAAAACCATCTGGGCAGAGAGCTGACAAGTGCCGCATAGGGAAACGTGATTCAACCAGTGCAAATAATTTTTGCAAGTTCAATACAGTTTGCACTGTGAATGATTTCATAACTCAGAAAGTGTGATCGTTCATCATGGTGTCCAGTCCAAAGACTAGCAGTGGCTTTTATATTTATATTTATACTGTGATGGCTGTGCCCATGATGTCATAAGAGTGCAGTGGAAAAATTGGGTCTGCTGCAATAGCATAATAGACAAGGCTATCTTTCTTTCACACAGCTCACTTTCACCCCCTGCCCGCATGAAGATGCATCATTTTGAGTACAGTGATTTTGATATCCAATGGGTAATGGAAGAAAATGTCTCATACTTAGTTAAAGAATAAAAGGGAGGAACGTAGAGTGGTAATAATAATTAATAATTTAATAATAATTAATTTTAAAATTATGATACGATACTTTTTGAAGTGTGCTCTTTAACGTGTCACAGCAAAAAGATTCTGTCTCAGTGTAAGTCCAGTTGTGACAGGCGGCTTCTTAATACATCTTTAAATCTCGCTACGTTGTTCAGAGGCGCGTTATTCCAGGTGAAAAACAGGCCAGCGACTGGAAACGGAGAGAGCTGAAGCCTTGTGATCCTGGAAGACGCAGGCGTGCTGTGGGGATGGGCCATGAGGTGTGGCACAGAGATCAATTTGAAGTAAATAGCTACACCTTGCTCTCATACAGCACAGTCCAAAAAGACAGATTGCTGTCCCTAGGGCTGTAATTAAGTTGAGCTGCTGGGAGTGTAGGTGCTGTAGGTATCCTGTGATGTATTGTGTTTGTTGGCTCTCCTCGGTAAAAAGCACAACAGTGGTACAAAGTGATTCAGCGTTCAGTGCAGATGATTTTTTTGTTGTGTTTTTCCATCTGGTGCTGCTTAGTGGGATCTGTTCCGGGTTGAAATAGTCTGTTTTTCTTGTCCTTCAAGCCCCTCCACCCAACGTTGTCTTCGGAAGCCATTGTGAAGTATTTGTCTTTGTGAGAAGTACAGTACGTAGCACTCAGCGCATTGGGTTTGCTATATATAGTCCTGTGCACAACTGAAGTTCTCTGACTGGAAACCAGAGACTTTTTAAGTCCTGCCAAGAGTTTCTCAGCATTCATTTCTGGTGTGAAATGTGTCTCATTCTCAGCTGCTGTCCACAGCTGTCACACTAGCTACAGAGCTCCGCCACATTCCTCAAGAAACACCTCCAATACAAGCCACCTGAGACAGGCTGGGAAAATCTTCTTCAGACAGGAAGACTTGACCTCTCGGAAGACCTCTCTCTTACTGTCCAGCTTCCATTCTGTTTCTGGAGGCTGGTCTGCTGGAGATGCATGTTTCCAAGATTAGCAAACTTTGTTATACAGTTAGACTGGCACGTGTTTTAAAACGTTGTGCGGCATAAGCAGCTGATGCAGCAATCAACACCAGTGCATGGCAGGACACAAGGAACAGTATGCGCACAGACCAGGTCCTGGGATGGGATTTTCAGCACAGCCCCAGCTGCTGTAGATGCACGACTGATGGTATGAATTAATGGGAAGCATATTTTAAAACAAGATTATATAAATTGGTTCTGTAAAAAAAATCTGTTTTGCATATTATTAGGAATAATGATTGGTTATAGCCAGACACAAAACCACTTCACCTCTTAAAAAATGGCAGTGTGTCAGCATCAGAAATAAGAGAGACAAACTTAGTTGTTCAGGTAATTGTGCCCTATCAAGCTTTTTGTTGCACACCACTCTCTGATGATTTACGATGAACGTGTGTCTCTGTTTTACTGGGAGGTAAACTAAGTCCTGGTGTTATGCATCTTTCTTGATACTAAAGACTAAAAGACACAGCCCTTTTAGATCTCTATTCTTCCTCTTTCATTATTTTTTTTAAATCATTGTTAACACGCACAGGCTAAAATAAGGGAAGGAGAGTTAGAGAGTATTGTTCAGTCCTGTTTGAAACTGCCGGTGGATGTCTCAGGGATTCAGGAAAAGGAGCTGGGAACCTCACTGGGAACAAGCCACAAAGGGTTGTTAGGATGTTTCTGAAGGTGAAGTGGGATGTGCAACTGGCAAATTATTCATTCCTACATCTACTTCCTGCTTAAACCACACTTATTAACATTCCTGGCGGTAATTTAGATTTCTGGGTGGAGGGAGGGGGCTCTTGCCTTTCACAGCTACCTTAGCAATCAGCTTGTGTTTTGACTGGCTCTCTGTGCAATTTCAGGCAGCTGCCTCACTCCTGGGCTGTTGGCTCTTATCGTTTCCAGATCAAGAACAGCCATCTGTCTGGGGACTGAGTGGTGAACCACAGGGTACACTTTGTGCATCAGCTAACTAAACCTGCTGTACAGGCGACAGCTGCAGTTTAAATTGCATGCATAGCAAAACCTGTAGCGTTGTGGATTACTGCAAGTATGGATTTTCCTGAGTGTATGCTCTCAAAAGTTGCTGAACCCAGTGGGTCAAGTAATGGGTCAACAGTATTTATTCAGACTGCCTTTCAGCACAGTGCTGTTCGGTGTGTGATATATAAACTTTCTTTCTGCAAATCATCCATTTTGTGTCATCTTCATTGAATAGTTTTCGCAGAAACCAGCTTGAAGTTCCTGCTGAGAGCTGTCAAGCTGAGTGGCCTATTTTTGCTTTCCCATTCTTTTCTGTTCTCTATAGGCCAGGCACGTTCTGACACTTTGACACTCGGACACAAGGCTTTGGAGACGTTCCGAGGGGCCTGGCCAGTGCTCACTCAGCCAGTCATGAATCTGTGTCTCGTTATCACTCCCGTTTGCTCTGGGGCTGCATGCCGTTGTCTTTACCATACAGTAGCTTCACTGTGTGCTGTAATTCCTTTATCAGCCGGGGAGAAGAAGCTTAGACTCTTATACCGTCAGTGGTTTCAAATGACAACCCCTCTGTCTAAAAAAGCAATAGCAGTGCAGAAACATTTGGATTGATTTCTTGGCATTTTTTGTCCCCGTTGTTACTACCATAATTAGCATTTAACACTTAGTGGATTGCAGAGGAATGAGAAGGATTATTAGTCCTGCAGAATGACGCTTGTAAAAGATCATTCTATTTATGAGAGCAGCCCTTTCTGTGGGGTCACCAGAGCCCAGCTCTGCCTGCGCAGAGGGCCCTGTGCACTCTGTCAGTCTCTGGACAGCCTGCCGAGCAAACATTGAAACAAGCACCGTCCTCCACACAGATCAGGCTGACACTCGAGCTGTCGGGGCAAGAACTGGAGCTGGCTTCTGCGTTTCGCCGGACGAGCGACTTCAAAGCGCAGCCCTGTAACAGCTCCAGGCAGGGGCACGGCCGCCTTGTAATGAGATCCCAAGGTCTGATCTCATTCAGATACGGTGCCAGTTGATAAACTGCAATCCGGGGCCCCAGTACAGTATCAGCTTCCACCCGTTCAGTGAGCTTCCTGGGAGTGAACTTGGAATGGGACAGCGGGGTCTCCAAACTAGTACAGCCTTCACAAATTCTTCAAAGAAAGAAAAAAAAGCCTGTCTTCTTCTGCTTGCCAGTTTTTCCGTTTTTGTTGGGTTTCTCACATTCCCTGTCCAGTCCCAGCCTGAGTGACTCATTGCCGGGTCTGTGTGGAGCTGGTGAGAAGTGTGGTGGGTTTGACCTCAGAGGAAGAGGGGAGGGGAGGGACAAGGTGTTTGCGCTGGCAGCCGTGCAAGGGGAAGCGAGCCGACTTCAAAGCCACGGGGAAGTGGAGTGGTTGGATTAGTGTGTACTCCGTTCAAGAGTCAGCAGCCAGATACTTAACACAGGCAGATATTCCTAGGACTACACGGGCTCTTGTTAGTAATGGAACCCTGTGGGTTCTCCGAAGGGGACGTAATTAAAGTCTGACTTTACCTGGTGCAGGTTGTTCTCTCCAAGTTATAGGCCTTTCTGAGTCGGGTATGAGGCATCAGACATGCGTAGCCCACACAGTGTGTTAATCGTGCAAAATGTGTCAACCACGCTGGAAGAAAAGCAGTTCTGTCATGTGCGTGCGATTCTCCAGAAGGCCGTGTGGTACGTTACCCCTGTCTCAGCGTGATAAAGTGAGCAGCTCCCAGCCAGTCTGGGGACGGCAGATGCCTCTTTTGTCTGCCCTGTGCTTATTACACGAGCTGTGATTTATCACTCTTCAGAGCTGCTCCTCTGCGGAGCACTGGCAGAGGAACTAGTCAGCCCAGGGAGGGATTTTCAAAAAATTACTTCAGGCCAAACTGGTATTGTTTTTTGCAAGTAACCGCAAAACATGATTTATCTTCAGTGAAATTCCACAAAAGTTCTAAAGGTAGTTATATATTATACTATATAAATCTGAAAGTCAGATGAAAGAAATATACATCAGAGTATATGAACTCAGATTTATTGCAAAAGCTTCTGGTTTGACTCCCTTCATCTGGTGAACAGTGTCAGAGCTGCAGTGTTTTTATCCCCGTCAAAGCTGAACCTGATTTCAAATCTCTATAGGCTTGTAACACATCACATCCATGCAGTATTGACTTGCAAGTGTTTTGAACTGAGGTTTCTCAGATTTGAAAGTAACTTTTTTTGCCACTCGTTTAAATTGACTATGCTCCGTAGCTTTGAAGAAGATCAAGTCATTGTCAACCTGTTATTTCATGTTTTCTGTTTTGTGTGTGCTGTGTTCTGTTTATTATTATGAGTCATTAAAAAATACAGCGCTGATTCTGGGGAGGAGTGAATGTGGTGAACAGGCTCGCTCTGCAGTGATCCAGTTCCCACTGTTAGTCCTTTCTTGACTGGTGCACACACTCTACCTCATATTCTGTGTTCAGGAACTGTAAAACAAAGTATTTTATTAGAATGGCTAGTAAGGTAGAGGACCCCCGTCATCTTCAGGCTTGTGTCCTGTCTTGCAGGCATGCTCCAGAAGACCCCCTCCGTGGAAGACCTGGTCGACGCACTGGTGGCAGACTTGAATCCTGACTTCGAAAGCTTCCTCATGGATTCTGAGTGAACAGGACCCCCTTTGTCATCTCCAAAATCCTTTTCTTCTTTTCTGGCAGTATGTGCAACATTCCTGAATTAAGGGAAACGGGTAGCTCACCTTCATTGTGTCACTAGCTGAATGAAAATAAACTGCCCGATTGTAAATCTCTGATTAGAGGGGTGACAGGAATGCGAAGCAGAAGAATCTGCAGAACTCTAAGCTCACACCACATTTTGATACATGGAGTTTGCTTTTCTGTCCGTTTAACCACGTTTCTGTGTGCACTTCTCAAATCTCATGGAGTGGAATTAACAGAGAAGGGTATTGGTTAATGACAACACTAACTTCTGTTTGTCTGAAACCATCAACGTGTAAAAAGACTGAATATGAAAATATTTCAGGGATTGTTTTTATACCTCTTAAATCCTGGACTCTACATTGTTGCTTTGTTCTGGGTGACAGATGAATATGAAGGACTGGTTCCTATGGCCTGCCCTGCTGGTGTGGAGATCTGTGGCTGTTGTCGGATTCTGATTTGCAGTTGTTGATGAGTGCCGTGTTCTTGCCGGCCAAGCAGGTGTACCGCAGCACCTTTGCAAGGAGAAACAGCTCAGACACACATTAAGAAATACTATGTATAATGTTGGAAGTCAGACTTTTCTGTCCTGGTCCATCAAGGATATTTTTTTTGTACAGAGAATAGTAACAACTGTGTAAAATTAAAAACCTTGGGTCATAATGAAATGAACTGAACTCATAACGTTTACATTTCTGAAACTGTTTTAAACATAAGCTATTTTTGGGGGCTATTTTTGAAGTAACACCCTACCGTTGTCTACTGTCTACTGCCGCCCTTCACAGTATATGGTCTGATGAACGCAAACCATGCGCTACCTTTAGAAAAGGTCCTGATTTAAATAGAAAGTATAAGTATTCTGCTCCTCGTGGAATTTTTTTGTGTGAAAACTGCAAGTCTGACCATGTTTATTGAAATACATTTTTCAGGACTTCTGATACATGTGTTTTAGTTCATGTCCAGTAAAACAGGAAGAATATAAATCTGAGCTCTTAGTCATTGTGCCAGTGTTTTGACTTGGAAAGAAAAATATGGTGTCTCTGTTTTGTCTAAGGTCTGTGGAGATTTAAAAAACGGTGTGTGTGACTCATTTAAATGGTGATCTAACTGGCTCAGCTTTGCTCTTTGAGAGACTTTGCTCATCTGCGGTTTTACATAAAGAAGCGTTTCACCACAAAATCAAGTTTTACCTGTAATTTCATCAGTTCCAGCACGATTATTAAAAGGTGTATGCTCGTGCTTTCTAAATCACATTCTTTCCTTCCATTAAATTTAACCCCATACCATTTGTGGAATGAGCCCTTTTCGCAATATTGTTTTCTTGTTTCGTTATTGCTGTTATAATACAGTGCCTGCTAGTGCTAGGGGTTGTTTCATACCATATGGAGGGAAAGAGGAGAGTTATTGCCCTTGTGCAGCACAAGATTCTAAGGAGTCTAAGGAGCAGGCCTGCTCTGCAGCTCAGAAGAAAGCTGTTCAGTCTGGGCAGAGAGATAGATCATGGTGTGCAGCTGGTATCTGCTAACACTTCGCTTGGTGGCTTCCCTGCCCTTTCTGCCAGGTCTGTAAGCATCCAGAGGTGCACTCTGAAGCTTATTGTAGCAATTCAGGGTTCAGGCAGGTCTAACACGCATTGTTTCACAACTGATGGAAGATAACTGTTGAAAAGAATGGGAATTCAAGTCGAACCTTCCAAGAGCTGGAAAGAAAGATCCCATGGATGGGATTTCGGCGTCTCGAGGCGATTCCGAGGGCTGGAGAATGAGATGGGCAGACGAGTGCAGGACACGCACTAGGTGAGCGCGAGATGTGTGTCTTCAGAAAGACCCGAATGATACTGCTGGGCCACGGTGGCCAGCGCAGATAGTCCAGGTGTCAGACACACCTCGAAACCATCAGCACACCAGTTTAACCTGGGAAGGTTTTATTGTTAAACCATTTTGGAATTTGCCAACAAATTTTTTAACACAAAAGTGTGTTTTTTTTATATAAGGCTGTGATTTGAAGTTTTTTTTTTATTCAGAAAGGGTAAACTTTTAAAATGAAAGTGAGGTTTAATATCTGCCTTGGAGTTCCATTCTTCCTGTGTACACAGTCAATAAAAAGTGCTGTGTTAATTATGAGGTACTTTTCAGAGTGTCAGTCTTTGAAAACAGCGCCACAGTCTGAAGGGACCGCACAATTGTCAGTAACTAAGGGGTAACTAAGCCTCAGTCAACAGCGCTGTGTAAACTAACTGTTGCCCCTGCACAGCACAGTTTGCTTTGCAGTGCAGTGCACAGGGCTTTAAAAAGGCCCTTTTGTCTCCGATCAACTAGCTGCAGTCTATGAAATGGAATGTGTTGCAGGTTGTAATCTAAACTTCGGTCTCCCGAGTTAAGAGAAGAGGGATTAGTCGAATACAAGAGGATCACTGCTTGGAGGGATGTTAGAGGAATTCGAGCCCTGAGCTTTCAAAGCGCCCACAACAAAGTGAAAATTCTTTTGCGTTCACATCATAGTCAGAGGACCAGGATTACATTTAAAATTGCCCTTTTTAAAGTCTAACTAAATAAAATGTCTTCTGAGACCACGTAATGCTATAGATATCATCCGAAAAATGAGAACTAGGGTCACTGGAAGCACATTGGCTGTCGCAAACGCGAGGTGCAGCTCATTGGAAAGCGTTGCATTCTTCTGAGACCAGCCTGAACATTTGCAGGAGTCATCCTCGTGTTGAGTCCCAGTAAAATGAAATTTACACCTTGGGTTATTGGGGTGCTTTCTGAAAAACTTCACATCTGACAGATTTTTACATAATTTTTAAAGTGTGCTCAATAATTGTGCTATAAAAGCTGTTTCCCCTAAAACTAGACTTAGATTATTTTTTCCTCTTACATTTAGTCCTGAGAAATGTGACCTGTCATCTTCACATTTGCCTTATCAGATGCTTCATTCTGCATCAGTGTTTATTTTGTTAGCAGGTGTGTGGGGTACTGTCTGAGTTTTCCTGAAGCCTTCCCAGGCAGGGAAACTATGATGTCCTGATGCAAGCATGGTTTGGAAGTCATGATGGGGGATCACAGACAGCAATTAATGTTAATAATATCAACAGACGTGGGTTAAAAAAAAAACACTGAATGAAGAGGTACCAAAACCTGTTAGGCCTCTGTAGGATCTGAGACAAAGTAGCTCTTTGAAGTCTTATTCATGGTTTGCAGACTTTATTGAAAATGCACAAAGTGTGTAGATTCATTGAAAAGGTGTACACAAGCCAAACACTTTCACTACTTATGAGCAGATAACAAGACCTGTAGGTTGTACTGGGCACTGAACTCTGCATTACAAAAATATTGACCATCTATTTTCTATATTACAATATCTACAATAAAACAGATGTGTACCGTATGCAAACGTTCCCCAGTGGCCCTTCCACCTCCAGTATTTTTCTTAAGCTTCAGTGCATTAGCTTGCTGGAGAAGATTATTATGCGAGCTGGGTCTTTTCATCCTTTCAAGAGCCGTTTTGATTTATTCACTTTTAACAAAGCGTGTAACATAACACATTCAACTGCCCATTGAAAAATGTCCCAGACAACTTTCCTACCCAAGCAATCAAGTGGACTAGGTGTGGAACATTCTCATGCTCGAACATCAAATACAGAATAACAGCTTTCTTCTATTGACTTAGCAAGGGTTGCACCACTGGCACAAAGCAAACAGTCTCCTTTCAACTTCATTGCACTTTATTTGGGCTGGTCCCTTGCCCTGACCAGCCATTGGCCCTTCAGTATTTCAGTCATGACTCCTGCAGGGTCACAGGGAAGCTCATTCCTTTGTGTGTATTTACAGAGTCTCTTCAGATGGCGTGAGGAAGGCTGCAGAGCTCAAGGGCCTGAGAAGACTGTGCCCCTTGCTTTCCTCTGAAAGGGTTCATGCACTGGCAGGCCGACCTAAAACTGGGTCTCACTGCATCTTCTTCGCCAGGCCTCTCTCTGATATCAGCCTGGGGGAAAGACATACAGAACAGACATTATACACCTTGAGAGGTTTTGGGAATGGATACGTGAGACAGTGTGCTTTTTTTCATCTGAAAATACACAAGCAGACAAAGGCACCTCAGAAAAAACGTAGGACAACCTGAAAGAGGTGCTATTTGTTTACAGTGCTTCTAAGCAAACCCATTCACTTTTAAATACAGATGGAAACCTGAAAACAATTTTAGATTAGTGCTTAAAAATCTATCCTGCCTCTTGTACTTGGGAACAGTTTTAGAAATGTACAGATGTTTCACAGGACTGTGTGGCAGTGGCCAGGGCCGGACTGTGCCAGAGGTGAACAGCTCAAGAGTTTTACGGCTCATTTCGGTTTCCACAGAGGCCTGGTCAATCACAGGTGTTTCCTGCATCCTGGCACATGAATTGCTCCAGGAATCAATCAAACCCAATGACAAGCCAGCCTTCAAAACTGCTCCGTCAAGGTACAGCCTGAAATCCCAGCAGCCGGAGCTACAGCCAGCGTCTCTGCCGCTTCGCTGTCTTCCTCTGCAGTTAGGGTCAGGGTTCTGCAGCCTCTCGCTGGCATTGCCAGGCGGTCCTGCTGGGAAACTGTCAGGACAGCCTCTCTCCTTCCAGGCATGAGCGCCTGCTGTGTGTCTATGAAGACTCCAGTGGAAGTGAGCGGTGGAGCTGGTCCAGAGCCACTGCCATCAAACAGGCCTTTCCAAGCAATCTGCACTGCGTCCTTGTGTCACATACTAACAGAGGTGACAGTGTTCATGGGTTGTTTAATACTGAGCACAATACAGCAACACTGTACTCGAGTGTTAGAAGTGAGCGCAATACCAACATACTGCTCATAAAACTGAAGAAGTAAAATACATATTTTGTGAACAGCTTCTTTTGCAAAAAAGGGTCCAGAAGCAGACGCAGAAGGCTGTGCATCTGAATTGAGAATCACTGTACAAACTCTGCCTGCCCTCGGAACGGGGAACACTCACCCCTCAAACTCCGCGCTCTGGCACGGGCCCCCCTTCCCCGGCTGGAGAGTCCAGGGGCACGCCGAACCGCCAGCCTGCAGGGGGCGCTCCTGCCAGGGCGAATCCTGCCTCTATGGTCTCCTCGTTCCTTTCTGCGTCCTGCAGGCTGGCCCGGGACAGGTTGAGGCTGTCGCTGGCGGCCGAGCCGCGCCTCAGCGGCCACGCGTCCGCACGCCCTCTGGCGGGAGAGCGGCTGCGGGCTCTCGGGGAGGCTGGGACATGCTCTTCCACAGAATCCACGTTCCTGCAAAACCGTAAATCAGGCAGCCTTACACAGCGTGTTGCTTCTTTAACTCGAACCACAGCCCATGCCTCTGGCTGAGGGATTTCTCCTGAAAGCTGTTCTGTAACAGAGAATGTCTGTTTCGCCACCGAGCACCAAGCGCAGGCCTGTACGCTCTGGGCCCGAGCAGTGGGTGCGCCTGCAGGACTTTACTCCAATCGGCTAATTATTGGCTTAACTGGACCATTTGAACACTTTCTGCCAGCTTCTCACACGCCAGGGCCAGGAGCCCTCGAAAACCTGCCAGCTCGCCCTCCCTCCAGGACAAGGACTGGCCAGCTCTTGTACAGACACTTAGCAAAGACCAGGAAAAAGCAGACGAAATCATGATTTATTCTACAATTGCAGCTGGTAGCCTGCAGTTTACAGACTGTACAGTCAGACATTCACCTTCACTTCTCTAATGACTTCATACATGTTTCTTTGAAGCTCTGTGGTCCTTGTTTTCCAGACCCTCTTTCCAGCAGCCTTAGCAGATGCTTGGACACTTGATGCAGAATGTATCGCTGTTGCCAGTACAGAATCAAGCTACACTCACCCTACATCCAGCGTGTTCTGGGAATGGAAGGGACAGCTGTCGCTGCTGCAGCCCAGACTGCAGGTCTCCTCGCACCACAGGGATGGGATCAGGTGAACGGGACCTGCCCGAGTTAAGGGTCACGAGTCAAGAAGTGTGGAAGCCCAGAGCCAACAGCCCTACAATCACCCCCCACTCCCTGCACAAACATTATTTTATTAAGTCTCCTTTTCTACCCTGGGCTTCTCGGGCAGCTTTCCCACCAGATCTCCTGGCCTCACATGAAGCCGATCTGAGTCAGGAGTTCCATCCCAAAGCCGTCACCTGGTGGCGCTGTGGTTTAGCCCGCGCACCCCTGGCAAGACACGGGGCAGGCGGTCCCGGATTCGCAGCCTGACGGGCCGTCCCGTGCAGGGAGGTAAAGGAAAGGCCGGGGCAGAGTTTCTGGGTACTGGACTCACCGCGTGCCTGAGCCGTGTCCTGGTGGCAGTGGCAGCAGCTTCGCAGAGAAAACTCGGGGCCCTGCTGCCTCTCGAAGCACGACAGCTCCGCGCCACTGCAGGGGGCTTCCGGGGCTCTTGACGTCCCTGTGCACACAGACAGGCAGGCGCGAGACTGTGGTTAGTGCTGGTATGTTATCAGAATGATCAATTTTACTTCTATAAAGCAGAGGACTTTACAATGGAATGCTCCACTGAGCTTAAAAAAGTACATAAAGAAGCCTGTGGTCACGTTTTTCACTTGTGACAGTGCGCACGCTGCTGAGTGGACGTGGACGGCGCAGAGATGTGTGACCCTGGACAGGCAGCGGGCACGGGGCGGCCGGGAGAAGACCTACAGCTGGGCTTCTTCTGCAGCAGCTGCTTCTTGCAGTAGATGGCGCAGAGAGTGAGCAGGGCCAGCAGGACGGCGGCCAGGGCGCTGCAGATGACGGCGGCCAGGGCGGTGTCGCGCGGGCTGGACGCCGGGGAGGAGATCCGCACCAGGTTCACGCGGCTGCTGCCTGCGGACAGAGGCGGCACACCGTCAGCCATGCCCCTCTCCGGCAGGGCTGAACTTCACCCTCTCTGTTCCTGTTCTCTGGCTCGACTCTCGCCTCCCTCGCACAGGTACAGACCAATCGTGTTTCCATATACAATACGGACGAACTACACCTTATTCCAGAAAAAAAAGATCTAAGTGAAAAGCTTTTCTGAAAACATAAAAAAACAAAGTCAAAATAAAGACAGAATCCTATCAGCAAAGTGTAAGTCACAATTCCTGACCTCAACATCCACAGGAATTCAACCCCACTGCCTTCTTCGCGATCTTTGACATGGTGGAAATTAACCTTGAGTTCCTAGGGGTAAAATATTTCCCCCACTGTGGCTCAGGGCATTTCCTCTCACAAACACTCCTGGCCTCTCTCGCTAACCACTTCAACCCTGTGCACTGAATCAGTTCGGTTTCCTGTCCCTCAGTACGAATACCTAGTACACTACCCATTGCCAAGCGTACTTGCCTGCTGTTTGCAGGTACAGCCTGGGCCTCAACACGTGCTCTGACACTGCCTCACCGTGAAGCCCGACATGTTAACTATCCACATTCTACCACGACAAATATAGCCAAGATGTTTATCACGTGGTTAATGAAAACTGCTTGATTGCAGACACACATAAGATCAATACAGTGAATACTGATGCCAGCAAAGATTTCTCCCCGTCACCAAAGATTAGTGCAGTATTTATTTTTAAAGGCTTAAAGGCCAGAATGAATGGACTTGATTAGTGAAGCTACTGTTTTCCAGCCTGTTCTGATTGGGGAAGGCTCCAGTTTTCCCGCGATCCAGAGAGAGGGGGTCTGACTGAGACTGAGCCAGTCACACACTCGGCATTGTGGGTTTTCAGAAGTGTCAAGAGGGCAAGTTTCTGCAGCTGGTCCGACTTGACCCTTACTCCATGCACAGACATGTCAAACACGAACCTGAAACCGATTCCTCAAACATCATCTTCTTGAAAGTCTTGTTATTTAGCAGTGCTTTTAATCTGTAAAGATCTGAATTTTGAAAAAAGGCAGAGAAGAGCCTGTAATCCAGTCACATCCTGCTTCAATACATTATGTGTAATTATATGAATTCGTATCAACCAGTTTACAAAGCGTGCCTTACAGGGCTGCACAAAGGATTCCTGTACTGTCAAGGTACCTGTAGACCACCCCCTTTTCTAACCTGAGAAGCAGAATAATTCACATCTACTCCTCAGGGCACAGGCTCCTCTCTGGGAGATATTTTTCAAATCACATATTTGAAGGAAAAGCAGAAGTGGACTCTCTGGCCACGTCTTGATTCTGCCAGGAACTGCAAGCACAAGCACGCATACACACAAATTAGACACAATCTCATCATCATGGTTTCAATCTACAAGTTACAGTTTTGTTTATTTACAAGGACTTCGCCAGCCAAACAATATCAAATTTAACCACCTCTCGCTCACCAAAACCACTTCTGGGAAAAACAAGGAAGCTTTTCTAGTTAATGACAGGGTAGAGGAGATGCCTTTTTTTAAAAAGGTCTGGATAATGTAAACCCGCGGGGCTTCAAAGACGGCTGGAACACTAAGCCGTGCTTCTGCGACTGGAGAAGTGTGGCAGGAAGTCAGTGCTGCTCCTCATTAGCCCTGGTGACCTGGCTCAATTCCACTCTGGGCTCTGGGGCCACCTGACCTTCCTAGTCACCCCCTCCTTTAGCTGGAGAGATGCAGTAGCTGCCCTCTCCCCCGCTGGGTGCTGTGCAGTGGGGTACAGCTTGTTCCCCCGCTGGGTGCTGTGCATTGGGGTACTGCTGCACTCCAGTAATGCACGATTTGGTGTTCCCCTCCTTTATTTTTGTAATCTCACTCAGCACCATTCTGCACCTGAGAACACCTTTAAGATTTGCATCCTTTTCCCTTTTCCTCCAGGATGTGACTTTTTACAGCCCCCTGCCCCAGGATATGAGCACCCTGCTGAAGTATTGAAATGGCTCTCAGATAACCGGGCATAGCGTATTGAGTGGAGAAGGCTGAATCACAAATGATAAGGGTCATGTAAAGGGCATCTTGAATCAGTTTTGCTTCACTAAACATTCCCAGTGAGCTCACCTTGGCCCAACACAGCTAGCATTACAGCTGCCACTCGGCTGTGTCAGGTATCTCACTGGGTTCGGTCAGATCCGGAGAGCAGGGGTAACAGTGGGGCTCTGACACAGCAGGTCTGTGCCACAGAAAACCACTGCTGGCAACACTAAGTAAACAGTCCAGCTGGGTGCTTCTCCCATGCCTCCACTCGACTAGTGCAACAGGAGTGTTTGCAAAATGGTACAAAAAAGTACAACGAAAGAAAGAACCATTCTGAATTGCAAAATGTCGTTTTCAATCCCCCCTTCATCTCGTGTTTGCTTTGCAGTAGATTAATCATTGAGCAAAGCTAGATCTGGCCTTTAGATTCCAAACACTCTTTGTCATGCAATGTAAACATTACTTTAGCCTGGGCACAGGCACTGTGATATTCTGCTTTAACGGATAAGAATATTTGTACATTCCACTGGCAAAAAAACATTCCAGATATGTCAAAAAACATGAAAAGAGCTAGTTGTAAAATAGTGTGCATTAATTTACAAGCTTAACCTGTGAATCTTGAACCACAGGTACCGCATCTCTCTGCACTGCTAATAGTTAAATGCATTTACTGTAGTGTACACAAACAGAGTGATAAGAGCTTATTAAAACAAGATTTGAGATGAACAAAGAAGGAAGGTCAACTGAGGGCTGTCCCAGAAACCCCATCCTCAGAGACGCCACCTATCACACTTTGCTCTGCTCTCATTTTCTGCTGTCTTTGTTCTTAGAAATCATTTCAAGAACATTTTTAAAAAAGCGTCACTGTCTTTGAAATTCTCTGCTGCCTAGAACTGTTACTTAGCCTTGCACGTTTTAACCTCGAAGAAGGCTGCCATACCAAACTCCACTGCTGAACGCAGTCCTGGAGTTTCCGATTTAACACAGCTAAAGCAGTAAAATAAAACATCATTGCAAGACTAAACTGCTTATTAGGGTTACAGCATTTAAATGAGTCGACTGACAACATCTTAAAGGAAAAAAAACACACTTAATCAACATCTCATGAGAATCAGTTCAAAAACCACCACACCCTTTTTTGCAATCGCTTGGTATCCCACAAGGCAACTTGCATCTGCAAGCACAGATTTTTGTAATCACTTCACTTTCCCACTACAGTGTATACCAGTCTGCTCAAAAAGCACAGAAGATTCTCTTACAAGGACATAGGAGCAATTCTTCATGATAATTCTTATTGTCATGCATGAGCTCCTAACCCCACATCCAGTCAGTTCATAAAAGCAACAGTGAGGTATCCTTGATTATTAGACATTGACAGAGTGGACACTGGAATTTCAGAATACATTTCACCAAAACAATGACACTGTCCAATTGCATTAAAGACCATTGACAAAGATCTCATCGTACTGGGCAAGTTCAAGTACACTTTCTCTTCTACATAAGAGCTTTCATTACTTCATGCAGAATTAGCTTCAGGCTGAAGGTACAGCCCCACCTGGGTGACCCACAGCAGCCACAGGGGGGAGAATGCAGACATTTCTTGAGGGACAATTCTTGATGGATGCCAGATTGAGCCTCAGGACACCAGGGTTTACCTCACTGCTTTAACCAAGCACGTCACGGGACATTTAATGTCCATGTAGCCAGGACCTCAGTTTAATTCAAATTTAATTCATCATTCAAATTTCTACACCAGTGCCCCTGGACATGAAACTGTGCCACTTGTTTGGCCATCTGGACGTAGAAGGAAGAGCACCACCTACTGGTCCACCAATACTACTTACAGCAGCAGCCTACTTTTCCAAGGTCTCCATCCCAATACTGGCCAGTTCTGGTCTCACTTAGTTTCTGAGATCTGATAAGCTCAGGCTACATAGTAATAGTTCTGGTGCACTGTTCACATGGAACAGAGGCACAGGTAACCAGCCCCCATATAAATAACCTGATGACAGGATGTCTCTTATCAGAAATATGGGTTTACACATCATGCAAAACCACATAGCAGTGTACAACGTCTTCCAGAAAGCATGTGTGAGCTTTTGTGTTTTCTCATTTGGACTGAGCAGCACAGACATAAATAAAAAGGTCAAACAAAGGATGTCTAATAAACCACCACCAGGGCTCAACTTTCTGTAAACTAGTTTCAGCTACAACATTCCCATTTATCAGGCCATCACACCTGCAGCAAACACAGATAAAGGAGAAACCATGAAAGAACATTCACCTGCTGATCGTATCTCTGAGCAACACTCCTTAAAAAAAGTGCTTTGATTGTAACATTCCCTGCACCGGCCTATAAAAGATAAATCACAAAAGCTCTGCAGTTTGAAGCCATATCAATTAGGAGTGCAGAGGGGCTGAATAACTGCTTCTGGATCTTCTCTTTTGTTTTTGATGTATTTGTTCAAATGAAGAACCACACTGAGGAAGAGCAGAGTGTGATCTGAATCTGCCTTGAGGGGATAAAGGCAGCTGGGATTCCACAGCGAAAGAATGTGAAAATCAGTCTCCCCACAGAAACGGTTTACTTTCACCCCCGTTTCAGCACGATTTTCATGTTTTTGTGCTCCTGAGTGGCACAGATGCCACAAGCATCTCCCACCTTACTACATTCCTGATCAGGGCAAAGAAGAAAAGATACACAAGCTGTAGTTTTGATAAATGCATGGTTTATATCGCACTTGAACATGTGTACTTCAAATTAACAGCTTATGTGTTAACACCTAGCAAGAGAACTTGAGAATTTTCTTCAATCACATTCTCCATGTGATCTGGGCCCATTTAGTGCTTTTGTGTTTGTTTTGAAGCACTAAGTATCAAGATCTCTTTAAACACCACAGCTGTGACTAGACCCACATGATGATGTCTGGAAGATCTAAGCACAGTTTTAGAGCGAATTACAGATAAATTGAAAAAGGCTGCAACACTGAAGGCTGCCAGGAGTCCTGCCACTGCAAACACACACATTTAAATCAAAACCATTTTTCCTAACTATTACTTCCTTTCAGAGATGAATTATTAGTGAAAGCAGGGCAATGATAAGCAGATGTAAGAAAGATATAAGAAAGGGGGTTTTGAAACAAAATGCTACACAGCAAATAGGAGAGTAAGAATCAATAATGTCTTAGTGCATTCCCAAACCTGTGTTCTGTGTCTTGCACACAAGGGAGCTGAACACAGGTCATTGAGTTCTGAAAACAAACAGAAATTGTTCTCCTGTCTTACCCACATATTCCTTAATGCACAAAGGAAACAGCCAATTCACTGTTTAGCTCTTGTGAAAAGGCATGGGTAAATTTATAAAACAGTAATGTGCAAGCTCTTACACTTTCAAAGAAAACATACCCATCATTTATGGTCCTGCTTGACTGGAGAAACTGTTTTTTCCAGTTGACCAAATTTAAGAGGAAAGTTCTCATGAACAGATCATTGAAACCTTTGTGTGTATTTTAGCTTCTAGTAGAGGGTGGAGTGAGACTAAATGAATAAAGATAAAATTCCTTTTGTTTAATTATCTATTTGTTAAATCCCTGAATCCTTTGAAGATCACAATTGTGTTCCATTTCAAGTTTAGGCAGAAAAGCCAGTTATGAAGACAAATGCTTTTTTCTGTTTAACTTCAGGAGGAAACACAAATGTTTCAAACACAAAAAAGCAGGTTAGTCTAGGATCCAGGTGAAAGAGTGCTCAGCAGCTGTGTGTGCAGTTGTAGCAGATTAATGTATGCTGCTCCTTGCTTATTAAAATCATCCATTGAACTCTTGGGCACCAACTCCCTGGTGCCACAGTTAAGTCCCCGTCGAAGAATTCCTTGAGTGTTATTATACATTTCCATACACCAGACAAGACTGGAGGTTATGTGTTAAAAGCAGGCACACCTGTTAGGACCAAACAACAGGCTTTCGGAAATTTCAGTGTGTGGGGGGAATCTTCATGAAAGGGAGGCAGGTCTCCAGAGCGACACCTTTGGTCACTGCTGGGAGTGCAGGCAGGAAGTTGCCAGTACCAATCCAGTCTACCAGAACACATCTGTGGCATACTATAGTAATATCAGAGTGAAGCACAGCCAAGCCCAAAGAAATCATGTAAACAACATGATGCAAAACATAATCTGAAGTCTCCTTATTGATTAGAAACTAAACACAACTAGAAGATGCCCCTCCTAAGAAGAAAGAGATGTTGTTCCAAAATCAGCTTCAATCCCTGGCTATTTCAGGGCTCCTAAAACACCAGCAAACACCTACTGGCACCTACTGGAAAAAGCATGCCCTCAGAATCTGGGGAAACAAAGTTCTTTCTGTAGATCAAAATCTTTAAAAAAAACTTTACTTTTTCTCCCCCTCGTTCAGCTCTATTAGCTGTACATGACTGCTTTACAGGAACCACAGGGAAAACAGTTCCTCCCCTCCATGATCCAAATCCATGATTTGATTTGGCCAGTGATATATTTTTTACTGGCAAGACTAATTTTCACTGCATTAACCAATCAATGACCTGTGCAACGTGTTGCTGTCTGCTTGCTGTCTCTCTTCAAGCCTGCTGTTCTCTCACCTGGGTGCTAGTTTTAGGCACCGGGCCATTAGCAAGCAGGGAAACCCCCAGTCGCCAGTATTCGGTGGGAGAGAAAAGGGTGCGAGTCAGGCTGAAAACAACGAACTGCTAGACAAGCAAACACAAGCTGAATTTGAGATGTTTTGGTATATTTTCAGCAGTGTAGAAGAGTAGTTAGGGCTGTAAACTCCAAACTGGAAGGCTGTGGGACTGGCTCCTGGGCAGCACACTGAGAAAGGTGCCCCTCTCAGCTCTGTCGATGGGAAGTTGTAAACAACGGTCAGGCTTCTGCTCGAGTTCCAGGAGTCCACTTCATCTGCTTGCCTCCAAGTGCAACACCAGGAGGTCTCATCTGGATGTTCAGAAAACTGTGTTCTTAAAACACATCCAGAACAGGCCAAGATGAACAGTGTGAATATAATTTAAGCCTTTTCACTTCTAAAGACCCAAGGTCTCTGCCTTGCTGCCAAGATTTACTGTTTTATGTAAAGTTGCACATTTGCCTCTGGGGTGTGACTTATGAAATAGTCTACCCGTTGTTTTTTTACGACCTACAATAAAATCACTCCTGTAAGGACTTCTGCATGGTAGGGGTTACAAATTGTGAGAATTATAGGGGCACTACAGCAGGTCTGATTCATTCATTCAGAAAACACAGCTGCCATTTTTCTCCATGAATGTTCAAGCCTTCCCTCCTTTAAAGATCGAAACCTTCCAAGATTAGAAGACCATAAGCCTGCTACTGGGACACAGGGGAGGCCAACTCATTCAGGCTATACACTTGAACATTAATGAGGCATAATCATTTGGAATGAAAACAGCTCCATTCTCTGTAATACCTTTTCTTAGGTTTTACAAACTGCTACATTGCTTAACTGGCTCTAGACAGAAGCACCTGGTGATTTTTTTTTTAAAGTGAGTCGAACCTTGAACTCAAATCCCAAAGACTCCAGAAGGAGGCGGCTCTGGGACACTTACGCAGGGATGTCGTGCAACACAAAATCCTCAAATCTTTTCAAACCCTTCACACGTCACAGATTTTCCATTGCAGGATTCACTGAACTGCAGTAATCTTCCCGTTTCAATCCAGACAGCTTCCCAGAACTCCTGCAGGAGTGCCAGACCTGGCTCTGCTGCTCCACACAGGTCCTGCCAGATCTGCGCTCGGCCGGCTGCTAGCTCGGCTACCACTGGGAAGTCACACTCTGGCTAAACCCACAAGCCCGCAAACCCATTTTTCCCACGCAGACCCTGAATCGCTCGTGACTGCAGAAATGGTGCAGAATTCACCTTAGTTAAGTTCGTTGTTAATCATTCAGAGTCATCAACAGTCCAGAAAGCAGGACAGAAAGACGGCGTAGAGAAGGAAGCAGAAGACAGAGCCCGAGAGAGAAGAGAGGACAGACAGAAAGACATCCAAGAATGCGCGTGCCAGGCCAGAGGCCCCTTTTCAGATTCTAGTGACCAGATTCTAGTATTGAACCTTGTTAAGAGAGCTTGCCATTCTGTCGTATTTTAGGAAACGGATTTCCTTTATAAACAGTTCCTCGGTTAAAAACCAGCCTCTCCTAGTTAGTGGGTGCATTTTTAAGAATAGGGTGATAGGTTCCCATTCACTTTGGAGAATCTGGATTTTTGGAAGTGAGATTTGACTGTAGGTCGTACTCTGTTTTATTTAGAAGGCAGGTGCATCTCCCCAGACCCTGTACATGTAGTAACGAGCTGACCGCACTCACAGTGAGGCTCATAGGGGGGCGGAGGGTCCCCACAGGGCGTGCACTCCATATCCTGGAACCCACTCAGCTTCGTCTTCCTGTAGAACCTGGAACAAACACAACAGCAGCAAACCCCTGGGATTACTTCTCAGTTTAATCCATTATTAGTTGGCGAGACGACCCTTGAACACTGGTACAGCCGATCCTCGTTCGCTGTGCGGCGTGCCTTTGGAAAATGCCATGAAGCGAAATGGCCTGAAGCCACTCAGTTTTCCAGTCCGCTTGTCTGCGATGTTCATGGCGACAGACGTCATTTTTAACAAACAAGGCAGGTCTGCAAACTAGTTTCCAAACCCAGTGGATGGACAAGCAGCTCTGCCCCGATGGCTCTGTGCTAAATTTTCCTCTTAGTTTTCTCCGGTTTAACTTTAGCTGGACAAACGGGCTCAGGCCTCTTTTGGGGGTTTTAATAGAATAGGTGGAACGTGGCTTTCGGCGGCTTTTAGAAGCGCCGAGTGTAAAAGAAGGAGACCCCACCTGGCTCCAGCCCTCTCGGCTGCCCAAGCGATACCCCCCACTCACCCCGGCAGGCAGTCCCCACACATGGCGTTGCTGGTGGTGCTGCAGTTGGCCTTCAGGTAGCGGTTGAGCAGGGCGCAGTCCAGGCAGGGCTTACACTTCTGCAGGCCCCGGTCCTCCTTGAAGCGGTTCGGCCGGCACGGAACACACTGGGCGTCCTCCCCGTAGCCGAAGCCACATTCCTGAGAGGATTAGCACAGGACATCCCCCCGATTAGGCCAGGGACAAACGGGAATACGGACGAATCGCGGGGGACAAAAAGCAAAATAAAGACCCCTGTGTTGCAGAATTCCACAAAACAAAGGCCAGCCTGCTTTGAGAACACATCTCCCACCACCAATGATCTCCCTTACGCCTACAATCAACATCTAGCCCTGCACTTTATTCCTGCGAGCTCCTGCTATTTGAATGATAAAGGACCTCTTGGACACCTACTGTTATATTATCGCTAGCTTCTGGCTTGGGTATTGTCCCGTCTCTTTCTAAACCAATGCTGAAGAGCGTTTGAGAGTCTGGAAAATCAGAAGCACTCAGACCTTCATTGGCTACAGTGGGATACCAAGATTAAGAGACAGAGAGGCTTGGGAACTTGAATAACCTTCTTCTGCACTGCACTAATCTCCAAAGCAGATAAAACATCCAGCAGGCTCGCTTGCTTGACAATGACATTTCTATATCCTTTCTCCAGTCCTACTCTGTCAATGTTCATGTCACTGCCAGAGAGCATTCTGATCCATTTTTAAGGAAACAAAATCATGGAAATGATAACCAGTATTTCAGTGTTTTTAATTTAGCTCGTATCATTAACCCCCCCCCGCTTATTTCAGTTCATAGGAATCAAATTTATTTTACAAGTAATAGATTTCATCCACCTGACCGCATTCTTGCAAACCCCTCTTCCTCAGTCTCTCCCCCCTGGTCAAGAACGCAAGCCTGGCTACTAAAAGACTGAGCACACGTGTAAAAATACATCGTCTCAGAAAGAGCACTGCGGTTTCAGCTCAGCAGATCAGATTTTGTCTGCAAGATGGAAATTGCAACCTTCTAATTTTGCAGAACCACAGGAAGAAAAGCGAATTACACAGAGAGCCCACCGCACGTCTCCAGCCTCAGCTACAGCGGGAGGGGTCATGGGACAGAACGAAGCGCGGGGTGTTCAGTGCACTCTGGAGCGGGGGGCCGCGGTGAGGGCGTGGGGGGCGTCGGGGCTGCAGACACGCGGGTTTGTCACACGCGGAGGAAGAATGCGGCTTCTTTCACATGCGACGGGTGCAGGAGGCCCACACCTGCACCGCGGCGCCTCAGGGCTGTGGCAGAGGGCAGCCGCGCAGCTGGGACACGCTACCCTGGACTCCCACCGCGCAGGCTGCACAGCGAGAATCGACTGCGCACAGAACGCGAGAACGGAACTAGACAAACGAGAGGAGGCCATTCAGCTACTAGTCGCTCAATCGATCCCGGGACCTCCTCCAGAAGCCAGGGCTGCTGACTGCTTTTCCGATTCCTTTGGTTCTAGGGGCACCTTCTCCGTGTGGAGTCCCACCAATGAAACACAATCATGGTGCTGATAATCTCACCCCCGCGGAGAGCAGTTCAACATCCCTGAATGTTGTGGAATTGTTGGAATGCGCGGCACCATTTTGATCCGTTTTTACCCATTTCGTTAAAACCCAGGAGAAAGAGCCCTTCCCCCTCCAGGCCGGCGCTCAGACTGCGTCAGGTGCGTCAGGGACAAGGAGCTACGGGAGCGCGGCCCGAACGACGGGCTCGGGCTGCGGTTTCCAGAGCAGCCAGCAGGCCACAGAAAGACATGGCGCTCAGGAAAAAAGGGCCTGGCTGTTGCACAGCAGATGGGAACACGGTCAACCACTTTATTCCTTTATTTTTCAATCGGATCTGGAACGTAATATTTGCAAAGCAAACAAAATATGCTTCTAGATAGCGCATATAATAATGACCTATATCACTGTGCACAGAGATAAATTTTAAAAAACAAGCACACGATAGTGCAGACTGCTAGAGCTCAGCAGGAATTCAGTCAATGTGGAGCTATAAAGTTTTTTTTTTAAAGTGCAGTTTTTCCACTGGGCAGAAGGTGCAATCTTATCTTCAGAGAGTACAATCAGAACAAGACTGGCTCTGTAATATTCTCAAAATGCACATGATTCTGAAGGATGAACTGGTTCATGTAAATAGTGTAGGTCTGGACCAGACATTGCAGTCTACAGAGGCACAGCCTTCAGAGCAGACCTTTCATACACTGTTTGCATCTTTTTGTCTGCAAAATTCAGAAATCTCTTCATTGAGCTTTGAACACATTTCATACATTCCACTAATTCCAGCCTCCCTTGGATCAGTCCAGAGGATCTCTGCATCTGCGATAAAAGACCTCACTTTCAGCTGTTCAGATCACTCCCAGATAATTCTGTACATGAGAAGCGGAGTTATTGTAAGGAGAACATTTTCATTCTATGGTTTTTTCCAGGCTTTCAACAGGGAGAAAATGCATTTCATCCATTTCAGTCTGAGCTCTCTTTAAGAACACAACACATTCTCCCTACAGACAAACAACCATAGAGATTTTTAGAATAGGCATTTAAAGTATTATGAATACGTTTTGAAATGTCCCAATTAATTTAGTAAATAAATGTATTTGAAAGTCATGGACAGCAATATATAAACGTGTATAACAGCAGGAAGCTTTTGTTGACTTCATTTTCCAATAAGAGCAACAAGAGCAAAGAGGAAATACAGACACGTCTCAATGCAAGTTCAGCTGATAGTCTTCCCTGACTTCACTCCAGCGCCATCGCAGGGTCCTGTTCCCACAGTGTACTATGGGACACAAGGCCACTTAGAGTGGCTGTACAAAGTATTCACTGCCATTGTATTTTGCCACACTGTTACATGCTGTAAACTTGATAGACTTATATTTCTTTCCCTTTTGAGCCATACTTATCCTCGACAATATCAATGTATTTATAAATTTGGAGCTAATAAAATAATTAAAAAATAAAAACCCTTAAAATCTTCATTCGAAAAATATTCACCTCCTTATCATTAACACTCCTTCATAAGCTCTGCCTCAACCAGTTGCCTTCAGATTTTGCACAGTATGTTGACTGGAATCCACCTATGCACAATTAAAGCGGTTAACCATTCAGACTGGACACACCTGTCCTTGTAAGGTTAAATACACCTATCTGTGTGAGTTCTCGCCATTGGACAGTGTATACAAAGCAACATGAAGACGAAGGGGTTACACAACAACTAGGGAGCTGAGTTGTGGACGGACCATTGGAGAAGTCAGGCAAGGGACATAACACCATCCCCATAGTGAAGCACGGCAGTGGCATAAAGTATTGGAGCTGCTTTTCATCGGCAGGAACTAGTCGGCTTGTCAAAATAGAGGGCAAAGTTGAAGGAGCAAAATATGGGCAGATCCTGGAGCACAAACTGGACCAGTGTGCGAAAGATCTGAAACTGTGACAGAGATTCATATTGACACAGGACAACGACCCCAAACCCAAAGTGGATGAAAAAGAAGAAGGCGAGAGTCCTTGAGTGGTCCAGTCACAGCCCAGACTTGAACAGAGAATCCGCGACAGGATCTGAAGACTGCTGAACACCACCGCCCCCCCAGCCACCTGGAGCAGCTGGAGCAGCAAGGACGACTGGGTGACAATTCAAGACGCAGGATGTGCGAAGCCAGTTAAAGCACACAGCAAAAGACTGGAGGCTGTGATTGCTGCAAAATGGGGACCAACATAATATTAGATGCTTAAGGTCTCAGAGGGGTGAATATTTGTCCAGCTTGGAATGTTCACAATACAAATGATTATGCCCCATCAAAATGTCAAGCATTTTTTGTCACTTGTATAAAAAAAAAAATCCTGTTCAAATGCATTGTATTCTGAGGTTGGAACACAGCAGAATGTGGCAGAGGACCAAGGGGGTCCCTTCATTCTACACTCACTTTATATTATTAAGGGAAGCTTATCAGCAAAGGGCTTTCAGTCTTGTAGGTTCAGCTTGGTGCCAGGTGGGCAAACTCTGCAAGCTGGCAGTAGCTGTAGGGGTGGGTGCCTGACCTGGGCATTCCTCTACTCTCCAAGCCAGCAGTGGGGTATTTCAGATCAGGGACTGACCACAGGCTGGGCTGGTCATGGGAACAAGCAGCAGACAGCTGCTGTGGTCAGTGCCCTCTGCCTGCCAGCTGTCCAGCCCCCCTGCTGAGACGGCACACAAAGCAGACAAGCAGAGGGGATTAACGACAGGAATCCCACACCTGGCGAAGCAACGCCGGGCTTCCACACTGCCTGCTCATCGCCAAGAACGAGCGTCTTCAGGAGGCATCATAAACACCAAGAAGAATGTTGAAACGACAGGGCGCTCGCTATAAGAGTAAGGAGCAACCTTGTGAAGTTCACAAGAACAATTCGTTCACTGAAATACTATACTGGTTCGTCAATTTCACCCTGTTAGGAAATGCAGGAAATTTTCTTTCAGAAGGAAAAAACATTTGGTGAACAACAAGCAAATCCACTAAGTCTCTAAAAAACTTGACAAGTAGTCTCTATTATTTTTTAATTAAAATGTAAAAAAAAAAGTTTTTTGTTTTTACATAAAAGCCCATCTCTGTCCCCCCATTTCTCCCTGGAGTGAAATATCACTATGGCGAGTCTACACAGAAAAGCCAGTACATGCAAGTCCCAGTTTTCATCTCTCCTCAGATCAAGTTTTAGTTAGAAAGCCAAGGGAAACAAAGAGCAATAGAGGTACATGCTCAAAGAGGTTACAGCATGTTCAGACTCACAGATATTTTAGAGATTAAGCAGGAATCATATGACTCCTTAGGGGAGACAAGTCATCTGATCCAGTAATGAACGCGCCTAAAAAACAATGCGGGTTCGTTAACTCAATGTGCCATCTTACATTCCCTGCAACCCTTTAATGCCAGCTAGCAGGCTCAGTGCTTGGAGCTCAGTAACTTGATCCCTTTGCCATTTCCCTGCACTAGCGACAGCCGCTGCCAGCAGCTCCCGGCTCCCAGCCCGCACCCCACTTCTCCCAGCGTCTCTCTGCTCTTCCCGGGAGGAGGGCACACAGACAGAACAACAAAGAGGACTGACAGGAAAATCTAACCCAGGAAACCAAACAAATATCATTTTTTGCAGCTTTTGTAACGTTATACTCCCTTTTCGTTTGAAAAGATTCCGTCTACAGCGGCCACTTCCAGTGTGCACACAGGAGCACGGGACCTGCCCTGCGTGAACAAGGACACACGGCCAGCGCCAGCTCTCGGCTGAAGGGCCCTCTCCTTTTCTGAGGCCTGAACATTGACTGTTCTTTGGCAGCTTACTTGGCCGCTGATGAATTAGGCAGCCAATTATTAACACACATCGCGGGGGTCTGGGAGCTCTGCACTCCTGGCCATTAGCGTTTGGCAGGAGAACATCAGCTCTTTCGACCCACACAGCTCGAACGCTGGAGCCAAGATAAAATAAAGCCACTTAGCTTGGGTTTAAATATCTGTATATCTGTTGCATGTGCGCTCATGTAAAGAAAATACGAGAGACAGAGGTGCCTGGGTTTATGTTTTACTACTTAAAAATAGGCTACCATTTGATAGTGCATGGTCCAATACGTTTCACAGACAGCGTGATCAAACCACCAGGGCGTGACTTTTTAAAGAACAGCTTAACAGCTGAATTGCGCTTACTCATGTGTACAGCCCACACTGAGAAACACAAATGAAATTAAAGCTCTGGCGTTCCTTTCATCTAATACATCACCACTACCACCTCCATAACGGTTATTCTCATTTCATGAAGGCTGTGTTAAGCCTGGACAAAGCAATGCAACTATTTTACATTTAACATGAAGCATAAATATACATCCCAATAAAACAGGTGTGCTAACACCATACTCTCTTTCTGCTTGTTTTTCTTCAATGAAAACAAGCCTCATAAATTGTGAAAACATCCCATCATTCCCTGTAACATCAATACCTTCTAAGAAGGCAAGGAATGTTTTATTTTCACAAAAATCTCCTTGCCGGCTTACAGAAGTTGTGATTTAGTTCTCATAATTTAGTGGGAGGAATCTCTGCTCACTGCTCAGTAGTTTTTGAGACGGCATTTCAACTCATCCAGAATAGAGCCTTTCCACCCATTCATGAAAGAATCTGATTCTGAACCGACAACAGGAAGAACCATATACAAATTTAACAAAAACAGAAAACTCCATCTTTCTCAACTCTTAAAAGATAAAAGCACAAATGACCCTGAAGATCCTCATCAGTCATATAGAATAAGAAGTTATTATTTTGCTATAAATTACAAATAATGTGAGTCAAATTATTTGATATAGAAATCACAAAAGCACAATTCAATTTTAAAGTTGCACCTATGAGATAAAGTTGGGGATTTATTTTTCGGTGGACTGTGCGAAAGACAAGATCAATCAGCTCGGAAAAGTGCAGCGGCTGCCTCATCCCCACGGCTAGATCAGAGCTTCCCCTGCTCGTGCAGCTCCTCGAACAGAGGAGCTCGGAGCGCCTGACGCAGGACAGAGAGAGTCTGTCTATTGTTCCCTTTGAAGAGGAGCACAATGGATTGCAGATGTTGCCGGCAGTGACAAGATAATGATTCTCAGATCTATCCAATCAGGAAGACAAAAACACTAATGTCCAGGAAACACAGGAAATAACTCTTTGTCCAGACCTTAACATTTGGAATTCACCACAATGAAAGTCATAAAACCACTGGACCCCAAATCTTTAATTTTAAAACAAACAAGGGATAAGAGGCAAGAGACGCTCTCGAACCGTCTCTCTATGAAAGTGCTTTGACAGCAATCCAGTGCTTGCTTCAGGGTGAGCAGGGAAGCCTGCCTCAAACATTTATGCAAAAAACTGAACGCAATGAAACCACAACACTGGCCACTGCAGGGCAGTGGATCGATAGAGACACAAGAACCAAGAGGACACAAGTCCCACAGTCCTGCAGCTGAGTAAGAACAAGAATAAAAGCATATCTGGGAATAATCAGCAGTTCCATTCTGTGTTCTCTTACTTGAGAATTCACAAAAAAAACACTTGAATCAGAAAGCTCTGCTGTTACAGAGCAGTATTTTAAAATTGAGAGGTCATACAATCCTTAGGAATCTACAGGAGATCTTTTCAGTTCATCTCTTTGGGTTCCCACACAACCTGTAGCAAGTGCAAGAAAGGGAACAGCTTTAACCCCGACAGGCTCAGTCCTACACAGGCTTGTCCTGTTGGCACAGAAATGTCCTTTTGAACGTGACATGTTTAAAGGATTTAAACATTCTGCATATTCTAACTTTTCCTTAAATACAGGTTTGTTAAGCGAGTCTTCGGTCACCACGTCCTCACGGTGTGTCAGGGAATAGCAGATGTGCGCACACAGTGGCACTGAAGTCTGATGTCCTGCACCCTCCAGCCTCGAGAGCGTGGACGTCACACGCTATGCACAGCAGCGCAAAGACTGTGGACAAAGATGAATGCGAAATCGAGGAGGAATCGGACACCTGAATAAACGGTCCACGGCGATCACACGGCGCCGTGGCCGGTTAGTGGGCTCCGCACCGACCTTTGACAGCTCCTGTCCCGCGTCGCACTGGACACAGGTCACACACGTCCCAGACTTGTCCCTGAACTCCTGTTCCCTGCAGTCCTGAGGATCTTCTGCTTGTATGAAAATCTAAAAAGAATTGGGAAGAGAGATCAGTTTGTTGCCGGAGTGTGGGTCACAGCCTTAAATACTTGAAACAGTTCTTACTTTTTATTGGGGTACCGCCTAAGCGAAATTGGCACCACCTACGTAACTAGGAAGGGGGTTTGAGGCTGCAGGATGATCAGCGACTGTATATCAAACAACGACGAGGTGTCGACGGAATTTGCCTTTAGAATCGCTGAATGGAATTTGGAAATATCACTTTTGAAAAACAGAATAAACCACGCTAAATGTCACATTCATACAAACCCTCACAGTTTAAGGAGTAAGCCTTTTTTTAAAATAAATGTAAGCGCGCTAACGTGCAGCGCACTGTGGTATTTTCACTTTTCCCCCCAAATACACATCCTATGTTGTCAGGTGATGCAATTCAACAAAACGTGTTTATAAGTCCCGTGGCGCGCTCGGTGTTTGACGAGAGGGGCGAGACGCGACAAGAGCACGACCGCGGGGGCCGGTGACGCACCAGGAGCGAGCACGCGAGGAGCAGCTTCAGCACGTGCGGGCGGTCCCGCGCCGGGGTCCGGGCCATTGAGCACCACGGGCGACAGGACTGCAGCTGTAGACAGAGAAGGGAAAACGTCACAAAAATCAAAGCGCCAGATCAACAGCTGTGCCGAATCGTTTCAATAACGTGTGTTACGGTTGCTGCTACTACTACGGTTAAGACTCCTCACATTTTTGCCTGAGGACAGTTTACCCAGTCCAAATCCGCCGCCCATCTCTAGTGAATCCACAGACAGCTCTACTGATTTACGGGTTTCCCGTATAGGGCTTAGAACTAACATTTTTTTATTTTATCTTAAAACGTGCCGTCCGATTTTCTGTAAACCTTTCTTAAACGCAAGACTCAGACGAGACGTTTTGAAGTCTGAAGATGACCCGGTTTCAGTCTTGAGTAGGTAGGCGCCCAGGTTTTTAATCTGGACTGCGAGTAAGAAATTGCAAAAACGGAGCAACAAGAATATTCACCTGTTGCCATCTGAAGCGAATCTCAAAGCCGGACACTGACGCTGCCCAAGCGAAAGTTAAAAGCGCGGTATCGAAACGAACTACTGAGAAAGCAACGTTTGTCCTTACAGTCGGTTTCAATAGGCTCTTGAGAAACTACACCTTCAGACCTGGACCAGACTGCATCTGCGCTCTTCCCATCTCATCACAAGCGTGAAAGGAAAACACACTGAATATCAGTCTTGCCCTTAAGTGTTGTGTTGCATGTTTAAACCCACGCAGCAAGCTGTGCTTCCAGTCTGCGTGTTCTGAGTGCAATGCCAATTGCACGATAGACTTCAAGAATTCCGACTGCATTTTAGCCAGCACGCTGATCTTCCGCCCATTTAACTGCGCTTTTCCAGCAAGACCCACAAGCACTGAAGAGAACTTCGCATCACCAAGGTCCGACCCAGATCTGATCATTCTTCTTGGGCTCGGACACGGGCGTCAGCACGGGTGCGCATGTTCCAGTGTGGCTCCATACAGTACGTGTTTGTGGCAAAGGGTCGTTTTGAATGTATGTTGCGAGCTAAGCACATGTGTTCGACACTCGCAGGCAGTTAGAACAGAATATCCCTTTCTTCGCCTTATCCCGTCGCAGTGACTGACTTTCACGGCAGGACTGTCCAGAAACTGTCCTTCACGGCGCTGCAGGAGCATCTTGGATTGCAGAGCACCCAGCCACCGCTGACTTCGCAGCGAAGACGGAAAGACGCGAGATATGAGGTCCCTTGCAGGGTTTGAACCCCACAGTGCGAGTCAGTCTGGGGTGAAGTTCACAGGTTAAGGAGCTACAGATTTCTCTTTTCTCCAGGTATATTTACATACTTTACACGCGAGTGATTTCGCATCAGGGCGTCCCGATACACAACACGAACATACGCTGTCTTACCAGAGAAACGCGAGAAGACCCGAAATGTCCCCCTTCCTGCGGTCCTGTTGACTTCTCTTTGTCTCAGTCGTCTCTACTTCCCGATACCTCCTGCTCGGAGCTCAGAACCATACCCAGCAGCTCCTCCGCAGATCTGCTCGCCCGCGGAACTGCGGACGGACCATCAGACCGAGCAGAGAAAGGAGAACAGCCCTACGCGCAGATCAAAGACGGGGGAGGGCCGTGATCAAAGGGCTGTAATCTGATCGCCGATCTGCGCGCACATCAAAGGCGAACCTGCAGCACCAGCCCCACAGCGCAGAGAGCAGGTAATTATGATCGCAAGATATTATCCGCGACGCAAGCACTCTCCGGAGAAAGCAGGGCGAGCTGGAGGGAGAGAAAACAGAATCCGCGAATGGGAATGGAAGGCAACACCCCCCCCCTTTATTTTCACTGAGAAGGACACACAGCCCGGCTTCTCCCGCTGCCTCCCGAGGGGTTTCCAGGCTCGCAGGGCGCCGGGTCTCTGCGCTGCAGCGCCGGGCGCCGCCTCTCCTCCGTCCCGGCCGCAGATGCCATGACGTCACCGCCTCGCCCGGGGATTGGCGGAAAGGGAGGCCGGCTCCAGCCCCCGGACGGGGGGGGTACTTTCACCAGAAGGCTGAGAACGACCTACAGGCAGCGCTATGCCTGGGTCAGCTCGTAAGAAGCGACTCGCGATGGTGTGTGTCCATTCTCGCCAGTTCTGCGAGCCCGTGGAGACTGGGAGACGACACACCAGAGATATTCGAGGGCTGCAGGGGGGCAGGGGGACTGGGGGAGGAGGGGAAAGGGGGCAATTCACCACAGAACCTCACAGAAAGCTCTTGTTTCGCTCACTCAGAAAGCATTTCTGGATGTCTCACCCCTTCCTTGCCCCCTCACGGGACGCCAGCTCGGTCCCAGCATCGCAGCGGGAGCGACAACTGGGTCGCATCCGTGTGGTGACGGTCCTGACGGGGGATGAGCCCGCCGAGACTGAGCGGCTCGCTTTCCGCCCGTGTAACCGACACGGGTGAGAACTCCTCCTGGCGTGTGGAAGAAGGGTTTCACAAAGGCAAACATCAACCTGAATTGCTAGCGAGCCTTCTTTTACCCAGTACCAATCCAGTGTACCCCCCAGAGTTCACAGAGACCTATCCCGGTATGATACCCCCGTCTCAGCGACAGGAGGCCGTTTCTCGGTGCTCATAGACCCACGGATGTGAAAAATACAGGCCCCGGACAGGTTGTGTGGTTTTTAAGATCAATTCCCACAGCAGTTCTCACGCACCTTGTAGACTCCTGCCCTCTTATGGGCAAACAAAAGGAAGAAGCATAACAGACAGGGCCATCAGGCAATACGGGTTACTATGAGCTTCCAGAAGTAAGACAGTGAAGAGTTCTTACACTGGGCACCTGTGCTGGTCTCAGAGGCTCAGCGGGGCTGGGGCAGGTCCAGAGGGGGTTACTGGCCTGTCAGAGGAGCTGTTTTGCAGATGAGATATTAAACGGGGTTCTGTCCTGCTCTGGCCGCCTCGGTGTCCTGGCTGAAGACTCCCGTGAACCGTCACAGTCCGGCGTCACTGCAGTCCACCTGAATTCAGCTGCTGCTGCAGTTTCTCCCTCCACCCCTGCCCTGCGGGGGCAGCGGGGGCGCTGGTGCAGAAAGGCTGCTGTGTGGACAGTTGTTGTGCTGTATGAAGGGGCGATGGGCTGATGGCTGCTGTACAGATGTAGTCAATCGGCTAATTCCGCTCGGACGTGCATGTTCCACAAGCACGGAGCAGCGTGGCAGGAATCGTGCTGTGAGCCTTTACTGGAAGGTCTCGCTTTGTGATGAGGAAGACACGCTGTTTTACCGCTGTGCCCGACAGTTCACCCAGGATGTTTAATCATTTAAGCAAAATTCACCAAAGCAATGGAACAGGTCCAGCCTGGACACGTTGCAGTGAGTTTCAATTATATTAACCTCGTTCACTCTTCAAAGGCTGGAAATATAAAGTTTTTTTTTTAAATAAAATAACAGCTGTTTTTTTCTTTACACTTTAGTTTACCGTAGGCAGTCGAATTGTGTACAGTGCGGGAAAACCACCAGCGAATTAATTACTGCACATTTAAGCGGTTATAATTATTACTATTACAAGCACTGCGGCAGGCTGCAGGTAAAAATGACTAACCGAACAGAAAATGTGCAGGGTTCAGTGCTCGTCTGGAAATGGAAACTTTGATGTTCTTTTGAACTCCTGCTGTGAAGGAAGCTGGGATTCATTCATCTGAGGTGAAACATTCGCTGGACAGCCGCCCAGTCAGCGGCTTTGATACACAGGTGCTACTTGGAAAACAAAAGGCCCACAGTGCTTCTTCAGTCTCCAGAGGGGGACACGTGGTTTATTGAGAATAAAATAAGAAAACAGACTTTCTCCTTTCGTATTTAAAAAATCCCCAGTTTATAAAACTAGACTTTCCGCGCGCATGTTGATAAATGATCGATACGGTGAAGCACAGAAGATTAATCTGCACATTTCCAGGATTCGTTGCCTATGAAACAGAAGGTGCATCTATTCCCCATCAGACTGTGGAAACAAATGTAAAAATAGGATTTCAGACATTTCCACGCCGAATGCGCGCTCGGCTGGGTAGTGTCAGACCGTGGAAATGGCATGACGGCAGTTTAGCATTTGCTGAGAACCGGGGGGGAATCATCACTGACGTGCAGTTGTATGAAACATTTAACACTGAAAATATGAGTTCTAGCAGGTAGCTGCAGGTAACGGGTTTATTCCCTGCCGAAAAGAAAAGAAAGGAAAGGAAACACAACAAAATATTAAACACAACTGAAAATATTAGATATGTTTAGTTGGTTTTAAATAAGATCAGAACGGATAGAATTGTTTGTAATAAGACATTACATACTGGGACCAGCAGGCAAAAGCACAAGCTGCGGAGAAATACGCGACACAAGGGAGGGCTGATGGTTAGCGTGCTTTGGCTCCACCTAGTGACAATAAGAGGACATGACATTATTGTTGTCCTTTGACATCTGCGATGGCAATTTAGTATAACTGCTCACTGAAAAGCGGGCAGTGAAATTGATATTTTTTGGGGAAACGAGTCACTATTATATGCTGAACTTTATAATTACATTAGGAAAAAAAATACAACGGCCTTTGTGAGCTGTAATCCACGGCCTTTTATCCACTGTATGAATGAAAATAAAATGAAATTGAAATGAGCTCTGGGAGACCCGGGTTGGCCAGTAATGGAACAGGAGACCTGCATGAAGAACCAGGCTGCTGCTGCATGTCGCACTGCAGGACCAGCAGGTGGCGCTCTTCCGTGCCACACTGTCCAAGCAGCGCCCCAGCATCGTGACCAGGGACGAGTGGGGGTTAACACAGCAGAGTCTCGGCTAAATCTCCCTCTGGGCTTGTACAACCTGCCTCCACATGCTCCCCCTTACAGCAGTCGGGGATGTAATCTCTCACTCCTCCACCTGACCCGCTGTGTGCATCTGGTAGGAGCCGCTCCCCTCCTGTGTGTGAGGTGCTCTGGGATCACCAATGATGAGGAATTATACATTCAATGCGAGGAATTATTGACATCGTTAGATATACAACAAAGAGTACGATAGTGATACAGAGTGTGTTTGATCCAGTTAACGGAGAAAATCTACTGTATGCTAGACTCTCAACTGGTTAGCTTAGTACTCTGAATGAAGAAACGAAAACATTATCTCCATCTTTGTCCACGTCAATTTAACGTATGTATCGGAAGAAGAAATGGTTACGTCAGATTAAAAGCTTTTATCTCGAATGGAACTGCGATATTAGTGTTTGTGTCAGGCAGCCCATCGGAGCGAGCCACGCCCCCGCGTGTCTTGGGTATATGAGCTATTTCTTGGAGGTCAAGGACTTGGCTGAAATTCTTAAACCAGCTCCTCGCTTCCAAAACCCTGCCCGGGCCAGCCCCCTCCACGCCCGAACTGGAGTCTTCAATCGGCAGAAGACACTACGACTGCTCTTGTGCAAATCGATGTGTGAGCTAACGGTGGCGGCTCCTGTGTCGACCCGCGGGGTGAAACCCCGAGGCGTGTCTGTGGAGCTGGTCCTGCGGGTGTGGTGAATAATAAGGCTCACATCAGAGGCGAAATCAGAGGGAGACTCTCGGAGGAAATCTCTCCTGTGCGTGTGGCAGGGCTAGCTGAGCTCTCCCTCCCGGATGCCGTACACTTCATTTGTGGCGCAAAGCATATTTAATACCCACATTTTCCTGTGTTTCCATAATTATTTCAAACATTGTACATAAAGCGGAAAATGTCACGTATGGTAACAGTAAGAAAAGGTCCAGGTTTATCGTCTTTACCACCCAATGGAAATGAAAATGCCCTTAGGGCAGAAGAATGGAACTGGTAGAAGCTAAAAAAAACCAGAACAAATTAAAAAACGCAGAGCTGACTTCAGTGTCATTGAGGCTTATTTGGATTTTCACTGCCGCCTAATCTAGCGCTATCGGGGCTGTGCTCCCACCCCTTTGTAGAGACCGGGTGTGTCGCACGGCCATGTTGAAAGTCTCCACAGCAAGAAAGCTGACGCCTCTTCGTGATCTAAAGACACGTGCACGAAAATAAATGAGTGGGCCCCCGCAGCACAGGTGTTGGGCTCTTGTTAGCCACTGTGGGTCTGACCTTATTTGTCTTTACTTGGGGATGTTTTGCGAGATTGTTTAAGAACATTTATTTTGTGCTCTGGGCACAAGTCATGGGAACACAGTAGTTCTGGATGTCTTTTCTCGGCGATCTCATTATACTGCGCTACCGCAGCACACACGCGAGGATGCGATACAGGAGCTAAGAACGGAAGTTGTTCTGGACGGCCCAGTCTTGACCTGGTCGGTTTCTCGTTGCCCGAAGGCGCAGGCCACAGTCCTTCGGCTCGCACCGCCGAGTCCTCGTCCGTGTCGGGTGAGGACACGTGTTTCAAGGTTCGTGGAAAAAAAGTATAATCAACCACCACTTGCAAACATTGTTAGTGGCCAGTTTGTGCTTCAAATAGTTTCCAATGATCTCGGCGACTGCTCATTTCTGTCTATTCGAAATTCTCCTGCTCATAATATTCCCTCATCTTTCTGTGGTACACTGGTATTTTCCCTTTATCTTCATGCAATCTAGTTATTAATTGTGTTGTTCGTGATTCTGTTACACTACGTTTACAAGTGTATTTTCAGTGTCCGCTGTAAGCTACCCTGTAAAATGAGCAACGGATCACTTAGTACAAAACCGCCATTGTATGTTTTTCTTGAGTATTCTTCAGTTATAAAACGTTCTACTCCCAAAACCTGCTTCCTCTGATAGAACACGACAGCTACGTTTCATTCTGGCACAAATTACGAGGCTTGTGAAACATTAAAACAATATTTACTTTTGCAGGTTCAAAGCGATGCCGTCCACGAATGGAGGCCAAAATAACTGTTTCTTTTGCCTTGAACAGAGAAGTCGAGGAGACCTGATTCACCTGTCTAAAATACACCGACGACGCCAATCCGGTGAAAATCTTCAGAACCGGAGGGGGCCAGTGAAAACCCCAGGCAACTGGATTTAAAACAGAACAGGACTCACATCTTTACAAAAAGGCAGGTGGGAGTCTGGAACAGGCTGCCCAGAATGTGCTGTCGAGGGCTATAACACCCTCGCGGCTTTCTGTCCACAAGCGGCTGGACGAGATCCGAGGATCCATTCGCTCCTGAGAAACAAAAAGAGCAATAAAAACGGATCGAGGGTCCTGTTCTCGTTTTTCAAACCTCCTGCCTCCCTCTGCAGTTAAAATATAAAGGAGATCGCCGGCGGCGCGAGAGCCCGGAGCCGAGGGCCTGTTGCGACGCCGAACTTGTCAGGAGATGCCGGGGCCGCGGCGGTACACAGAGGTGTCTCGGCATGCAAATCGCCGTTATAAAGAGTGAGATGTCAGCATTCCGGACGAGGAAGCCAGTCCCCGGGAGCTGTCTGAGACAGAAGCGTGCACTGCAGACCAAGCTCCGCTGGACGAAAGGCAGAGAGAGACGGGGGAGAATCGCACTGCATGCAACACGCAGCGGGACAGATGTGGGTAATCTGATGTAAGTGCTATTTCAGGACCAGGCAACTGCGGCGGCGAGAGCACGACAAAGATTACATTGTTGCCACATAACTGCAGCACAGAGAGTGGGGAACACGTAGCCGAGGCGGTATGGACTGGGAGTGTGGGTGCCGGACTGTGTTCAGTTGGCCTTTGTTAAATGGGCGTGTAACACTGTCCCCTCGGTTTCTTGAAACCCATCGGATTCCCGTTCAAAACATAACCAGGAACACAGCGCGAGGGCCGTGTGCTTGTCAGGCACGCCGCCGCGAGACCCTGGCAGAGGCTGGATGATGTCATTCCTTCAGGACGTCACCATTGCACCAAAACCGTGCGCGCGGTCACCCTGCGCGTCACACGGATCGTTTGGGTTGTTCAACGCATAATCATTCGAGAATGAAACAAGTTCTCCTTTATAATGTCCGCTACTTTTAGTAGTGTTTCTGGCGAGGTAAATACTGAATACAGCGTTAGTTAAGTTTGTAACATTTTTGGAACTCTTTCTCAGCAGGTTATGGTAATTTATCCCGATTTTGTAATCGAGCAGTTGTAACTAAAGGAAGGTGAAGTACGAACGCAATACATTTACAAGCAAAATCTTAAACATAACCTCCATGAGCAATACTAATTTCTTGTTAGTACGTCGAACATGGAAGCTGTTTATTTTAGGAACTGGTAAAGGTTTATGTAATGCTGGAAATAAAAGAGATTCAACGTTTCGTCTGTGGAGCCTTCAGGTGCTTGTTATTTTATTTACTTTACTGTATTTATTTGCATCTTGTAATAGAAATCTAATTCCGGTCATTTAAACGATAATTACGTCTTACGGAGGACAGAATAGATAAACCCCACTGTAGAATTAGTATCTAATTTATTTTATAATGTTTAAACCTCCCCAGTTATGGAATTAGATGTGGGGAAGTATTGGTCAGCGAATATATTCCCAGATGTTTTGCAAATATCATTAAAATGTCATGAAAGCGCATCAAAGATGTATACATTTCTCAAATATATTCAGTGAAAGCCCAGAGGTTTGACTCGTGTTTTGCTGAAGAAGATTGTGATGAAAAGAGCTGGAGAAATGCGCGTTAATGCCGCCCTCTATGTGTGGGCAGCCCTTCCACAGCTCTGCGGACTACAAGGACCATAATTCACAGCAAACACTGCGAAACAAGAAACCACAGCTAGCGAGCAGATGCCCGGCGATACATTATTAGAAACAGCCCTCGGCGGGGAATTGCAGTGGAGGAAGTGACTGTCTCATGCCTTTCTTATGAATTTCCTCTGCCCATGTCTTTCTTACAGAACCGCGGAACGCATCGGGTATTTGAAAAGCAGGGATACAGAAGGAGGAAAATGACAGTCGAGCGGGCAGAGGACTGGGGCGTTTAGAAGCCGGGGGTGAGAGGGGCCAGGATCACCAGACTGCAGTGGTACCTTGGTGGAGAGACTGAAGGAAAGGAGGAGGGGAGAGGGGGGGATCCAGGGAGGCCAAATGAAACGGACTCTGATCCTGCAAGTACGGGCGCAATCCGTGCGGTAGACGCGGGGTAAATGAGACGCCCCGTGGAGAGGTGAGAGCGAACCTGACGGTCTGATTGCTGGGCGTCTTGCGGGAGGAGTCTGGCTGCGCTCTGTGCCGCAGGAGGAGGCGAATGAAGGCGCGCAGGGAGAAAGCACCACGACAACGATGACAACCACGCAGGAGCCCAGGTAACCCGCTACTCCGGGGCGCTGTGTTGTACGGATTAAAGCAGTCCACACTGCCATGGTGCCACTTTATGGATATATGTATGTAGGTTGACCACAAATGATTAAATATAACGTTGAATTCTATTGGAACAGACCTATCCCCCAAATGCACTCAGAGGCGGTCTCTGCGACTGCAAAGGCTGGTACTATATATGATCGGTTCTTGCTGTAGTTTAGCACTTTGATGCCTGAGATACTTTCCTTTAACGAACGACTCGGAGAGGGGTGGTGAACAGCCGCAGTACTTGAGCTAGGCTCTCTCTAACCGAACAGCTTGGAGTATTTTTTGGTCTACTGCGAAAAAAAAGGGGTTTTAATCGGGACTGTCAAGGCCTCTTTGTAACCGCCCTTCCCCGGCTCTGGAAGTAGCTGTGGTGCTTAAATGACTGTCAGGTGTTTTCTAGACCCCCCAGCTGAGCCGGACGCGGCAGCCCCACCCGTCCACGGTCAGGGAAGAGAAACCGCACAGCACTGCGGCTGCCGGTCCGGGGTCAGGGTTTGTCGAACAGACACTTCAGATATGAAAAAACTACACACCGTTAATTACCGTTACCGTTAATTGGTAAACCGTTATGGCCGTCAAAGGAGAAAAACATATTGAGCAAATGCAAAACAGCACAATGATTTGACTTGATTTACTACAGTCCAGTCCTGTCACTGAGCAGCAAACAAACTGCTCCGGCTGACTTGGATTAATTGTTTAATTCCCGGCAAGGGAATTTCAGATTGCTGATTTGCGTTTCTTGCGGAGTTTGTCAGTTTATTGTGGATAAAAGGTGCGTTTTAAGGAAATGACTTCCCCCAGATTAGCGCAGGACAGATCAGCCGTGGTGTATGGTATCATACCACCGGCGTATGATGCAGTACTGTATGTATAATAAAGTCAATTAAAGGCTCCGAGAGGCCGGACGACCCGGAGTAATCAATATGAAGAAAGAGAAAGTCATTAGTCATTATTTCTCGCTTTAAATATAGTGTTACAGCACAAAGGGCTTCCTTCTAAAAACATCAAAAGTGTGCAGACAGTACATACAGAAGAAAGAAAAACTTCAGATTAGCAGAGGTGAATAAAAACATGAACTGAGAGCAGCCTGGCCTAAACAACAGGCCATAATCAACCCACCATAACAGGGAGTAAGGCTGCTGGTGTCTAGAGAACAGTTTAGTGCTCCAGTTCATGTGATTCTTGGATCAATACACTGTTGCAACTCAGGGGTGAAGTAGGGGGTGGGAGAGAAACTGGCTAAAAATAGAACAAGTCCAATTAAAGTGGGGGGGGAAAAACTTTTCATGCTGGCAGCAGGGGCCATACAGAGTCAGCTTCTCTCACTCCAGGGCTGGTCACGGTCGACAGGGACGCTAGTGTGGTGCTCAGGGCCGTTGTGTGGGTGTGAGCACTGGGCTCTGCTGGCCGTCCGCTGACAAACTGGAGTCTGCCTCCCCAAAATCCACGGGTTTCCCGAGTCTGAGCACTGAATCTGACCGCCGTCGCAGGCCCAGCGGTGTTCCTGTGCTCACTGCTGTCACAGCCTCGAGGACAGCTAGGACATACAGTGTGTGTGGAGATCTCGCACACTCTGGACTGATCTGATCTGAATTGCTCAGCTGCATTTATTATTCCACAGCTGGAAAAGGAAAACCATCAATGTTTTGAAACTGATAAAAATTTCACCAGGACGCGTGATTCAAAGCATTGATGGTCCATTTTTTAAACTTTTATATCAAATACCTGCCTTATGCAAGTGGAGTCTGACAGATGTATTTTCAGGATAATGTTATATTTCTGTCACAGCTCATGAAAGCTGTCTTCCGTCCCTTGCCACACTGTTAAAACTATTTTCCGTTACTACTTCGGCTGCGATTCAACGTAGAACATAGCTTCTTCATTCAATTCAGTGAATTCAGCTGGGAACGAAGGGGATAATTCACTGGTTGGTGGCCACAGCGAGCCCTTGTTTGCTATTCCAGAGCTGTAACCTCCATTCCTGTGCTGGATGGTTAAACTCCACAGTGGCAGGCCGGGTGAGAGTTTAATTTGCCGAATAAAACTTTGCTGTTTCTTTTGCTAGGTTGCCACGGGTGACGGTTCTTCATGAATACATTGGTCACAGAGTCTTTGAGGTCCCCCTCTCCGCAGCTGTCGAAGATGTCAAGCAGCTTATCTGCACAGACACAGACTTCCCCATCTCTGAGCAGCAGCTGTTCCACAATGGGAAAGAGGTAATGAAATAAGAAACGACTGCGGCTCGGATTGTTTTCCCACCCTTCCTCTTGACATTGTTTTGAGCCCGGTCAGAGTTTTTACCCAGGCACAAAAAGCGGCTCTGCTTTCAGCAGGAAGTCTAAGCGTTGGAGCCCCAAGTGTCGAATGGTTTTGTCTGGAGAGCTTCAGGCCCGGTCCCGCAATACTGGGGGTCTGTGCAGAGCAAATGGAGTTGGAAACAGTGGTCATGTTCCTGAGGGCTAGAGGGGAGAGCACTCAGCATCTGTTCCAGTGACAGGCTTCACGAATTTCCACATGACAACGTCAAAACAAAAGTCATAAAGCATTGAAGAAACATTTTTCAAAACACAGAGACTTTCTCACAGCTCGGTGCTGTTAGAACACTGCCAAAATGATACCAGTGGGTTGTAGTGCTGTTCTTGCCTCTCAGTGTCACAGCTGTATCCCTCTCCAGTGCGTCAGCTGGGATTATACCCAGCTGCGAGTTTGACAGTGAGCTGAGACATGACACACCTTGTGAAAGGGAAAAGTGAGGCAAACACTATTCATTCCTTTGGTGAAGCCAATCACTGTGATTTGTCTGTCCACACCTGTCGTTGATGTGTTATAAGCACAGGAATGAGGGTATTTAGAGCGCTGTGAGATTTTTAATAACTAACATAGGGAATGCAGGTCTTCTACAGATTGGTTTTGATTACAGGGGACAGCAGCTTTTATAAAGAGATTCCCACACACTAGGATGCCTGAAACCTGTTTTGCCACAACAAAAGTTTTTTTCTGCTTCTTAATCTAAAATGCTGATAAAGATTACAAATTAACAGGTGATAATGTGTTTACTACATTGTGTTGTTCTGCAACATTCAGTGCTGTTTTATTTATCCACCAGCACAAAGTCCTTTACAGATTCTGTGAGAGCCAGAGTTCAGGGAATGTGGTTCATTGTTTTTCCAGTTATTGCCCAGACAGGATTAAGATGGCACAGCTGGGAGCTTTTCAGCTCCTCTGCCTGTTCCTTCTGAAGGGTGTGAAAATTTGTCGGATTGATTGCTGTATCGGGGCAGGGTGATTTGCTCCCAATTCAGTCTTACATGCTCACTCTTCCTCCTTGTGTTGGCTAATGATAAAATTAGTTTTTAGTTTTGCCCCAGTCTAAAACTGACTTCCTCAGCTAACTTTATAAATGAAAGTTGGATGAAACAAAACAAGTCTTTTTTTTGTAATGTGCTGACTTTAGGCAAAAGCAATCGAAAACAGATTTTCCCACAGCGCCATTACAGTTACAATCCAGTCTTTCAACGGATCTGCCGGCTGTGTTGCAGCTGGTAGCTGTTTCTGTGGATGTGGACAGAAAGGGGGAAGCAGATACAAAGGCCTGAATCATCGCTGAAAAGTCCCGCTCAGTTATTAAGTCATCCCAGCAGGATGCTAACCAGGGTTTGCGGGGATATCTGTAGTTCTGGAGTCTCTGTTTCTGACATGAATTATGCTGCATTCTGTGGCAGAATCAGTCTCCAATCTTGACTTTGAGTTGATATCCCCAGGCTCTTCTTGGAGAATAACAGTAACAGATTTGGCAAGGAGGTTTAAAACAATACAAGTACTGTACATGTCTGTTAATGTGCCCTTGTGGCTTGTATACACATTGCCTATGTTGCCTTTGGAGTTTTGTATGTACAGCACTGAAGGAGATTTGTAAGGGTGTGTCTGCCAGTGGTGTAGATGCAGTACCTGGAGATATGGAGCTATTCAAGACCTGTATATTCAAAATCTCGCTTTGAGCCTATTCTAGAGCTGTTGGAAAGTGCAAGTTTTAATGATCTATTGGTAATTAATAGGAGGAATTATCCCTCCCAATAAGCATGTGAAGGTTTGCCAGTCTTCAGAGGGTGGCTCCCGCAGTGCTTTGGGCCTGCATGAGCCTTGTTTCAAGGGGATAACATGGGAACCCAGTAAAGGGAGCAGAACTGCTTTCAAAATGCTGTCCAACACTGTCAGTGGCTCAGAAGAATCTCCTGACCTGTGGGATCAACAGGCTGCCATTTAGCTATACTTTCTTCTGAAATCTGCTTTCCAGGCTGTGTGTCTGCTATTTCATTTACTGCAGACGTTTCAGGATTAAATCAGGAAGACTCTCCTTCCTCTTTGCATCGTGTAGGATACAATTGTAATACACTGCTGTCCCTGAGCACTGCAGCCCTGGTGAAAACATTTAACTGGCTCCAGGAAGCAGCTGGTGGGGTAGAGTACTGTAGGAGTGGAATGGGAGAAGTGCCGTGAGTGGGATTTAGGGTTACAACATCCACTAACACAAATTACTTGACATTAAAGCAATATATTCTGATTTCCAAATGATAAGTCCTATTCTTTAATGTTTTCCTGATATATGACCTCCATAGTAAAATGGAATGGCGAGCTGAAACCTACGCCGTTGGTTAAAAGATCTTCAGTTTTTTATTTTCATAGATAAGGTACAAATCTCAGCTGTAGCAAGAAATCGAAGTTGAAGAGAAAATGGGCGCTGTTTCCTGCCTGCTCACTTGTGTCATCGTCGCGTCTCGGTTGCTCTGTGTCACGGCAGTGTCACTGACGACTGTCTTGAATGGCAAAGTGTCGGGTTTCTACTGCAGACAGCCGTGTGCCAGGTGCATCACAAGCCCTTCTCTTTCGGCCCAAGTCAAAAACCTTCATTTTTTCAAAAACTCTTTTAAGGAGATGAATGGAGAAGGTCAATGTGGCATTTTAAGTTATAAATCTGAAAACTGAAATACAACAGCCATAATAAACGGGGCTCGGATGCAGTTTCTCTGTGTGTTTCAGCAGTGATCATCGTCAGCTGCATTTGTCTTTCCTACTGCAATACGTCATTCATGAGAATATATTAAATCATTTTCATCCTCTTGAATAAAACTCAAGATATGGACACTTGACGACTGCTTGTCGTCTGTCTGTGCCTTTCAATCAACCATGCCTGGCAGTCCCCAAATGCTAGGTAGCTAACATTTCCTTTGTATCGGACTCTGCCTCACGATAAAATAACATTCGCCTGAAGTTGAAGACCAGTGTTTCAAGAGTGTGAACATTCGGTGACACGTTTCTGCTCCACAGTTTGCCTCATTGTAATGTTTGGAGCAGTGAGCATGTGTGCACTGGCATTGCTGTGACATGATATCACTTTTCAGTTTACTCAGCGGCTGGTGGAGGGTGTCTATGAAATATTTAGCCGTGTGGTTCACCCTGCTGGACAGCGCGGTCTGGCTTGCAGATATTTTGAAGGGCACAGGCAGGTTAGCGGAATAGTTTTACAGAGAGTTAATGTCCAAATACAACAAATATGAGCCTGGACTTAAGAAGTAAAGACAGGAGTTAGAGAGCGACCGAAATGAGTAATCACTAAACTCTAAACGTGTTATGTAATATAGATTCTAGTATTGATGTAACTCCTATGGTGTCAGTTTGAATATTTTCATTGGATGCTGCAGATACAGTATGTCACTTTTTCTACTTGCAGTAGCTCTGGAATGTTGTTCTATGTATGTTCATTTATAGTAGAAATAGGTAGAAGAAAAGTGCTGCGTCTTCAGTAAGTTGGCTTTATTATTGGGGTTGGGAAGACGAGAGACAGGACAGATAAGATGCTTGAGTTGCAGGTGAAGGATAGCCTCTTGTTTTTGTGAAGTGTTTCCTTTCCTGTCTGCGCACCGCTCTGCAGAACTCGCAGCAGGGGCTGGGCAGCCCGCGACGGTGCCCTGCAGCTGGTAGGAGGCGACAAAATGTCAAACCACTTAGCTTTCCATTGATGGAGGAATAAACTCGGGGGAAGATCTTACAGTATGGAAGCACGAATGAAGACTCAGGGAGAAATGGCTATAAAAGGCAAAGGGGGCTGAAGCAAGCGCTTATGGGTTATTGGCAGGAAGCCTCCTTGAAGTTTCAGTCTGGTTGAAGGGCTCTGAAAGTGTCCCGTGTGAAAGAGCAGGTGAAACTATGTCTCACCCCCAGCACCAGCTTGCTGGGTGGCTCCCAGCCCCGTGGGCAGGTGCCACAACGCTCTCCTGTCTGGAGCCTCGGCTCCTTTATTGCCGCTGTGCAGAATCGGGGAATGCGTCTCTCCTGCTGGCAGGTTTGGACAGGACGGATGCGCTGCAGCGATGTAGCTGTCAATCTGTCAACGCAGGGTGAGAACGTGGCAGAGCTGAGCTCCAGAAAACGCAAGCAATCAGTTTAATACCACTTATACTGGCTAAGCAGCCCCCTTGTGTTTGTGAGAACAGTAGCGCTCAATCGCAGTGTCACAGCACTGAACTCTAGTTGAGTTGGGGTCAGAAAGGATCCAAGACAGAACTCATCTGTTGTTTTTCTTTCAAGAGGGAAATGAACTTTACGTCCTTCAGAGGTCACTAGTTAACACACGCTTCAAAGACAAGTGCGCTCCTTTCGTTACAGTGAGAAACAGTCTGAAGCTGCATTTAGAAAAGATCTCTCAGAATGATGAGGGTTTTAGTCCTCAGTGTATCTTGTGTGATGGAATATTGTGTTTTGAGCTAAGATTTTGGTCAAATCCTTGACCCCAAAAAATAGCTCGTATAGCCAAGGCATCAACTCCCTGCTTCCTCAACATAACCAAGTCAATTATTAGTCAATTGAAAAAAAGAACGGTGTTATTTTCAGTGATCTTTAATTAAAAACAAGCAGTTTCGAAAAGGAAAACAAATACCAGTGACATACAAACACATATGTAGATATCTGTTGTGTTAATGGTTCACTTGGTGAAAGATTGCGAAGGAATTGATCAGGAGTTTGAAGCTGCACCAGAACAATACAGGGAGTGATGGAGGTCACTCTGGCATTCTGGCATTGGTGAGGACATTTCTGTTTCAGAAGGGTGATGGGTGTTATTATGTTTTGTGTGCTTTCTCCTCTATGAAAACTCCCTAGTCCCTTCAAATAGCTCACTGGGTCTTTGAATTTTCCGCAGAGGAAGCGTGGAATGTTTTCCCATTGGTAAGCACCCTGCACAGACAAAGTCCTGCTCTGTCTGATTCCCCAGCAGTAAGCTTCTTAAGCGCAGTGGGTGAGTGTTTGTTTGACCTGGTCTTTCACAGGACAGCTTTAAAACCCTTGAATCACGCTGGAAGTTCGAGCCGGTCACACCTGACAACCCTCCACAAGCACTCACTTGCTCGGCAGCTTTCTCTGCACCCTGCCAGCACTCCGTTCACGTGTGCTGTCCTGTCAGCTGAGCTGCGATCTGGACAAGCCTGGCTTTTCCTCGTGAGCGCCTGCCCAGCAGAAGCAGGTTCTTGGTTTCCCAAAGGCTTTCACTTGGGTCTTTCTCTGCATGGCCTTCTGGTACACCTGTGCTGTCGGCTTCATCACGCCTCTGAGCCGCCAACATAGACATGCAGTGGATGTTTTAACTCTGTCAACCCCTGGAAATGATTTTCTGAGGTATAACAAGTGTTCTCCTGGGTCACAGGATATAGTGCTGGGGGCCCTTAATTCAGTCGATTGAATCTCATTATTGACGACTGGGACTTCCACTTCCAAAAACTGCTGTAGGCTTCTGTTATGAGTTGAGTCTTTCTTCGGGTGTAATGCAGTTCTACAAAAAAAATCAGTATTTTTGCCATAGAGTATATTTCTGAACATACTGAAGCTCCAGTTCCTTCCCAGAAGATTCTCTGGTAAACGAGTAGCCTTTTAAAACAGATACGGTAAAGAGGCACGACAAAAGTCAAGAATCCATCAGTCTTTAACTGTCAGGAGAAGAAAAGCCTCTTGTTTGCATGGCTCTATTTGAGCTCCTTGGTAATGAGCTGGACTTGCTTAACAAGAGCAGGAATGTGTGGAAGTAGTTTTTTCTGGGGAAACTCTGGGGAGCAACACGAAACATTTTCTGTGCCGGTACAGAACGGTGTAACTGTCAAACATTGTACACACACATTGTCACAGAGTGACATAGTACAAAGCACATCTCTGGCTTATGTAAAGCATTTTTTGCAAAAAATTATTGCAGTGATTTAGGGGTGGAACTGGCCTGTTTTGCCTGTATAGCGATTTGCAACTTGGATTCTGATTTGTGTAGTAATACTTGGGATTTGTGTACCAGTTCCGGAAAGGTATTTATTGAAGACATTTGTATGTTATAAATTACACAAATTCTACAAATTCTCTGTGATAGTTATTCATATTTTTAATTGCTCCCTTTTGCTTGTTTATCCATTTTAAACAGATTTGTCTGGATCTTAATCCATAGAATAATTAACATGACTAATTAACTGTATAAACATTTGTTCTTGTTTCTTTTTTTAAGAATTCTATTAAGTTTAACTAGACTTGCTCTTCCTAAGTCCATGTCTTAAAATGCCCTTGTCTTGTAAATATTCTAATTGAGCTCTAGCTGTCATTTCCCTTATTTTAGTAGTGGCAAGTAAGACTGGTTACCTTGGATCAGTTTTGTCCATCTTTATATAAACTGATGTTACATCTGAAGTTCTCCTGCCTGTGGAGATCCTGATCCCACCCTTAGTGAGATCTGAAATATCATCGCTAGGAGTCTAGGAATAATATCCCTCATTTCCTTAGGTATGACAGGAATCTATTAGTTTAAGCTGTCTTAGTGCCCTGCAGAATCTCAGTGTCAGGTATGCTGAAGTTATCCAATATAATTGATCTTCTTTGACTTGGGGCATGTTGTCATTTTCTTGCAAAAACTTGTATGAAATATTCATTTAGTACATTTACAGATTTTTTCATCTTGTTCTCGTATTTCCCCATACTGTCATAAACTGCTTGTCCTTTTACAGCTCGGCACTGAAACAACTGCTTCCCTTTATGTCTGATTCCTTCGCAGTTTTCTTTTCTGTATGTCTCTTAGTGATAATAGTATTCATTTCCAGCGGCTCCTGCGGCTCTTCATACTTCTTCCTTCTGTCTTCAAATATCTGGCCCTTCTACTTCTCAGTAGAGGGCTGTGTTCCATCAGATTTATTTTGCAGTTTTTCTATTAAACCACTTAATTAATATTTTCCTAGACTTGGACTTCATTGTTTTAGATTTTGACTTTGTTCTGAGCATTTAATACATATTTATTATATATCTGAATTATGACCATCTTTGCTTTACTAACTCCTGATCCTTCTTTTTCCAGTTTTCTGCCTAAAAGCTCTGCCTTGTCTGTACATTAGTTGCTTTTCTAAAAGTATAAACCTAAATATGGACACAAATGTTAGAGATATAAAGTATTCATTAACCACAGGTATGGTCACAGCTTCACAGTTTGTCTTGCCTGGTATCCTTGTAGTTGCACGGTGACATCAGGCTTGGGAACCTGTTACTCCCTGGAAGCTATGAAGTATTCATGACACTTCGAGGAAGAGGCCTTAAAGGAGGAGGTGAGAAATTTCTCTGAGTTGTATTATAAATTACACAGGAGATAATGTGCCTTAATTTTCATTTTAATCTAGCCTAAAGGCAGGATGAATGCTTAAGTAAATTTACAGTGGAATCATTTTCTTTTTAATTGACATTCAGAGCAACAGTTTGTCGTGAAAAATCAGTGTCCCCTCAAAGTGCAAAAATGACTCCTGCCCTATTACTACACCTCATTTAAAAGAGCTTAATCTAGTACTACTGTTATTCATCATAGGGCACCAGCTAAATTAAGTTAGAGCTCTTGGACTCTTAGCTGGGAGACTGTAGGTTCAAATCTCAAGGGAGGCATAGCTGTTGTGTCCTTGAGTAAGAAGCTCAAGGCACCCAAAATCAAAATGCTTGGTTCACAACTAAATGTAGACAAAAAAAAACAATGCAGAAGAAGCTCGAACAGTACGAGTTTCAGCCCTTTTTTTTGGACTTGCACACTGCTTGTTGGGGCAAGAAGAACAGAACTCCATGATACCTGCTGGTTTACAGAGCTATGATAGACAGTCTGTGCTTGAATGGGCAGGCCTCTCACTGGCCAACTCCTGCTCTTCTTTCCAAGGTGGTTTCAATAGACAACATAGACATTTGTTAGTTATAGACATAGTTCATTTCACAGTTTCTTCGCCGTCTTAGGACTTTCTTGGCAAATGTGCACAGTAGATCCCAGACTGCAGTGTGGAATTGGAGCTGTGATCACCCACAAGGGAAGAGTTTGAGTTCAGGGCACATGCTGGGTGTAATTACAGTGCTCAGGGCTCTGCACTCGTAACCTGAAGGTTGTGAGGTCAGATGCCCAACTGTATACACGGGTACAAATGCAAGGCACTCTGGCTAAAAGTGTCAGCCAAATAACTGAAGAATAATCTTATTCATATTCTTACCCCGGTCAGAGGGGAGTTTCAAATGCATGTGTGTCGCTTGTGGTCTCTCCAGGGAGGTTTGGCCAAACCACACCACCGCTGGTCGAGTTCCTGAAGGACATTCTGCGGCGATATCCCGAGGGAGGGCAGATCCTTAAAGTAAGTGTGGCCCATCTCCAGACCATCCCTGCTCGCACGTTTTCCCTCCAGACACGTCAACGGTGAGGCAGGTTCTCCTGAACTCTGCTTCTGCTCCTCTCCCCTCAGGAACTGATTCAGAATGCAGAAGACGCTGGAGCCTCAGAGGTCAAGTTCATGTATGATGAAATGGAGTACGGCCAGGAGTCGCTCTGGTCCGACGACATGGCCCAGTACCAGGGTGAGTGTTGCATCAGTGCAGGAGCAGCTGCGGAGGTTCAGAAGCCAGGTGGAGTGAACATCTGAGGTGACAGTAGAGCAGAGAGAGCTCCCCTGTGTTTTAAACTGATTACTCTCCCCTCAGCTGCAATCGCTTTTAGAAACTTGAACAGATCATGATCATTCCCCGCCAAAACTGGAGACTGCTGTACAAGCGCTTTGCCAGTGAAAGAAGTAGTCAGGCGAGCCTGATCTTAGTGAGTCTACATTTAAAAAAAAACAGATGAAGACTAGTCCTTCAGCATTGTCCTCCTGTCTCTGTAGTAATGACGGGGATTGGGTCGGGTTGGGGACATCCTTACACCCGCTTCTTCTCTCTCCCGAAAGGGCCAGCCCTGTACGCCTATAACAACGCGGTGTTTACTGCGGAGGACTGGAACGGCATTCAGGAGATCGCGCGGAGCAGGAAGCGAGAAGATCCCCTGAAGGTGGGCAGATTTGGCATCGGGTTCAACTCCGTCTATCACATCACAGGTGAGCACACGGCGCCTGTGACGCAGACCCGCCCACATCAAAGGCCCGAGAAAAAGGCAGACATGTAGGTGTATCTTAAAATAGGACGGCAGATACATTCATTAAGTATTTCATTTTGCTGTCTGCAAAATGTCAGCAAAATGTCAGTTTTTTTAATATTTTTTTGTTTTTCTTCATATATTTGTGAGCCACATTGCTTGGCTTTTCTTTATCTAGATTTGTGATGCAATATGCTTAAACTCAATAATCTCAAATTGTTTCGTGAAAACACCTACTATTTGAACCTCTCGATGAATAGGTTATTACTTGCTGTTTCTCTAGACGTCCCTAGCATTTTCAGTGGAGATCAGATTGGCATTCTGGACCCCCATCAAGCCCTGTTCGGACCCCATGAATCTGGCCAGTGCTGGAACTTGAAGTCGGATGTTAAGGAAATCGATGAGCACGCGGACCAGTTTGCACCCTACGTGGGCTTATTTGGCATCTCTGAGAAGACAATCAAGGACGGAGGTTTCCCCGGCACCTTGTTCCGGTTTCCTCTCCGCATCAAGCCCTCCCAGCTGAGCAGCAACATCTACAACAAAGAGAAGGTGCTGGAGCTGTTCGAGTCCTTCAAGGCGGACGCGGACACTGTGCTGCTGTTCCTCAAGAGCGTGCAGGTGGTCTCCCTGCACGTCCGCGAGTCGGACGGCACCGAGCGCATGCTCTTCAGGGTGACGGCCAGCGAGAACCCGGAGCTGAAGCTGGAGAGGCCCAGCTCCCTGAAGACCCTGGGCCTGGCGATAGACAGCTACAGCAACGGCCTGCCCAGCGGCAGCATCACGTGCGCCACCTACCAGCTCAACATCGAGATGGAGGACGAGACGGCCAAGGAGGTGCAGAGGACCTCGTGGCTGGTGTGCAACAGCGTGGGGGGCCGCGGGATGTGCAACGAACTGGACTGCTTGGCGGACGACCTGAGGTTCATCCCCACCATCGGCATCGCCATGCCCCTGACGGCCACGGACGAGGACAAGGGAGCAGCGTCGGGCTTCCTGGGGAGAGCGTTCTGCTTCCTGCCGCTCCCCCCCGGGGAGGAGAGCACCACCGGGCTTCCCGTCCACGTCAGCGGCTTCTTCGGCCTGACCGACAACCGGAGGAGCATCAAGTGGCGAGAAGTGGATCAGTGGCGAGACCCTGCCGCTCTGTGGAACGAGCTGCTCGTGGCTCACATGGTCCCCAGGGCCTACGCCACGCTCCTCCTGGAAGCCATCAAGAGAATCCAGACCGCGAAGGACCAGGACTTTTCCCTCTCGCCTGAGGGCGTCTACAAGGCCTGGCCGGACCTGGGGCAGATCAGGGCTCGCTGGAAACCCATCCTAGCTCCCCTGTTCAAGGCCCTGCTCCAGCAGCCGGTCATCTTCTCCGCCAGCAAGTGCTGGCTGAAGGTGGAGGAGGTGTTCTTCTCCGAGCTGGACGACGGGGCGGACGGCACGGAGGCGGTGCTGAGCTTCCTGCAGGGCGCGGGCCTGCAGGTGGCCAGGGCGCCGGCCTCAGTGGCCGCAGCGCTGGCCGCGTTCGCCGCGGAGCCCGGGGCGGTGAGGAAGGTGACCCCCGCGCTGGCGCGGCAGGTGCTGCGCAAGTCCCGGCCCCGGGTGCCGGCGCCGGAGAGGCAGCAGCTCCTGGAGTTCGTGCTGAGCGACGCCTGTTACGGCGAGCTGATCGGGCTGGAGCTGCTGCCGCTGCAGGACGAGACCTGCGTGGCGTTCTCCTCTTCCGCCAGCGACAAGGACGCGGTGTACATTGCCACCGAGGACTACCCCAGGTACGAGCTGCCACGCGGGCGGTGTCTGGCTTCCGTCATGCGTGTTTCTCTCTGCGTTAACAACCGGCTTTCCCAAAAACAAACCTGTTGGAGCCTTTCTCTCCGTCTCCTTCTGTTGTGCATATTCAACAGGCTGTAAGAGAATGGCTGTCGGCAGAATCTTTATATGTGCCGTAATCAGTTGGCACTGATCCCGTTTCTTTCTGCATTGGTAAACAGTGTTTTAGTCCTGATAATTAAGAAGTTGTCTAATCTTAAGCAACATGTGAGGTTGCTGTCTGTTAGTAGGAAATCTAATATAGAAGGAGTGGAAGGCAAGGCTATAAGAGACTCCTTTAGAAAAAAGCCTTAAGCACGGGAAGTCAGTGTTTGCTGCCATGTCTCTGATAGACGGCACATTTAATCCCAGAACACTGCCTGTGTTTCCCCGCAAGGTCTCTGTTCCCGGGGCTGGAGGGACGATTTTTGTCAGAAAGCATAAAGCCGTCGGTCATGCGAGTGCTGGTGGAAGCAGCCAAGAGCAGAGGTAAGTGTCTTTTAAAGCGATGTGAGGATAAGTGACAGCAGAGCTGTGCTTGTGTGAAACTCCAGTGTGTTATACGAAACAGTTCCATGCGCTTCGTAATAGAAAACACTCATACTGTGAGCCTGTTATCGCAGCTTCTGCACCTTATATTCTTAACAAGGTTTGATGAAGATGTGCTTTTTGGTCAAGAAGCACACATGAGACCAGGAAAGAGGTGTTAAATGTAATTCCTTAACTGCTCCTTTGTTCCACTTGTGTTCTCTCTTCTGTGTTGTGCAGTAGGACTCGGCTTGTAAGAATTTATCACTTCACCATGGGAATTGGTCTTGCTGTTATCTTAAAAACTGCTTATTCCAATTCCATCAAGAAACCACCAGTGTGATTTGTCAGTGTTTCCTATCACACGATACTGTAGGTCCTGAAGCCACAGTTTTAACCACTGATACAGGACTCTCATGAGGGAGCTGGTGATCATTTATAGGTAGAAGAGCTTTGCAAATGTGCTGAAACTGACTGGACCGGTCAAATCTGCATAATGAAGCTATTCCAGATCAAGAATAAATTCCAGTATTGCTAATTACAGCGACCTTGAAAAATAAGCTGTTCTGTAAAGGTGTACTGTGCACAATAATGCACAGTCTAGCCAATGTGCTGCTAAGATACCGTGCAAACAAAAGGCTCTTTCAGATCATTTTCATCTCCTGTTGCAAGCCCCGTCTGGCTCGACAGTAGGTCCCCTCTTCTCCCTCCTCTCGGCGGACCCAGGGGGATGTGAAATCGGGTGCTGAGCTGGCAGATAATTTCTTACTGCTGTGAGTGTGAGCTGGTAGACGAGAGAGCTGGATTCCTCCTTGTCACTCTGCCTGGGACTGTCAGAGCCTGACAAGCCATCCTCTATCGCCAGCCAGATAGGGGCCAGCATGAATTGTGCTGAACTGGCACGTTTTAAAAGTAAAGCTGGGAATGGCAGCACAAGAATAAAAATGTACCTGTTATTTTAGCATAAGGCCCTCTCTTCTTGTCGCTGGAGACGTGGGCTGTATCTTGTCTCGGCGCCACTCATTCTGAGCCTCCCAGTCTTCTGTAGTTTGCCTTTCTGTGTCGGAAGGCCAGTGAAATTTCCAGAGGGCGCAGCTGGAGTGGACCGGGGCTCTGGCTCGTGCTGGACGTCTGAGTGACTGAGCACAGACAGAGGGGGCCACTGTGTGTGGCAGAGAGAGATGGGTATGCTGAATCCTCCCATTGTTGTCATCCAGTCGGGAACTGCAGAGTTTGTTGCGCTCCATAAAACAGACTTGTTCATGAAAAGGAGTGAATGAAAATGAGCTGGACGCCACGCAAAAGTGGGATTTTGCATTAGTCATCACAAAACAATAATGGAAGTTATGAGGTTCCCACCTTTTTAAACTCGGCATGAGGAAATGCATCGTAAGGGTGTCTATTGATGTCTCCTCATAATTTTCGGAGGTTCCCTAAAGCAGAAGATTATATAAGGATATGACAGCAAAATTTGTGATCAAGGAAAAGTACTTTACAGTGGACTACGTCAGTGCATTTCATTTTAGCAAACAAATTCAGTCTACGTGCATTTGGGGTTGATTTCTTAACTGTATTGTAGTGTCAGTAACACTTCAGGATTTTGTTTCTGAAGAAAAACTAAAACAGCAATAAGACCGAAGTCCTATTATCTTCTCTAATAGCTTAGATAGTCTGTGAAAAGATTGGCTCTGACTGTACAGTTTATAAACTTTGAGTGTAAAGTACAGTGCCTTGCAGGATTGTCAGAGCATGTTTTGGAATTGACCTTGCAGGTAGTCGGATATAAGGCGATGAGTCTTGTGGAATGTGACAGTAGGTTCTCATTCCTACTGGGGGAAGGTGATGGAACGGCTCTTCTAACATGGTCTCACTGAGAAAAGAGGGAAGAAGTGCAAGCCCAGTTCTGCTCTGGGTCCTGTCCGATAGGAATGAAAAATCACACATGTCCCCCTGAGAGGGAACAGCCAACAAGTATGAGATTGAGCTCTTTGTTGTACCTACTTCTCGCTGTGGTTTAAATGTTTTGGTCTTGATCTTGTGCTCACAGAACGTGGTCTTGCACTTACGTTGGTGTTTTAAAGACGCAGATAATAATCGCAGAAAAATGTAGGAAGTTTTAATCAAGACTGACATGTACAGTGACTTTAAAAGCTACAAACATTAATTGCGTTTAAGCCATTAGTAGTTTTTATCAACTGCTAGTTCACTTTACTTTATCTGTAAGGTTTAGAAGTTGCGGTGATTGGAAAACCATAATTTAAAAATAAATGACAACAAAATTTTAAATCACTTTTTCCCTAGTACATTTTATTTTTGTTCCAGTTTAATGAAATGTTTTCAAGATCTGTATATAATATTTATTTAAGATAAGGATGTTCTTTTCATAAAGTACACACTGCCTTTATTCTACAATGTAGTATTTGTTAGTAATAGCACTAGAAATTCTGTTTTATCAACTTTTTCAATATAAAATGTTTTAAATATTTTGTTCATCTATATTGCTGTTCATTTGTCTTTAAATCCCAGTACAACAACTTCTCTGGGGATGTACAGGTAGGAATGTGCAATGTAGTGTTGTTTATGAAGACCTAACAATACTACCTCACCAGGAAGGCATCATAATCAGTATGTGTGTGTGATTGTACCTGGTTGATGTTGGAGTTTAGATCAGTGGTTTTCCCTACAAAGATGTGTTTGGTGATGTGATTGTAATGTGCTACTTGCCTCCCCAAATCTTTGCTTTTTCTGTTGGATACTTCATGTTTGTACAGTGGCCACACTTGAAGAGGAGAAAAGATTGTATTTGATTTGGCATGTCTAATTTATAATCATACATTTGAAATGGGTAACTATAAACATATTTCGTGCATTTTATTGCTTATGTCCACTGCTTGAGAACACAAATGTGCAGGTTCAGTGCGGACTTTTGCAAACTGAAAGTGTTCCTTGAGCCTTTGGCACTGAGCACGTGACATTTTTCTTAATTATGGGGAAAACCTGTGTTTCTTTTGCACTGTGTTGTGCAGTAGTGGCACGGACCTCTCTTTCAAGCATCTCTGTGGGCAAGCTGGCACATCGGGCAGTTCTCTAAGGCTAAATACAGAGGTGAGGTCATGCCATTGCGAATCAGTGGCTAACTCTGGGAGTGTATTTGTCACAAGCTTGTGTGTAAATACACCTAGTTATGTATTAGGAGTTGGGTGTTACAGGCAGTGTAATGCATTTAAATTTATAGTTACCCAATGGAAATAAAGAATCCAAATTCAATTTGAATTAAAATATTTCAATTAATAAATATAAACAATGCACGGATTGTCTTGTTGATGTTTTGGTTTCTAACCGAGTTAACTTTAACTTTACTTTGATGTGCAATTTTACAGTTAACAAGAGGTCTTACTAAAAAGGTCAAGAAAGCAGAATGGATATCTTGTGATGTGCATATGATAATTAGATACGATTTGTTATGGTGTTTTCTGCATGCATTGCATGATTTCAGTAAAATGTATGTACTATTATATGAAGGATGACTGTAAAATTATCTTTTTACATACAGTATGATGTAAAACAGTTATATTTACCATTTTATCTGTAAAGTAATCAATCCTATTTTACATATAGTAATAAGATTAGCAGTAGAATAAAATATGTATTGTCATTGTAGACACGTTGTTCAGTAATATTCAGTAATTGAGAGCATCTTGAGAATTATTTTGAACTCAAGATCAAGAACCAGTTGTTTTCTGCATAAGGATATAGATAATTTTTTTACAGAAAATACTAAATGGCACTGTTTTTTCTTTTAAAAACATTTAGAATTAGAATGTGTTTTTCTTCTGAAGTTTATAAAGGGCTGCCACGTCACCTTCTGGACATTCCTGTGAGCTTTTACTTTTTCTTAAATGCAGGCAAAACAATGCAAACAAAATGAGTCATCCTGTAATCACAAACCCTTAGGCACACTTTCAATATGCATGTCATATTGTATTTTTTGAAGGTTCTGGGTTAAAAATGTGTTTAGCTTTCTTGGCTAAGTTTAGATGTATTTCTTTGAGAGGAATTATCTTACAGTTGCTGAATAAAACTAAAAACTCTGATTCTTTGTACATACGTGTACCTGGAAACACCTCTGACACTAATTGGCTTTCTAAAATGGGACTTAAATAATTTCTTAAAATAGTTTTCCTCTCTACACTTTGTGCATCCTATTTCTGGACTTTGAGTGATGACCCTATTTATAAGTATGTTTATTAACCAGAACTTTAAATAAAATGAGATAAATTAAGCAGAGTACAGAAGAATAAAATATGAAACGGTAATAAACTGTTATAATCTGTTTTGTTGCAGGGTTTGTACTATATAATTAACTGAATAAGATACCTTGTGTAGCTCCTACAGTATATGTACTACAGGAATTCTGCGTGCTCTCCACACTGAAGTGCTATTCAGGTCTCTTGACTATGTGCTCTTGCAGTGAACTCCAATCAGGATTGAGCTGAACAGTGCAGTAGAATGTTATAAACAGTAGATCAACAGGACTGTATTGTGGTAACAGACTGAGATAAACTTTCATAAAAGCAGATTTAACAGAGAAACGTGTTTCTGATCTGATTAAAAATGCAATTGCAGGGTCTTGATTTCTCTGTGGTTATTTCTTTCTGTCTCCCTTTCCCCCTAGCCGTTTTTTTAGAGAACACAGGCATGTCTCACCAGCTTGTTCTGAAAACTGAGGACAGGCTGGGCCATTAGACTTTCTTTACACTGTCAGAACACCAGAAAGTGAATGAAGGCCATTGGGCTCCTCATGCTCAGATGGCTCTGTTTTTCTGTAGTCACATTGACAGTCTTGTTTGCTTGGGACAGCAGTTCAGAGTATTTAATCAAGCCTAACCTGTCTTTGGTGTCTTTGGATGGTAGGAAATAACAGGAGAACATGATCCAAGTACCCAGGGTAGACTCCACACAGAGAGGGATGCCAAACTCTAACTCAGGCCTAGAAGTCTGCAGTATTTCTGCCTAAATTAAATAACTTTTGCTTAAGTGTGCAGGATTTAGCTGCAGACAAAAATTGACACTGAAGGAGAATGACCAGGATTGATGTCGCACCAGCACCCCTATAAATTAGTTGTTTGCAAAGCATTGTGATTTTGTGATACACGTGATTTCCCTTTTATTTCCCACAGGGAGACCGTGCACTCAGCTGCAGATACTAACGCCTGAGCGATCGGCTCGTCTCATCAAGGAGATCCTGACGACAGTGTGGCCTTCCAGAGACGCATCAGTACCTTGGAGCCCTGGCAATCAAGAGAAAAATCACCCTTCAGTTTCTTGGCTCAAAATGGTGTGGAAGTACCTCTACATTAATTTCCCTGAGGACCTTAGTACCTTTGAGGACATGCCTTTGATCCCAAACGTGCCCTTGGAAGACACCGTAACATCTTTAGAGCTGCTGAGGCTTAAAACCCCATCCCCAATCATTCTAGAAAGCGAAGAGGAGTCTCCTCTGCCTGAGCACCTCCCAGAGATCATTAAAAAACTTGGAGGAATCATCATCCAAAAACTGGACTCGTCCTTGCAGCACCCTCTTCTCCATAAATACATCCATCCGCCCACGGCTTGCTCAGTGCTGCAGATCATGGACAGGTCCTCCACTCAGAGGGTGGCTAGTCAGGTTACGGCCTTTCCTGCCAAGTACAAAGTTGCGTTGAGAAGTTTCTTAGCTCGCCTTCCTGATGTCAATGAGAAAGAGATGCGAATCCTCCAGGAGCTCATGATATTTGAGAAGATAGGGCCACTGGACGAGAAAGGGACTCCAGCATTTACTGTGTTGAAGGGAGCTAAAGCTTTGCAGCATGCGGCAAAACTTCCACCCAACATCAGGCTGTCCGTCAATGTGATTGACAACAGCGATGAAGCGGCTGTTCGCCTCATCAAGATGTTGAACGTGGAGCAGCTGAAGAGCACTGACTGTTTAAAGTTGATTATTCAAGACATTGAAAAGGGCTTTTACTCAAAAGAGGAAATAACTGAGATCATGCTTTGGGTACTGAAACATCTGTCATTCCTAAAAAATGAAAATCCGGCTGTGATACAATGGTTGTCATCGCTGAAGTTTATTCAGACCGCTCATGGAAAGCTTGTTGCTGCCACTGAACTTTTTGATCCAGAGTTAGAGATCCTGCAGAGCTTGTTCTACACTGAAGAAAAGATTAGGTTTCCACCGAGCACATTTACTTCATCTCCCGACATTCTCCATTCTTTAAGACAGTTGGGCTTAAAAAATGAAGTGCAGCTGAGTGAGAAGGATGTTCTTCAGGTCGCGAGGAAAATCGAGGATTTACAGAGGACTGTCAGAAGTGAGTGGGGTCCCCTGCTTGAGAAAGCCAAAACACTGTTGACTATCTTAACAAAACAAACCAAGTTAGTGAAGTCGTCAGAAATCCAGGTTTCCTTGCAGAAGCTAAAGTGGGTGCCTGTGTGTAAGGACAGACCTCTAAACTATCCACATTCCCTGGAATGGAAGGGAGATAACTTGAACATCTCTTCCCTTTGTGAAATGTGTGATATATCTCAAGCAGTGTTAGTGGGCTCCTCAGTTGCCCTGGTGGAGAGGATTTCTGCAGGCATGAAAAAGGCTCTAAAGTTATCTATAGAACCCCAAGTAGACCAGGTACTGCAGCATTTAAAGGCAGTGGTTGACTGGCACAGATCGCAGGCATTCACAACAGAAGACTGGTACCAATTCCAACAAATACTCCTTGAGATTTACGAATTCATGCAAGAACATCTGGAAAGTGCTAGAGAAGTTATTAAGTCATTGCCATTTGCCTGGGTCTGGACAGGGAAAACCTTTTCTTCCCCTGTGCAAACGGTTCTAAAACCCATTCCTGATCTTGATCTGCAGCCTTATTTGTACTCCCTGCCCAAAACCATAGCAAAATTCCACAAACTCTTTCAGTTCTGTGGATCAGTCGAACAGGTTATTCCTGAGCATGTGTTTGAGGTTATCAGCATCATAAAAGAATGCAGTGAACGGGAAATGACAAAGGAGGAGAGCAAGCAGAACCTCCTGCTTTTGCTCAACATCCTCCGATGGCTTTATAGCAACCAGATCTCTGTAGCTCTTGACACGCCTGTACCCATACTATACATCAAGGATCCACACAGACTAGTCATGAAGCCCATACATGAATGCAGCTACTGTGACATTAAAGTGGATGACCTTAACGACTTGCTTGATGATGTGTCAGAACCAATTATTTTGGTTCATGATGATATCCCCATGAAAACAGCAGAATGGTTAAAGGTGCCTTGCCTGAGCACTAGACTCATCAACCCAGAAAACCTGGGCTTTGAGCAGTCAGGCCAGCGGGAACCCCTGACAGTGAGAATTAAGAATATTTTAGAGGAGTACCCTTCAGTTTCCGATATCTTCAAGGAGCTGCTACAAAATGCTGATGACGCCGGTGCAACAGAGTGTAGCTTCTTAATTGACATGCGGAAGAATCTTGATATCCGAGAGAACCTGTTAGATCCTGGCATGTCTGTTTGTCATGGTCCCTCGTTGTGGTCCTTCAACAACTCTGTCTTCTCGGACTCAGACTTTGTAAATATAACCAGGTTGGGAGGGTCTATGAAGAGGTGCGAAGCTGACAAAGTGGGGAAATTTGGCCTGGGCTTTAACTCGGTGTATCATGTCACTGATATCCCCATCATTATGAGCAGGGAGTTCATGATCATGTTTGATCCTAACATCAACCACTTGAGCAAGCATATCAGAGACCGATCCAATCCAGGAATTAAAATCAACTGGAGCAAACAACAAAAACGGTTAAGAAAGTTTCCTAACCAGTTCAAGCCATTCATTAATGTTTTTAATTGCAAGTTGCCGCTTTCACAGGAGTTACCTTACAAGTACAATGGGACTCTTTTTCGTCTCCCCTTCAGAACTGAGCAAGAGGCTTCTGTGAGTGAAATAAGTGGCCTGTATTACAATACCACTGATATTTACTCACTTGTAGATGAGTTCAGTATCTGTGGACACAGGCTGATTCTCTTCACGCAGTACGTGGGCTCGATGGTTCTAAAGTACCTGAAGTATGAAGAGCCAAACCCTGCTGGCTCACAGGATGTAGTCACCATAAACAAATGTGTGTGGTCTTCTAAGGCTACATATGGACCAGTAAGCATCTTGAAAGCAGCTGCAAAGGTGATGAAAAAGGTTGCAAACACTAACAGAGTGCCCTCTGACATCCCCAGATCTGCCTGCATCATTAGGATTGTGGTCGAAGAGTTTCATAATGTGTTCAGGCGCATCGTTGATCTCCAGTCCCCTCTTTTTAGAGGTCCAGAGGACGATCCGTCGTCTTATTTTGAGCTTGCTGCCAAAGGTTCTCAAGCCAAAAGGGGAAGTGAAGAAGTTCCCCAAAAAGCCGTAGATATTACCAACTGGCTTATATGCTCATGCATGGATGTCGGCGAAGCCCTCAAATTTTCACTAAACGAAAGTGGGAGGAGGCTTGGTTTGGTCCCATGTGGAGGCGTGGCTGTGCTGCTTGCTGAAAAAGACGACCACGTTTGGACGGTAAAGACAAACCCGACTCCTATTGGGGAAGTATTTTGTTATCTGCCTCTCCGAATCAAGACTGGGCTGCCTGTTCACATCAATGGATGTTTTGCTGTGACATCAAACCGCAAAGAAATTTGGAAGACAGACACAAAAGGACGCTGGAATTCTATTTTTATGAGACATGTGATTGTTCAAGCATACCTAGAAGCACTTAACACACTCCGCGTCATGGCAATAAATGGCGAACTAGTCAACTACAACTACTATGCAGCATGGCCTGACCCCAGTCTTGTTCATGATGACTTTGCATTGGTCAGTCAAGGAGTTTACCAAGAAATAGCTAAGGGGGGAGACAGAGATCTTGCAAAGGTTTTTTCGGATGGCAAAAACTATGTATCCATCAAGTACGTGCGCTTTCTGGATGATTCTTTGCTGTGCCGTCCAGATATTGGTCCTGCTGCCTTCAAGATATTTTTGAAGTATCTTAGAAAGAGTGGTTCTCAAGACCTCTGTGCCGTCGAGCTTCCCTACTGGGTTAAGGAAGGATTTGAAGATGCTGGATGCAAGGGCATGCTCATGGAAAACACTTTAACAGAGAAGCAGTTCTTCTCAGATGTCTTTTTCCCACACATCCAAGATATTGAGAAGGAGCTGCGTGACCCTTTAATGTACTATGTCCTCAATGAGAAAGTAGAAGAGTTTGCAGCTATCCTGAAAGTGACACCATGTATTCCATGCTCTGGAAAATCCAATCAACTTGTTGTTCCTTCAAGAGTCATTCATCCAGAGGGAAGAGTTGCAAAACTGTATGACACCAGTGATGGACGTTTTCCACAGGGAACCTCGTCAGACTACCTCAATCCAGTAGTGTTGGTCAAGCTGGTACAGCTGGGAATGGTGAAGGATGATATTTCCTGGGAGGACCTGATCGAACGTGCAGAGTCTGTTGCAGCACTAAATGAAAGTGACCATACTGCAGCATGTGTCCGTGGCAGTACACTATTAAGCCTTGTAGATGAAAAGTTAAAAATAAGAGACCCAAGAGCAGGAGAGTTTAAAGAGAAGATTCAGAACATTCGGTTTCTCCCATTCTTGACAAAGCCAGCTGGTTTCTCTTTACCATGGCATGGGAATAACTTTCCTCCATCAACAATGTTCACAGCTACTGACCTTTACACAACTGAGCACCAAGACACTGTCTGCCTGATGAAGCCTATCCTCAATGAGAACTCACCATCTTTTAAGGGATGCGGTCCCATCACCTTGGCAGTGAAGGATTTTCTGGGGTTAATAAAAAAGCCAACTGTCGAACTTGTAATGAACCAACTCAAAGAACTTTCTAAATCCTTTGATGGGGTTACCCTGTATCAGGAAAATATTACTAACGCCTGCTACAAGTTTCTGCATGAAGAAATGTTACAGAATGATGATGCAAAAGAAAAGATAATGCAAGAGCTTAAAAACTTCTGCTCCATTCTTGTGGAGAATACTTATATCGATCCAGCAAAGGTTGCTTTCCATTTGAACTTTGATGCTGCTCCATACCTTTACCAGCTTCCAAATAAATACAGAAACAGTTTCCGGGAGCTTTTCGAGAATGTTGGGGTTCAGCCCAGCTTCACCGTTAAGAACTTTGCTGCTGTTCTGGAAGCTGTAAAAAAAGAATGTGGCCGAAAACCCCTCTCTGAAGACAGCTTCCAGCTCTGCCGTAGAATTGTTAGCGAAGGAATATGGGGTTTGATCAGAGACAAAAGCCAGGAATTCTGTCAGAGTACATACGGGGAGATACTTTTACCGGATTCCCATTCTTCACTCCAGCCATCTAAATCTCTCTGTTACAATGACTGTCCTTGGATCAAAGTCAGAGACACCACCGTGAAGTACTGCCATGCTGACATTCCCAGAGAGGTGGCAGTAAAGCTGGGGGCCATTCCCAAGCGCCACAAAGCACTCGAGCGCTATGCATCCAACATTTGCTTCACAACTCTCGGCAGCGAATTTGGACAGAAAGAGAAGCTTACTAGCAGAATCAAAAGCATTCTGAATGCTTACCCGTCAGAAAAAGAGATGCTGAAGGAGCTGCTGCAGAATGCAGACGACGCCAAAGCTACAGAAATTTACTTTGTGTTCGATCCCAGGAGTCATCCGACGGACAGGATATTTGACGATAAGTGGGTTCCGATGCAGGGGCCAGCCCTTTGCGTGTACAATAATCAACCTTTTACAGAAGACGATATACGAGGAATCCAGAACCTGGGGCGTGGGACAAAAGAAGGGAACCCAGGAAAGACCGGGCAGTACGGGATAGGTTTTAACTCCGTTTACCATATCACAGATTGCCCTTCTTTCATTTCCAACAATGACATTCTTTGCATTTTTGATCCTCATGCACGCTATGCACCAGGATCAACATCTGTTAGCCCTGGGAGAATGTTCAGAGACCTGGATTCTGACTTCAGAACACAGTTTTCCGATGTCCTAAACCTCTATCTGGGGGAACGTTTTAAACTTGATCGCTGCACAATGTTTAGATTCCCCATACGCACTGCGGACATGGCCAAGGTTTCAGAAATCTCTTCTGTACCTGCCTCGGACAGAATGGTGCAGAATCTCCTTGAAAAACTGAAAGCTGATGGCGCGGAGCTCCTCATGTTCCTTAATCACATGGAGAAAATTTCAATCTGTGAAGTTGAGAAGGGCACGGGTGAGCTGAAAGTCTTGTACTCTGTGACTGCTAAAATCACTGATGGAGACCGTCTGAAACGTAAGCAGTTTCATGCTTCTGTAGTTGACAGTGTTGCAAAAAAGAAGCCCCTGACTCAAATCCCTGTCCAGCAGATCACATACACAATGGATATTGAAGACTCTGATGGCAATTTAATGACTTGGCTGGTCTGCAACAGATCTGGCTTTTCGAACACACAAAAAGTCTCAAAGAGTGTGATTTCAGCCCACAAGAATGAAGATATAACTCTATTTCCTCGTGGTGGTGTGGCGGCATGCATTAGCCACAACTATAAAAAGCCCCACCGAGCTTTCTGCTTCTTGCCCCTGTCTTTAGAGACTGGTTTGCCCTTTCACGTGAATGGTCACTTTGCTTTAGATTCTGCTAGGAGGAACCTGTGGCGGGATGACAATGGAGTTGGGGTGAGGAGTGACTGGAATAACAACCTTATGACAGCCTTGATAGCGCCAGCCTATGTGGAGCTTTTAATTCAGTTGAAGAGACGCTTCTTCCCAGGCTCTGATCCTACTCTTACTGTGTTACAAGGAACAGCTATCCACATCGTAAAAGACACTCTGAGGAAATTTCTGTTCTTCTTCCCTGTAAATCGGCTTGACATTCAGCCAGATTGGTATTGTCTTGTCAAGGCCGTATACAGCTGCATTCACGCTGACCTGAAGCGCTTACTGCCAGTTGTTCGGGCTCCTCATATAGACAATACGGACTTGCACGCAGCCATTTACATATCGTGGGTGAATACGTCCACTGCCCCTAAAGGACAAGCGTTTTTTGACAACCTGCTTCAGGATGAACTACAGCACCTGAAGAATACAGAGTACAACATCACCACACGCAAAACCATTGCAGAAAACGTCTACAGATTGAAAGCTTTGCTTTTAGATGTTGGCTTTAATTTGGTCCACAATTGTGATGAGACAGCAAGTCTTTACTATTGTCTCGAAGATGCCGGAATTCCTGTGAGTTACGTGACTCCAGCAGATGTTCGTAGCTTCCTTCTCACATTTTCCTCCCCCGACTCGAACTGCCAGGTGGGGAAACTGCCCTGTCGACTCCAGCAGTCAAATTTCAAGCTGTTCCACAGTCTCAAACTTCTGGTTGACTACTGCTTTAAAGATGCAGAAGAAACTGAAATCAAAATAGAGGGGTTACCTCTGTTGATAACAATGGATAACATCCTGCAAGTGTTTGACAGCAAAAGACCAAAGTTTCTGACCACTCACCATGACTTGATCCCGTCACGAAAGGAACTTTTCATGAACACGCTCTACATGAAATACAGCAATATCCTTCTGAAGTCTGATGTGGCAAAAGTCTTCGACATCAGCAGCCTGGGGGATCTGCTGGGGTCTGTGCTTCCACGGGAGTACAGAACAAGGGCTGTGGTGAAGTGGAAAGACAACTATGCCAGTGAGTCATGGCTGAAGAATGTTTGGCATTTTATAAGTGACAATGTCTGCATCAAAGAGGAACAATCTGACCTAAAACCAAAATTTGAGACTGTTCTAGATATTCTGAAGGACTGGGCTTTGTTACCAGGAACAAAGTTCATGGTTTCCAGCAACATGTTAGTGGTACCAGAGTGTGATGTTTTGCTACCTCTCAGCCTGATTTATGCAGCTATTTTTCCAAATGGACAGAATGACAAAGTGTTTCACACCTTGATGAAGGCAGGATGTATTCAGCTTGCACTGAACAAGATCTGCACTAAAGAAAACCCTGTAGTGCCTTTTCTGGCCCATCACACAGCAAATATAGACAATCCCTCCAGCATCCTTAAAGCTTTAGAGTACATGATTCAGACTTCAGCCTTCAACACAGGGGGCCTGAAGAACAATGATTTTGAAGCACTTCTCTTATACTTCAATTGCAATTTAATAAATTTGTCTCAGGAAGATGTGCACAGCCTGAAGTTGCTTCCCTGTTACAAATCAGTTAGCGGTCGGTACATCAACATCTCCAAATTTGGGTCCTGTTTTGTTCTCACAAAAAGCATTCCCTCTGCCGATATGGAAAAATGGGCGCAGTCTACATCATCTGCCTTTCTGGTTGATAATCCACAGTTGAGGGAACTTTATGGTTTCCTTGGCTGTGTTCCAGTTGACGACCTTGAAGTTTACTTAAAGCATTTGCTTCCAAAGTTCGACAGTCTTTCCTATGATGCAAAGATTGAACACTTAATTTATCTGAAGGACAGGCTCCTGAGTATGGAAGATTACTCCGTAATTAAGGATCAGCTATATGAAAAACTTGAAAGCCTTTCATTTATTTATGATTCGACAAGAAGACTAAAACCTGCAAAAACATTTTTTGACCGAACTGTTAAAGTGTTTGAAGTGATGCTGCCTGAAAAGGCATTCATACCCAATGAGTTCTTCAAGAAAATCGAACTGGTATCAAAGCCCAAGAATGGAACCTCTTTCCTTGCCACCTGGATATCTTTCCTGAGGAATGTAGGTTTGAAGCATGTCATTTCTCAACAGCAGGTGCTGCAGTTTGCTAAGGAAGTTAGCATAAAAGCTCAGACTGAGAATTGGTCCAAAGAAAAAACCCAAAATGTAGTAGATGTTCTTCTCAATCACATTTTCAATGAGAGAACAGACCTCTTCCTTGGAACATTTATTAAAGAGCTTTCGATGATCCCATTTTTGTGCCCAGAACGTGCCACTGCAGAACTTCTTCGGCTTCATGCTCAGTACCAAGAGATTAATGGCACTCTCCCCCTAATTCGTTTTAATGGATCACAGGTGAACCCAAAGTTCAAGCAAGCAGATGTCATGCAGTTGCTCTGGACCTCCTGCCCCGTCCTACCAGAAAAAGCTACTCCAGCAAGCATCAAAGAACAGGAAGGGAGCACCTTAAGTGCACAGGAACAACTAGATCAGGTCTTGACCATGCTGAATGTCAACATGGATCCGCCTTTGGACAAAGTAATTAGCAACTGCAAGAATATCTGCAGCATACCTAACCTAGATGATGACATGGTCAAAACAAGGGTCAAAGTTTTAAGGAGCACTTATGAATTTCTGAATGCAGATAAGAGGGATTTTCGCTTTCACCTTCGAGGTGTTGCCTTTGTTATGGTTGAAGATGGCTGGAAACTCCTAAAACCAGAAGAGGTTGTCATTAATCTGGAAAATGAATCTGACTTCAAACCATACTTGTACAAACTGCCTTTGGAACTTGGAACATTTCATCAGCTGTTTAAGCTTTTGGGTACCGAAGACATTGTATCCACAAAACAATATGTTGAAGTTCTGTGTCGCATATTTAGAAATTCTGAAGGCAAGCAGCTAGATCCAAATGAAATGAGAACTGTGAAAAGAGCCGTCTCAGGTCTTTTCAAAAGTCTCCAAAATGAACCAGTTCAAGTCCGGCAAGACTTAGAAATCCTCAGAGATTTAACCTTTTATCTTCCAAGCCATGATGGTAGACTAGCAAAATCTAACACTTTAGTTTTTGATGATGCTCCACATTACAAAAGCAGGATCCAGGGTAACATTGGTGTTCAGATGCTTGTTGACCTGAGTCAGTGTTACCTGGGAAAAGATCATGCATTCCACACTAAGATGATAATGCTGCTTCCTCAAAAGCTCAGGCCCAGGCTCCTCAGTAGTATTTTGGAGGAGCAATTAGATGAAGAAACTCCTAAAATGTGTCAGTTTGGGGCTCTTTGCTCTCTTCAGGGACGTCTTCAGCTGCTCCTTTCATCAGAGCAGTTCATTACAGGGTTGATTCGCATTATGAAGCATGAAAATGACAATGCTTTTTTAGTCAATGAAGAAAAAGCCATTCGATTGTGTAAGGCACTTTGTGAGGGTTTGAAGGTTTCTTGTTTTGAAAAACTGCAGACTACACTGCGGGTAAAAGGCTGTAGCCCCATTCCACAAAGCAGGTGTGAAACGCTTGCCTTTTTAAAAAGGTACGGGACTGCAGTGATCCACCTCTACATTCAGCACTCAGACAGCAAAGATATTAATTTCCTGCTAGCCTTGGCAATGACCCTGAAATCTGCAACAGACAATTTGATCTCTGACACATCATACCTGATTGCTATGCTAGGCTGTAACGACATCTACAGAATTACAGAGAAACTGGACAACTTGGGTGTCAAGTATGATTCTACCGAACCCTCGAAACTTGAACTTCCTCTTCCTGGGACGCCCATACCAGCTGAAATTCACCATATCCTGCTAATGGACCCCATGAATGTGTTCTACCCCGGGGAATATGTGGGGTATCTTGTTGATTCTGAAGGAGGGGATGTCTATGGCTCCTATCAGCCCACTTACACCTATGCTATCATCGTTCAAGAAGTAGAACGGGAGGAGGAGGAAAACCCAAGCTTTCTAGGGAAACTATTCCAGATTGACATTGGATACAGCGAGTACAAGATTGTCAGCTCGCTGGACCTGTATAAGTTCTCGAGACAAGACGAAAGTTCTCACATCCGGGACAGTGCGCCTTCCACACCCACAAGCCCCTCTGAATGCCCCTCCCCGGGTCCCCGCATGGTGCCCCCACTCTTCCCAGGGAAGGAGAGCCACAGGGCTGCTCCATCAAAGCAGTCCCCTCACAAATTAAAGCTCAATGCTCTGCCAGACATCCTCAAAGAAGTGACCTCCGTGATCGAGCAAGCGTGGAAGCTCCCGGAGTCGGAGAGGAAGAAGACCATTCGGAGGCTGTACCTCAAGTGGCACCCTGACAAGAATGCCGAAAACCTGGAAATAGCGACGGAGGTGTTCAAGCACTTGCAGAATGAGATCAGCCGGCTGGAGAAACAAAGCCTGGCAGAGCAGGCTGCCGACAGGGCCTCCAGGAGGCCCTTCTCCACCTCATCCACTCGCTTCCAGTCAGAGGCCAAGTTTTCATTCCAGAGGTTTTACACGTCATGGAACCAGGAAGCCACAAGCCACAAGTCGGAGAAACAGCAGTTCCGAGAACAGTTCACGAGCTACTCGGGATCTTCCCACTCTCCCCGTTTCTTTGTGCCCCCAACCTTCAAGTCTGTGGGCAATCCAGTCGAGGCTCGCCGGTGGCTCAGGCAGGCGAGAGCGAACTTCTCCGCTGCGCGGAACGACCTGCACAAGAACGCCAACGAGTGGGTGTGTTTCAAGTGCTACCTGGCCACCAAGCTGGCCCTCATAGCAGCGGACTATGCAGTCAGAGGGAAGTCGGACAAAGACGTGAAGCCTGCTGCTCTGGCACAGAAGGTGGAGGAGTACCACGAGCAGCTGGTAGGACTGGCGAATGACGTGCACATTTTGGAGGCTTACGGTGTGGACAGCCTGAGGACGCGCTACCCTGACCTCCTGCCCTTCCCCCAGATTCCCAACGACCGGTACACCTCGGAAGTGGCCATGAGGGTGATGGAATGCACAGCTCGTGTCATTATAAAACTTGAGAATTTTGTTCAGCAGAAAATATGATTCAGCTGTGATAGTGCTGTGAAGAGAAAGTAATATTTATACCCTATATATGTATGCATACATCTTCCAAACGTGGGAGAAAACAATAGTGGCTGTGTGCAATGTAGATGAAAATATTAAAGCGTTGAGGTAAAATTATGTTTCCAGCTGGCAGCTTTGGTATGCAGTATTGTTACTGTAAGTGTGTACGCAATATCTTAGATTACGGCTGCTTCTTATATAAAACAAGCAGCTATCTGAGCCTGAAAATAAATTGCTCATCCTTTTCTTTTCCCGTATAAAGGCACAGGATGGCTTTTAGCTGCGTAGCTGTACATAAAGAAGCCTCAGCAATTATTGGACTTTTTTTAACCAAAGGCCCCATGATGTATCTTTGCTATCTGGAAAAAAAGATGCTGCTGCATATTGTTTTTATTTACCTTTTATAAAAGTGTTTTTTCTTGAATCATTATAAATGTATTTAAAGAGACAGGAGAAGTTACCTGCACTGGAGAGTTCTTAACATCTAGATTTATATATGGAAAACAAATCAGGAGCCAGGTTTTTTTGTTAAAACTAAAAATAATCTCATAGTATGTAAGGTCACCTTATCAGCTGGACCTGAAAAAAACAAACTTCTATATTTTTATTTGTTTTTTTAAAGAATTGTATTTACATAAGATTGTTTTGTTCTTCTCCAACGGTACATCATTAACCTGCAATGTGTTTTGTGTGGCATTTATCCTGTCAGTCAGAAGTCTTCATCGATCAAGAATGCACTTTCACAAGCGGCTCTTCAATTTGCACTTGCCTTGTGTAAAACACAGAACTTGTGTCTTCCCTTAATATGCTGGGGAACTTTCTATTAATTGCAATTTTGGATGTCACAGGACAGTAACTGAGTGTATAGAGTGAATTCTATACATTTAAGATGCATTTTGTTTAAGATTGTTTAGATGACCATTTTATGTTTGTTCCCTGTTTTGCTTTTGGATCTGCATTGCACACATGCAGTACAAGGATTTTAAATGCTAACTGGTAGGAGCACAACTGTACATTTCTGATGCTGAATTCCTGCAACACAAGTCTGTTACTTTAGCTCTGCCAAGCCTTCATGCCAAGTATCACTAGATTATCTTTGTGCTAAATGAATGTGTGAAAACAGCTGACCGTCTGATCAGGCTGCTGGAATGACATGGTGTATTGACTAACTATAATCACAGTCATACTAGGAATGTTATTCAAGGATCAGTTACACAACCCCACACTCTGGGATTGACGATCATCTCTGGAAGGCAGATTGTTACATTGAGTCAGGGGCAATGCAAGCTTGTTATAAATTGAGAATCAGAGTTGTACTTTTTTATTCCTTGGAAACAATGCAATAAGTAGCAGAGAACATTATGTATTCTGCCAAATTATGTTTTATTCTTCTTATTATTGTTTTTATTATGTTTGATTTTACGGTACCTTTGTCAGTACTGGAGACTTCTCTTCTTGATTGAAGGAAGTTGCAGGTCATATGTTCATATAAGTGGTGCTCACTTTTAAAACATTTTTTTATGTTACTGGATCGAATGGCATCACAGCTGTGCACAAACAGCAGTAAGATGTTTTAATGTCATCTTGCATGTACTGTATATGAGTGTAGATTTCATTTTAAGACAGTTTTCACTTCAATACTTTGCTTATTTAGGTGAAATCACATCTTATTTTGCTTTAAGCTCGCAGTTAAGAGAAATCCTGGCTAGGAAACGTATGCCTTTACCGTGGCTAACCCCTGTATAACTCCATGCTGATGTACAGAGTGCCATAGTTTTAATAAAGCCAAAAGAACAACATGCTCTTCCTTGTGTGTGTGAATCGGCTGAGTGGATCTCTTCTGTAACAGCGAACAAGATGAACGCAGACACATAATGCTGAATTTTACTGACGGGACAGGAGCTCGGTGTAGTCTTTCTCAGAATCAGGAAAAAACACATAGTTCAGTGTGCTTGTCCAGGTCGGGTTTTTCCCTCACTGTTTGAGAGTGGAAATTTTAGCAGTAGTCCCTGGCAGGCTCACAGATCCCTTGGGTGCAGCCTGTATGGACACGCCCTAACAGAAATCGCCCACCGGAGCCCTGGTCTCCTCACCTGCTGCCTGCCTGTTCCTTACTGTGCATTTGTGCATATGGATGCATGACCATACAAGTAGAAAGAGATTTAAAAGTTGTCAAAAAACACAACATTTAAAATAAACCTTGATTGCATATAGTAGGACAAATCAATCCAATCCCTTAGTGATCATTTGTGTCTGAAAACCAAAAAAGTTTTTTTTTTAATAGTACTGAATTCCTGACTTATTAAAATTATTGGAAAGCTCACCGGTAGCCAGTGTACCTACCAAAGCACTGGGGTGATGTGAGCAGAGAAATGAGTCACTAGCCTGGCAGAAGCACCCTGACTTCAATTTCTAACAGAATAACAGTCTTGCTGTCTAAAAAATTTTAAAAAATATGTATCGGTGGCCTTATTTAGGCAAACCTCTCTAATGTGAAGCTGTATTTAAATGTTCTAATTAGGTTGTCTGGTTATTCTCAATGAGCCTTGTTACCTGTACAGAGACGGTCTTGAGCAGTTGGTCAGCTTTACACAGTGTCCACACAATGAAGGACAGGAAAGAGCCAGTAGGCAGATTTAGTTGAATAACACAAAAGCCTTTTATTTCTGCATACAAAGTTTGGTTGTTAATTTCATTGGATTTTATAAGATTGCCTCAGCTTTTTGCCTCAGCGCACAGTGCTCCTTCAATAACATTTAAAGGATTTTGTTTCTGTTATTAAGAAATAATTAAGAAATAAACTGGACTGAACAATGAATGTGCTATAGCAGAATGATACCAGCATCATGTTATATTTCAAAAGTTCTATTTATTTATACATATATTTATATATAAAGTGGGTGTGAAGATATATCTGGGAAATGAGGTGGCAACACTGCCAAATATTACTTTTCCATCAGAGAAAACCAAGGCATTTCTAATTCACAAATCACAATTATTTCTCTAAGCATTTTTCTGGCACTCTTGAAAGGCTGCCTAAGCAAAAACAATAATGTATAAATAATATGAAGCCATTGTTTTGTAATATATACTGCAATAAGGCCCAAAGGAGTTCAAAGGCAAACTGTTTTGTTGATTTTTAGTTTCAGCTGCTATTTAAAATAGGTCTTGCATTTTCACTGCTGTAACTAGCTAGCTTTAAGGTTATATTTGTTCAGATGTGCCGGAGTAGGTCCTATCTCTTTTCCAGTGGCTGTTTTTAACCCCCGTACCACTGATCCTCATAATGTAAATCTCTTTTTAGCTCTGCCTTATTGACTATAATCTCTATATTTTAATTGCCACCAGTTTTAACACATCACTTTCCACAAAACAGAAAATGTCCAGGTCAGTAACTTTAGAAGTCTACCTCTACACTGTTTTTTATTAGTTAGACTGGGCCTTTTCTAACATTGCCATTTCACAAATGTGTTCAAACAAATGTCTTAACCATAATCCTAACAGTGGACACAGTGTTTTGGAAAGAGAGGGTTGAGAATATGCAAGAATGTCACATTAAGGAAAAGCATGATGATATTTATTAATACTGCTTTACCAGGCAGGCTATGTTTTCAGTTATGACCATATTGTATATGCTGGTGTGCTGGTCATATGTAGAATCTTCTGAATGACAAAAATATAGTGAATAAATATAATGAATACGGAAACTCAAAATAGGGAATCACACATCAAGTAGCGGAACCTAGCAGACTACTTGTACCAGCCTGTGAAGTAACGTCTGTAACTTGGTGCGGCCCAGTCATTCTCCAATGAATCAGAACCCTTTCACGACCTTTTCAATGCTAACGAACACCAAACAATCCTCTACTCACATGGCAGTGAAATGGATAACTCTACACACTTAGACAATAACTTGTTTTTGGAAGTATGTAGAAACAAAAAAATGAATGGATTAAAGGTTTCTACTTAAAAAATTAAAAGATCTCTTGTGTGGCACGTTCTCATGTACTGTTTTCCCCACTGGACGTCTTGAGAAAGAACTGACGGTAGTTTGATCCCAGATCTTTGGGGTTTGCTCCTTTCACGCCAAGAACATGCTTGGTGTGTTTCCAAACTTGCTTTTAAATCAAAAAAGAAGCAACATATAGTGGACTGTCTTTCCCATTCCTCGTGAGTAGATTACATTTCAAACAACCTCAATGTTACTGCAAGCACACAAACAACTTGTTGCATAGAAGACACAGGGCCAGGAGCCGAAAAGGCCTCTCTACCGTCTGTGCACACAGCAACACAGAAGAGCTCCAGACAAACACCTGGGTTGGCACCCAGCTCTTTTGCACACGTTAGCAGTTGCCTTTTTTTAAAAACATAGGTAAGTAATTCCGTATTAAAGTGGTGAAAGAATACAACTGTTTACGTGAATGTATACACAGCATTTTAAATTATTGTCTCTAGAACAGTAGAAATGTGGACAAAGCTGCTTGGTATACTGGCAGTTTCCTTTAAAGCTGTATTGTGCTCTTCGGTGTCTCTTGAAGGCTTATGTACTGTAGTTAGTTACCCTTCAGAGAGGAAAGGGGCCCTGGGGATTCTCTGAGACGTCTTCGGTTTCTATTGAAGGCGTGTGTTTTGTCAGTCATTTGGGGCTGAATGTTGACCTCAGAAGCTGAAAGAAAATGAAATCCCAGGAAAAAGCCTCCAGAGAACAGGTAGGAATCCCTGGGGGGGGTTATTGGCAGACACGGCTGTATTCGTGGCACGTGGAACCCACGCCCGCCACAGACAAGTACAGTTTTCCATCTGGGCACACACACACTTCGTAGAGTCCCTGAGAGTTTCCTGGCACTCCTCTCGTCCCCTGAGGTAACTTGGGCAAGCGCACTGTCTCAGCGTCCAGGATCAGCTGTGGAGGAGCAGAGATCAGCGAGAGGTCAGGCCGCAGTATTTATAGGCAGTTGCTACAGCAAGGGTTTTGTCCGTTCCCTGAAGCCTTCCTGCTGCGCGAAAGAGGAAGAGCGGCCGAAGCTGAGTCTACTGAAGACATTCAGAACCGCAGAAACAAAGAGGGATAAAAACCAATACAGAATTATGAAACTGGCTGTTCTTTTACATGCCAAATCAAAATGCTGATGTTGAAAATGTTGAATAAGATATTTCATGCGGGAACAACAGACCTGAAGCTGAGAAGCTCCACGCTGTCACTATATTAACCCACCAACGTCTCCTACACAGCCAGCCAGAGGCTCACCTTTGGCTGATCACTGTCGAGAGACAGCCCTCGTGTTAGACCCCGAATAAAAATGGTGATATCTTGCCGTTGCGATGACAGCTGTAGCTACAGGATGCTCTGGCAGGATTTTGAGGAAAAATGGCATCGTGTCTTACCGTTCCCTCACTCGTGTGGAGCATGATGTCCATCTGAGACGTGGCCTCTATGTTGCCTGCCAGCGCCTTGATGTGCACTCCTTTTGGGGCGTCCATGCTCAATGACCGGGTCGGAGACTCCAGTCTGAACTCAACGAGGAAAACAGTACAGGCCTTAAAACTGACCACATCTACCAACTATTCCACCTGGAACAAATCGCTTTGCTTAGGTAGCCTGAGCCTGGATGCCAAGCTAACATCATCACGTTATGTGGAGCAATCTGTCTGGTCACACACATATGCAGCTCTACTTGTGTCAAAAGGCTTGACTGGAGCCCCATCTTTCCTCTGGACGCTCGAGGAGAGCCCACGTTAACTCAACCCATCCAATTTTTTAAGCACACTTTTCTTAATAAGGCTTTGGATCCAAAACACATCCCACCATCTTGCAGGATCATAACCCTGCTATCAGGAATGTGCCTGCAGGTGCTCGTTTGCAAAGTGATTGTCAGGACGGAATTTGCTTGGAGAAAAACACCTGACAGAGAAAGAAAGTTCTGAACATCGCTGGGATGCACAGGGTATACAAGTATGCATGTACAGTTCAGTAAATCACGAGATTTGACATGGCTAAGCAATTTCAGACAAGTTCGTTTCCTACATGTGAGAGCATGCCCTCCTTAACCAAATAACGCTAATAAAAATAACTGTAGTTAAAATTTAGAGCCTAATAACAGAATAAGAAATGAAAGGAACTTTTAAAGAATTATATTATACCAGACTAATGCGGCATTAAGAAACAGTAATGCTCTTGACATTAGAAGTCTACTAGTAATTCAGGCAAATATAATATAATAATATACTGTAGGAAAGAAAAAATATTTAAGTTGGGTTTCTAAGCAAAACATCCACAGGATGAATACCGAAGAAGCAAAAGCACTAATGAATTTATTTTGTTTCCTGGGAATACTTATGAAACAAATCTAGAAAATATTTCCCAGATAAATTATTCCTAGCCGCCTGTTTTGTATATATGCTTTAAAAGAAAAGGCCACAAGATGGCACCATCAGCCTGTTAGAGAATAAAGGAGTTACACTCTTTTGCCTTAATAATAATAATAATAATAATAATAATAATAATAATAATAATAATAATCATAATAATCATAATAATATAACCACTTGTACATAAGATTTATTAATCCCAAATTTTCAAACCATGTGTGTGTTCTATCAGAAATCTAGTGAATCATGCTGCTGTTCATATGGTCCAGAACTGATGAACATAGCATCATGCCCATGAAGATAAAGTCCAAATTAGTAAAAAAACACTGAAATGGCTTTACCACAAAAATGTGGATTTTCAAACAAAACCTTGTAATCTTGGACAGCCTAAATGCATCTTTGTTACAAAATGTTTCTAATTGTCATCACACTAATGCTGCTAACACTGCTCGGTGCTGTTTTCCACTACTGGATGAGTCTCTAGGCAACAAATCCAGCAACATCAGATAGCAGGGGCTCAGCTCCTGATTTCAGAAAGTAATCTATGAAAAAGTGGCTGGTTTTCCATAGTACAACCAATGCAAAAAGAAAAGACGTAAAAAGTTAAATAAAAATAGTAAAAAACGTGATTAAATCTATATTCTGTTGGTACCTCTTACTCACAGACTCTGCTTGAATAGTTTATTCAGCTCTTCACAAGATCAATGGATGACCACTGATCTGGAGAAGACTCTTAAAAGGTTAGGGAACCGCCTTCTGACTCAGGGCTCCGGCGCTTACAGCTGCAGCTGCGATTTGCCTCGCAGAAATCTCATTTCTTCTTCAGTCACTGACTGAGTATAACTCAAATCAACTAAAATATCCATTCATCCATTTTCTAAACCTCTTTATCGGTTCAGGGTCGTGGAAAAGTCACTCTACAGCAGTGAATTAAAATAAAGCACATGCCCTTATAATTTTAAGTGATATGATCTTGAGAAATAATTAAATTCACTCTTTTTTGACAGGAATTGAAACTATTATTGCTTCTGCTCTAAAGCTGTATGTGTCCCAATCGTAAATGATCCGAGAGACATGAAAAGATAAACATTTGACGTTCTGCTGCGATTTGAGATTTACTAGGGATATAAGGGTCTCAACTCACATTTTGCTCTGCATTTCTGTCTCAAAAGCACACACATTGTGTTCATAGCATTAACAAAAAGTAATATCGGGAATATTCTGAATTTTCTTTACATCTGCATGAGAAAGACACTCTGTTGTAGGTTCTTCAAAATAAACAAACAGACCCTCAATGGAATTTGTGAGGATTTACATTAAACACCCTGAAACTGAACCCTGTCAGATGTGTGCTACTGTTTGGTTCCTGTTCATCAGATGACGGTTGCAGGGAGCTGCCTGGTGATGGCAGCAAAACCTCTCTGTAATGCTCTCACTGTTGACAAGTTTTGGAAACAACAGTTTCAACTTCAGGTTGACTTAGTCTAGAATGAATACACAAAGGATAGGCACTCTTGGACAGGGATTAGAGCATTGTTTTTGTTAGGTTTGTTACCATGCTTGGAACAGTGTTGCTTCAAGGTTTGAATGCTTCATGGGAGAATATTACTCTGCACATGAAGGGGGACTGTTTCTAACTCCACTAGGAAAAAAAGTAAAACTATGCCTATACCATTCTTAAAATTGTCTTTCACTTCTGAGTTTATAAGAACTTGGCACGAGATCCTGCAACGAATGAAGAAACTTAACTGTGATATATTTTGCTGATTAACCTCAACACACAAACTGAAACCTCAAAACACACAGACCTCTGGGAGGAGATCTTAAATACTTTAATTCCACAGATACAGATACAAACCAAGCCCTTTCCCAAAGGCACACAGCAGGGGACCTACTTCACCCTGCACTGAATTGCAGCTCCACCTGGGTGATCCACAGCAGCAGGTGGAGAAGTGAGAAATTACTTCAGCACTTGGATTAAAGATAATAAAGCCCAGAGTGGAAGTGAGCCAGAACACCAGGGTTAACATCCCACCTCTCCCAAAAAGCTCCACTTGCTCTTTAACGCGTGAGTAACCAGGACATTTCATCTCCAATAGCACAGTGTCCTGTGTCCCCATACTGGGGAACTGGTCTGGACAGTCCAGTCAGGTCCACCAAGACAGCTTGGAGCAGCAGCCTGGGTTTCTCTGGGGCGGAGCGGTGGCTCTGTGGCTAAGGATCTGCGCCTGTGACTGGAAGGTTGCCGGTTCAAATCCTGCGGCCGGCAGAGGAATCCTACTCCGTTGGGCCCCTGAGCAAGGCCCTTAACCCCAACTGCTCCAGGGGCGCCGTACAATGGCAGACCCTGCGCTCTGACCCCAAGCTTCTCTCCCTGTCTGTGTGTCTGTGTCTCCATGGAGAAAAAGCTGGGGTATGCGAAAAGACGAATTCCTAATGCAAGAAATTGTATAGGGCTAATAAAGAAATATTACATTACATTACATTACATTGAAGGCCTGCCCTCCCAGGAGCCACCAGGCCCAGCTGTGCTCTGCTCCAGGGAACTGACCAGCTCCGGCAACAAGCAGCAGGGAGTCAGAGATCAAGGTGGAGAAGGAACTCAGTGGAGCTGAAGGATGAGAGCACCACAGGGAGCTTGAAGGAAAAACCAAACGGCACTCGCTTACGTAGCAGAAAGGATTGACAGAAATGTTTCTACTACATTCCCATAATATTTTCCAGGTTGCGTAGTAGTTAATGAAAACCTTTTGTGCGTTTCTGTACCGTGGTTCTAAAGCTGTAGAGAGAGTACTTTTCCACCAAAAAGGAGGTTTAACTGTGCCGCAGCTAGAAACTTATAGCAGTTGCAGTATGTTTTTCTGCAGCACTACTTATGAGTGCAATTATCTCAAAGGACGAGAACTCTGTGTAAAACTGTAGGAAGAGATCTGGGATCCATAATCATAAGTAGAACAAACGAGTACCTTCTCAGAAGTGGATTAATTAATCACAATCCTGCAGACAATGCACGGGTAACTAATGTAGCCTGTTTCCATTAATACTATTTTCCATATCTAAAATATATCCAAAGGTGCAAAACATAAATATATATCCATCCAAGACCAACCCTGGCTGAGACAAAAGAAGTTATCAATTATGTGCCTGTGTAATTTATTAACTACTTGTAATCAGTGACTTTTCCTTTTCATGGACACAAGGAGAGGTTTATCAAATACTGTGCTTCTCGCCTGAAATGTTAAACCCTCCGTATAGTTTTCTTCTTCTGACATGTTTCTTCCAGACCTTTTGTTTTTATGTTGACACGTCATACCAGCGAACAAAATGGTTAGGCTATCAGCCAAAAGTGTAGAATTGACATCAAGGGATGTGGAAAAAATTGGATTAAACACTAGTAAGGCTGCATTTGGTATAATGTGTACAATTGTGGGCACCACGTTATAGAAATACACTGCTGCTCTGGAATCAGTCCAGACAAGAGCAGCCGGATATCTTCTGAGGCTTAAAGGAATGTGCTGCACTGACAGACTGAAGGACCGAACCTTTTTAATCTGATTCAGGTACTTACAAACTTAAGAGGTGCTGACAAAGTTAACCCAGCGGGTTTCTTCAGAATGAACAATGAAACACGAAACACAGGGTGTTATTGGGAACTACTTCGAAATGAAGTGCTTCTTAACTCAAAGGGCTGTGTGGGCATGTGGGAGTATTGTAGCCAACACTGTTTCCTTAGAAACATTTGATCAATAAGCTACAGTACTAACTACCTAACAGGCCAACATTCATTTTGTTGTAGATGATGATAAAACTGAAAGCAGAAAAGTAATACGACTAATAATGAACCCCCAAAAATCATTGTGAAGGCCTGGGAAACACAGCCATCCTCATTTGTAAAGTTGTAGAAATCTAATAGATAAGATCTAGTTGAAAGCAAAGAACACACTGATGATTTGAAATTAATTTTCAAACCTTAATGCTCTGTTTAACATACAATTGCATTACAAGTCATCTTTTCTAAATTTATGCTTTTTTGTTGACTGCCAATAATCCAATTCATGCCTGAATTATTGTCATCGGAATCACAAAGGGAGATTAAGCAGACCCCCAGGCTGTGCACCTTTTCAGTGGAACAGGAAGGGGCAGAATGAGGAAACAGGAGGAAAACGGTGCTTCTGCAGAAGACGTTCAGCTGGGATCTCGCCCAGAGAGCTCTAGGCCCTTAGCATCTTCCCTGGGGGTATTTTCAGAAACATGAGCAGACAGTGAAGGTCTGATACGGCTATGGACACGATCAGGGATGTTCGGCGTGCAGCATCTCTAATTCACTTCCTGCCTGGCTGTCTGCTCGCGCCATCTCGCCGCGGTCTCTGCGCCCTGCCTGCGCTGGAGCACGGGGCTCGACGTACTCACCTCAGGTCCTTAAAAGCCTGAGCCTTGACTAGCGGAGTCTCCACCGAGTGTTCGAAGAGAGCGCCTTCTGGACCTAAAGAAACGGAAAAGGCTTTAGGTTGTATTGTGTATGGATCAGGCAACCACCCCTGACACAGCTGGACTTCCCTGGGCTTCAGGGAGGGTTTCGGACTGGTAAGATTCTGGCATTGCAGGTTGCAGAGAACAGTGTCACCTGGGGATTTTTTTTATTGGGAACATAGTACAACAAGCAAATAATAAGTGGAAACCCAATGATAGCGAGATGCATAAGAGAATTATAATCTACCTTTGCCAAAATGGATAATTGTTAAGATTACTGTACACCACTGTACCCTACTGTGAGCACACTATACTGTTGTGTACTATTGTACACTACTGTGAGTGCTGATACATCTGGAACAAAGCATAACAAATTATAGCTGCCAAGCAAGCATGAGAATAGAAACATTTGCCTCCAACATGGCTCAGGGGGCCTTTGAGAGTTCAGAATGGCAAACCTGTCTCCCTTTACCTGCATTCCAGTTCCCCATCCTCGGCTCGGAGTTACTCCCCTAAAAAAAGCTCCCATTCCACAGCGTCTACTGGCCTTGAGTGCCTCTTGCCCCTGAGTCCAGACTGACAAAATTAATATTTATTGCAATGAGCTCTGTCCCCAGTTTTGGCCATCAATGCTCTCTCTGTCTGATCATGCCTTCTTTATAGCCCCCCTTTCCTAACTTAGGCCTTTGTCGAGTCCAGTAACGCACAGCGCTGCTTGTCCGCTGGCTCTGGACAGAGGCTGTTGACCTCATGTGGCCGCACGTTCCTCTCCCTGCATCACAAACTCGCCTCCCGCTACTAATCTGTCGCTTGGAATGGAAATAAATCTTGCAGCTCTCATGACAGCTTAAGGGAGCATGTTGTGTTGTGTTGTGTTGTGATTGTTCCGCTCTTTGGTTGTGTGATCTCAGAGATTTAAAAACACATTTAAATATTATTGCACTAGTCTTGTGCACATAGCAAAAAAAACTACTTAAAATATCTTGAGCTAGAGAGCACTCTATTTCTTCAACATGCTTTCTGGTTGTGAGTAAATTCTCCAATCTCTGGGTAAGTGCCAAACGGGCAGCTCACAGTCCATCCTATCTTTAGGATGTTTGAAGGAGCATTAATGCCTTAATAACACTGGGATGAGTCCTTAAGCCTGGTAGAGCGAGATGGCAATGTTACAGATTCCACACACAATGGAGTGCACTTCTCAAAGGGTGAAATGTTATTCATGAAGCCTTACAGCAGATGCATACAGAAGTGATTGAGACATTTCCAGTTATTACCTCAGTCAGACTTTCAGGAAACTGCAGCGGCTTTGACTGGAGATGAGCAAAATCTCAAAGGCATGAACCTGTTTTACTCTGTTACTTATGATCTACACCAGCTTGAATACGGCTTGCATTTCAAAACGTCTCGCAAAAATGGAGCCCTGCATTATAAAAGCTGGAAATCAAAGCTGGAAGTTTCAAATGGCCCATGGCTGGTTTATTTCATTACATTTAATTTCTATGATGTAAAAACAGAGGAAGATCAGCTGCTCACTAATCTGTTCTCTTCGAGTTATTGTTTTCTAAAAACACCTAAATCATGGTGAGACATTTGAGAAGTTTCCACAGTGTTGTGGAAACGAAGAGGGCCTTTGTACATTAGCGATGACCCAGACTGCCCTCAGCAGCAGGAAGCACCCCCTGCTGCAGCTATTAGAAGAAGCTCTTAGCAAAATCACCCTCATTAGCAGAACGGCTAGCGGCTCAGAAGCCCAACACGCTCACTCTTCAAGTGTTCAAGCTCACGACGTTCGCTCCTGAAAAATCTTCAATTACAACTGACCTAAAAAAGCCAGCAGAAGACTTCAGGGAGATGATGGGAGAATAGGGTCACTTTAAAAAAACCAAGTGAACATCTCTGGATGCTCAGTAGCTTAATGGCCCACTGCTGTTTCCAGCTCTTTGAGTTAATGAGCGGGAGGGAAGAAGCAAACAGGCCATCTAACTGCAGGCGCTGATTCCGCTTGGCGAAGCCACTAGCACAGAACAGAACAAGAGCTCGGAGCCCATGACTACAAACAGTGTTGTGCCCCCACAACAGAGAGAGGCATAAGAGAAATATAATCTACCTTTGCCAAAATGGATCATTTTTGTACACTGTTACGATTACTGTACACCAATGTACCCTACTGTGAGTACACTACACTGTTATGTACTTGTGTCCCACAAGGGGACACAACGGTCATGGTCAGTGGTCAAATGAGTGAATTTCGTGTCGAAGGTGCAAAAATGGGCTAACCTGTTTCCAAACAGAAAACAGAAAAATACCCCACACATGAAATATAATTCTTATTAATGCAGGAAACAGCTTCCTGTGGCTCCATTCGAGGATGGGCCTGATGATGGACATGTAGAGTACGCGCACCGGCACATCGGCGTGTGGCGAAAAGTACCTGTCACGCGGAGCTTGTCTGTCCCCACCACCACTTCCTTCTCGTCCGCGGAGAAGAGCATCTTGCCACTGGCGGAGCTAATCTCGAAATGCTGTCCTTGAGCTTCCACCATCTGCGGACCTGCAAGAAGCAACCAAAAAGACAGGAGGAACTATGAGAGCAACCAACAGGAAACTGTTATACTGAGAAAACTCTTTTGAGGAGTATTAGCTTTTCAAACTTTGATGTCAATCATCAAGAAAATTGCTTTTCTTATGCAATTGTATCGTCGTTTTTTTGCACTTCTTACCGTCTGAGAGCTAGCTAAATAGCATTTCGTTATACCATATACCTGTGTATGAGTATAATGACAATAAACTTGAACTTGACTTGACTTGATCAGGACATAATTGCCTAGGAAGAAAGCTGAGACAGACTTCTCCTGATGCAGCTCTCAGTTTTAGTTTATTTTTCATTAATTAGATGTATTGCTTTCAGCCAGTTTGGGTTAAATATTTTCTTGCCATTTGTATCACTCAGTAACATTTCAGAGACACAGTGAAGCATTCTCTGACTAAATCCCACTTTGCATGCCTTATTTTGCTATATGCAAAGACAGGGCAGAGATATACTGCTACTAGTCAGCATGATTTTATCATGAAATACTCTGACAAATGCGCCTTAACTCTCAGCTTCATTTATGTCCTATTACTATCGTCATTATGTCGTATTAGTTGAATTTTTACAACTTTACTGTTAACTTTGATATTTCTGATGATTCACAGTGGTCCCTCAAAAAAACTTTCATTATCATACCATACATATCAGATTTTTGGTTCTCTCTTTCTTTGCCTTTTCTGTTTTAAAAGTTTAAGATTTAGAGGTATTTTTTTCACCCAGACATTTTATCCTCACAAATATGCAGCAAGCAAGTCGCCGAAACCTCTTCTGAAGGTGACATTGACATTCACAGGCATTTAATACTCTTGAAAACATAAAACAAGCAGCCAAGTACCTCCATCAGATTATGTCTCTGGCGCAGGCTAGTAAAATAAAAATGTATCAAAGTGCTGCGCTCCCTTAAGTGCTTTCTAAAGAGGAAAATAAACAGGCCTTATGTCTGCTCGTGAAGGCATGAAAACAGCCCAGCTCCACACCTCCCGCGTACAGCACAGCAGGGGCAGGTCAGAGCCGGTCAGAGGCCGGCTTGGGGAAACGGACACGAAGGATCGCTCACGAAGGCCTTCCAGGTATGCAGTAGATGTTATCACTCGGATAAGACAGCCGGGCGGACAGGAACTCTCTTTCACGGGCAGCGTGCTGCTCTAACGGAGACTGCATTCACTTCCATGAAAAACCACAACCCAGTTCAGGCGAAATCAACATTCCAGCTCCTGCACCCAAGACGCAAGGCATTACGAATCCGATGACCCTTTAAATCGAGAAGCAGTCTGACCTCTCAGCTGGTCAACAGCAGCGGCCATGCGGTCTCTTAATTATCTAATTGAAGAGGAATTTGCTATCCTTATATATTACGGAATGACTATGTGTTCAGAAGGAACATTTAGGATTTGGCCCTGTAACTATCAATTTAGAATCCAGGAATAAAGAAAACTGCAACGTAATTCTTTACGGTTTAACAATTCTTTATGTTCTTCTTTAGCTCAGTGTGCAATCTGCTTATCTGCAGCTTTTTTTACAAATTCATTCCAAACTGATATAAAATGTTGTTCATCCCTAGGGATCGGTTAGGTAGTGTACAGTAAATTTTTCATAAAAATATGCATTAAAAACATTGCATTTCTGACCACTTAGATCAACGCTTTGAGCTTTAAGGGGTGTGAATGTCACCACACTGCTGTAATTTATTTGGCGTCCCTAAATTCTAAACTTACAACATTTAACTGCCTACTTCACTAACTGCCACTAGAACAGTAGACGCATACATCATTTGTACATTACCATTTGAAAAGGACTCTTATTAATTTAATGGACCAGAAATTTATAGTCAGTGAAATCGGTTTAATACTTTTATGGTTGTGTCATTCTGGTGTGAGTCAAGCAAAACCGAGAATAAGACTTGAAGACTTTTGAATTTCATTTTACCTCAACAGAACCAAAATAATTTCTTGCAATGATATAACGCTTTTCATCCCAGAGAATCCGAAAGTGTTTAAGGTAATCACCGAAGTGCAGCTCTGCCGGGGTGACGCACAGCAGCCCCGCTGCACTGCAGGTCAGGGGGAGGAGAGGGAATTACTCCACCAGCTGCATTATGGCTCACCTTTAGTGGGGCCAGTTTATGCAAGCCCAGAGTGGAGCTCAGCCAGGACACTGGGGACAACACACCTGCTCTTCTGAACAGTGCACTGGCATCTTCAAAGACCAAGTAGTCAGGATTGCAGTATAATGTCACCTGCCACAGGACGGTGTCCCCAATCTCCACAATAGGGCACTGGAGTGAAAATACTGGACCAAAGAAAAGAGCCCCACCTCCTGCTCCACCAACACCACTTACAGCAGCAAACTGGTTTTCCTTGCACATCTCTCTTACCAGTACAGTACCCATCCGCGCTTAGCTTCTGAAGATTATCTCAAGATTCCACGTACAAGGCTTGGTTTAGAAACTGTTTTATGTGTTTGACTAGCAGCGAAGGAAACTTCACTTTTCCATGCAGTAAGTAAACATTAATATAATACTACAATATCTCTGCTAACCTCACTGATATCCTCTTACTGTTTCATTGAGAGTCTGCAGTTTTAAAAGCACAGGTACTGCACTGAGCTCTATTGTGTTTTTTTGCTCCACATCCTAAAACAGCCTCTCAGCAGGGTCCCTGCGCAGTCCCACTGCACAGCAGCCCCAGACGCAGCTAGGTGTTTAAATTCAGTCTTCTCTGATGAAATGAAATGCTGAAAAGTTGACCTGTGACCGTCCCAGAAACACTGCTGTGGAATTTTACTGTTCACAGCAAGAGAACATGTTCTGAAGAACTACACGTTTCACTCTTTGGATGATGTAACAGGCATGCCGGGTTCTTCCAGGGCAGGAAATATCCACAATTCTTCTTCGTGACAAACCAAAAATGAGGCATAACTGTGTTCCCACAAGCATTTCCTCCTTGCCTAGCACAGCTTTATTTGCTGTAAAGTATCATTGGTGATTGCAAAACCCTTCGATGTCTGTAATTGATGGCTGACACTAACCAGGTCAGCAGTGAGGCTGAAAAACTCTTTATCATGAAGGGATGGTCTAAAAAGAAAGCAGAACAGTTCCTGTAGAAGCCCCCTTGTGGACCTACAGACACAGCGCCTTAAATCATGTTTTAAAAAGAAGTGTGGAAAAAAAAACGATCATCTACAACCTCCATGAATACAAAACAAGTTTAATGGCCACGCTCAGAGCTGTCAGTAGATTTTAAACATCCTTCCCTGAAAACCAAAAATGTCATGCAGAGTTTCTAAAGGGAAGAGAATTTAACACTACAGGCACAAGTGCTTCATATACTTTTATGAATGAGCTATCAAATGCCACCTGACTTGATTCAACTAAACGATTCATGCCATCAGATTATGGCAGTTTTATATGACCTAAAATGAAATGTCCCCTAATTGTCTTTCTGAAGATCGTTAATGCTTTCTCTCTTACTCAGAGTCAAAGGGGCACGTGGAGGAGGTGAGAACCTTCCAAAACCTGTACTGACGTGGAAATATGATAATCTCTAAAATAATTAAATTAGTTTTGCAATTTGTCTTCACCTAATTACTTTGATATTACATTATTTTCCAGACCTAGCTGGACGCATATTAAAGACGTGCAAATAATAGTCTCTATCAGCTTTGGGGTCTTGCAGAAATAAATATCAGCTCCTCATCATGGAGATGAAAAGGAAGATATTTGGTTAAATTAAGTTTTAATGGAAATCTTCGAGGACAAATGAAAGAGGGGAAGCTAATGGGCTTTATGAAGTTATTAATTAAGTTTGGTTTATGAAATTGGCTGCAGGGTCTGACTGTGAAGGACATTATTGAGCCCCTCTCAAACAAGCAGCAATGCTTCATTAACGCTGAGCTCTGCCTATTATAACTTTAATAGACAAATCCCCATTGCTTCCAAGCACAACAATACCAGTGCAAAAAATGCAATCTGGGTCTATCAAGGTACAAGAAAAATATGCAGTCAGCCTTGGCAGTGATGCAGTTCAATCAATTCAAGCTTAACCTTTTCCTCTTGGAAAATGCCAATAAAAACACAGGCTCTTGCTTTGTATATTTAGTGTCTGTTTGCAGTTGAATATCGAAAGCCAGGACTCAAATCCTCTGGCTATGCGGTGAAATCACTTTCGGATACCTTTTTCATAGACAGTTTTATAGCTCTAGGCAAAATCCTCAGTATGTGGTGTATGTAAATCACACCTCCTCAACCCCTAAAGAGGATAAAAACCACATTTCCTTGTTATCTGTTCTAACAACAGACAGAGGGGCTTTGTCACTATGTTTTTGATTTCTCACTAATGAAACTCACCAGGTCCTAGATGATAATCCTAAAAATATAAACACAATTTCCAAGTGTATTTACACAGTAGATTTGTAACATTTGCTACTTGTTTGCTACACGACGAATTCTCTGAGGTATGGGGAGATCCTCTGACCGAGGATACTATGACCTGGGTTGAACAAAAACTGCTGGCAGATGATTCTCAGCAACCCAGCATTTCACACAAGCTTCACTTGGCTAAAAAATAGATAAGACCCACTTTACAGTAAAGTTTTACGTGAAACTATTAGAAACAGGACTAATATCACCCGTTAAACAGAATTAAAAGCAAGTGCAGAAAGGCAAGTATTAAGACAGCATATGAAAGTGTCTGACTGCCTTGCAAGAACCGATATGGGCTGGGAGATCATTCGACAGCCTTGGAGCAACAGCATATAAAGCTGGGATCTCCCTGGGCTTCCCAGGATGTGGAGGCTGGATACGGGACACGAAGGAAGACAAGAGTCCGTAGATCACAGACGCGCAGGTGTTTGGGGAGGAACAGGGATTCAATGAAGCAAAAACAGAGCGATATGCTCGTGCATTTTAGATACCCTTAAGATCTGAGCCGCTGAGCTCTGAAGACACCGGGACTTGTTAAGACCACATTTGGATATATCAGTAAGCACTGCACTGCAATGAACAAGCCTGGAAAAGATAAACGCATGTTTTAGGACAGACACGAATGGACACAGCGTTGTGAAGATGGAAAAAGACACAATGACAAAAAAAAAGACAACAGTGGAACATGAGCTTCAGATGCACGATTTAATCAGAGATGGTTCTGAGGTTCTTGACACCCGCACCTGGACTAATTCCATTGCTAACAGTCTTTTCCATAAGGAACTTCCTAGTGAAACTAAAGTTCACACGGTTGTGGAATTTATAAGGACGGTCAATCAGCATAACTCTGGTCTTGACAGAGTTCAGATGTAAAAAAATGTTTCATCCATTATTTAACAAAATCTAAGCCGTGTGACAAGGTGACAATTAGTCACTATGTGATGCAATTTGGGTGTTACTAATCAATATGATACCGTATTTATGAAGAATCTGACCCAATGGTAACATATAGATATACTGTATGAAAAAAGACTAGGACCAAGAACAGAGCCCTGTGGGATCCCAGAAGTGATAGAGTTTGGTGAGAAGGAGCAATGAACCATTTGAATAAGTCGAGAGATGACTTAAACCGTCACAGAGCGGTTCCATTAAAACCAACAGCCATTCCTAATCTATTCAGAACAAAGTTATGGATCAACTGTATCAAGGGTAGCACTGAAATCCAGAAGGACACAGGCGAACAAAAAATGATCGGCATTCATCAGCAGATCATTAGAACCTGTAATAACAGCTGTTTCTGTAGTATGCATCAATCTGAATCCCAATTAAAACCCTTCATACAGATTCTCAGTAGATCACTGAAATCACTGAAAACAAGCCGTTACAGAACCTTTGCCAAAACTGTTAGACAATGGTTGATAATTAGTGAGTAGCTTGGAGTTGAGTTTCCACTCTGTCACAGAAGGATAGTAGCTGAAGTTTTAGGGTACAATTTCAGATGACAGTGATTCATTGAAGGTACGCCTGTCATGAGGTCACATAACTGCAAAAGTTAAAGAAAACAGTGGAAACAGGATCCAGGGAACACGTGAGCTCGGCTGGAGACTCTGCGAAGTGAGATGCACTAACATTGAAAGTATATGAACTGTGCTTGGAAGTGGAATCTGATTTCTGATGTTATCAATTTCAGTGTGAGAGAACTCGGAAAACGTATTGCATGAAAACTGTAGACTCGCTAGGAGTGATATCTGTAAGTGGGTTTAGAGATGATGCATTATGGAAACAAGGGTTATAGGATTACGTCTCCCTTCTTCGATTAGCTTCCCAAAAAGCGCTGATCTAGCAGTAGCCAGTGCATTACGGTAGGATAGCTGGTGTTGCTTTAAGGCAAGTAAATGAGCAGACAGGTCTGCATCCATCCATCTGTGTTCAAAATAATACACATGAGATGTCATGGAGAGGCGCTGGCTGTCACAGCGGGGAAGGATGTGGAAATAACACTTCCGAAAGATTTTTCAGTAGTTGAACAATCCGAAATGCCACCAAGTGTGGAATTCTGAAGCACAATGGAGTCCTCAAGTCTCGCTGGCTAAGGGCAACTGACAGGAGAACTGGAAATCATTTGGATATATAAATCTAAATTAACAGACCTGCTGTTGCAAAACTTAATAGTATTGCGTAGAAACTGAAAGGAGATACTGGAGCAAATCAATTGTTAAAAAAAACAGAACCAAACAAATGACTGGATGATCTGAAATAAGATAAGATCACTTTATTAGCCATATACAATTTCTTGCATTAGGAATTTGTCTTTTCACATACCCCAGCTTGCTCTCCATGAGACACACAGACGGGGAGAGAGAAGCTTGGAGTCAGAGTGCAGGGTCAGCCATTTATAAGGCACCCCTGGAGCAGTTGGGGTTAAGGGCCTTGCTCAGGGAACCAATGGAGTAGGATTCCTCTGTCGGCCGCGGGATTTGAACAGGCAACCTTCCAGACACAGCCACAGATCCTGAGCCACAGAGCTACCGCTCCGCCCATAGATTCAAGAAACACAACTGCCCAAACAAGGACTTGAACCCTGGACCCTCAAACTAAAAGTGCTCTACCAATTGAGCTATCCAGGCTCTGACATGCCCAACTCAAGGTGGTACAGGTCACTAAGAGTCTAAGCACAGGTGATAACAAGATCCAGTGTCTTCAGAGGTGTGATCAGTGGGCACATTCATGTGTTAAGTAAAGTAAAGCCAAAACAATCAAGGACAGCACATGTTCTGCTGAGAGTCAATACAAATAATATTTTAATTGTCTTAAAATTCAAAATCCTTATAGAATCGTGCAACAGGGATGACAAAATAGCTGAAAACTCTTAACAATAATTCTGCCTTGGAGTCCTACATACAAGTGCAATTGCTAGAGGCAAGACAGACGCTGTCTTCGGTGGCATGAAGTCAGGGTGATGTGGTGTCAGTGTACGAGGGCCTGTCTACCTGGGGCCGGATTCATGGGGTCTCACTAAACAGAGTTCCCAGGGGCAGGAACCTGCATCTAGCCTCATGTCACCACAGGGAAACACCCCACTCTTGATTCAGTGATGCCACTGAAATCTAAAGCAGTTTGTGGCCCTAAAAACAGTCACTCAGCTGTCACACCCAGCACTGTGCAATAGTGTCTGCTGTATCACTGTACCCGATACTGACTCACCTGGAGATGAGAGTCAAAGTCTCCAATCGCCTGGCATCCCTGTTATATTCTCTGAATGTGGTTAATCAGATCATTACTCCTCATGGGCAGCTTGTAGGCTTTCCTAATAAATTTGGATGTCTGTGAAATAATCTTGATACTCCCACTTCATAAAACAAAAAACAATTATCATCCCCCCTGAGAATCAGTGTATTAAAAACAGCATATTAGTCAATTTAATGCTGCTGTTCTCAACACTTTGATAAAGGTGTACATTAATTATTAATAAGAGTTTAATTTCAAGCAAAATAAGTTGAGGCCTTATGAATTATGATGAGCATGTGTGGTCCTAATTAACTAATGATCAATAATCAATTAACCTCTATCAGTTTCTTGAGAGCAAAAGCTACATTTTGTGTTTCTGTCATCTATCCATTCCATAAAATTGGACTGATTTTTATCCATGCTGTGTACTGGAGAACTGTTCTGAAGCATAAAAATTTAATGGAATCTATTACTGTCCATGGCATCAGCTCAGCAGTCTGTGTGATAACAGATCTGTACCCACAAAGTGTAAATTATTGATTTTTTGCAAACATGACCTGATGGATTTCTTTAAGCAAAATACAACTCCTTTCACAAAGTTCTACCTTAGGACATGATTAAAAATCTAGAGTACTGCGTGCGATATGGTAATACACACCTCTTAGGAGAAAATTGACAAGGTTGAATGAAGTTAACAGGCTGAGACTACAAGGAATATTGCAAAACAAAAGGCTACATGATTCAATCTCAAATAAAGTTTTAATCTACCATCTTTTACTGTATTACATTTACAAAGTTGTGTTCTAAAATAAACTTGTTATGTTGCTACTTTGTTATTATTTTCTGCATTGTTCCAAAATAGCCTTAATTGTGTCCAACAGTACAGCACTTCTCAATAGCTTCTTGAACTGTGAGGGGTAACTTTCTTCCGAGTTTCACACAGTAGTATCCCTCAGCAGGTCTCATCAAGCTCCCGTATCTTGTCTTTAAAATGGATCTTTGGGGAGCACAGGGAGGGAAATGTTACGGGGCGACAGAAGAGCCCTCCTTCTCAACCACAGTGAAGCACGATCTCCTGCATTTCAGACGGACAGCATCGACACCCAGCTCAGCAGCCGAGCTCTTGAGAATGACGTCAGCGTGACAAAGCCACTGAAGAGTGCAGCTTGTGTCTGCGCTTTTGTTTGTCCCATTTTTGCCAATATTTGGTGAAAACATCTTTCAGAGAGACCTTTTTTGGACCTTGTTGCTTGGGAAACAGAACAATAACAAATATCTAATCTGCTTTTCTTGCTCTCGAAGCATTAGAAAATGCTAGCAAAAGAGCAAAACTGTCCAAAACATTTATTCTTTTGATAGTGGAACGTATAAAATGGTTTTAGAACCAGAAAGTGCAGTGTTATGATTTTGTCAGAAGAAAACAAGTTCTTACCTACTGTTAATCTTCCTGTCACATCCCCATCTTGGTTTCGGGCATTGACTGTGACGTTCTGAGAGGAGTGAAGAAGCAGGGAAGACTCCTGGAGAACAAAATGACCGGATGAATTCAAGACCTCCTACAATTTTTAGAAAAGTGGCAGCTCTAATACAAAGGTCAAAAGTTCAGTAATGCATTTTCCCTTATTGCAGAAAACTTCATGTTGTTTAAAAGCCATTATGGGCGAACTAGCTTATGAAAAGCTCAGAAAAAGTCAGCTCATGTCTGAATGAGTGTGACAGCTGGCAGTTCAGTGGTTGGGAGAGAGAGCTGGAGACCATGATACTCCCAATACCTGGAGAGTTCACACCAGAAATTGTGGAGCAGGACATAAGGTATCAGAACTGATGTGTTTCAAGCAGCTCTGTTTCAATTTAAGAATCTAATTGATAGGAGCAGCTCTTGAAATCTTTTCTACCAAATATATCAAGCACTGCTGTGAGCCTTGTGACTCCACACAGACTCACTGATGACCAAGGCCCATTAATGGGTGATGGGTCCAATAGAGGATATGAAGACCAGAATCAACTTACTAGCACTTGATACCATGTATAATATGAACTTGTATGAAACAGAAGCATTTTGCTGTTAAGAGCTGTATTATATTGCTCTATTACCTTGTTTCAAGTTTTTTGCTCCTTTATTTAAACAGATATGTCAACAGTAAAACAAGGACCTGGAGACCCATTTATATAGCAAGACACTTCCTGGAGCAATGTGACTGCAGCATCTTATTCAGGGATACAGCAGCACTGTGCCCCAGGGGATGTGAACCCGTGACCCTCTGGCCATGCTTAGAAAAGCAAACTTAAGCACTCAGCATGCTTTTTGCTGTTTTTGTTTCTAACCAGATAAAATCCATCTTTCTTATGTGTCATAAACTGCTCTTCCTTGCAAAAGCCTTGATATAGCCACTTCAGCAGGAATGATATATTTCCGAAACATTCCTGCTGCAGTTCCCATTCCATTAACAGGTGCTCAATCCTGTATCTTTGGTTTTCCTCTTTGGGATTGGTTTTTAAAACCGTTCAATGGGAAGCTCAGGTAGTATCACGACTCCTGCAAGCTTGGTCATTTAGAATTTCCTTTATTGCCCACTAGAACTGCCCATGTTCCAACCGATAAAACACAGACAGCAAAGCTCCGCTCATGATACTTGTGCAAATGCATGTTTGCGGGCATATAAATCATGAACCCAGAATCCCAGGTGGTTCTCAACGAACGTCTCTATTCGTAGTTTTGCTCCAGATATCGATTTACAAACCATTTACGACAATGCACCATAACTCATTTAAAGAACACAAGATCTTAATAATAAAGTGAAACAGAGTATCTAATAGCGCCCCAAAGGTATTTATTAGAGCAGATTAGATAGTGGTGCTGGAAATCAAATCTCAAGCCTCAGCTAGTACACTTTGTATGTAGTCCTTCATTAATAGTTCAGCTTTTCACAGCTGACATTTAATCTTTGAACAGAGGCTGACGCGAGTTCCTGCTGCTTTCTAATTACAGGGAAAAGTGCCCAAAGCATGGAACAGATTTGTAAAGCTCTTTTTCAGAGATCGTTTGAAAGGTTAAGTGTTGCCTCTTAGCGATTCCAGCAAAATGAGCACTTCATAATTAACATGCTTTTTTTTTTACATA